>NC_091982.1:218673701-219295487 GCF_044704955.1 Pristiophorus japonicus
ATTAATGATTTAGATGAGGGGATTAAATGTAGTATCTCCAAATTTGCGGATGATACTAAGTTGGGTGGTAGTGTGAGCTGCGGGGAGGATGCTATGAGGCTGCAGAGTGACTTGGATAGGTTAGGTGAGTGAGCAAATGCATGGCAGATGAAGTATAATGTGGATAAATGTGAGGTTATCCACTTTGGTGGTAAAAACAGAGAGACAGACTATTATCTGAATGTTGACAGATTAGGAAAAGGAGAGGTGCAACGAGACCTGGGTGTCATGGTACATCAGGCATTGAAGGTTGGCATGCAGGTACAGCAGGCGGTTAAGAAAGCAAATGGCATGTTGGCCTTCATTGCGAGGTGATTTGAGTACAGGGGCAGGGAGGTGTTGCTACAGTTGTACAGGGCCTTGGTGAGGCCACACCTGGAGTATTGTGTACAGTTTTGGTCTCCTAACTTGAGGAAGGACATTCTTGCTATTGAGGGAGTGCAGCGAAGGTTCACCAGACTGATTCCCTTGATGGTGGGACTGACCTATCAAGAAAGACTGGATCAACTGGGCTTGTATTCACTGGAGTTCAGAAGAATGAGAGGGGACCTCATAGAAACGTTTAAAATTCTGACGGGTTTAGACAGGTTAGATGCAGGAAGAATGTTCCCAATGTTGGGGAAGTCGAGAACCAGGGGTCACAGTCTAAGGATAAGGGGTAAGCCATTTAGGACCGAGATGAGGAGAAACTTCTTCACCCAGAGAGTGGTGAACCTGTGGAATTCTCTACCACAGAAAGTTGTTGAGGCCAATTCACTAAATATATTCAAAAGGGAGTTAGATGAAGTCCTTACTACTAGGGGATCAAGGGGTATGGCGAGAAAGCAGGAAGGCGGTACTGAGGTTGCATGTTCAGTCATGAACTCATTGAATGGCGGTGCAGGCTAGAAGGGCCGAATGGCCTACTCCTGCACCTATTTTTCTATGTTTCTATGTTTCTAACATACAGCAAAAGGGAAGAATTCATTATCAGATTGTAAAAATTAGTTGCTCCTGGCACAATACTGGAATCCATTGCTTTGTAAAGTAGCTGCTAATTAAGCAAGTCACTGAGTAAGACCATTATTGGAGCTGCTCGTGCTCAATGATCTTCCAGTTGCTGTTTTTGCCAGTGTTCTATACCTGCTACTAGGGAACATCTGACAATTATATCTGTAATGATATTTCAAAGAAACTTACACAAGCATTTTTATTAAAAACTAAATGGAACAACAACAAAGAAAGCTTTAACAATGGTAATGGATTTTAATGTTGCAATTACAGGATTCCAGTTTCATTTTCATGGAAAATGCTCAACTGTTTTGCGTCTAATCTGCTAAATCAATCTAGAATATTCGACCCATAGCTTTTGAAGAGGTTAGCAAGAGCAATAGAAGATGCATTGGAGCATGAAGAGGCCAGCGAAGCCGATATGTGATTAGGCCAACATAAGCATTTTCTTTCAACATCCAAAACAGAGCAACGCATTTATACAAAATGTACCATGAAAAAATATTTAATGTTCACTGTTATATTTGTTAACTTTGAGTGCTGAAAAGTTTTTATACAACTTTAAAAATATAAATATTTTTTGTTTGTTAATTCCTAATGATTAAAGTTAATTCCTAAAGTTAAACCACAGTTACACATTTCCCTCCCTTCACTCACTGATTTTCTCCATCATTCCTGAAGACAGTTCTGGTCAATTTTTCCTTCCCTAGTTCAGGACACACTAAAACTAATTTCAAATACCCTATTATTTACCTCACTAATGTCCAATATCTCATTCCAGGCCAGGAAGTTGAGATTTTACAGGTCTGCATCTCTCCGTAACTCAACATACTGAGCCGCCACTCATTTTCTTTAATATAGCCCATTTGGTAGGTTCAGTTCTGGAATCTGATTAGCACAGCATCATAACAGAGACAGATCAATGTCTTAAACAACGAAAACATGATTCACAGAAACATTCTGCAAACATACAATTGAAAGATAAAATCAAATGAGGTAACCATTTAATGGGTTATGTGACAGCCAGAGTTATGAAAGAGTATTTTCCTGTATTCCAGTAATCTGAATCTCGTTTCTCTGAAAATAAATAAAATGTCAGGATGCTAATGACCCAAGGTTATATTATATTTTTTGTGTTTTTTCCAGGTCATAAAATATCTTTCTAGTCATATCTCATTACTCATGGAATTTGTATGGGTAGAGCTGCGGAACACCAAAGGGCAGATGACGCTAGTGTGAGTTGTGTAATGACCACCAAACAGTCATAGTGAGGTTGGGGATGGCATCAAACAGGAAATTAGGGATGCGTGCAATAAAGGTGCAGCAGTTATCATGGGTGACTTTAATCTATATATAGATTGGGCTGAACAAACTGGTAGCAATATGGTGGAGGAGGATTTCCTGGCGTGTATAAGGGATGGTTTTCTAAACCAATATGTTGAGGAACCAACTAGAGAGCTGGCCATCCTAGACTGGGTGTTGTGTAATGAGAGAGGATTAATTAGCAATCTTGTTGTGCGAGGCCCCTTGGGGAAGAGTGAACATAACATAGTACAATTCTTCATTAAGATGGAGAGTGACACAGTTAATTCAGAGACTAGGGTCCTGAACTTAAAGAAAGGTAACTTTGACGGTATGAGATGTGAATTGGCTAGGATAGATTGGCGAATGATACTTAAAGGGTTTACGGTGGTTAGGCAATCGCAGTCATGGATGAACTTCAACAATTGTACAACCCTGTCTGGAGTAAAAATAAAACGGGGAAGGTGGCTCAACCGTGGCTTGGAAGGGAAATTAGGGATAGTGTTAATTCCAAGGAAGAAGCATATAAAGTGGCCAAAAAAGCAGCAAACCTGTGGACTGGGAGAAATTTAGAATTCAGCAGAGGAGGACAAAGGGTTTAATTATGAGGGGGAAAAATAGAATATGAGAGGAAGCTTGCAGGGAGCATAAAAGCTGACTGCAAAAGCTTCTACAGATATATGAAGAGAAAAAGATTAGTGAAGACAAATGTGGGTTCCTTACAGTCAGAAACAGTCAATTTATAATGGGGAACAAAGAAATGGCAGACCAACTGAACAAATACTTTGGTTCATTCTTCACTTAGAAAGACACAAATAACCTTCCGAAAATACTAGGGGACCGAGGGTCTAATGAGAAGGAGGAACTAAAGGAAATCCTTATTAGTCAGCAAATTGTGTTCGGAAAATTGATGGGATTGAAGGTCGATAAATCCCCGGGACTTGATAGTCTGCATCCCAGAGTACTTAAGGAAGTGACCCTAGAAATAGTGCATGCATTGGTGGTCATTTTCCAACATTTTCTAGACTCTGGATCAGTTCCTATGGACTGGAGGGTAGCTAATGTAACCCCACTTTTTAAAAAAGAAGGGAGAGAAAACAGGGAATTATAGACTGGTTAGCCTGACATCAGTGGTGGGGAAAATGTTGGAATCAATTGTTAAAGATGAAATAGCAGCGCATTTGGAAAGCAGTGACAGGATCGGTCTAAGTCAGCATGGATTTATGAAAGGGAAATAATGATTGACAAATCTTGTAGAATCTTTTGAGGATGTAACTAGTAGAGTGGACAAGGGGGAGCCAGTGGATGTGGTGTATTTCAAAAGGCTTTTGACAAGGTCCCACACAAGAGATTAGTGTGCAAAATTAAAGCACATGGTATTGGGGGTAATGTACTTACATGGATAGAGAACTGGTTGGCAGACAGGAAGGAAAGAGTAGGAATAAACGGGTCCTTTTCAGAATGGCAGGCAGTGACTAGTAGGGTATCGCAAGGTTCAGTGCTGGGACCCCAGCTATTTACAATGTACATTAATGATTTAGACGAAGGAATTGAGTGTAATATCTCCAAGTTTGCAGATGACACTAAGCTGGGTGGCAGTGTGAGCTGTGAGGAGGATGCTAAGAGGCTGCAGGGTGACTTGGGCAGGTTAGGTGAGTGGGCAACTACATGATAGATGCTGTATAATGTAGATAAATGTGAGTTTATCCACTTTGGCGGTAAAAACAGGAAGGCAGATTATTATCTGAATGGTGACAGATTAGTAAAAGAGGAGGTGCAACGAGACCTGGGTGTCATGGTACATCAGTCATTGAAAGTTGCCGTACAGGTACAGCAGGCGGTGAAGAAGGCAAATGGCATGTTGACCTTCATAGCGAGAGGATTTGAGTATAGGAGCAGGGAGGACTTACTTCAGTTGTACAGGGCCTCAGTAAGGCCATGCCTTGAATATTGTGCACAGTTTTGTTCTCCTAATCTGAGGAAGGACATTCTTGCTATTGAAGGAGTGCAGCGAAGGTTCACCAGACTGATTCCCGGGATGACAGGACTGACATATGAAGAAAGACTGGATCGAGTAGGTTTATATTCAATGGAATTTAGAAGAATGAGAAGGATCTCATAGAAATATATAAAATTCTGACGGGATTGGACAGGTTAGATGCAGGAAGAATGTTCCCGATGTTGGGGAAGTCCAGAACCAGGGGTCATAGTCTAAGGATAAGGGCTAAGCCATTTAGGACCGAGATGAGGAGAAACTTCTTCACTCAGAGAGTTGAGAGCATGTGAAATTCTCTAACACAGAAAATTATTGAGGCCAGTTCGTTAGATATATTCAAAAGGGAGTTAGATGTGGCCCTTATGGCTAAAGGGATCAAGGGGTATGGAGAGAAAGCAGGAATGGGGTACTGAAGTGCATGATCAGCCATGATCATATTGAATGGCGGTGCAGGCTCGAAGGGCCAAATTGCCTACTCCTGCACCTAGTTTCAATGGGCCCAAGTTTCGAGCCTAGAACGGCGCAGTCCCGACCTGGACGCCCGTTTTTCGCGCCACAAAGTGCGCCTAAAAATATCCTCCGTATTCTCCACCTCCCTGCAGGTCCTCTGGCCCTTGGCGCAGCGCAGCACAAGCTGTGGAGGGGGGCGGAGCCAGGTCCCTGCGCTGAAAACAGTGCTGGGACCTCTGCACATGCGCGCTACAGTGGGCACGCAAGTGCAGTAGCTCCAGGCGCCCGAAACTGTGTGGGAGGGGCCCGAAGCACGCTGACCCTAGCCCTGGCCGAATGGCCTCACTGGGGCTGCGTGAATAAGGCTCCTCCCACGGCCAGCTCCTGCTTCCTCCCGACCCGACTCGACTCCCGCTTCCCCCGCCCCGGACCGGACCCGACACCCGCCCCCCCTCCCCGGACCGGACCCGACCCGACTCCCGCTCCCACTCCCGCTCCCCCCCCCCCCGGACCGGACCCGACCTGACTCCCGCTCCCACTGCCCCCCCGGACCCGACCCGACCCCCGCTCCCGCTCCCCCCCCCGACCCGACTCCCGCTCCCCCCCTCCCCCGACTGGACCCGACCCGTCCCCCGCTCCCGCTCCCCCCCGCCCCCGACCCGACCCGACTCACGCTCCCCCCCTCCCCCGACTGGATCCGACCCGACTCCCGCTCCCGCTCCCCCCCTACCGCGACTGGACCCGACCCGACTCCCGCTCCCGCTCCCCCCCCCACCGCCCTGTGGCCCGTTCAGCCTTCGGTCCCGACAGCAAACCGCTGCCTGAAAGGCCTGCCTGAAGCACTTTCACACAGGTAGGAACATGGTTTATTTAATCTTTTTCTGTTGCTTATAAATTTTTATTCAGGTTGGATTTATTTGTATAGTATTTGTATAAGTATAACTAAGGATTTATTGTAGAATTTAATGACTTCCCTTCCACCCCCTCCCCCCCTCGTTCCCGACGCCTAATTTGTAACCTGCGCCTGATTTTTTATTGTGTCGACAAGGTTTTTTCAAGCGTACAAAAATCTTCACTTACTCCATTCTAAGTTAGTTTGGAGTACGTTTTCACTGTGGAAACTTTGAAATCAGGCGTCAGTGGCCGGACACGCCCCCTTTTGAAAAAAAAATTCTGTTCCAAAGTGAAACTGTTCTACCTGACTAGAACTGCAGAAAACTAAATGTGGAAAATTCCGATTTCTAAGATATTCCGTTCTATACCAGTTGCTCCTAAAAATCAGGAGCAAATCATGTGGAAACTTGGGGCCTATGTTTCTATGTTTCTATTACATGTTACAAAAGTAAAATACTCCAATTCTGATGAAGGGTCACAGACCTAAAACATTAACTCTGTTTCTCTCTACAGATGCTGCCTGACCTGCTGAGATTTCCGGCATTTTCTGTTTTTATCTCATTACGTGTTTCCACTTTCTGCTGATCTCTGCTGGAAAGTGTACCCATACTAACATCAAGGAGGTGAAACTGCTCGTACCACACAGATACTTAAATGGAAGTTCGTTTAACCAGGTAAACATCCACTTTCCTGGTATACAAATCACACTGTGGGCCAACCTTATGGGGACCTGATATTAAATTGTTTTTTGGACAGGGAGCTGGAACAGGGGCTTGCCCCGTCCACTCCATGCACCGACCTGGTATGGCAGTGTTTCCAGGAACGGTGCAACTTCGCCTCTCGGCCTTTTGGCTAAGATCAAATATATTGGCGCAAAGTGATCTTTGGCGTTAGAGTTGATCTGGAAAGAAGTTGGATATAAAAAAAAATTAAAAAATCACACTGTGGGACAATCCAGCCATAGAGGGAGAAATGGAGGGACAGTGTGGATACCAGAAACTATGACCTTGATTTTAACTACCTCTCCATCTCCGACAGGTGGTAGGGCCCAACCCGACCCTTTACATTTTAAAGTGCAGAATTCAGGTCATGGACGAGCAGGAATTCTCCCCCCCTCACCCCATCACCCCCCTGCCCCCAGCTCCTCAAGGAAACATTTGGCCTCCCCATCCACGATCTTCATGCCTCCCTCCCAATTGCGGGCCTCCTCCATCACACTGTTCATTTGGCCAAGATGTAAATGAGGCCTTTCTGTTAAGATCAGCAAAGCCTCCACACCCCCCGGCCTGGCCGGGTTGTTTGGCCATTTTCTGCCTCACCTGCACCTTCCCCATAACTATCGGGGCCCATGATTTAGTGAAGGACATCTGCAGGATATAATCACTGGTATGAGAAGGAGAATTGCTTTGTACACTAGGGAAGAGCAACCACTATTAAAAAGCCTAAAACACACAGCAAAATAGCCAATCATACAATTCATACTTTTCTTCTTTACAGAAAAAAGCACGGTGCAACAATAAACACCAAGCACAGATGTGCATGTGCTCTCAGGAAGCCAAATCCCACTTCAATAGGTTATAATGGAAGTCTCAAATGGGAGGAAGTACACAGCGTGGGTGATAGACTAAGCTGAAGGAGAGGAACGTGCTCTGGCTTTTTATAGTTGCAATGGCAAACCTTATCTGTGCCATGATGTTTCAGCTGGTGTGAAGCAATATATGTGGTGTGTTGTGAAATGTGTCATGTATTATCTATGCAACCACATTTTGGAACAGTCTGCAAATGCACTTATCGTGTGCACATTTTTCTCATTACAGATGTGCTAAAAGCACATAATCAGCAACAAACCTTACCACACCACTGTGCGCCATCATCACTTGAAGCAGACACCAAGCTGGAATGTTGACCACTGAAGATTTCACAGATTTAGAGAAAGAAGCACAGGATAACTTTTGTCATTTGGCTCTTTTTTCTTTAAAACTACAGATTACTGCAATGTAGGCAGGAGCGCTGAGGTTTAAAAGGTCAGTGAGAAAGGTGCAGCACCCAAATGCTCATCAATGGGATCTTAATTGTATCAGTAGCATAGGTTCATCCACAGTAGGGTTTTTTTTGTTTAATATAATGGTCAATGCTTGCTTCATGAACAAAAATCAAAGCTCTGTTGCGGTCACTTTCCCTCACTTCTGTTGTAGCTTTAAACAGGTGAGGAAAAGCCGAAAAAGGGATGGTTGCTGCTGAGCAGAGGCCTATGATTATCATAGTCCATATTTTTTACTTCACGATTCAGATTTCACGGGACCAGCCATGAAATCAAAAATATTCAGCAACACAAATGATAGCACCAGTCACTTGCTTCCTTGCAGAGTTCCATGCAAACTTTAGCACAGTTGATTTCTAGTTGAGCAGTGTCAGGCAGCCCAGATTTTATGCTTTGCTGACTGCCATTGAACAGCATGCAGCATTAGCTTCCAGGCAACAAGCAGAATTGAAAGATTTCTTAGGAGTACACCCTCTGGTACAATTGAGGCACTAAAGTCTAATCTCTACGATGTGCTAATGGCTGTCATCAGTATGCCAGAGAACCACGATTGAGCAATTCAAGGTCTGAGCACTGCAGCTCCTTGTGCTGAAGCGAGCAGAAGGGTTTCACCTCCAGAAGTCCACAGTTCACTAACAGAAAGAGCACAATGGAGAAACAAACAATAAAATAACATCACACACCATATAATGTGTTAAAACACAACACATTATTTTAAATGTTGTAGCCCCCCTCTGTGGGTCAGGCAGTGGGTCTGTGGAGAGAAACAGAGTTAATGTTTCAGGTCGATGACCCTTCGTCAGAAATGGGTCAGAACTAACAATGAAAGGCTGGTTAAAAGTGGAGAATATTCAATGAAACATAAAAGTAGGCATCAGGTAAAGAAATGGTGAACTTCCTGCAGGAGCTGCTCTGCTTCTGATAATTGATTATCCCCATCTTTCTTCTCCTGTAGCACGCATGGCTTGTTGCTAGTCCTCATCCACAAACAAGAGCTCAGGCCGAAAATTCAGTTCTGCTGGAAAGCTGGTGCTTCCCCCAGCTTTTTGGGGCCATTAGCACCAAAATGTGTTCATGGCTGGGCCACCCCATATTCAGCTCCAAAAGTGAACAATTTAGTTCCAGCGCTAATGAACCCTTCCAAAGTGGATTTTCTAGCGGTGCAGCTGTCTTCATTTGAGTGTTATCACCACTGAGAAATTCAGCATGCAGGTAAGGGTTTCTAATGAGCCAGCTGCTCCCTGGTCTTCTTAATAGCCAGGGTTTGTAGCAAGGCCCTGAGGGGGGAAGGAGTTTGGAAGGATGGCTGTTGCAAGAGGTGCAAAGAGAGCCAACAGGTTCAGTGATATGGAGCTGGAGATACTGATGGACAATGTGGAGGACAGAAGAAGAATACTGTTTCCTGACGTGGGGAGACCTGGCAGATAGGCAGTACATAATGCATGGAGGGAGATTGCAGGAGAGATGTCAGGCACCTCCATATATTTAAGGACGCAAATTTCGGGAAGGGTGCTAGCCAGTCTGCACTCAGCTCTTCCAGGGTGGCACTGGGTCAACGCCTCCTAGCTCTGGGGCGACGGGGATCATCCTCCTCCTCCTCCTTCTCCTCCTCCTCAGGTGGTACTGCTGGCTCCACCTCCAGCGGCTGTCCCCTCATGATGGTCAGGTTGTGCAACGATTATGACGACCCATTGAGGAGAGTACTGCAAGGTGCCACCAGAGTGGTCCAGGCACTGGAACCTCTGCTTAAGGATACCTATGTGCTGCTCGATGATGCACCTGGTGGCACAATGAGCATCATTGTATGCATTCTCTGGCACTGTCCTGGGGTTCCGCAGTGGAGTGAGCAGCTAAGTGGACAGGGGATATCCCTTGTCCCCAAGCAGCCAACCTGATTGGGGCCGGTCAAAATGGTGGGCACACTGGTGTGGCACATAATCAATGAATCATGGCTGCTGTCTTCCTTGCCCGCTGCCTCTCTGCATGGTGCTGACAGCGATGCCTTCTTCTGCGTGCTGCCCTGCTTCTGAGCAGGTGTACCAGATGTCGCCCTCCCAACATACCTCCCATCCTCAAGGTGAACCCTGCCAAGCAGGTCTCTGCAGCCCACAGGGCTCCACTAAAGAGACAGACCTGAAAGTTGTAGAATGCTCTGAGCAGCACTCAGCAGATTTAATGAAGCCAAAACAATTGATAAAATGATATGAAGAGCTAAATACTGCGGATGATGCAATCTGACATAAAAACAATAAAATTAATAAAACTATTTCCCTACCAAAGGGCCCCGATCGCGGCAACACTCCAGCGGTGTCGCGTTCGAGCACTGACTTGAATACCTTGCGGGGGCACTGCCTGAAGAAGTCCTACCTTTTTAGAACTGAAAATCCCTGTCCTGGTCACTTTCTAGTGGCCCGCACGCTGCAGACCTCAACACTCGGCGTAAGTGAGCACCTCTCACCTCCTTCGACTGCTGTGTCGTGCAGATGCATCACACCACGAACCCTTGGACAGCTTTTTCCAAAGGAGGGTTCAGGTGGAAATTATAGTACAAATAATAGTTCGAAAATGAAAGAAAGTAGAAAAACAGTCAGAAATTGTGCTTTAGGCACTGCGGGTAAAAGGAAAACTAAAAGATGTAAAGTGATTAAACCAAGAGAATGAAATAAGAAACATGTGAGTAAAACGTTAGAACTGCAGAACAGGCTAGGGTGTGTGGCCCAAGTGAACATTCTTTATAAAAATGCACAGAGTATAAGGAATAAATTAAATGAACTGCAGGCATAAATTCAAATTGGAAGACATGACGTGATAGCCATTACCGAGGCATGGCTGCAAGAAGGTCAGGGCTGGGAACTAAATGTACCAGGTTATAAAGGTCTACAGGAAAGATAGGGAAAATGGCAGAGGGGGAGGAGTAGCCTTAGTGATTAAGGAGGAAATCACTTCAATGATAAGAGAGGACATAACGAAAGGTAAGCAGGCAGTGGAGACTTTATGGGCCCGAAATACAGTGCCACTGGAATACTGGTGCTTCCCCCACCTTTTTGGACAATGGACATGGGATATCTCTTGTCTCCAAGCAACCAACCACAATCCTGATTCAGGCCGGTGAAGAGGGCGGGCACACTGGTCTGGCACAGAATGAACGAATCATGGCTGCTTCCTGGATACTTCACATCCACTGCCAGGATCCGACACTGGTGGTCACACACGAGCTGCACATTCAGCAAGTGGAAGCCTTTGTGGTTCACAAAGATCTCGGAGTGATGTTGTGGTGCCCTCAGCCCAAAGTGTGTGCAGTCAGTGGGACCCTGCACCCTTGGGAAGCCTGCAATTCAGGCAAATTTGGCCTGCCGCTCCACGTTTTTCTCCCTTATCGTCGGGAAGATGTACTGGACCCTTCTCCTGTACAATGCATCTGTGAACTGCTGGATGCACCGACGTGCTGAGAATTGGGAGATTCTCAGTTGCTAATGTCTGCAGTGGCAGACAGGAAAAACCCCGTGGCATAAAAATTCAAGGTGATGGCGATCTTGGTCTCCACGATGAGGGCGGTCTTGAGCGTTGTGTGAGGCTGGAGATCTTCTCGCAGGAGAGTGCAGAGCTCCCCGAGTACTTATTTCTGAAATCTTAGCCTTCGCAAGCATTGCTCATCACTGAACTGGGGGAAGGAGAACTGAGGTCTGTAGACCCTTTGAGGGTATGGCCTCTTTACCCCACGTCTGCGTTGGCCACCTCCCCTGGAAGCTGCCTGCTGGCCATCTCCCTCGTCCTCCTCATTCTCGAGCTCCTCTGGAGGCTCTTGCTGCAAAGGCTCCTCTCCTAGTATTTGGAGGGGGAGCAGCATCCCTCACCCTCCTCCTGATGCCATCTCCCGTCTAGCCACCCTCTCTAGGTGCAGGTCTGTGCACATCTGCATGACCTTCTCACTGTTGGGCAGCTATGGCTGCTGCCTCCCTTGCCTGCTGCCTCTCTCGACGGTGCTGATGGCGACGCCTTCTCTTGTGTGCCACCCTGCGTCTGACCAGGTGTACCAGGTGTTCCCCTGCCAAAACTGATCCCATCCTGAGGGTGCACCCTGCCAAGCAGGTCTCTGGAGCTCAGAATGAGGCCTACAGGCCTTCACTAAAGAGTCAAACCTGAAAGTTCTCCAAAATTTTCTCAAAACCTCTGAGCAACACTCAGCAGGTTCAATGGAGGCAAAAAAACCCACTCCTTTATCATTATACCTGCAACTACCAGGATAGTAGAAGTCGAAGTAGATAGACCTTAGTCTTTTTTGGTTTAACAATTCCTATGTTTCTAAAGAATTTTGCCTACCCTCGCCCTTCATTCTTTTAGTGATAATCTTAAATTTATGCCTTACAATAAATGACTCACTGACCAGTGGAAATATTTTTTTCCAAGTTTACCTTATCAAAACTCTTCATGAGTTTTTAGACCTCAATCCGATCTGCTCTTAACCTTCTTTGTTCCGATGAACAGAGCCCCAATTTATTTACACTATGTTCATGGTTAAAGCCTCTCATCCCTGGTGCTATCTAATTGAGAAATAAAATGGACCCCATTGCGGGAAGAGTCCAGCGGTGTCACATTTGAGGACTGAATGAAAAACGGCGCGAGAGCACTGCCTGGAAAAATCCTACATTTTTGATGCCCGATATCGCAGCCGTGGCCACTTTTCAGAGGCCCGCACGCTGTGAGGTCACAGCTGCACAACTACTTTTACCGCGGTTTCACCATGCCGTTTGCGGTGGAAGTGCGCACTGCTGGAATCACCCCCGCCCCCGAGCTGAATATGGTTCGGGGAGGAAAAAACAACCGAATGCAGCGGCCGTTCGATTTTTTTCCATCGGCCACCCAAACCCCGCGGTAACTGTCCCTTCAGGAACAGTGAATTTCTGCCCCTATGGGTTTAATTAGAATTAAGAAATAGGAAAGGATTTAAGACTGTAGTGGGAGTTGTGTATAGGAGCCCTGGTAGCAACTGTGAAGTGCTAGATTGTATAAATACAAAGAGCAGACATGTGTGTAGCAAAGACAGAGTGGTTTTACTGGTGAATTTTAACTTTCATATAGATTGAGATAAGCAGACTAACACCTGTCAGAAGGGCCGTGAATTTCTTGAGTGCGTCCAGGATAGTTTTCTACAACAATATGTCCTAGAAGCAATAAGGGGACATGCCATATTAGATTTAGTCAAGAGTAATAATCCAGATTTATTTAACAGCCGAACAGTGCATGAACATTTATCCAATAGTGATCATAACATGATCTAGTTTAACATAGCGTTTGAAAGAGAGAAACACAAAACAGCTATTCTAATTCTAGATTTAGGTAAGGCTGACTTTAATGGACTAAGACAGAGACTGTCCACAGTAAACTGGGCAAATCTGTTAATGGGTAAAACGATAGAAGATTAGTGGGAGACGTTCAAAAAATAATTGAATGTGTTACAGAACCAGTTTATACCCCTGAGGGGCAAGATCTCTACTTGCCAAAAAAAAAGACATGGACAACTAATGAGGTAAGGGACGGCATAAAATTATAAGAAAAAGCATGCAAAAATGCAATAAATAGCACAGATCTTGGAGAATGGAAAAGATACAAAGAACAGCAACAGGTCACAAACAGTAAGAGCTACAAAAAGGGAGCATGAAAAGAAACTTGCAATGGATATCAAAATTGACACAAAGAATTTTTACAATTATATTAGGAAAAAGAGGTGGTCAAGAGTAATGTTAGCCCCTTAAAAACTGATATCGATGATATTGTCAATGATAATAAGGAAATGACAGACAATTTGAATAATTACATTGTGTCAGTATTTACAGTGGAGGAAGAAGATAACATGCCAGATATCTCAAGTAAACAGGGTTTTAAATGATGAGCACATTGCTAACTATAATCTTCCAAAGTTCTCCTAATTTGGGAACTGTTCCTTTAGATTGGAAAATTAAACATGTTACTCCACTATTTAAGAATGGCAAGAGAGGGAAACCAGGGAACTCATCATCATCATCATAGGCAGTCCCTCGAAACGAGGATGACTTGCTTCCACACCAAAAAAGGATGAGTTCACAGGTTTCAATGAAGGACCTAATATTCCAGATCCCGAACTACATCCTGAAGGGTGGAAGATGCCTGTGCGTGGATCTTTTTAACGTGTGGTGGCCATTGCACCCCAGCCACCACATGGGCTTGACAGAGCTAGGTCTCGGCCCAGTGGCAAGGGTTAACCAAGATGACTGGAGACCTGCTCTGCTGCACGGACCTAGTGCGCACACATATTGCAGTGTGGGCTGGCTTGTGCTCGTCTCTTCTGGGGCCCAAACTCACGCCTCTCCTGGGCCCTGATCACGTCGCTCCACAATCACTCACCGCTCCTGCGCCCCAACCTCGCCACTCCTGCTGTACCTGCCCACGCTCCAATCACTGAGCTGGACCTTGATGACGTCCCTCTTCGCTGCCGTCGCGCTCCTGCACCAGCTCATGCTGCTCCCTGAAGTAGTATGTCTCCACGCCGTTCCCGGGGCCTCCACGCTGCTCCCAGGGTCTCTATGCCGCTCCTTTTATGGCCTCCACCTGCCGCTGGTGTTCTCACGCAGGTCGGGGCCTCCATGCTCTATCAGGGAATTATAGATCAGTTAGCCTAACGTCTGTTGCCTAAAAATTACCAGAGTCTATAATTAAGGATAGGGTGACTGAACACCTCAAAAATTTCAATTGATCAGAGAGAGCCAGCATGGATTTGTGAAAGGTAGGTCATGCCTGACAAACCTGATTGAATTTTTTGAGGAGGTGACTAAAGTAGTGGACAGGGGAATGTCTATGGATGTTATTTATATGGATTTCCAGAAGGCATTTGGTAACGTCTCACATAATGGGACTGTTAACTAAGGTAGAAGCGCATGGAAGTGAGGGCAAATGATTGACCTGGTTAGGAAATTGACTGATCAGCAGGAGACAGGCAGCAGGGATAATAGTTAGGTACTCAAATTGGCAGGATGTGACTAGTGGTGTCCCGCGGGGATTTGTGTTGGGGCCTCAACTATTGAAAGTATTTATTAATGGCGTAAATGATGGCATAGAAAGCAACATATCCAAATTTACTGATGACACAAAGGTAGGCGGCATTGTAGGCAGTGTAGATGAAAGCAAAAATTACAAAAGGATATTGGTAGATTAAGTGAATGGGTACAACTGTGGCAAATGGATTTCAATGTAGGTAAATGTGAGTTCATCCACTTTGGACCTAACAAGGATGGAACAGAGTACGTTCTAAATGGTGAAAAGCAAAAAACTGTAGGGGCTAGACTTTCCTCTTCACAGGGGAATGGCTAGACATTCCTCGGTACAGTTCTTTTTGACGCAAAACCACCCGGCGAAAGCTTCCTCTTCATTTTTTAAAGAGTTCCGGAGACATTTTCAAAATACCGCTAGGGAGCAGACCGCCTGCGTGCATCTGTGTGCACCATCGAGAAAACCGCCACCTTCCAAGTTTTGCCTCAAAGGTGACCTATACATAAGATCAAAAAGAATGCTCACGGAAAGCTGCCGGAAACAGGCCGGTAGGTAAGTACCCTGCAAAGAAAGGTAAGTTAAAGGTTTTTTAATTATTATTTTTAAGTTATTTCATGATGCTTACGTTAACAAGGGTCTTAAGAATGTTTTCTAAATGTTTATTTTTTGTTTCATTGAAAAAATATTTTTTGCGTTTTCCCCCTGTTGTGTTCCTAACACAGATGAGACTGCACACAGGGAGGTTAAAGTAACAGTGACCTCAGTCTTTATTAAGACACTCCAGAGTGAGGAACAGGCCTTAGGGGCCGGCTTATATATAGTGCTCCCAAGGGATGCTGGGACCCCTTGGGACTTCAGGGGATGCGCTCCCTAGTGGCGGAACATGGGAGTGCATGCTTTACAGATACACAACATCACACCCGCAAATTCAAAGTGAAAACTATTTACAAGGTGAGGCGGTCGGGAGGCTTTCTTTACCTGGTGGACCGCCTTGGTACAAATGTCTGTTCTGGTGTGTTATCTGTGCCCTCGCTGGGCTGGCGTGTAGTTGGCACTGCAGGGCTGCTGGGTGAGCCTGGCCTTGCTGGGCTGTTGGGCATCATGGGTTTGATTTCCTTTGGGTGTGTGTTGTGGGCTCGAAAAAGGTGGTGTCCGCTGTGGGTTGTTCAGGGCAGTCTGTGAACCGCAGCCTCGTTTGGTCTAGGTGCTTTCTGCAAATTTGTCCATTGTCTAGTTTGACTACAAACACCCTACTCCTTTCTTTAGCTATCACCGTGCCCGTGATCCACTTGGGACCATGTCCATAGTTTAGCACATATACAGGGTCATTCAGATCAATTTCCCGTGACACAGTGGCGCGACCATCATTTACATGGTCTCTACCTGATCATGCAGGTTGCGGTGAACCAGCGAGAGTCTGGTTTAAAGTGTACTCTTCATGAGTAGCTCAACCGGGGGCACCCCTGTGAGCGAGTTGGGTCTCGTGCGGTAGCTGAGCAGTACTTGGGACAGGCGGGTTTGGAGTGAGCCTTCTATGACTCGTTTAAGGCTTTGTTTGATTGTTTGTACTGCCCGGTCTGCCTGCCCATTGGAGGCTGGTTTAAACGGGGCCGAGGTCACATATTTGCAGGTCATGAATTCTTTAAATTCGGCACTGGTGAAACATGGCCCATTGTCACTGACCAGCATGTTAGGCAGGCCGTCGGTGGCAAACATGGCCATCAGGCTTTCAATGGTGGTGGTGGCGATGCTTCCCGACATTATTTCACATTCAATCCATTTTAAAAAAGCATCCACCACCACCAGGAACATTTTACCAAGAAACGGGCCCGCATAGTCGACATGGATCCTTGACCATGGCCTGGAGGGCCAGGACCACAAACTTAGTGGTGCCTCTCTGGGCGCGTTGTTCAACTGAGCACACACGCTGCATTGTCGTACACAGGACTCTAAGTCAGAGTCGATACCGGAACACCACACGTGGGATCTGGCTATCGCTTTCATCATTACTATACCCGGATGTGTGCTGTGGAGATCCGAGATGAACATCTCCCTGCCCTTTTTGGGTAGCACTACGTGGTTACCCCACAACAGGCAGTCTGCCTGAATGGAGAGCTCGTCCTTTCACCGCTGGAACGGCTTCATTAACTCTTGCATTTCAATGGGGATGCTGGCCCAGCTCCCATGCAGTACACAGTTTTTTACTAGGGACAGCAGAGGATCTTGGCTGGTCCAAGTCCTAATCTGGCGGGCCGTGACAGGTGATTTATCATTTTCAAATGCTTCCATGACCATCAACAAGTCTGCGGGCTGCGCCACCATCAATAAGTTTGCAGGCTGCGCCATTTCCACCCCCGTGGTGAGCAATTGTAGCCGACTGAGAGCACCCGCACAGTTCTCGGTGCCTGGCCTGTGGCGGATGGTACAGTTATACGCTGATAGCGTGAGTGCACATCTTTGTATGCGGGCTGACGCATTAGTATTTATCCCCTTGTTTTCAGCGAACAGGGATGTGAGGGGCTTGTGATCAATTTCCAGCTCAAATTTGAGGCCAAACAGGTACTGATGCATTTTCATTACCTCGAACACACACGCTAATGCCTCTTTCTCAATCATGCTGTAGGTCCTCTCGGCCTTAGACAAGCTCCTGGAAGCATTGGCGACAGGTTGCAACTTCCCCGCAACGTTAGCTTGTTGTAACACACACCCGACTCCGTACGACAACGCATCACATGCTAGCACAAGTCTTTTACACGGGTTATACAATACAAGCAGGTTGTTGGAGAATAAAATGTTTCTGACTTTCTCAAAAGCAGTTACTTGGTTTTTTCCCCATACCCAGTTCTCACCTTTACGCAATAACACATGTAGGCGCTCTAAGAGGGTGCTTAACCCCGGTAGGAAGTTACGAAAATAGTTGAGGAGTCCCAGGAACGACCGCAACTCTGTGACGTTCTGTGGCCTGGGCACGTTCCTGATAGCCTCAGTCTTGGTGTCTGGGCCGAATGCCGTCCACTGCGATCTTTCTCCCCAAAAGCTCCACTTCTGTTGCCATGAAGATGCATTTCGACCTTTTCAGCCGAAGCCATACGCGATCCAATCGCTGGAGGACCTCCTCCAGGTTTTGAAGGTGCTCGACGGTGTCCCGACCCATGACCAATATGTCATCCTGAAAAACCACCATGCATGGTACCGACTTGAGTAGGCTCTCTATGTTTCTCTGGAAGATCGCTGCAGCCGACCGAATTCTAAATGGGCATCAGTTGGAGATGAACAGTCCCTTATGCGTGTTGATGCAGGTGAGGCCCTTTGAAGACTCCTCCAGCTCCTGCATCAATTAGGCCAAAGTCAGGTCGAGCTTGGTGAAAGTCTTTCCTCCGGCCAGCGTCACAACTAGGTCGTCTGCCTTAGGTAGCGGGTATTGGTCCTGTAGCGAGAAACGATAAATAGTTACTTTATATCACCGCAAATCCTGACCATGCCATCACTTTTGAGTACTGGAACAATCGGGCTGGCCCACTCACTGAATTTCACTGGAGAGATGATGCCCTCGCATTGCAGCCTGTCCAGCTCGATTTTCACTCTCTCCCTCATCATGTGAGGTACCGCTCGCGCCTTGTGGTGAATAGGTCGTGCCTCTGGGACCAAGTGGATCCGCACCTTCGCCCTGGAAAAGTTTCCAATGCCTGGCTCAAAAAGGGAAGTAAATTTGTTCAGAACCTGGGTACATGAGGCCTCATCGACATGTGATAGCGCTCGGATGTCATCCCAGTTCCAGTGGATTTTGCCCAGCCAGCTCCTTCCAGGCTCGCAAACACAGTTCCAGTTCATTTATGAACATTGCTAGCACTCGTGTGGCTGAGAGATTTATTTGGTGTTATCACTGGTGGACATAAATGCCTGTGCTATCGCAATGGCCTTACTGAGGGTCGGTGTCTCTACAGTGAAAAGTTTTCGTAGGATGGTCTCGTGGCCAATGCCCAGTACAAAAAAGTCTCTGAGCATTTGTTCCAGGTAGCCATCAAACACATATTGTCCTGCAAGTCGCCTTAGCTCGGCGACGTAGCTCGCCACTTCCTGACCTTCAGATCTCTGGCACGTGTAGAACCGATACCTCGCCATCAGCACGCTCTCCCTTGGGTTAAGATGCTCCCGAACCAGTGTACATAGCTCCTCATATGACTTATCTATGGGTTTCACCGGAGCCAGAAGATTCTTCATGAGGCTATAGGTCGGTGCCCCGCAGACTGTGAGGAGGACCGCTCTCCTTTTTGCAGCGCTTCCTTTGCCGTCCAGCTCGTTGGCTACAAAGTACTGGCCTAAACGTTCGACATAGGCTTCCCAGTCCTCACCCTCCGAGAACTTCTCCAGGATGCCCACAGTTTGCTGCATCTTTGCGTTTGATTCGTGTACTCGGCGCCAGTTGTTGTGTTCCTAACACAGATGAAGCTGCACACAGGGAGGTTAAAATAACAGTGACCTCAGTCTTTCTTGAGGCATTCCAGAGTGAGGCACAGGCCTTCAGGGCCAGTTTATATACAGTGCTCCCAAGGGATGCTGGGATCCCTTGGGACTTCAGGGGATGCGCTCCCTGGTGGTGGAACATGGGAGTGCATGCTTTACAGATACACAACACCCCGCTCCCTAGGCCCAACTGCAGCCCCAGTCTAAATTTTGAGTACTTATCATCTGTAAGAACTGATCTTTTGCCAAGTTTTGCGTTTAACCGCCGAGAAACTGCCGAGAATCTACATGTAAGATCCATTTTCTCGCCGGGTGGTATTTTTTCCCTTTTTTATGGAATTTCTTGCCAGTGTTATTTGAAGAATCTTCGCGGTCTTTTTGGATGGCAATCCGGCGGTGGGGCCTTTAGGGAAAGTCTAGCCCTAGAAGTCTAAAGAGACTTGGGGGTCCAGGTACATAGATCATTAAAATGTCCTAAACAGGTACAGAAATAATCAAAATGGCTAATGGAATGCTGGCCTTTATAGCTAGAGGACTAGAATACAAGGAGTTAGAAGTTATGCTGCAGCTATACAAAGCCCGTGGGAACGGTAGTGCAGCATAGGTTTACCAGAATGATACCCAGAATCCAAGAGTTAAATTATGAGGAGGGATTACACAAATTAGGCTTTTTTCCGTAGAATTTAGAAGGTTAAGGGGTGATCTGATCAAAGTTTTCAAGATATTAAGGAGAACAGATAGGGTAGATTGAGAGAAACTATTTTTGCTGCTTGGGATTCTAGGACTTGGGGCATATTCAGAAAATTAGAGCCAGAACTTTCAGGAGTAAAATTAAAAACACCTACACACAAAGGTGGTAGTAGTGTGGAACTCTCTTCCACAAATGTATGAAGGGATGTGGGCCAAAGGTGAGTGTATCGAGCTAGGTCGCAGGTCAGCCATGATCTCATTGAATGGCGGAGCAGGCTCGAGGGGCTCAATGGCCTACATCTGTTCCTGTGTTCCAAAATGCCTAGATTGAGTCCAAATATCTAAATATCCAGCGTCCCTGACGACTACATGTGCGGGAAGTGTATCCGCCTGCAGCACTTGACAGACTACATTGCGGCACCTGACGGACCGCATTGTGGCACTGGAGCTGCGCGTGGATTCACTCTGGAGCATGCACGATGCTGAGCATGTCGTGAATAGCATGTTCAGTGAGTTGGCTACGCCGCAGGTAAAGGGTACACAGCCAGATAGGGGATGGATGACCAACAGAAAGAGCAGTGGGAGGAAGGTAGTGCAAGGGTCCCCTGCGGCGCCCCTCCTGCAAAACAGATACACCGCTTTGGGTACTGTTGAGGGGGATGACTCATCAGGGGAGAGCAGCAGCAGCCAAGTTCATGGCACCGTGGGTGGCTCTGTTGCACAGGAGAGCAGGAAATAGAGTGGGAGAGCTACAGTGATATGGGATTCGATTTTAAGGGGATTAGATGGGCGTTCCTGCAGCCGCAACCGAGACTCCAGGATGGTATGTTGACTCCCTGGTGCAAGGGTCAAGGATGTCTCGGAGCGGGTGCAGGACATTTCGGAAATGGAGGGTGAACAGCCAGTTGTCGTGGTGCATATAGGTACTAACGATATATGTAAAAAAATGGGATGAGGTCCTACAAGACGAATTTAGGGAGCTAGGAGCTAAATTAAAAAGTAGGACCTCAAAAATAGTAATCTCAGGATTGCTACCAGTGCCACGCGCTAGTCAGAGTAGGAATCGCAGAATAGCTCAGATGAATACATGGCTTGAGGAGTGGTGCAGAAGGGAGGGATTCAAATTTCTGGGACATTGGAACCGGTTCTGGGGGAGGTGGGACCAGTACAAACCGGATGATCTGCACCTGGGCAGGACCGGAACCAATGTACTCGGGGGAGTGTTTGCAAGTGCTGTTGGGGAGGAGTTAAACTAATATGGCAGGGGGATGGGAACCTATGCAGGGAGACAGAGGGAAATAGAATGGGAGCAAAAGCAAAAGATAAAAAGAAGAAAAGTAAAAGTGGAGGGCAGAGAAACCTAAGGCAAAAAGCAAAAAGGGCCACATTACAGCAAAATTCTAAAGGGGCAAAGTGTGTTAAAATGACAAGCCTGAAGGCTCTGTGCCTCAACGCGAGCAGTATTCGGAATAAGGTGGATGCATTAACTGCGCAGATAGCAGTTAATGGATATGATGTCATTTGCATCACAGAGACATGGCTCCAGGGTGACCAAGGCCTGGAACTCAACATCGAGGGGTATTCAACATTTAGGAAGGATAGACAGAAAGGAAATGGAGGTGGGGTAGCATTGCTGGTTAAAGAGGAAATTAATGCAATAGTAAGGAAGGACATTAGCTTGGATGATGTGGAATCGGTATGTGTCGAGCGACGGAATACCAAAGGGCAGAAAACGCTAGTGGGAGTTGTGTACAGACCACCAAACAGTAGTAGTGAGGTTAGGGACAGCATCAAACAAGAAATTAGGGATGCATGCAATAAAGGTACAGCAGTTATCATGGGCGACTTTAATCTACATAGTGATTGGGCTAACCAAGCTAGTAGCAATGCGGTGGAGGAGGATTTCCTAGAGTGTATTAGGGATGGTTTTCGAGACCAATATGTCGAGGAACCAACTAGAGGGCTGGCCATCCTAGACTGGGTGATATGTAACGAGAAAGAACTATTTAGCAATCTTGTTGTGCGAGGCCCCTTGGGGAAGAGTGACTATAATATGGTAGAATTCTTTATTAAGATTGAGAGTGACACAGTTAATTCGGAGACTAGGGTCCTGAACTTAAAGAAAGGTAACTTCGATGATATGAGGTGTGAATTGGCAAGAATAGACTGGTAAATGATACTTAAAGGGTTGATGGTGGATAGGCAATGGCAAACATTTAAAGATCACATGGATGAACTTCAACAATTGTACATCTCTGTCTGGAGTAAAAATAAAACGGGGAAGGTGGCTCAACCATGGCTAACAAGTGAAATTAAGGATAGTGTTAAATCCAAGGAAGAGGCATATAAATTGTCCAGAAAAAGCAGTGAACCTGAGGACTGGGAGAAATTTAGAATTCAGCATAGGAGGACAAAGGTTTAATTAAGAGGGGGACAATAGAGTATGAGAGGAAGGTTGCCGGGAACATAAAAACTGATTGCAAAAGCTTCTATAGATATTTGAAGAGAAAAAAATTAGTGAAGACAAATGTAGGGCCCTTGCAGTCAAATTCAGGTGAATTTATAATGGGGAACAAAGAAATGGCAGACCAGTTGAACAAATATTTTGGTTCTGTCTTCACTAAGGAAGACACAAATAACCTTCCGGAAGTACGAGGGGACCGAGGGCTTAGTGAGAAGGAGGAACTGAAGGATATCCTTATTAGGCAGGAAATTGTGTTAGGGAAATTGATGGGATTGAAGGCCGATAAATCCCCGGGGCCTGATAGTCTGCATCCCAGGTACTTAAGGAAGTGACCATAGAAATAGTAAATGCATTGGTGATCATTTTCCAACAGCCTATTGACTCTGGATCAGTTCATATGGAGTGGAGGGTAGCTAATGTAACACCACTTTTTAAAAAAGGAGGGAGAGAGAAAACGGGTAATTACAGACCGGTCAGCCTGACATCGGTAGTGGGGAAAATGTTAGAATCAATTATTAAAGATGAAATAGCAGCGCATTTGGAAAGCAGTGACAGGATCGGTCCAAGTCAGCATGGATTTATGAAAGGGAAATCATGCTTGACAAATCTTCTGGAATTTTTTGAGGATGTAACTACTAGAGTGGATGAGAGAGAACCAATGGATGTGGTGTATTTGGACTTTCAAAAGGCTTTTGACAAGGTCCCACACAAGAGATTGGTGTGCAAAATCAAAGCACATGGTATTGGGGGTAATGGACTGACGTGGATAGAGAACTGGTTGGCAGACACGAAGCAGAGAGCCGGGATAAACAGGTCCTTTTCAGAATGGCAGGCAGTGACTAGTGGAGTGCCGCAGGGCTCCGTGCTGGAACCCCAGCTCTTTACAATATATATTAATGATTTAGATGAAGGAATTGAGTGTAATATCTCCAAGTTTGCAGATGACACTA
Organism: Pristiophorus japonicus; assembly: GCF_044704955.1. Classification (NCBI taxonomy): domain Eukaryota; kingdom Metazoa; phylum Chordata; class Chondrichthyes; family Pristiophoridae; genus Pristiophorus; species Pristiophorus japonicus. The sequence continues at coordinate 218,697,005 of NC_091982.1, forward strand.
AACTGGATGGCGGTGTGAGCTGTGAGGAGGACACTAAGAGGCTGCAGGATGACTTGGACAGGTTAGGCGAGTGGGCAAATGCATGGCAGATGCAGTATAATGTGGATAAGTGTGAGGTTATCCACTTTGGGGGCAAAAACACGAAGGCAAAATATTATCTGAATGGCGGCAGATTAGGAAAAGGGGAGGTGCAACGAGACCTGGGTGTTATGGTTCATCAGTCATTGAAAGTTGGCATGCAAGTACAGCAGGCGGTAAAGAAGGCAAATGGTATGTTGGTCTTCACAGCTAGGGGATTTGAGTATAGGAGCAGGGAGGTCTTACTGCAGTTGTACAGGGCCTTGGTGAGGCCTCACCTGGAATATTGTGTTCAGTTTTGGTCTCCTAATCTGAGGAAGGACGTTCTTGCTATTGAGGGAGTGCAGCAAAGGTTCAGCAGACTTGATTCCAGGGATGGCTGGACTGATATATGAGGAGAGACTGGATCAACTGGGCCTTTATACACTGGAATTTAAAAGAATGAGAGGGGCTCTCATAGAAACATATAAGATTCTGATAGGTTAGATGCGGGAAGAATGTTCCCGATGTTGGGGAAGTCCAGAACCAGGGAACACAGTTTTAGGATAAGGGGTAGGCCATTTAGGACTGAGATGAGGAGAAACTTTTTCACTCAGAGAGTTGTTAACCTGTGGAATTCCCTACCGCAGAGAGTTGTTGATGCAAGTTCATTGGATATATTCAAGAGAGATTTAGATATGGCCCGTACGGCTAAAGGGATCAAGGGGTATGGAGAGAAAGCAGGAAAGGGGTACTGAGGAAATGATCAGCCATGATTTTATTGAATGGTGGTGCAGGCCCGAAGGGCCGAATGGCCTATTGCTGCACCTATTTTCTATGTTTCTATGTTTCTAAAACATTAGGGGTAAACTGACGAGATTTGGTGCCACACTGGTTTTACACCCCGCTTGATTTTACTCTCCTTTCAAGTTAATGGAAAGAAATATTACCCATGGTGTAAAATGGATGTTCCGTTCGTTGGTTTTCTGACAAGTTAGATTCAAATTTTCCCCATTATTTCAGCATGCCTGCTTCTTGCATGAAATTTGTTGTGGGCTCTGTGCTGAAGGGTACAGGGATGTGCATCCATGTAAGGAGTCACATTTTGAGCAGATATCTCAGAGGAATGCACTGTTCAATCTCTGGCCATGTTGGAATAGGTAGGGATCCCATGATTCCTTTTGGAATATCAGCGTCATGAGCAGTGTGGATAAAAGGTGAAAACCATAAGAAAAGTTTCCACAGATAAATCAGCTGCTGTCCAAAAAAAAAGGGAGCAGTGGTTATGATCTGAAATTATTGAACTCAATGTTGAGTCTGGTGGGCTGTAAAGTGTCTAATCGAACAATGAGTTGCTGTTCCTCAAGCTTCCATTGAGCTTCATTCGAAGAATTTAGCCAGGGACACAGAGGTTAGAGTGGAAGTGGGACGAAGAATTAAAATGACAAGCGACCGGAAGCTCATGATCACGCTTGCAAACTGAACAAAGGTGTTCCGCAAAGTGATCACTCAATCTGCGTTTGGTCTCCCCAGTGTAGATGGGACCGTATTGTGAGCAGCGAATACAGTATACTAAATTGAAACAAGTACAAGTAAATCACTGTTTCACCTTGAGGCCTGGACGGTGGGAAGGAAGGAGGTAAAAGGGAAGGTGTTTGCACGTGTGTGGGAAGGTTCCGTGGGAAGGAGAGGGGGTGTTGGAGTGATGGAAGAATGGACCAGGGTTTCATGGAGGGAACGGTCCCTTTGGAATGCTGAAAGGGGAGGGGTGGGGTAGATTTGTTTGCTGGAGTTAACGGAAATGATGGAGGGTGATCCGTTGAATATGGGATGGGATAGAAGTTGAGAACAAGGGGAACCCTATCATGGTTCTGGGAGGGAGGGGAAGGGGCGAGAGCAGAAGTGCAGGAAATGGGATAGACACGATCGAAGACCCTGTCAAACACGGTGGAGGAGAAACCTCGATTAAGGAAAAAAGGACGATATAGCGAAAGAACTGGTATGGAAGGTGGAATTGTCAGAACAGATGTGAACAGAGACGGAGAAACTGGAAGAATGGAATAGAGTCCTTACAGGAAGCAGGGTGGGAGGAAGTGTAGTTAAGGTAGCTGTGGGAGTCAGTGGCCTTATCATAGATATTAGCCGCCAGAAGAATATATTTGTATTTTTCTAGTGCAAAATCTCTTGTGTCTTTTAATTTTCAGATTTTTTGACTCAATTTAATCCAAGTCGCATGGTTAATGATATATCATCATCATAGGCAGTCCCTCGGAATCGAGGAAGACTTGCTTCCACTCCTAAAGTGAGTCATTTGGTCGCTGAATAGTCCAATACGAGAGCTACAGACCTTGTCACAGGTGCGACAGACATTCGTTGGGGGAAGGGGGTGGTGAGACTGATTTGCCACATGCTCCTTCCACTGCCTGCGCCTGACCTCTTCATGCTCGCGGCGTTGAGATTCGAAGAGCTCAACGCCCTCCCGGATGCACTTTCTCTACCTACGGCGTGTATAAGTATACATTGTAACTTTTTTCTTTGTTTCTTTTCTGCTATTCCATAATTTTCTTTTTTTTTGCCCTTTTAACAGTTTATGTATTCTGTGGTAAATACCAACTAAATGATTTACAAAGCAGCCCACAATCCTATTTGTTTCAAAAGATGTTTTGAACAGGACACAGTGTAAATGTAAAGTTTCATCTCAATAATTACAGTCAACATTCTTCTACATGTCTCCATGTAAATCCTATAGGAATTTTTACTAAATCTGGTGGGATGGAAATTATCCTTTCAAGATAATCTCAATTTTATATGGAATGAATGGTAAAGGTCTTGCTTACGTCAAACATATCTTATTGAATTATATGGAAACAACTATCATTTTAAATACCATGGTGTTAATATTAATGTATTAGTAAATCCGCATACAATTTGTGTCTATATTTTACCCTGCTAAGCAAGCTATTGCTCAATAGATCTAGAGTTTGAAACAATATTATTCCACTATCATTTTGCCCTCTGATCTTCAAATAAAAACAAAGATGAAATATCTAGGCCACAATTTTCTCTCAAGTTTGGAGTTGTCGAAAGCTGCCGTCCCTTCAGCTGCGACCACATTTGACTGTAGTTCAAATTTTCAGACAGATGTCATCACCCGTTGGAAGATTTTACAAGGAATTGATTGTTCCAAAAGTCATTCAGCTCCTGACCTGAGACTAGGAGGTCATGTTTTCTCTGAACTATGACTTATGACAGGATATACGACTGCCATGTGGTTTGGGACCCCGCACCTTTAGGGTACTCCAAAAAAAAATCATGCTTAAACCACTCCGAACTACATTTATACACATGCTTACAAATACAGTAATTAAGCACAGTTCCCTACTTGAAATGCAATCTTTAAATGCATTGAAACCAATAAAGACATTATTTTTTCTTGTTCACCTGCATGTGCAATTTGAACAGAATACCTTATTCATATTTGTAGAATTATGCTTTTACTCACATACAAATTCATTTTTATACTGCATTTTCCGATTGTGTTTCCCTTTCATTAATTTAGGAGTTTAAAATATATTTCATGTCATGCTGTGCTTGTGTTGGTTCAGGAGGTACAGATTGCTCATTCTATGTTGTGATGTTCACTGCCATCTAGTGATTCAAGGCTATAATGGTAGCCGTTTGTGGTTCCTATCATGGGTTGAAAGATGTTTAAAAGAACATTTATCACACATTGTCCCACTGTAATTTTGGGAGCAAAAGGAAGGACAAGTTTATTTTTTTCAACATCAGAGTACTAATTTGCTTTAGCGCCGATCAACAGTTCCATAACATTCTTGCTTTGAAAGTGCCGCGCTAGATCTTGAAGAACAAGCAAAAAGCTTAACGAACAAAAAAATTTTCCACATGGGATAGGATTTATTCCCAAAAAGTACAGGCTCCTACTAGATTAGATTTTGCCAATAGGATAGTTTGGGAATGATTATTCCTCAATACTGCAAACTCTACTGTTTGCGATATAATTATTGTGTCATAATTCAGCAACGATTTACACAGTGCTTCACACCAAGATCATTTGTTTCAATTTCAAACCACATTGAAAATAATGCCATTGTGTACAGCCCTTTTGACCAAGCTTTGCACATTCACCTGGGTAAATAGTACTTGATTTATTAGTGTTGCTCAATTCATTCCCTCCACAATCCACTTGGAGGCTACTGTTACAATCACACATAATCGTGTCACCGGCAAGGTAGGGTAAACTGTTGCACAGATTTTTCAATAGTTATCCCATGCCCCACCAACATATGAGCCAATGTCAATGACCCTACTCTTCTAACTCCAAAGTTGCAATATCTGACGTCTGTATGGAGCTCCATCTGGTGATTCAGCTGGGAAATTCTCTCGATTTAAACAATGCAACACATAGAAACATAGAAACATAGAAAATAGGTGCAGGAGTAGGCCATTCGGTCCTTCGAGCCTGCACCGCCATTCAATGAGTTCATGGCTGAACATGCAACTTCAGTACCGCCTTCCTGCTTTCTCGCCATACCCCTTGATCCCCCTAGTAGTAAGGACTTCATCTAACTCCCTTTTGAATATATTTAGTGAATTGGCCTCAACAACTTTCTGTAATAGAGAATTCCACTCTCTGGGCAAAAAAATTTATCCTCATCTCGGTCCTAAATGGCTTACCCCTTATCCTTAGACTGTGACCCCTGGTTCTGGACTTCCCCAACATTGGGAACATTCTTCCTGCATCTAACCTGTCTAAACCCGTCAGAATTTTAAACGTTTCTATGAGGTCCCCTCTCATTCTTCTGAACTCCAGTGAACACAAATCATTGTTAGTGGTAAGCCTCCAAGCTCCTGAGCATTCTTTTATTAAAAATCTTCCTGTGAACTATTAAATATGAACCAATCTAAAACACTGCAATTCTATATGCAGACATTGCAATTCCAGGCCACTGATTTCCTACATGGGCATAACCTTCCGTCCATTCCGCCAATGTCAAGTTACACTCATGTTTCCTGACAATTTCATTAGCATATGCCCAAATATGAAATGGGAGCAAATCTGCCTAATTGTCCAGCATAATTGGAACGTAATTGGAATGGAATCGAACCAATGGATTCTCAAAGTGCTAGGATGGAGAACTATACAAATGGGAGTAAATAGTTGTTCAAGTTTCTAAAAAGAGTTTAACGTTGCCGTAAAACACTATTTGCAATTAAAATATGTTTCTCAGGGTCGATGTAACAATTTGTTGAAACATTTACATATGCATTAACTTTTTCAGACAATCTTTTTATTTATTTGTAACAATTTGCACTTAAAGTTATGAAACATTTTTTGTAATAAAACAGTCTTTGAAGTTAAAGAGAACTGAGCTTGGCTCTTCTTCTGGTTGCAACCTCTGCAGGAGCGTTCATTGTGTAAAAGCTTGTGCTACAAGCCCCGATCGCTCTGCCCGCTCAAGCTGATGCCACATGTAGATGCATCATGTCCCTTGGCTTCGGTTCCCACAGTCCAGGATCTTCTGCTTCGATTGCTTCCACCCCCATATGACAAGATCCAGATCTTCTGTCATGACATAGTTGTACAGGGCACAGCACACGGGAAATATCCTTGCCACCCTCCCTGGGGTATATTGGAGGACCCGTTCAAGCACTTGAAGCAGCTCTTCAATACTCCGATGACCCTCTCAACCACCTGCCTGGTGGAAGCCTCTAACTGATGTACCTCTCCTCTGCTTCAGTCTGTGGGATGCAAAAATGGTGTCATCAGACATGGCAGCGTGGAGTAAGCCTCATCACCAGGTTATCCATCCTTCTACAAGGTTCCCATCACTGAGCACGTGTGTGATGACCAAGTTGCGTGCAATGAATTTTCACAAGCAAGATGTGCAGCAGGGCATTGCAGACCATCTGAACGTTGAAGGAGTGGCATCCCTTTCTGTTCATGTAGCTTTGTGGGTTCTGATGGGGACCTTTATTGTAGAAGCTCAATGCCCTCTGCCTTTGCTCCACTGTGGAAATTCCAAATCGGATGAATTCCTCAACCCTACAGAACATGTCGTCAGCTACCTGCCAAATACAGGCCCTATGCACCCTTGAATAATCCTGCACAAGACCTTCATGGATGCCTGGAAGGATCCGGATGCATAAAAGTTGAGGGCTGCGGTCACCTTCATTTCTACAGTTAAGGCTCTGCTGCGTGTGGACCAGGGCTTTGATCCATCGCGGAGACAGTCACAAAGTCGGCCGATGGCCTCCTTTGTAAAACGCAGCTGGCGCTCAGCCACCTTCTCAGGCATGCGAGACCTACACGCTCTCCGAGTCGGGTACTTGCATGTGGTGTGCTTTCTCCACTGGTGGTACTTCACTCCCAGGCCTCCTGAAGGTGGTTCTCTTCCTCCTGCAGTTATTGTAATAGCAAGCAGGGTTGGAGCCAAGTGCCTTTAAGGTAGTAAAACGTCCTGTTGTGTATGTATAACATAAGTATACTCCCTGTACACTCAATGTACAATTACATAAGACTACTGGATGTACCTTCACACTGTATACACTATGCTTATACCACCAGAGGGTGCAACTGGTAGAGACCTAGGGGTCACCTGTACAGGACAGATAACCAGGTATGAAAGGGAGCTCACCTTGCTGTACCCTCACTCAGGACCTGTAATAAATGGCCCACAGTCACCACAGTTCAAGTACAATACCTTGCCTCATGGAGTCATTACTAGAGTGCTTATAGCCATAATAACTGGTGACGAGATTATGAATTTCCACGCGAAAATGGCTAACCTTGGCACGTTTCAACAATTCGCCGATATCTATTATTTTCCTATATGGAATATGGAAGCACTTTGAATAAAAAGCAAGCTCCCGCGTTCTTGAGCCCTTTTGAGTAGAATTTACCTGGCACACATGAATTCCTTTCGTAATCTGGGAGCTTTACTTTTGTACTTGGGAGTGCAACACAGCCCTGTTGTTATGTTAACAGGAAGCTGCTATTAAAGCCTGGCTTTGCACACACAACAGTAATACAATGACCCCTCTCCATTCCCAGGACAAATCATTTTTCAGCATCACTGTCGTCCTGCTCTAGTTTTCGCCTTTGAAGCTTCTATCTGGGAAATGGGGCCAACTCAGATAAGTCACCTTTTTGCAGCACTCATTACTTTCTCCTCCCACTGACAGTTCCTGTTAAAACAGCAGCAGTATTGCACGTTACAATATGGTTAATGCAGGTATCTTGGACAGTCGTGGGGATGTCACCCCTACGACCAATAAGAATGCCTTAAATAGCTCAGGACATCTTTGATGTTAAGCAATTTATTCTTGAATGATGCAATTTGAGCCCAAGGGAGAAAGTCATCATGTTCTTTTGAATCATTATTTTTTTCAGTGATAACCAAGATGAGAGTTGCCAATGTTGGAGTGTGCAGTACTCTTTCCCAGTGTCAGCACCAAGCACTCCCCAGTCAGATATAGCATAGTATCCTTACTGCAACAGTGACATTTCCTGCTTCTCACACTAGCTAGACTTACAATGTAAGAAGATCAATTATAGTTTACTTCTGTAAGTCCCTTAATTCAAATAACTGGATAATTCAAATTGCACTCAAAGTGCCAATTTAATGCAATTTGAATGATCAGAAGACTGCAGTGTTAATTTGTCGGCAGTTTTACGCAGTGGGCTCTTGGCCATTATGTATTGGGTTGAGACTGTTCCAAATCCATTTCATGTATGATATTTGCAGAACACAGAGGAGAAACTCATGATCATTCTGGACGAGAGTCAAGGTTAGATACCAGAGGTGAAATGGAAGTGGGCAATGCATCAATGCATTGTTATGTCTTCAGATGCTCTAATAATGACTCCATGAGACAATGTGTTGTGCTTGAACTGTAGTGACCTTAGTCCATTTAATGTAACTCCAGAGTGAGGGTCACACATGGTGGCCTGCCTTTTATACTAGGCCTGGCACACCTGTACAGGTAACCTACAAGTCTCCCACTGCGGGGCCCTCTAGTGGCACATCATATGTAATAGTACAAGCAGTAAACATGTAGGATACATGACATCGTGCTGTCCCAAGTCTTTAGTGCAAATCGCCTTTGAATTGACTGTGCTCTGGGCTTAGCTCGATCTGGCTGACCCTTGGAGGGTCGATTCCATCTTGGGTGAGTAGGTGGTGTTTTGTTGGCAGTAGAGTTGCTGGTGGTTTCTGTTTGTGCGTCCATGACCACTCCATTCTCTCCCCCCAGCACCCCCCCACACCCCCCACCCCCCCCCGCCACATACAGATTGTGCCGTTGGCTCTTACATTCATATACATTCAAGTCCAAAAATAATGTGCATTTACAGCATTGCATTCGTGGTATCATGGTGAGATAAGTACATCTGAATGGTGAGGTACATACTTGGAATATACTTGAAGTCAGTGCTGGGGTCAGCACCGGTGCAGGAGGACAAACTAGTGCCAGAACTGTTGGGTAGCGTCCAGGTAGTCTGGTGGCAGCGCGGTGCCCAGTGCTGGCAGTGGGAACCTGGTTGGCTGAAGTTGCCTGCTTTCGGGGCTTTTGCCGTTGCTCCCAGCATTGGGCAAGTTCACAGATGCCTGTGACCTCCCTGTCCTCTCCTTGTGCCCTGGGTCACTGCTGCTCCCTGAGGAGCAATCATCTAGCACTGCACAGGGAACTGCTGACTCGCTTGCCTGGGCATTATTTGGTTTGGGATCCTGGCTGGGCCCAGTCCCATTTGGGAGAATCGTTGCGGGTGACCCTTCGTTCCCAGGTGTAGCCTTGATGGCTATAGGGTCTGGGGGCTGCGCCTTAGTGCAGTTTACTCTTTCAGGCTCGTGACGGTTGGTGCCATCAGGTGCCTGAGAGGTGAAGCCAATCGGGGGCAGGGTATCGATACCGTTGCCATTGCCCTCCTGAGATCGCTTGCTCTGCAGCTTGTATACATTAGCTACTTGTGGTCACACTCCGTGGTGCATCACTCTGGTACCAGGGATGCAGACTACAGCATTGGGTAGCTCGCTGGACCTGTGTGCTCCCGATTGATGTTTGTAAGCTGCATTAACTGTATGCAGTTGAAATCCTACATCGCACAACGTTTCTTTACTTATTGTAAATAACCTGCAGCTCCAATCGCAATTGCGTGACTTTTCCTTGCTTATTACATGTACACAACTCTGATCATCAATTACACATTTTACATCTAACTCACAGTTGCTGTTACATTGATTGAGAGTGTGGAACTGTCCCTTTAGGTGTGGTGGGTTGTGGGTCTCCTTTAAGAGAGCCTTGCTATCTTTACCCCAATCCTCTTCTTTGCTTGGTGCCATGTGTTGCTCCATCAGTGCTGCACCTCGTGATCCGGCCGCCGCCATCTTTTTCTTCAGCGCCTCACCTTGTGGTTTGAACGTGATCTTTCTTCCATCCACGATGTCAACTGCTGTGATCCTCTTCTCCCCGGGTTCCACCACTGAAGCTGGGAAGTTGCCTCTGGGTCCGATTTTCTTCCTCCGGAGTCCTGCCACTGGAGCCTGGAAGGTGCGTTCGGGTCGTCTCAGCCGGATCATCTCCACGCAGTCGTGCTGAGCGGTCTGTGCCTCGGGTGCTGTGCTGGTCTGCTCTCTGGTGCCGGATCCAACCTTAGGTGGGGGTTTGCTTTGCCTCTGAGCGCGGGGGATGTTGATCGCTGGAGGGATGAAATCTTCCCAACTCCAATGGATCTTCTCCATCCACCCTCTTCCGAGTAGCGTTGGTCCATTGCCTGCAACAATCCACAGGAGTAACTTGTGCACCGCGCCATCATGTACTTTTACATCCACACTACCAACGACTGGGATAAGTTCATTGGTGTAGGTGCGCAGCTTTGCCTGAAACCGGGACCAACTTGGGTCGTTCAGCCTGATTGTCCCATAGTCTCTCAAAGGCTTCTTGATTCATTACTGACTGGCTCACCCCCGTGTCTACTTCTATGTAGACTGGAACGCCATTTATCTCGACTTCCATCCTCAACGGAATCATTCGGTGGTGCAAGTAAACATGCTATATACCGCTTCGTGGGGTTGAGCTGCCTCTCTGACTATCACTTCATAATCCGCGCTGGATTCATGGCCATCTGCAGACTCTTCATCAACACAGTGAGTCATATTTCTTTTACACATTTGCTGGAAGTGGCCCTTTGTGCTGCAGCCTTTACATACATATAGTCTTTAAAATGGCATTCGTGAGCCCTGTGATTCCCTCCGCAACGCCAGCATGGAGCTACTCGATTAGCCCCCCCTCGGCAGACTCTGAGTTACAGGACTCGGGGACTGTTCTCTCTCCCCTGAGAAGATTCACGTTCTACAGTCCAGCCTCTAAAAGGCGCCACTCTGTGCACAGTACTTGCCGGGTTTGAGTCCTGATGATGAGTCATCCGCCTACAGCCGCAGGTCAAGGTTATGAATGCTTGGTTCACGGAGATGGCCTTCTGCAGTGTGACTGTGGTATCCACAGATAATAGCTTATGACGAAGGCCCTCATGGCCGATATCCCACAGCGCTTCGGTGAGGTGGTCACCGAAATCACACGATGCCGCCAGCCTCCTGAGGTCTGCAGCATAGTTCGCGATCTCCTGGCCTTCGGGCCGTCGGTGTGTATAAAACCCATGTCTGGCTGTGAGGATGCTCTCTTTGGGCTTGAGTTGTTCTTGGATCAGGGTTACAAGCTCTTCATACATCTTGGTCATGGTCTTCGTTGGTGCCAGCAAGTCCCTGACGAGGCCATAGACAGTGGGCCCACAACTGGTTAGCAGGATAGCTCTGCACTTATCAGCAAATGTGGCCGGATTGTCGCCTGCCATGTCATTTGCTGTGAAGAATGGTCGAACCTCTCCACAAAGGCTACCCAATCATCACCATCGGCGAACTGCTGCAACGTACCAAAGTTAGCTATTTTCACGTGAAGGTCCATAATCTCGTCGCCAATTGTTGCGTCTTCAGATGCTCTAATAATGACTCCACGAGACAATGTGTTGTGCTTGAACTGTAGTGACCTTAGTCCATTTAATGTAACTCCAGAGTGAGGGTCACACATGGTGGCCTGCCTTTTATACTAGGCCTGGCACACCTATACAGGTAACCTACAAGTCTCCCACTGCAGTGCTCTCTGGTGGCACACCTTGTAATAGTACAAGCAGTAACCATGTAGGACACATGACATGCATGATATCAACCAGATCTCCATACAGCCATATATTTTTACATACGAGACATTGTGGAGCATTTAAGTACCTAAAAGCTTGCCACTCAGTATAATAATATTCATTTCCAATTAAACCGCTGACCCCTTATTAGTTCACATGCAAGATAAAGCATTTTTGTAACAATGTAAAATACGCAGTCGATATAATTAGGTCAATTTTTGCCTTCAAGTGTGAAATAGTTGAGGGTAGATTTTCAACTTGTCACCAGAGTGCAAAACTGGCATTGAGACTGGGCCGCTGTTATAAAACCCATCCACTCTGCTCCAATAAAATCAACAGAAATGAAAGTTGCATGGATTCTAGAATGGCTGGCCAGTTTTACACTCGTGCAGCAAGTTGAAAATCAACCCCCTCTATTCTAGTTTGCACTGCTTTAAGATCAAGAGAATTCCAAGTACTAATAGTACTCAATGTTTGAGTCTAAACTTATTTGCATAATGATTCACAACTGTAGGTGCCAAGCTGTATCTAGGATGACACCAAATTGTAGGAAATGATAATTATGTGCAAGTCAAATTTAAAGAAATGGGGACAATCAAAGGAGATAGTCACAAAGAGGGGGACAAAAATTAATGTAAAAAGCTTCTGGAGAGCTTCAAAATGCATCTCAACCCATCAGCGACCTCTCTCAAGGCTGAAGGAACCCAGGATTAAGAAATGGTAGGCCAAGATGAAGCGACAATGAACCATGGGTGCAGGCGTGAATGTGGAGACAAGTGACGGTACAGCCCACCATTTGCACTCATCTTTATGACTGCTAAAGTCAAGATGGTGCCGCATGATATGCATGCAAGGAGGGTTTTCCTCTGCATCACTCTACAGCACCATCTCACAAGTCAGCAGTGCATCATGCCTGCAAGAAAGTGCAGCAAGTTTCAAGCCGTAGGTGGCCATTACTGTACCTGCTCATGTGTGTTATACTCATAATAAATGGTCAGACCGAGTACTGTGTGCAATGAGCAAGTATGACCTTAACTCCTTTATTGTCGTTCCAGAAAGCAGGTACCTCGTGGGTGGCCTGCTTATATACTGTGCTCCAAAGGGATGCTGGTATCCCTTGGGACTCCAACAGGTAGGCCCTCTGTTGGACAGGTGGGATGCAGGTTACAAGGGGTTAAATACATAACATCACGCCCCCATGAAGTCAACAATACACTCATTTACAAGGTGAGACGATCAGTGGCTTTGCGCTCCCTTGTCGATTGTCTCAGTACAAATGCTGGTGTGGTTGGCTTGGTCAATTCTTCATTGGACTGTTGGCAACCGGCCTTGTCGGGCTGCTGGGGATGATGAGTTCTGTTTCGTGGTCAACTATGATGTCAGTTGCCACTTGTGTGTGTGTTGGAAGGTCAAAGTTGGTGGTGTCCTCTTCAGGTTGTGTGTAGCTGTTGGTGATTGAATGTGCAATAATGTCTGCAAGCACGTCCATGGCCACCTTGAAAGTCTACGAGCTATGTTTGCCACGCACAGCCTGCCCGATGTCCTAGTCAGCGACAACGGGCCGTGCTTCACCAGTGCCGAATTCAAAGAGTTCATGAACCACAATGGGATCAAACATGTCACATCTGCACCGTTCAAGCCCGCATCCAATGGCCAGGCAGAACGGGCAGTTCAGACCATCAAGCAAAGCTTGAAACGCATGTCGAAAGGTTCCCTGCAAGCCTGGATGTCCCGCATACTGCTCAGCTACCGCACCAGACCCCACTCACTCTCAGGGGGAATCCAACAGCTACGCACAACCTGAAGAGGACACCACCAACTTTGACCTTCCAACACACACACAAGTGGCAACTGACCACGAAACAGAACTCATCATCCCCAGCAGCCCGACAAGGCCGGTTGCCTAACAGCCCAATGAAGAATTGACCAACCCAACCACACCAGCATTTGTACTGAGACAATCGACAAGGGAGCGCAAAGCCACTGATCATCTCACCTTGTAAATAAGTGTATTGTTGACTTCATGGGGGCGTGAAGTTTAATTTGGCCCAAGTATTTTCTGTGCATTTGTCCATTGGTCAGTTTGATCTGAAATACCCTACTTCGCTCTTCGGCTGTGACCATGTCAGCAAGCCATTTGGGACCATGTCCATAATTGAGCACAAACACAGGATCATTGATCTCAATATTGCGTGACAAGTTTGCGCGGTCATGGTACACACTTTGTTGATGACGCTTATCCTCCACATGATCATGTAGATCAGGGTGGACCAGAGAGAGCCTTGTTTTAAGTGCCCTTTTGATGAGCAGCTCGGCTGGGGGAATCCCTGAGAGTGAGTGGGGTCTGGTGCGGTAGCTGAGCAGTATGTGGGACATCCAGGCCTGCAGGGAACCTTTCAACACGTGTTTCAAGCTTTGCTTGATGGTCTGAACTGCCCGTTCTGCCTGGCCATTGGATGCAGGCTTGAACGGTGCAGATGTGACATGTTTGATTCCATTGTGGTTCATGAACTCTTTGAATTCGGCACTGGTGAAGCACGGCCCGTTGTCACTGACTAGGACATCGGGCAGGCCGTGCGTGGCAAACATAGCTCGTAGACTTTCAAGGTGGCCATGGACGTGCTTGCAGACATTATTGCACATTCAATCCACTTTGAGTAAGCATCCATGACAACCAAAAACATTTTGCCTAGGAATAAGTCCACATTGTCTACATGGATCCTCGACCATGGTTTGGATCGCCAGGACCATAAACGTAGCGGTGCCTCTCTGGGTGCATTGCTCAACTGAGAGCAAGTGTTGCACTGGTGCACACATGACTCTAAATCTGAGTCGATGCCGGGCCACCACACATGGGATCTGGCTATGGCTTTCATCATTACGATGCCTGGGTGGATGCTGTGTAGTTCACAAATAAATGTCTCTCTGCCTTTCTTGGGTAAGACCACACAATTGCCCCACAAGAGACAGTCCGCCTGCAGGGACAGCTCATCTTTGCGTCTGTGGAATAGCTTAATCGCTTCCTGCTTCTCCATTGGGACACTAGACCAGCTCCCATGGAGGACACAGTTTTTTACCAGGAACAGTAAAGCATCCTGGCTGGCCCAGGTCCTGATCTGGCGGGCCGTAACGGGGGATTTCTTGTTCTCAAATGCCTCCATGACCATGAGTAAGTCAGCTGGCTGTGCCATTTCCACCCCAGTGGTGGGCAATGGTAGCCGACTGAGAGCATCTGCGCAGTTCTCTGTGCTCGATCTGTGGCGAATTATATAGTTGTATGCAGACAGTGTGAGCGCCCATCTTTGGATGTGGGCAGAGGCATTGGTATTAATCGCTTTGCTCTCCGAGAATAGCAATATGAGCAGTTTGCAGTCAGTTTCAAGCTCGAACTTGAGGCCAAACAAGTACTGGTGCATTTTTTTTACCCCGTAAACGCACGCCAGAGCATCTTTTTCAACAATGCAGTAGGCCCTTTCGGCCTTGGACAAACTCTTGGATGCATACGCAACTGGTTGCAAAATTTACGATTCATTAGCCTGTTGTAACACACATCCGGCCCCATATGACGATACATCGCAAGCTAGCACTAGTCATTTACATGGGTTATACAGAACAAGCAGTTTGTTGGAACACAGTAAATTTCTGGCTTTCTTAAAGGCAACCTCTTGTGAATTCCCCCATACCCAATCGTCTCCCTTGCGCAGTAGCGCATGCAGGGGTTCTAGCAGGCTGCTTAACCCAGGTAAGAAATTACCGAAATAGTTAAGGAGTCCCAGAAACGACCGCAGTTCCGTCATGTTCTGTGGTCGCGGTGCGTTCTTGATGGCCTCCATCTTGGCGTCTGTGGGTCTGATGCCGTCTGCAGCGATTCTCATTCCTAAGAATTCGACGTCCTGTGCCAGGAAAACACACTTCGAGCATTTCAACCTGAGCCCCACGCGATCCAACCGACTAAGAACCTCCTCCAGATTCTTCAATTGCTCCATAGTGTCCCGACCTGTAACCAATATGTCATCCTGGAAGACCACCATGCAAGGAACCAACTTTAGCAGGCTTTCCATATTTTGCTGGAAGATCGCTGCAGCCAACCGAATCCCGAAGGGGCACCGGTTGTAAATAAACAGACCTTTGTGTGTGTTGATGCAGGTGAGACCTTTCGAAGACTCCTCCAGCTCCTGCGTCATGTAGGCCGAGGTCAGGTCCAGCATGGTGAACGTTTTCCCTCCAGCCAGGGTCGCAATTAGGTCATCAGCCTTGAGTAGCGGGTACTGGTCCTGCAGCGAAAAATGGTTATTCGTTACTTTATAGTCCCCGCAAATTCTAACCGTATCGTCCTCCTTGGGTACCGGAACAATCGGACTGGCCCAGTCGTTGAATTCCACCGGCGCTATAATGCCTTCACGTTGCAGCCTGTCCAGCTCGGTTTCCACTTTTTCATGCATCATGTAATGTACTGCCCGAGCCTTGTGGTGGATGGATCGCCTACCAGGAATCAAATGGATCTGCACTTTCACCCCCGAGAAACTTCCAATGCCTGACTCAAATAGCGAAGGGAATTTGCTTAGAACCTGAGTACATGCGGTGTCGTTGACTGACGAGAGCGCTCAGATGTCGTCCCAGTTCAGCGGATTTTCCCCAGCCAGCTTCTGCCAAACAACATGGGGCCATCCCCTGGCACAATCCATAGCGGGAGTTCGTGTACTGCTCCATCATAGGAGACTTTGACTTCAGCACCATTACAGGGATTAGTTCCTTTGTATAAGTCCTTAATTTGGTGTGAATGGGGCTGAGCTTGGGCCTGTGTGCCTTCTTCCCCCACAGCCTGTCGAAGGCCGTTTTACTCATTATGGACTGGCTTGCCCCCGTGTCCAGCTCCATAGACACTGGAATACCGTGCAGTTCAACTTTCAACATTATTGGTGGGCATTTCGTCATGAACGTGTGTACCCTGTACACCTCTGCCTCCTCCGTCCGAATTTCCAATTCCGTCTGATCCACTGTGGACCGATCTTCTTCTGCAATGTGGTGGTTTGCAGGGTTTGCAGGGTTTGCAGCTCGCCTGCACATTCGTTGGAGATGTTCTATTGTTCTGCAGCCATTGCACGCATAATGCTTAAAGCGGCATTGATGGGGCCGATGATCACCCCCGCAGCGCCAACAGGGTGTCAACTGCCTCGCATTAACAGTTGATGGCGGTCTCTGAGTCAATTGAGGTCGAGCCACAGCAGCCGGTGTGTACATTCTGCCCTGTACATTTCTGCTCAAAACTGACGTTACTTTATGCACAGTACTGGCCAAAACTTCTTTGTTCTGCGAAATCTGCTTGGTGTTGTCGCTGGTGGACATAAATGCCGGGGCTATCGTTAATGGTTTTACTCAGATTCGGAATTTCTACAGTCAACAGTTTGCGAAGGATTGTCTCATGTCCAATGCCCAGTACAAAAAAGTCTCTGAGCATTTGTTCGAAGAATCCCTCAAACTCACAATGTCCTGCAAGGCGTCTTAGTTTGGCGACGTAGCTCGCCACTTCCTGGTCCTCCGATCATTAACACGTGTAGAACAGATATCTCGCCATCAAAACACTTTCCTTAGGATTTAGGTGCTCCCAGACCAGCGTACACAGTTCTTCATAGGATTTCTCTATTGGTTTAGCCAGGGCCAGGAGATTCTTCATGAGGCCATAGATTGTTGCCCCACAGACAGTTAGGAGGATTGCCCTTCGTTTGGTCGCATTCTCGTCCCCTTCCAGCTCGTTGGCTATGAAGTATTGGTCGAGTCTCTCCATGAAGGCCTACCAATCGTCCCCCTCTGAGAATTTCTTCAGGATGCCAACTGTTCTTTGCATTTTTGCATGGTTTGTTACCTCGTCGCCAATTGTTATACTCATAATAAATGGTCAGACCGAGTACTGTGTGTAATGAGCAAGTGTGACCTTAACTCCTTTATTGTAGTTCCAGAGAGCAGGTACCTCGTGGGTGGCCTGCTTATATACTGTGCTCCCAAGGGATGCTGGGATCCCTTGGGACTCCAACAGGTAGGCCCTCTGGTGATGCAGGTTACAAGAGGTTAAATACATAACAATGTGCAAGCTCTGTGCTGCATGGTAGCTGCTGGAATCTTGCAGTGGCTGGCAGAGCTCGCCATTTTCCCCTGATTCAGAAGGCAGGCTACCAGAGTTATTTCTAGCTGGGGTTTGCGAGAGTCCACAGAAATGGTTGGTGGTATCTTGACAGGTATCACCAAACAGGGAAATACTGGCTCCTGGTCATCCTGGCATGCCATCTTTCATGCAGTATCATGTAAAGCATAACATATTATGATTAAGGGACTTTTAAAAAACCTTCCAATAAAAGGGTTACACAAACATTCACATCTCATTGTGATACATTGGGAGGTCTGCTCGCACAATCGTCACTGGGAAAAGAAGTCTCCACCAACATCTGCCAATGTGAGGTTTGCAACTCTCTCTGTAGATGTTGGAATGCAGGCATTGGTGTGGGTGGGAAGACTCAGTACCTCTCAGGTAGCCTGAATTGCCTGGCATCCTTCTGCTAGTTCCCTTTTTATCCAAATATATCAGCACAAAAGCATCTTGATGGCAAACTCTCTGGTGCCAATAAAGGGAGCCTGGGGTAACATGGATAACTGAATTTGGCATAAATGCTCATGAAAGCCTAAGTGCCACCTGGATTTTTTTTAAACTACAAAAAAGGGCCTTCAAATAGGCCAAATGTACCTTTAAAGTGTATGGGCCTTTTAAATACCCTCACGCTGCATATCTGCCCAAGGTCTTGTCCTCCGCCAAGTTTTATTGTGCCCTGGAGACCTTGCACCCACTACACTCCAAGGCCCAAAAATAGAACACTTCCCTGACCCCTTCTGCATTCAGACCCCTGCCACAGGCCCAACCTGAAGATCAAGCAGAGCCTTAAACAAGCTAAAATCCAGCGAAACTAATTCTGGCTGAATTGCTGCACCTCTACCATCCTGTGTCAGTAACGAGACAACAATCACCTCCAATGAAACACAATCAATTTTTGTTAAAAGCAAATGGTAAGTACTGCTTTTTTAAAAGCAACAATAAAAGAATGAATAAGTTGAAACATGACTCTCAGAGAAATGAGTGCAGTGGTATTAGTGATGTTATTTTTAGTGATATTTAGCAGTGCCACTGTAGTTTAGTGGCTTGACCATGGTAGAATAGAAAGGGACATTAAAATAAATCACTGAGGTACAGTAAGCATTCCCAAAACAATTTTATTTGAAAATAGCTTCTGAGGAGGGATGTGGGTTCAAATCGTGCGTAGCAGACTGCCCTTTCACTTCTAGGGCTGAATTGATGTATGACTGAGAATTTCCCCTGGCTGCTCTCCTTGAGTTTTTATTTGAAATGACCTTGGCACAAGCTCAACTCAGATCATTCTGGATGGAAGTCCATAGGGTAACGCTGCTCAGAATTTGGCACTTAATTAACACTAAATTCAACAGTTTCACCAAGAGACGCCGCCAGTACGAATGGTTTGGATAAGAGAATGTCAAGAGTGTCGTGGGGTCTTCTTCTAAGGCTGGAGTAAAACAATTTGTTCGAAACATAGAAACATAGAAAATAGGTGGAGGAGTAGGCCACTCAGCTCTTCGAGCCTGCACTGCCATTCAATAAGATCATGGCCGATCATTCCTTCAGTACCCCTTTCCTGCTTTTTCTCCATACCCCTTGGTCCCCTTAGCCCTAACTCCCTCTAAGGGAGAGTAGAGAATGTTTTAGTGTGCATCTGGCCCATATTAGATCTGATTTGACATATAGTCTGTATCATTGAGATTGCTGGTTTTGTGCCAAATTCTGAGGTTGTGAGGCTGTCCAAGCTTACTGCATGTTGGAAACTCACAGCCAGCAAGCAGAGGAAAGTTTCATGCCATCAAATTGTGGCTAGATTTCGACACGGTTCAGAGAAGAGAAGACTCTGCTGACCCACTGCACTGCCTAGGCCTTGTATAATTAAGTTTAATCGTTTTCTTTTGTCTACTTTAGTCTGTTGATTTATTGACTTTTGTTTTGGTCAGACAGTGAGTGTTGATGGAATTATTGGGGATCTGAACTGGAAGAGCCACTGAGTCAAGATATTGCAAGGGAGCAGAATTAAGCAAATCACTCAGGCTTGAATCAAGGCAATGTAAGGGAACAGAATCATTGTCCACAGTTGAAATGACAATTTCTGAAATCCCGTGGGATAACAGCAATAATGATCATTGATATTTCGGCTCACTAACAGAATGAAGCTCAGAAACCGCACAGTTCCCCGATCAGCACTCTCAATTTAAACAAATATATATTGCAAATAATTAATAATCGGAAAAAAATATCTTTGTAACCATTTGTTTTTGAAAAGAAATTCTGAAGCGGAACTTCTCTCATCATCATCATAAGCAGTCCCTCGGAATCGAGGAAGACTTGCTTCCACTCCTGAAGTAAGTTCTATGGTGGCTGAACAGTCCAATACAAAGAGCCACAGACCCAGTCACAGGTAAGACAGACATTTGCCGAGGGAAGGGTTGGGTGGGACTGGTTTGCCGCATGCTCCTTCCGCTGCCACGCTTGACCTCTTCACGCTCTCAGCATTGAGATTCGAAGAGCTCAACGCCCTCCCGGATGCACTTTCTCCACCTAGGGCGGCTTTGGCCAGGCACTCACAGGTGTCAGTGGTGATGTCACACTTTACCAGGGAGGCTTCAAGGGTGTCCTTGTAACGTTTCCGCTGCCCAACTTTGGCTCGTTTGCCGTGAAGGAGCTCCACATTGAGCATTTGCTTGGGGAGTCTTGTGTCTGGCATGCGAACTATGTGGCCTGCCCAGTGAAGCTGATCGAGTGTGGTCAGTGCTTCAATGCTGGGGATGTTAGACTGGACGAGGACACAGATATTGGTGCGTCTGTCCTCCCAGGAGATTTGCAGAAGCTTGTCTAAGCTTCCGTCAATTAAATACATGCTTTTCTTGATCCTCAAAGAAACTTAAGAGTCTTTAAAAAAAAATCTGAGCCTTACTGTGCCTCTTTTGGCCCTGGTTGCTTTTCCCAGCAGATTTTACATGGCAGAGAAGCCAGTATTGCTCCCCTGCCCAAGCCTCAAGTTAAAATTAATTTGCAGCCTTGATCACATCATCGAAGCCCGATCTGCATATTTAATTGGGACCCTGCTGGGTTTGGGTGGATGTTCTTGCTGCCTGAAATTTAAAAATGTAGCCAGATCAGGGTGGGAAAGAAGTGGGTAAGTCCCCCACTTCACTATAACTTCCCCCCCTCTGCCCCTCCGCCCCCCGGCCTGGTTTCCACCAAGCCCGGGAAGGGATTTAAAATCGACCCCAATTGAGTTTACAATTCTGCAGTTGTAGAGTGCTCCCAAATCCATGAGGAATCCCACTATGGGCAGAAGAGTCACATAACTAATAATTAAAGGATTTCCCGTTTTGAGTCTTTCCGATGTACTAAGAAAAATCAAATTATGCAAAATTGCATATTTTTTTTGATAATTTTGATGAATCTGATCAACTGTTCTTGTTGTAATGTACACATGCTGTTTATTATTTTGGGTCTAGGTGGCAGCAACTTAGGAAGAGAAAGAAAGAGAAAAGTAAAAAAAAACACAAAGGGAAAGTGGAAAGAAACAGGAAGGGAGGGGAAGTTAGAGAAAAAAAGTAGCCAGAGATAACACAAAGAAAGATGGGAAGACACAGATAGCACCGAAACCATAAGAAAATCCAGACAGAGAGAAAAAAAGAAAAACAGTGAGGAGGAGGACCAGGATAAACAGAGATTGAGAAGAATAACAAAGAGCGAAAGCAGAGCAATGTATTGTGAATTCTTACATTAAAATCCTTTTAATATGCATGAGTGGCAATGCCAAAGGGCTGATTCATTGTTTCCATATGGAGTCTATTTTTGGTGTGATAATTATTTTTAAAGGAAAACAAATACAGGAATATGGGAAAGCGAAACACAAATCTCCCCAAATCTGTGGAATTTTGATTAACTTAAAAAGGACCTGCAGAGTATTATATTGCTGTTCATTCCAGATGTCTGTTTTTCAAATGACACATTCCAGGGCTAGTTTCGTGTTTAAAGCTTAAAAACTTGTTAACAGCATTACAAAATTTTACATGTGTAACAATGAAGGCTTTATTCAGGACGTCTGCTATGTTTTACATTGTGGAGCATAAAAAAAAGGTTCCACTTTTGTATACCTGCCTGAACAGATTCATAGCAACTCTAACTGACCCAATAAACTTAGGGGGCACTCAGTATTTAAGTACATGTTTACAGAGGAGTATTAGACTTGGAAAGACATCAATGTGCTGTTATTGTTAGCACTATAATTAACCGTAACATTCTGTAAATAAGGAAAATATGAACAGATATATTAATATATTTCTCCAAAATATTAAACACATTATACATTCCACATTATACACGCCACATTAAGAAACTATACGCCATCGAACTTACCCAAACTATTTGCATAAAATGTCAACAAATAAGGGATTAAGCCACAGCAAGTGGACTGATAGGAATTACATTTACAACTGGCATTGTTATCAGTGATTAGGGGGATTATTTTACTGAGGGCATGTTTCCATTCCAATTACCACTGTCTTTCACTTTGAATTAATGGGTTATGCTAAATGGTGATGATCTGATAGAGAAGGATTTGATTCCCACCATGGTGTCTCAATTAACCATCTTTTCCAGAATTAAATGCAATACATCGCAGTCTAATGCCAACTGTAATTTGCATTGTTTGCACAAATACCATTATATGGGAATGCAGAAGTGTAAACTTGTAGTGGTTAATAAAGATGTTTGAGATGAAACAGCAGAATAAATGAAACAGCAGTATTTAGACTGTCACTAGACTGACACTCCAATGCTCAAGTCGTACAATGTCTCCGCAAGATCCTACAAATCCCCTGGGAGGACATTAGCGTCCTCGACCAGGCCAACATCTCCAGCATTGAAGCACTGACCACACTTGATCAGCTCCGCTGGGCAGGCCACATTGTCCGCATGCCAGACACGAAACTCCCAAAGCAAGCGCTCTACTCGGAACTCCTTCAAGGCAAACGAGCCAAAGGTGGGAAGAGGAAATGTTACAAGGACACCCTCAAAGCCTCCCTGATAAAGTGCAATATCCCCACCGACACCTGGGAGCCCTGGCCAAAGACTGCTCTAATTGGAAGAAGTGCATCCGGAAAGGCGCTGATCACCTCGTGTCTCATCACCGAGAGCATGCAGAAATCAAGCACGGGCAGCGGAAAGAGCCTGCGGCAAATCAGTCCCACCCTCCCTTATCTCAACGACTATTTGTCCCACCTGTGACAGGGACCGTGGCTCTCGTATTGGACTGTTCAGCCACCTAAGGACTCATTTTAAGAGTGGAAGCAAGTCTTCCTCGATTCCGAGGGACTGCCGATGATGATAATGATTCCAGTGCACTGCTGAGAGAGTGCTGCACTGTCGGAGATGCAATCTTTCACATGAGACGTTAAACTGAGACCCCGTCTGCCCTCTCAGATGGACGTAAAAGATCCCATGGCGCTATTTTGAAGAAGAGCAGGGGAGTTATCCCTGGTTGCCTGGACAATATTTATCCCTCAATCAACATAAGAGAAACAAATTGTCTTGTCATTATCACATTGCTGTAATTGGGAGTCTGCTGTGCGCAAGTTAGCTGCCGCGTTTCCCACATTATAACAGTGACTACACTCCAAAAATACTTCATTGGCTGTAAAGCGCTTTGAAACGACCGGTGGTCATGAAAGGCGCTATATAAATGTAAGTCTTTCCTTCTTTTTTGTATGCACTGGTTTAGATACTGCTGTTGTAGGAGCGGAAGATGTGAATTTTGCTGGCTTCAGTCATTTTGTTTTTGGTAAACTTTTTGCCCTGAAAATCTGGGGGCAGATGTGAAAGGAACCAGTCCTGGGTTCTGGTGAGGAATACCTGAGGAACTTTTAGTGCATCCTCCCTAGGCTGCAAAACCTGAGATTTTTCTGAGCACCTGCTGAGCATCTCTTCCATCTCCCTCCCACTGCACTGTGGGGATGAAAAATGAGGAGCTATGGAGAGGCTTGGTGAGATGGAGCAGGTGGATATTAACCGGGTGACTGCATGGGAGCTAAAAAGCCTGTTCAGGGTTGGCAGGAAATGGGCGAGAGCAATATTCCATGTCATTTTTTTTTTTAAGTGAGAAAAAATCCTGATACATTATCTTCAGCAGTAAATTACACAACACGTCAAAGTTATCTGCATATTATAACTTGCGTAATATCCAATGGTTCTGATTTCCTTGTTAATGTTCCTTATTCAACTTTCACCATCAAAAACAGATTAACTGGCCACCTCTGTGGGAACTTGCTATGAATAAATTGACTGCCATATTTGCCTCCATAATAGAATATGCATTTTAAATCAATTAATTATATGTGAAGCACTTTCAGGTGCTTCTCATTAATATAAGCTGCTATATAAATTCATCTTTCTTTCTGTTCTGTATTGCTGAGGAGATTGCTGCAAGATCAAGAAAGTTCAGCTGAAATTTAGTGCTGAATATTTGTGTCAGCTGTGGCTCAGTGGGTAGCACTCTCCCCTCTGGGTCAGAAGCTTATGGGTTCAAGTCCCATTCCAAACACTTGAGCACAAAAGTCTAGGCTGACACTCCAGTGCAGTACTGAGGGACTGCTGCACTGTCGGAGTTAAACCGCTCTGTCAGATGGACATAAAAGAAGAATGGGGGAGTTATCCCCGGAGTCCTGGCCAATATTTATCCTCCAATCAACATCACTAAAAATAGATTATCTGGTCATTATCACATTGCTGTTAGTGGGAGCTAGCTGTGTGCAAATTGGTAGCTGCATTTCCTACTTTACAACACTTCAAAAAGTACTTCATTTGCCATAAAGTGTTCTGGGACGTCCGGTGCTCATGAAAGGCAATATATAAATGCAAGTCTTTCTTTCTTTGTGTGCGGTCCTTTTAACTGGCTGCGTGGCCCATTCATATTTTAGCACATGCACAGTTATTCCCATTGAAAAGCCAGTGTGTGACCTGCACGAGACCTCTAGACCGCTGCGCAACCTCATGGCTTGGCAGGAACGTTGAGTGAGAGCTATCGTCAGATGGAGTAAGGTGATGGACATGGGGGTGGGTGTTAGTATAAAATGCGGTAGTCTGGGGGGGGGGCAGAGGGGGGAAATTGCGTAAAGGGCCGATAGTGTTAAACTGGCTATATTGGATCAGCTGCCTGTTATACATCTCTCCCGATTTTCATTTCCAATGGAAACGAAAATCAGGAGAGATGTATAATATGTGGCAGATCCGCTATCACCACTTTCACCTGCCCAAAATCCAAATTATCCTCAGGATATGTAGGTTCTAGAGAGAAGAAAATTTGGTACTACTGCAATGTAAAGGAGAGAGGTGAAGAGGTCAGAGGTTAATATAAAGTGCAGGCTATGGGCTACAACCTCATTTTTATGGAGATAATTTCAGTATTTTAACATTTTTAATGTTGGTGTATCTGGGAATATAATATTTAGGTTGTTGTGTGAAAAATATGAAGCAGAGAGTTAGAGAAAGAGGTCAGATGCCCTCTTGAAATACCAGTTTAAATTGACAGGATGTGGAGCATTTACTTAGTGTTAAAAGCTGGTAGTTCCTGAAGATCTTCTGCACAGCACTGGCCTGCTCATTTAGTTTTGTTATTAAGACTGCAGAGGAAGCACACATTCAAAGGAGCAATATTGTCATAGCAAGCTAACTTTCAAAGCCAGGTGACCATCCAGATCTGCAATCAGCAATCAGCAATACAGTTCATCGAAACGCTAGTTATGTGCAGAGTTATATTATAAAAAAGGCAAATATTTCTGCTCCTGATTGCTATCAACGACCCTTGCTAGCAGTGAATGTGTATGGCTATTGGATGAGAATAGAAAGAAACTCAATTGACATGCCAAGCCCTATGCCCCCCAAATGGTTAAATTACCAAATAACACTTACTGTAAAGGCTCATATATGAATAATGGCCACTTGGGCAAGCCAATGGAGGATGACAGTGACTGTGAAACTGTACCCCTGTAACGAGTCAATGTTGTAGAAAGTGGTTATGGACAGCTTTCAGGTGCATAACCAAGGATGCTCATGTGGCTAAATCAGGAGGCCCGAGGCTCACCTGAAGTTGGAATTGTGAGCAGGACAGGCCCGTCCAATTTCTGTAAGGGGGCCTAAAACTGGCATTAGACCATTCATTTACACACCGAACACCTGTTTGAAACAGCCATCAGGGACACCAGAAAAATAATCTGACCCAATTCCAGGTTAGACGCCTTGCAAACTGTCATGTATGTATACTTGGATTTACTAGCCACTAGATGGCACCACTGTTGGAGGTCATTGGGTTGTGCACACGTGTGTGCAACCCAGGTATAAAAGGCCAGCCATCTTGTAATGTAATCACTTTGGGCCCTAATAAAGTAGTGTCAGGTTTGTATCTGTTTGGAGTTTACAGTATTCAGTCTATTGAGTTATAGCATACACAACACATTCTTAGGGCGCAAGACTCTCATCTCCAAATTTGGGCCCTGTTGCTGCCTCTAGCAAAGTGGTGCCTGTGACTTGTTTGACACATCGGTGTATAGCTGACTGGCTGATTTACCCTTCTGTGGCCAGGAAGGATCCTGTGGCATAAAATGTGAAGACTTTTGTGA
The DNA here is from genome assembly GCF_044704955.1 of Pristiophorus japonicus. Classification (NCBI taxonomy): domain Eukaryota; kingdom Metazoa; phylum Chordata; class Chondrichthyes; family Pristiophoridae; genus Pristiophorus; species Pristiophorus japonicus. The sequence continues at coordinate 218,723,022 of NC_091982.1, forward strand.
CGCTCAGTTATAGATGGTGGCACTGCATTCTTGAGGGAAGTCTGCACATCTGCCTGCAGCAGGTGGCATAGCTCTGTCACTTCTTCTCTGGTGAAGCAAAGATGATGAAAGCAAGACTTCTCATATACAATTAGTGGGATACCAGCGAAAATGAACATAGCCCGAGTTGCCCTTGCACCTCCAGGTCATAGAGTGCAATTAGAATCCCCAAAGGAAGTTCGATCATCCCACTCTGCTTTTTGTCAGCCCGACAATTATGCCGGGGGCAGCGGCAGGTAGCGAGGCCACGCCCTCGAGGCAATTTCGCGAGGAGGTCCCCGCCAGACAGTAAGGGGTCAGTGCGTGCATGCCACAGCGGGAAAACAGGCAGAGTGGTCCCAGACTCCGTTCTCTCCTAAGGAAGGGCAATTTCTAAAATGGAGGCCCCTTCATGGAGAGTCACCGGCCATTCTGTACCACCCTGTGGCCGCCGCTTTCCGGTGGTCAGAGGCCTTATCAAAAGGAGCAATTTCAGCCCCATAGTCTTCAGAACTGCATGAGTTGTCCAATACAATTGTCATAAAAGCTCAGCCAGAGCAAGCACTAAAATTGCTGCAAAACAAACTGCAGCAAGCCAGTTTTAATTTAATCTTCAAAACATTCCAGTGCACTTTCAAAAAGATGCACCCATTTTATGCAAGCAAGCAGCTTGCTGGGGGCGGAGTCTTGCCCTAATTTGAAGAATTCGACAGTGCGTCTCATTTACACAATTTCTTTGTGCAAACAAGGGTCCACAAGCCGACAGTCTGACCCACTTTTTGCTGGCAAAAATAGCAATTGGGAAATCAGGCATGAGCGAATGCAGTCTACCAGACTGTAAGGTCTGATTCTCTGACCCACTCATGCTGCTAATGAGGCTCCTTACACCATGCAGAGCCTTTAGTTTATTGTTTCCATTAATAATTCTTTGGAGGCAAGACTGAGTAAGATGTTGTGGTGGAAAGCAGCCCATCTGACCATGGTTATTACCTCTACAATTCTGATCTTGTGCTAAATATTTATATGGAATCAGCAAAACTCTTGTTTCTTTAAAGATGGATCAGTGTTAACTAAACCAACTGTTTAACAACAACAACAACTTGTATTTATATAGCACCTTTAACGTAATGAAATGTCCGAAGGCGCTTCACAGCAGTATCATGAGATTAAAAAATTGACACTGAACCGCAAAAGTAGAAATTAGCACAGGTGACCAAAAGCTTGGTCAAAGAGGTATGTTTTAAGGAGCATCCTGAAGGGGGAAAGAAAGGTAGAGAGGAGCAGAGTTTTTGGCAGGGAGTTCCAGAGCTTGGGGCCTAGGCAACAGAAGAGACGGTCACAAATGGTTGAGTGATTAGAATCAGGGATGCTCAAGAGGGCAGAACTGGTGGAGCGCAGACATCTCGGGGGGTTGTGGGGCTGGAGGAAGGGTTAAAGTGCAACTAGCTGATACATGAATAACATTATGGAGGAAGAGAATTCGTTTTGGATCATAATCATGCTGATTCTGGCAAATTATCTCAGTCAGAAAACAAAATAGTAAGAAGCACTTTGAGATGAGGATGATTTATGCAGTCTGAGGGATAGAGAACCTCAAGACATGTACACCCTTCAGCAGTTAGCTGGAGCAATGATGAAATATTCAACAACAACAATGCAGAATAATGTCCCAAAGGCATTTAACAAAAGGTGTAATCAGGAAAAAAATTGGATACCATGACATAGGAGGAGATATTAGGATGGGTGACCAAAAGTTTGATCAAAGAGGTGGGTTGTAAGGAGTGCCTTAATGGGGGAGAGGGTGTTGGAGAGTTTAGGGAGGGAATTCCAGAGTGCGGGGCTTAGATGGCCAAAGGCAGAGCTGCCAATGGTGCAGCAAAAATATGTGGGGGGATGCACAAGAGGCCAGGGTTGGAGGTATGGAGAATTTGTTGGCGGGGGCGGGGGGGGGCCGGGGTGGGTTGTAGAACTGGAGGCTGTTAGAGATTGGGGGGAAGAAAAAGGCCATAAAACGGATTGGAACATTATATTGAGAATTTTAAATTTGAAACATTGGGGAACCAGAAGCCAATTTAGGTCAGCGAGGCCATGAGCGTATTGATTAGTGGAGTCTACAGATGACAAAGAGTTTCAGCAGTAAATGGACTGAGGTACGGGTGGAACCTGGTGATGTTAAGGAGAGGAAAAGAGGTGATTTTTTGAGATAGAATCATAGAATACTACAGCACAGAAGTTGGCCATTTGGTCCATCGAGTTTGCACCGGCTCTTTCGAAGAGCAATTCAGTTAGTCACACTCTCCTGCTCTGTCCCCATATCCCTGCATGTTTTTCTCCTTCAGTTATTTATTCAATTCCCTTTTGAAAGCAAATATTGAATCTGTTTCCAACAGCCTATCAGGCAGTGCATTCCAAATCCTAACCATTCATTTTTCCTCATGTTGCCTCTGGTTCTTTTGTCAATCACCTTAAATCTGTGCCTTCAGATTATCGACCCTTCAGCCACTGGAAACATTTTCTCTTTATTTACTCTATCTAAAACCCTCATGATTTTAAACACTTCTATCAAATCTCTTAATAGATAAATTCCATTTTTCAGGAAGGATCAGTGTACGTTATTCGGATTAGAACACTAAATAGTAAATTGTTGTCCAGCATCTAATTATTAAACAAGCGAATCATTAATTTAAGAAGAACCTTAGCAGATGTTACATGGAAATTTAACACAGGACGGAGGACTTGCCGTTATGATAAGGTAATCATTACATTCACCTGTCCAATGTGGATTGTGAATATACAGGGAGGAACATGACAAGTATTGAATGCTTTGTCAGAAAGACAAATTATTTTTTGAATCACTATAATAAGAAGTAATGGTAAAACAGAATAGTAGCATTTGTTGAATAATAAATTCACATTATTTTAATAATAGAAATCAATAAATTATTTATAATAATCACTTGAGTGTATTGCTCTATAATAATGTGACAAATGATTAAATCTTATTGTTTGCTAAATAATTCATTGTATGGTTTGCTTGTAATTAATGATGACATTTTAACTCAGTGTGCCTTGGTATCAGTTTTCTTCTCTTCAGCCATTATGACAGTGGGAGAAACTCAGAATCATTCAGGATGAGTTACAGAAACATAGGGCCCAACATTGGCCATGACTTGCATCAATTTTTTTGGAGTAAGTTTGCTTTTTCCGGTATAAGTTAGAAAATGCCATTTTCCCCCCAAAATTTGCTCTGGAGTAAGTCAGTTAGGTATGATTTTTTTTTAAGGTCTGTTTTTTTTTCAAAAGGGGGCATTCCCAGACACTTACGACAATTTTGGCCATTCATGACACTTTGGCCAGCAAAAACGTACACCAAATCCACTTAGGTCAGCGTATGTGGCCATCTCTAAAAAACCTTGCGGGCAGTTAAGAAAAAGCAGCGCACATTCGGCAGACATTAGGGCAGAGATAGGGGAGGGAAGGGAACTGGAGAGGACCTCAACAACCAAGCAGCAAACATTAAGGAAAAGCTCAAACCATTAAAATACAATTAAAAAAGTAGTAAATCCTACCTTATCTTTAAAGTCTGCCCGGGAAAGGCAGCAGGCCGGCCTGTGCGTGAGGCCATTCAGCCTGGGATAAGGGGGGGAGACATACACCAGAGAAGTCACAGCTGCTGTGCCGGGGTGTCTCGGGGGTGGTGGGGGGGGGGGGGCACCGAGCGACCAGAGGAATCACAGCTTGTGGGTTTGGAAGTCTCATCTCTTTGCCCTCCCCCCCCCACTCCCCACCAGAACTCTCCTCCCCCCCGCAAAACTCTCCTCCTTCCCCCCCCAAAACTCTCCTCCTCCTCCTCCTCCCCCACCAAAGCTCTCCTCCTCTCTCCTCCCCCCCAAAAAAACTCTCCTCCTTCCACCCCCCCCAAAACTCTCCTCTTCCCCCCTACCCAATCAAAAGTTTCAAGCATAGCCACACAAGCACAGCCACTAACTAAAAAATAAAAGCAAAGTCCTTACTTGCCCGGGAACTCAGCCGGCCGGCCGGCCGGTACGGGAGTCCACTCAGCCGGGGATAGGGTGCGGCGAGATCGGGCGTCCCTTTAGCCTGCGATAGGGGCTGCGAGCATCGGGTCCTGCTCACAGCCCACAGGACGCGGGGGAGGGCAGGAGAATGCGCGCAGGTGCCGGCAATCCTTTCTGCGCTGGCCTGTTGCTCCGCCATCTCCTTCAGTCTCCATGCCACTCCACAACTCCACGGACTCCGAAGAGCGACCAGGGTGGGGCCCCTTTTCTCTGGCACCCTTTCCAGCATGCAAAGTCGGCGCACTTCAGGTCAGTGCGCCGAAAAAAGGGGTTGGGCAATGTTGGGCCCATAGAAAATAGGTGCAGGAGCAAGCCATTCGGCCCTTCGAGCCTGCACCACCATTCAATATGATCATGGCTGATCATGCAACTTCAGTACCCCACTCCTGCCTTATCTCCATACCCCCTGATCCCTTTAGCCGTCAGGGCCACATCTAACTCCCTTTTGAATATATCCAAAAAACTGGACTCAACAACTTTCTGTGGTGGAGAATTTCATAGGTTCACAATTCTCTGAGTGAAAAAGTTTCTCCTCATCTCAGTCCTAGATGGCTTACACCTTATCCTTAGACTGTGACCCCTTGTTCTGGACTTCCCCAACATCGGGAATATTCTTCCTGCATTTAATCTATCCAATCCCGTCAGAATTTTATATGCTTCTATGAGATCCCCTCTCATTCTTCTAAATTCCAGTGAATATAAGCCTAGTCGATCCTGTCTTTCTTTATATGTCAGTCCTGCCATCCCGGGAATCAGTCTGGTGAACCTTCGCTGCACTCCCTCAATAGCAAGAATGTCCTTCCTCAGATTAGGAGACAGTCATGTATCTTACATTATTATATATAACTGTATCCCAACATGCTATACATGACTGTAATAAGATATGACCTGTAACCACCAGCATACCTTACCACCGGGGGTGCACTTGCAAGAGACAGGTATATAAGCAAGTGCAGCATTCCAGAGCTGTCAAATAAAGGTGCAGGTCCAGAGTGACCTTGACTTCACTACATGCCTCGTGTGAATCTGTACTGAGGGGACAGGACTTTACAGAGACCAAAACTGCACACAATACTCAAGGTGTGGTCTCACAAGACCCTGTACAACTGCAATAAGACCTCCCTGCTCCTATACTCAAATCCTCTCGCTATGAAGGCCAATATCCATTTGCTTTCTTTACTGCCTGCTGTATCTGCATGCCTACTTTCAATGACTGATGTACCATGACACCCAGGTCTTGTTGCACCTCCCCTTTTCCTAATCTGTCGCCACACAGATAATAATCTGCCTTCCTGTTTTTGCCACCAAAGTGGATAACCTCACATTTATCCACAATTATACTGCATCTGCCATGCATTTGTCCACTCACCTAACCTGTCCAAGTCACCCTGCAGCCTCTTAGCATCCTCCTCATAGCTCACACTGCCACCCAGCTTAATGTCATTGCAAACTTGGATATATTACATTCAATGCCTTCGTCTAATTCAGTAATATATATTGTAAATAGCTGGGGACCCAGCACTGAACGTTGTAGTACCCCACTGCCTGCCATTCTGAAAAGGACCCGTTTATTCCCATTCTTTGCTTCCTGTCTGCCAACCAGTTCTCTATCCACGTCAATACATTAGCCTCAATACCATGTTCCTTAATTTTGCACACTAATCTCTTGTGTGGGACCTTGTCAAAAGCCTTTTGAAAGTCTAATTACACCACTGTTATGGTTGACACTTCTCATTACCAAGTTAACAAGGGAAGAAGAAAGAATGAAATAGAGTCAGACAGCCAGACATAGATGTCCATATTGCTTTAAATCCTTCTAATATTGAAGGTGGTGTTCTTGCCCCAACCCTGTTCAGCATATTAGTTGCTCAAGAACTGCAATGGGTGAATCGATATTTGATATCACACAGACAGTGGCAGCTTCGACGTTCATCGGCTGCGAACTAAAACAAAAGTAAGGCAGATAACTGTTTGCAGCCTGCTCTTCACCAATGATTGTGTGTTACTCAACCATACTCTCAAGGACATTCATTTGCTATCCAAATGTTGTGTTTGAGCAGCAAAGGATTTGGTCTTTACAATCAACTGAAAAAATACTGAAGTCATGGTCCAATTCATAACTGGTCATCCAGTCACATTCCCTATGATTACGACCAGCAAGGCCATGGAAAAATTCTGCTACTTGGGTAGTGTTCTCTCACAGAATGCCATAATCGACGATGACATAATTCACCGGAATGACAAGACCAGCTCCACCTTTGGAAGAGATGAGGTAATAGTCAATAAAAGTCATCACTCCTTCCAGCACCGATGAATTATAGCTGAAGTGTGTATTATCTACAGGATGCACTGCAACAAGTCATCAAGGCTTTTACAGCAACACCTCCCAAACCTGTGACTTCCACCACTTATAAAGGACAAGGGCTGCAGATGCATGGCAACATTATCAACATTATCAAGTACCTTTCTTAACTCACACAGCATCCTAACTTGGACATATATCACTGTCCCTGCATCGTCACTGGGAGAAAATTCTAAAACACATCAACAGGGAGTACCTTCACCACACAGACGGCAGAGGTCCAAGAAGGTAACCCACCTTCTCAAGAGCAACAAGAGATGAGCCTTGCCAGCCCATATCCCATAAATGATTTTTTTTTTAATGCCAAACTGTTGTCCTCTCCAGCCTATTAACGAGACCAAAATCATGGATCTGTTATCACCATTACATCAAGCAACTGTCTGTTGCATGGTCTATGACACATAATTAGATTCAAGTGGTAGAGGAGGGTGCCTAACACTGATGGTCTCAAGCACTGCAAAATAATTGGATTTGAGGTCACAATCAAAAAGGTTTAGTTGTATGGATCTGGACATGTCGTTCACATGCTTGATTGTAGAATACTCAAAGCTGTCTTTGACGGCGAGTTGCTTTCTGCGACCGTAACAGAGGTGGGCAAATAATATGTTATAAAAGGCACACAAAATTCCACCTTAACTCCAACACCCAAGAGCAAACAGCCACCAACAGTCCATTATGGCATCATATCTGTCTGGCCAGGTTAAATGAATTTGAGGTTGCCAGGTTGATCTAACTATCAAGCATCTGGCACATAAGGCAAAATATCTATCCACCTCATCAGACTTCCAATGTGATATGTGCAGCCATATATGTGCTTCCAGGATTGGGCACTTCTCCCATCAGCGCACCCACAACAACTGAGACTCATCTGTCGACTCAACAGCCATCATGAATGTTGAAGCATTCTTACACTCAACCTGTGAAATTCTAATTGCTGCACCAATGTCAAGAGAATTGTAGACAGAGTCACAAATATACTTTCCGATGTTATTATTCCTTGTGTTCATCCTATCTCTAAAAGAAAGTGATCCTATTATCCTTTCAATGACAATAATATACGTTGCTACTTTCTAATGTTATGGAAGCTGCTGTTTAACTCTCAAATTATCCATCACCTTGAACATTGTGATCTCATGATTGGCAGGTTTGACCAAAAAAATATATATTTTGAGAAATATATGTTATGACCAGCAACACTTCCAAAAATTGATGCAGCATCAAAAATACAACAACAACTTGCATTTATATAGCACTTTTAATGTAGTAAAACATCTCAAGGCACTTGAGGTGTCCCTCTCTATATCAGAATATGAACTATATTTCAGAATTTTTAAACTGTATCATGATTGGGCTATCAATCCTTGTATAAGCTGACAAAAAAGAAAGGCTGTTGTTTTATTGATGCTTCAGTTGTTGAAAAAAAACCTCTTATTTTGAAGAAAAGGTCGCCTGCACTCTATTTCAGATTAAGCTCCTTAATGCAAATTATACCATCATTTCTTTCATTATAAAACGTGAATCCTTGAGCATCATTTATCATAACAGCTACCCCACTGCTCACAAGGACAGCCAATAACAAGAAAAACAGTGATGGATAACAGCAATTATGAATCAATGATAAGTCAGGCACAGAAGGGAATTTTCAATGAACTTTGTGCCAGATGTTGATAAATGTCTCCGTAGTCTAATCAGCTGAGCTAATGTGCAATACATGAACATTTTATAACACTTTAATGAATACAAAAGATATAAAAAGTATAGTGTGAATATGATGGCTCAAAACAATATAGTGGGTAGAAATTCTAACGTCCCGGGCCCGTACGAAGTTTCTACAGACCCAGGAAGGCATTGGAAAAGCCGGTTTTCAGTGCGCAATGCGCATATGCTGAAAACCGGCTTTTCTGAATCATCAAGCTGGAGCTTGACAGATCGTAGGTATAGTGTTCCTAACACAGATGAGACTGCACACAGGGAGATTAAAGTAACAATGACCTCAGTCTTTATTAAGACACTCCAGAGTGAGGATTAGGCCTTAGGAGCTGGCTTATATATAGTGCTCCCAAGGGATGCTGGGATCTTTTGGAACTTCAGGGGATGCACTCCTGGTGGCGGAACATGGGAGTGCATGCTTTACAGATACACAACATCACTCCCCCACCAAAGTCAAAGTGAAAACTATTTACAAGCTGAGCCGGTTGGGAGCCTTTCTTTCCCTGGTGGATGGCCTTGGTACAAATGTTTGTTCTGGTGTGTTGGCTGTGCCCTCACTGGGCTGGCGTGTTGTTGGCCCTGCAGGGCTGCTGGGTGAGCCTGGCCTTGCTGGGCTGTTGGGCGTGATGGGTTCAATTTCCTGGTCCGGGGTGGTGTCGTTGATCCTTTGAGTGTGTGTTGTGGGCTCGAAAAAGGTGGTGTCTGCTGTGGATTGTTCAGGGCAATCTGTGAACCGCAGCCTCGTTTGGTCTAGGTGCTTTCTGCAAATTTGTCCATTGTCTAGTTTGACTACAAACACCCTACTCCCTTCTTTAGCTATCACCGTGCCCACGATCCACTTGGGACCATGTCCATAGTTTAGCACATACATAGGGTCATTCAGATCAATTTCCCGTGACACAGTGGCGCGACCATCGTTTACATTTTGTTGCTGCCGCCTGCTCTCTACCTGATCATGCAGGTTGGGGTGAACCAGCGAGAGTCTGGTTTTAAGTGTCCTTTTCATGAGTAGCTCAGCCGGGGGCACCCCTGTGAGCGAGTGGGGTCTCGTGCGGTAGCTGAGCAGTACTCGGGACAGGCGGGTTTGGGGGTTTGGAGTGAGCCTTCTGTGACTCGTTTCAGGCTCTGTTTGATTGTTTGTACTGCCCGCTCTGCCTGCCCATTGGAGGCTGGTTTAATCGGGGCCGAGGTGACATGTTTGATCCCATTGCGGGTCATGAATTCTTTAAATTCGGCACTGGTGAAACATGGCCTGTTGTCACTGACCAGTATGTCAGGCAGGCCGTGGGTGGCAAACATGGCCCTCAGGCTTTCAATGGTGGCGGTGGCGGTGCTTCCCAACATTATTTCACATTCAATCCATTTTGAAAAAGCATCCACCACCACCAGGAACATTTTACCAAGAAAAGGGCCCACATAGTCGACATGGATCCTTGACCATGGTCTGGAGGGCCAGGACCACAAACTTAGTGGTGCCTCTCTGGGCGCGTTGCTCAACTGAGCACACACGCTGCATTGCCGTACACAGGACTCTAAGTCAGAGTTGATACCGGGCCACCACACGTGGGATCTGGCTATCGTTTTCATCATTACTATACCTGGGTGTATGCTGTGGAGATCCAAGACGAATGTCTCCCTGCCCTTTTTGGGTAGCACTACGCAGTTACCCCACAACAGGCAGTTTGCCCACTGGAACGGCTTGATTAGTTCTTGCATTTCAACGGGGACGCTGGCCGAGCTCCCATGCAGAACACAGTTTTTTACTAGGGACAGCAGAGGATCTTCGCTGGTCCAAGTCCTAATCTGGCGGGCCGTGACAGGTGATTTATCATTTTCAAATGCTTCCATGACCATCAACAAGTCTGCAGGCTGCGCCACCATCAATAAGTTTGCTGGCTGTGCCATTTCCACCCCTGTGGTGGGCAATGGTAGCCGACTGAGAGCATCCGCACAGTTCTCGGTGCCTGGCCTGTGGTGGATGGTATAGTTATACGTTGATAGTGCGAGTGCTCAATTTTGTATGTGGGCTGAGGCATTAGTATTTATCCCCTTGTTTTCAAGGAACAGGGATATGAGGGGCTTGTGATCGGGTTCCAGCTCAAATTTGAGGCCAAACAGGTACTGATGCATTTTCTTTACCCCGAACACACAGGCTAATGCCTCTTTCTCAATCATGCTGTAGGCCCTCTCATCCTTAGACAAGCTCCTGGAGGCATAGGCGACAGGTTGCAACTTCCCCACAATGTTAGCTTGTTGTAATACAAACCCGACTCCGTACGACGACGCATCACATGCTAGCACAAGTCTTTTACATGGGTTATACAATACAAGCAGCTTGTTGGAGCATAAAATGTTTCTGGCTTTCTCAAAAGTTTTTTTTTTTCCCATACCCAGTTCTCACCTTAATGCAATAACATATGTAGGGGCTCTAAGAGGGTGCTTAACCCCGGTAGGAAGTTACCAAAATAGTTGAGGAGTCCCAGGAACGACCGCAGCTCCGTGACATTCTGTGGCCTGGGAGCGTTCCTGATAGCCTCTGTGGGCCGAATGCCATCCGCTGCAATCTTTCGCCCCAAAAACACCACTTCTGTTGCCATGAAGACGCATTTCGACCTCTTCAGCCACAGCCCTACGCAATCCAGTCGCTGGAGGACCTCCTCCAGGTTTTGTAGGTGCTCGGCGGTGTCCCGACCTGTGACCAATATGTCGTCCTGAAAAACCACCATGTGTGGTACCGACTTGAGTAAGCTCTCCATGTTTCTCTGGAAGATCGCTGCAGCCGACTGAATTCCAAACAGGCATCTGTTGTAGATGAACAGTCCCTTGTGCGTGTTGATGCAGGTGAGGCCCTTCGAAGACTCCTCCAGCTCCTGCGTCATGTAGGCCGAAGTCAGGTCGAGCTTGCTGAACGTCTTGCCTCCGGCCAGCATCGCAAATAGGTCATCTGCCTTTGGTAGCGGGTACTGGTCCTGTAGCGAGAAACGATTAATAGATACTTTATAATTGCTGCAAATCCTGACCGTGCCATCACTTTTGAGTACTGGAACAATCGGGCTGGCCCACTCGCTGAATTCCACTGGGGAGATGATGCCCTCGCGTTGCAGCCTGTCCAGCTCGATTTCCACTCTCTCCCTCATCCTGTGAGGTACCGCTCACGCCTTGTGGTGAATAGGTCATGCCTCTGGGAGCAAGTGGATCCGCACCTTCGGCCTGGAAAAGTTTCCAATGCCTGGCTCAAAAAGGGAAGGAAATTTGTTAAGAACCTGGGTACACGAGGCCTCATCAACATGTGATAGCGCTCGGATGTTATCCCAGTCCAGTGGATTTTGTCCAGCCAGCTCCTTCCAAGCAGTGTGGGGCCATCGCCCGGGACAATCCAGAGTGGTAGTTCGTGCACCGTGCCCTCATAGGTAACCTTGACCATGGCGCTGCCCAAGACAGTGATGAGCTCTTTGGTGTACGTTCGTGTGGATGGGGCTCAGGGCTGGTCTGAGTGCCTTGTTGCACCACAGTCTCTCAAACATCTTTTTACTCATGACGGATTGGCTAGCGCCAGTATCCAGTTCCATGGCTACGGGTAAGCCATTCAATTTTACATGTAGCATTATAGGTGGACATTTCGTCGAAATTGTGTGCACCCCGTGTACCTCAGCATCTGCCTCCTCTCTGTGAGACTCGAAATTGCTTTGCTTCACCATGGACTGATCTTCCTCTGCCACGTGGTGGTTAGCAGGTTTTGCAGAGCTTGCAGCTTGTCTGCAAGCTCATTGGAGGTGCCCCATTGTTCCACAGCTCTTGCAAACATACCCTTTGAAGCGGCATGAATAGGCTGAATGGAAGCCTCCACAACGCCAACAAGGTGTGAATTGCCTTGCATTCATCCTTTGTTGCGGACTCTGAGTCATCTGGGTCACCTGAGGCCTGCTGTCAGTTGCAGACTCGTGGTTTCTGCCCTGTATATTTCTGTTCGCAAACACAGTTCCAGTTCATTTATGAACATTGCTAGCACTTGTGTACTGAGAGATTTGTTTGGTGTTATCACTGGTGGACATAAACGCCTATGCTATCGGAATGGCCTTACTGAGGGTCAGTGTCTCTGCAGTCAAAAGTTTTCGTAGGATGGTTTCGTGGCCAATGCCCAGCACAAAAAAGTATCTGAGCATTTGCTGTAGGTAGCCATCAAACTTATATTGTCCTGCAAGTCGCCTTAGCTCGGTGATGTAGCTCGCCACTTCCTGACCTTCAGATCGCTGGCATGTGTAGAACCAATACCTCGCCATCAGCACGTTCTCCCTTGGGTTAACATGCTCCCGAACCAGTATACACAGCTCCTCATATGACTTATCTGTGGTTTCACCGGAACCAGAAGATTCTTCATGAGTCTGTAGGTCAGTGCCCCGCAGACCGCTCCTTTTTGCAGCGCTTCCTTCTCCGTCCAGCTCATTGGCTAAAAAGTACTAGTCTAGCCATTTGACATAGGCTTCCCAATCCTCACCCTCCGAGAACTTCTCCAGGATGCCCACAGTTTGCTGCATCTTTGCGTTGGATTTGTATACTCGCCGCCAGTTATTGTGTTCCTAACACAGATGAGACTGCACACAGGGAGGTTAAAATAAGAGTGACTTCAGTCTTTATAAGACACTCCAGAGTGAGGAACAGGCCTTTGGGGCCGGCTTATAGACAGTGCTCCCAAGGGATGCTGGGATCCCTTGGGACTTCAGGGGATGCGCTCTCCTGTGGCGGAACATGGGAGTGAATGCTTTACAGAGACACTACAGTAGGCATATCAGGAACGAGGACATTTCTTGGGCAAGATTGTGGATTTACGCATATCTTGCTCGGCAAATGTCCTCAAAAATCTTGCGCCTGATAAAAGCATGCGCATAGCCTACTTTTACAGGCACAAGTGTTTTAAAGCATACAAAACACAATAAAATTAAATTACAAACACATATTTTATTGTTAAAAACCCTCCCCACTACGGTAAGTTTATTTTTAACCATAATTAAAAAAACTTTTTTATAAATCAAGAAAATATTTTATTTTTATCAAACAGAATAACTTTAATTTCAATTAATTTTAAATATGTGTGGTCTGTTTTTTATTTTTTATTATTTTGTGTGTTTGGTTTTGTTCCCATTAATAGCACTGAGAACTTGTAGATACGCGAGTCTGAGTGCTATTAATGCGAACCTATGAAATACTTACCAGATTGGCTGAGCAGTCACACGTGACTGCACCTTCTGCGTGGGAACCCTCCGGACGGGAGCGTGCTTTGCAGCGCGGGAAGAGAAGGCCTCCCCACCGGAATCCAGGACGCCTCCTAAACCACCAGATAGATTTGTAAAAATTCTCCGCGAGGAGGCAATTGCTCGCAGGAAGACCTCGAGAGGAATTTCTGGGCCATTATCATTGTCCATGGACAATGGAGACTCTCATCAATGTGAGGGGCAGGGTGGCTGGCAAATGGACCATCATGCTTTGTGACCCGAAGCTTGCAGGTCAGGTATTGAATAATTTAGAGGCAATGCAGAACTTCCCTGGTATTACTGCAGAAATGCGCCTCAACTGCCATTCTTCAAAGAGGATGTGCTAATGCACTAGTGATACATTTCTATTGCTCATCTCTTTCCTGGTAAATGAAGCCAGGTCTAGGTGCGAACATACAAATACAATCTTCACTGGGGCAAAGAATGTTTGTACCCAACGCAAATGGGCAAAGTTCAGTGACACCAATGTTAGAAACTTCACTACGGCAGCAGCTTCAGTCCTTGGAAGCCAGTGATAGAAACAGGGCAGGAGTTGTTCCTCAAGTGTCTGTCATTCAATTTCTTCCCCTCTATAGATGCAGCACAAATTAGTGTCAATATCAGCTTCAAAATAAGTTTTATTCATGCTTTATTTCCACCCTCACCCCCTACACAGTAGACCTTTATATTTACATTGTCTTTTTAAAATGCATATTTAAAAGTTCTTCCATACAATGCATCATTTCATTAGAACATGAGAAATAGGAGCAGGAGTAGGCCATACGGCCCCTCGAGCCTGCTCTGCCGTTTAATATGATCATGGCTGATCCGATCATGGACTTAAGTCCACTTCCCTGCCCATTCCCCATAACCCCTTATTCCCTTATCGGTTAAGAAACTGTCTACCTCTGTCTTAAATTTATTCAATGACCCAGCTTCCACAACTCTCTGAGGCAGTGAATTCCACAGATTTACAACCCTCTGAGAGAAGAAATTCCTCCTCATCTCAGTGTTAAATGGCCGGCCCTTTATTCTAAGATTATGCCCCCTAGTACTAGTCTCCCCTCTCAATGGAAACATCCTCTCTGCATCCATCTTGTCAAGCCCCCTCATAATCTTATACGTTTTGATAAGATCACATCTCATTCTTCTGAATTCCAATGAGTAGAGGCCCAACCTACTCAACCTTTCCTCATAAATTAAATCCCTCATCCCCGGAATCAACCTACTGAACCTTCTCTGAACTGCCTCCAAAGCAAGTATATCCTTTTGTAAATATGGAATCCAAAATTGTATGCAGTATTCCAGGTGTGGCCTTACGGTATAACTGTAGCAAGACGTCCTGCTTTTATACTCCATCCCCTTTGCAATAAAGGCAAAGATTCCATTGGCCTTCCTGATCATTGCGGTACCTTAAAGGGTGGACGGTGAATAGGCAATGACAAACATTTAAAGATCACATGACTGAACTTCAACAATTGTACATCCCTGTCTGGAGTAAAAAATAAAACGGGGAAGGTGGCTCAACCGTGGCTAGCAAGGGAAATTAAGGATAGTGTTAAATCCAAGGAAGAGGCATATAAATTGGCCAGAAAAAGCAGCAAACCTGAGGACTGGGAGAATTTTGTAATACAGCAGAGGAGGACAAAGGGTTTAATTAGGAGGGGAAAAATAGATTATGAGAGGAAGCTTGTTGGGAACATAAAAACTGACTGCCAAAGCTTCTATAGATTTGTGAAGATAAAAAGATTAGTGAAAACAAACGTAGGTCCCTTGCAGTCAGATTCAGGTGAATTTATAATGGGGAACAAAGAAATGGCAGACCAGTTCAACAAATACTTTGGTTTTATTTTCACGAAGGAAGACACAAATAACCTTCCGGAAATACTAGGGAACCGAGGGTCTAGTGAGAAGGAGGAACTGAGGAATAGCCTTATAAAGCGGAAATTGTGTTAGGGAAATTGATGGGATTGAAGGCCAATAAATGCCCGGGGTCTGATAGTCTGCATCCCAGAGTACTTAAGGAGGTGGCCCTAGAAATAGTAGATGCATTGGTGGTCATTTTCCAACAGTCTATCGACTCTGGATCAGTTCCTATGGACTGGAGGGTAGCTAATGTAACACCACTGTTTAAAAAAGGAGGGAGAAAGAAAACAGGTAATTATAGACCAGTTAGCCTGACATCAGTAGTGGGGAAAATATTGGAATCAATTATTAAAGATGAAATAGCAGCGCATTTGGAAAGCAGTGACAGGATCAGTCCAAGTCAGCATGGATTTATGAAAGGGAAATCATGCTTGACAAATCTTCTGGAATTTTTTGAGGATGTTTCCAGTAGAGTGGACAAGGGAGAAACAGTTGATGTGGTGTATTTGGACTTTCAAAAGGCTTTTGACAAGGTCCCACACAAGAGATTGGTGTGCAAAACCAAAGCACATGATATTGGGGGTAATGTACTGATGTGGATAGAGAACTGATTGGCAGACAGGAAGCAGAGAGTCGGGATAAATGGGTCCTTTTCAGAATGGCAGGCAGTGACTAGTGGAGTGCCACAGGGCTCAGTGCTGGGATCCCAGCTCTTTACAATATACACTAATGATTTAGATGAAGGAATTGAGTGTAATATCTCCAAGTTTCCAGATGACACTAAACTGGGTGGCGGTGTGAGCTGTGAGGACGCTAAAGGCTGCAGGGTGACTTGGACAGGTTAGGTGAGTGGACAAATGCATGGCAGATGCAGTATAATGCGAGGTTATCCACTTTGGAGGGAGAAACACGAAGGCAGAATTATCTGAAGGGCAGCAGATTAGGAAAGGGGGAGGTGCAACGAGACCTGGGTGTCATGGTTCATCAGTCATTGAATGTTGGCATGCAGGTACAGCAGGCGGTGAAGAAAGCAAATGGTATGTTGGCCTTCATAGCAAGGGGATTTGAGTATAGGAGCAGCGAAGTCTTGTTGCAGTTGTACAGGGCCTTTGTGAGGCCCCACCTGGAATATTGTGTTCAGTTTTGGTCTCCTAATCTGAGGAAGGACGTTCTTGCTATTGAGGGAGTGCAGCAAAGATTCACCAGACTGATTCCCGGGATGGCGGGACTGACATATGAGGAGAGACTGGATCAACTGGGCCTATATATACTGGAGTTTAGAAGGATGAGAGGGGATCTCATAGAAACTTGCAAGATTCTGACGGTACTGGACAGGTTAGATGCCGGAAGAATGTTCCCGATGATGGGGAAGTCCAGAACCAGGGGACAAAGTCTTAGGATAAGGGGTAGGCAATTTAGGACTGAGATGAGGAGAAACTTCTTCACTCAGAGTTGTTAACCTGTGGAATTCACTACCACAGAGAGTTGTTGATGCCAGTTCATTGGATATATTTAAGAGGGAGTTAGATGTGGCCCTTACTGCTAAAGGGATCAAGGGGTATGGAGAGAAAGCAGGAAAGGTGTACTGAGGGAAAAATCATCCATGATCTTATTGAATGGTGGTGCAGGCTCGAAGGGCCGAATGGCCTACTGTTGCACCTATTTTCTATGTTTCTATGTTACCTGCATACTAACCGTTTGTGTTTCATGCACCAGGACCCCCAGGTCCCGCTGTACTGCAGAACTTTGCAATTTTTCTCCATATAAATAATAACTTGCTCTTTGATGTTTTTTCTCCAAAAGTGCATAACCTCACACTTTCCAACATTATACTCCATCTGCCAAATTTTTTGCCCACTCACTTAGCCTGTCTATGTCCTTTTGCAGATTTTTTGTGTCCTCCTCACACATTGCTTTTCCTCCCATCTTTGTATCATCAGCAAACTTGGCCACTCAGACCCTTCATCCAAGATGTTAATATAAATTATAAATAGTTGGGTTCCCAGCACTGATCCTTGCGACACCCCACTAGTTACAGATTGCCAACCCGAGAATGAACCATTTATCCCGACTCTCTGTTTTCTGTTAGTTAGCCAATCTTCTATCCATGCTAATATATTACCCCCAACCCTGTGAACTTTTATCTTGTGCAGTAACCTTTTATGTGGCACCTTGTTAAATGCCTTCTGGAAGTCCAAATTTACCACATCCACTGGTTCCCCTTTATCCACCCTGTTCGTTACATCCTCAAAGAATTCCAGCAAATTTGTCAAACATGCTCGTTTGCTTTCATAGTCTTATCTTCCCTTTCTTAATCATTTTTTCATCATTCTTTGCTGGATTTTAAAGCTTCCCAATCTTCTGTCCTCCCACTAGTTTTGGCCACTTTGTATTCCCTTGTTTTTAATTAGATACCGTCCTTTATTTCTTTAGTTAGCCACGGATGGCTATCTTTTCTTGTGCACCCTTTCCTCTTCACTGGAATTTATTTTTCTTAAGAGTTATGAAATATCTCCTTAAATATACACCACTGTTCATCAACCGTCCTACACTTTAATCTATTTTTCCAGTACACTTTAGCCAACTCTGCCCTCATACCTTTGTACTCTCCTTTATTTAAGCTTAGTACACTGGTTTGAGATCCAACTTTCTCGCCCTCCATCTGAATTTGAAATTCAACCATGTTATGATCACTCATTCCAAGGGGATCCTTTACTAGGAGATTGTTTATTAATCCTGTCTCATTACACAGGACCAGATCTAAGATAGCCTGCCCCCTGATTGATTCCATTGCATACTGCTCAAGGAACCCATCCCTTATGCACTCTATGAATTCATCCTCAAGGCTACCCTGACCAATTTGATTTGTCCAATCAATATGGAAGTTAAAATCACCCTACATTATTGCTGTTCCATTTTTACAAGCCCTCATTATTTCTTGGTTTATGCTCCAACCGTTACTGCTACTGTTAGGGGACCTATAGACTGCATCAATCAGTGACTTTTTCCCCTTATTATTCCTTATCTCCACCCAAACTGGTCAATTGAGCCAATATTTACTAACCACCAGGTGGTGCCACTGTTGGAGGTCATTGAGTTGTGCGCACGTGTGTGCGGCCCAGTTATAAAAGGCCAGCCATCTTGTAATATAATCACTTTGAGCCCTAATAAAATAGAGCCAGGTTTGTACCTGTTCGGAGTTTACAGTACTCAGTCTATTGAGTTATTGCATACACAACAGTTGGCAACGAGGTAACAAGAACCTTTGCATGTAAAAATGAGCACAATTGAAATTCTGGAGCGATTCGTGGAGGGAGAAGATTGGGCAGACTTTGTAGCCCGCTTGAACCAGTACTTCGTGGCCAACAAAGTGGAGGAAGAGGCAGTTCGGCGCTGGGCGGTCCGCCTCGCGTTTTGCGGTCCAAAAATCTATGGATTCAAAGAATCTCCTCTCGCCCTTAAGTCCAACGGACAAGGACTATGAAACATTGTGTGCTCTGGTACGTGACCATCTCAAACCAGATGAAGGCATCATCATCTCAAGATATTGATTCTATACGCACGTTCGTTCTGAGGGCCAGGATATATCGGAATTCGTTGCCAACCTAAGTCTGGCTGGACTGTGTAAGTTTGAAACTGTGTTGGCAGGCATGCTGCAGGACTTCTTTGTAATCGGCATCAACCATGAGGTGATCCTGCGTAAGCTACTGGCAGCGGAGACGCTGGATTTGAGCAAGGCCATCACGATTGCCCAATCATGCATGACGACGGACAAAAGCTTAAAGCAGATATCATTGAAAAATCGGAACTCGGCAAGTACTGTCAACAAGATAGTATCATCGTTTAGCAGAGCTGCATGTGGCAGGGCCTACCCGACTGCATATGCGAAACCTGTGGCTGCTCAAAGTCCGCCAACAGGAACGAATCCGATATCACCGTGTTGGCGTTGTGGGGGAAATCATCGGCATCATCAATGTCATTTTAAATAGTATATTTTTAAAGGCTTTTCAAGAGTGGGGCATCTCCAGCGCATGTGTTCACAACTGAGCAAGTGTGCTATGACACACCACGGGGAAGATGATGACCAGCCTAACGCGGATCCGACTATGTAATCCGAGATACCAGAGGAGGAAATGTATGGACTGTATTGGCTCCTAACAAAGCGCCAACCGATAATGATTAATGTAAAACTTAATTGGTGGGCCGGTATCAATGGAATTGGACACGGGTGCGAGTCAATCAATAATGAGGCAGAGGACATTTGACAGGCTGTGGGATACTAAGGCTGTGAGGCCTAAGCTGAGACCAGTCATTGCCAAGTTGCATATGTACACTAAAGAAATCATAACGTGATTGGCAGTGCAGCAGTCAAGGTGTCGTATGATGGTGCTGTTCACGATTTACCGTTATGGATTGTTCAAGGCAATGATCCAATGCTGTTCGGCAGAAACTGGTTAGAAAAAATCAAATGGAACTGGAACGAGATCAAAGCGTTGTCATCGGAGGAGGATACTCCATGTGCTCAATTGCTGAGCAAGTTCCCCTCGCTCTTTGAACCAGGCATCGGCAATTTCACAGGAGCCAAGGTGCAGATCCACGTGGACTCGGATGCAAGACCCATCCAGCATAAAGCTCGGGCAGTTCTGCACATGATAAGGGAGAAGGTTGAAATTGAACTGGACAGACTCCAGCGTGAAGGGGTTATATCACCGGTCGAATTTAACGAATGGGCCAGTCCCATTGTTCCCATGTTGAAAAGTGATGGCACTGAGAGAATTTGTGGAGACTACAAGGTTACGATCAACCGAGTTTCGAAACAGGATCAATACTCGTTACCAAAGGCTGATGACCTGTTTGCAATGCTCGCCGGGGGGAAGTTGTTCACAAAACTGGATCCGACGTCGGCCTAAATAACACAGGAGCTGGTCGACATGTCGAAGAAACTTACGTGCATCAACACTCATAAAGGACTGTTTATCCACAACAGGTGCCCTTTTGGAATTCGCTCGGCTGCAGCCATATTTCAGAGGAACATGGAGAGTCTACTGAAGTCCGTCCCCAGAACAGTCGTGTTCCAAGATGACATACTGGTCACAGGTCGTGACTCCACCAAACATCTGAACAACCTGGAAGAGGTTCTACATTGTCTGGACAAAGTGGGACTCAGACTGAAATGCTCGAAGTGTGTCTTCATGGCACCGGAATTCGAATTCCTTGGGAGGAAAATTGCTGCTGACGGTATCCAGCCTACGGACTCGAAAACCAAGGCCATCAAAAATGCACCCAAGCCTCAGAATGTGACGGAGCTGCATTCATTCCTGGGTCTACTCAACTACTTTGGTAATTTCTTACCTAGATTGAGCACCTTATTAGAGCCACTGCACGTGCTGCTAAGAAAAGGCGACAACTGGGTCTGGTGTGTGGCTCAAGATCGAGCTTTTGAGAAAGCTACTAATCTGCTTTGCTCTAACAAGCTGCTGGTATATTATGATCTGTGTAAGTGTCGAGTATTGGCCTGTGATGCTTCGTCATATGGAGTTGGTTGCGTGCTCCAACAAGCTAATGAGTCGGGCAAATTACAACCTGTTGCATATGCTTCAAAAAGTTTGTCAAAGGCAGAAAGAGCCTACAGCATGGTAGAGAAAGAAGGACTAGCCTGTGAGTATTGGATTAAAAAGATGCATCAGTACCTGTTTGGTCTTTGGTTTAAACTGGAAACAGATCACAAGCCACTCATTTCATTGGTTTCGGAAAACAAAGGTATCAATACCAATGCATCGTCCCGCATCCAGAGGTGGGCGCTGACATTATCTGCCTATGATTATGCCATTTGCCATAGACCTGGCACTGAGAATTGTGCTGATGCATTGAGCCATCTGCCGTTGCCCACACCAAAGGTGGAAACACCACAACCAGCAGACCTATGGTTAGTCATGGGTGCTTTTGAGAGTGAAGGAACCCCTGTCATGGCCCAACAAGTTCCGACCTGGATCAGCCAGGACCCGATATTATCGGTTGTGAAACGTTGTATCCTTTGTGGTGATTGGTCTGCCATACCCAAACAAATGTGTGAGGAGACCAAACCTTACATCCGTCGCAAAGATGAACTATCATTCAATAAGATTGTAAACTGTGGGTAATCGTGTTGTTATGCCCAAGAAAGCCAGAGAGAAATTTGTGCATGATCTACATAGCACGCATCCCGGTATTGTCATGATGAAAGCCATTACCGGGTCTTATGTATGATGGCCTGGAGTTGACTCTGATCTGGAATATTGTGTGCATCAGTGCAACACTTGCATGTAGCTTAGTAAAGTACCAGCGGAATCGCCGCTGAGTCTGTGGTCGTGGCCATCAAAACCATGTTCCAGGATCTACATCGACTTTGCAGGTCCCTTCCTGGGAAAGATGTTCTTAATTGTGGTAGATGCTTATTCCAAGTGGATAGAGTGTACAATCATGTCATCCAGCACATCCACAGCTACCATTGAGAGCCTTCGTGTCATGTTTGCTACGCATGGTCTGCCTGACTTCGCTGTAAGCGACAAAGGATCTTGCTTCACTAGTATAGAGTTTCAAGAGTTCATGAAACTCAATGGTATCAAACATGTAAGGTCAGCACCATTCAAACCCGCAGAGCGTGCGGTCCAAACCATCATGCAGAATATGAAACGCGTAACTTAAGGTGCACTGCAAACTCGCTTTCATGCATATTGCTTAGTTACAGGACAAGACCCCATACATTTACCGGGGTTTCCCTGCTGAACTATTGATGGAGAGGTCTCAAGACCAGGCTCTCGCTTGTCCACCCTGACTTGAATAATCGTGTCGAATACAGACGTCAAAGTCAGCAAGGGTATCATGATCGCGCCTCTGTGTTATGCGACATTTCTATCAATGATCCTGTATATGTACTGAATTTTGGTCAAGGTCCAAAATGGATCGCCAGTACTGTTACAGCCAAGTAGGGTAACAGAGTGTTTATCGTTAAGCTCAAGAATAGGCAGATATGCAGGAAACTTGTTGATCAGATAAAGCTGCGGCACATGGATGAACTGGAACAGTCTGAGTAAGACACAATCAGTGACTCACCAACCTACCCTCAGTCATCAGAGGACTCTGCTGTCATCAATGAATCTGGACTTTCAATCACTGACATGGTCAATGAATCTGGACTTTCCATCCCTGATGTGGTCATTGCCACTCCCATCAGATCGGATACCCAGCCCCCAGTCATAACAGACTCAGAACGCTCGCCCAAGGCTGGAGTTGAACTGAGACGTTCAACTGGGGAGCGGAAAGCTCCGGACTGTCTCAAATGTGTAAAAAGACCATTACTAATATCTTAAAGGGGGATATTGTCATGTATGTATGCTTGGGTTCACTAGCCACTAAGTGGAGCCACTGTCGGAGGTCATTGGGCTGTGCACACGTGTGTGTGGCCCAGGTATAAAAGGCCAGCCATATTGTAATGTAATCACTTTGGCCCTAATAAAGTAGACCCAGGTTTGTATCTTTTTGGATTTACAGTATTCAGTTTATTGCGTTATTGCACATACAACACACTATTGCAGTGATTCCATCCTTTATCAGATCAAGCAACCTTAGTCCAGGCCTCTGACAATGCTGTCCCTGAACCAGATGCTGCTTCAGTGCAAGGGAGGTGCCGGAGATCACTTATTTTCCACTTTTCCCTCTCTTCCCATGGGGTAGTATCTGCATTCTGCTCAGTTAGTCTTCTTGAAAATGCTCAATCACTAAATAGTGCCACGTGCTAATCAGAGTAGAGGGAGCAGGAGAGCTAGAATAAATACGTGGCTTAAACAGTGGTGCAAGAGGGAGGGATTCAAATTCCTGGGACATTGGAACCAGTTCTGGGGGAAGTGGGACCTGTACAAAAGGGACGGTCTGCACTTGGGCAGGACTGGAACTGATGTCCTGGGGGTAACATTTGCTATAGCAGTTTGGGAGTGTTTAAACTAATATGGCAGGGGGGTGGGAACCTATGCAGCGAGACAGGGTGAAGTAATATGGAGTCAGAAACCGATGGTAGAAAGGTAAATAGCAATAGTGAAGGCCGAGTAAAGAAAGGCAAGAAACAAAAAGGGCCACACAACATCATAATTCTAAAAGGACAAAGGGTGTTAAAAAATCAAGCCTGAAGGCTTTGTGTCTTAATGCAAGGAGTATCCGTAATAAAGTGGATGAATTAATTGTGCAAATAGATGTTAACAGATATGATGTGATTGGGATTACAGAGACGTGGCTCCAGGATGATCAGGGCTGGGAACTCAACAACCAAGGGTATTCAACATTCAGGAAGGATAGAATAAAAGGAAAAGGAGATGGGGTAGCATTGCTGGTTAAAGAGGAGATTAATGCAATAGTTAGGAAGGACACTAGCTTGGATGATGTGGAATCCATATGGGTAGAGCTGCAGAACACCAAAGGGCAAAAAACGTTAGTGGGAGTTGTGTACAGACCTCCAAACAGTAGTAGTGATGTTGGGGAGGGCATCAAACAGGAAATTAGGGGTGCATGCAATAAAGGTGCAGCAGTTATCATGGGTGACTTTAATATGCATATAGATTATGCTAACCAAACTGGAAGCAATACGGTGGAGGAGGATTTTCTGGATTGCATAAGGGATGGTTTTCTAGACCAAAATGTCAAGGGACCAACTAGGGGGGAGGCCATCTCAGACTGGATGTTGTGTAATGAGAGAGGATTAATTAGCAATCTCGTTGTGCGAGGCCCCTTGGGGAAGAGTGACCACAATATGGTGGAATTCTACATTAGGATGGAGAATGAAAAAGTTAATTCAGAGACCATGGTCCAGAACTTAAAGAAGGGTAACTTTGAAGGTATGAGGCGTGAATTGTCTAGGATAGATTGGCGAATGATACTTAAGGGGTTGACAGTGGATGGGCAATGGCAGACATTTAGAGACCGCATGGATGAACTACAACTATTGTACATCCCTGTCTGGCGTAAAAATAAAAAAGGGAAGGTGGCTCAACCGTGGCTATCAAGGGAAATCAGGGGTAGTATTAAAGCCAAGGAAGTGGCATACAAATTGGCCAGAAATAGCAACAAACCCGAGGACTGGGAGAAATTTAGAACTCAGCAGAGGAGGACAAAGGGTTTGATTAGGGCAGGGAAAATAGAGTACGAGAGGAAGCTTGCAGGGAACATTAAAACGGACTGCAAAAGCTTCTATAGATATGTAAAGAGAAAAAGGTTAGTAAAGACAAATGTAGGTCCCCAACAGTCAGAATCAGGGGAAGTCATAACGGGGAACAAAGAAATGGCAGACCAATTGAACAAGTACTTTGGTTTGGTATTCACTAAGGAGGACACAAACAACCTTCCGGATATAAAAGGGGTCAGAGGGCCTCGTAAGAAGGAGGAACTGAGGGAAATCCTTATTAGTCTGGAAATTGTGTTGGGGAAATTGATGGGATTGAAGGCCGGTAAATTCCCAGGGCCTGATGGTCTGCATCTCAGAGTACTTAAGGAGGTGGCCTTGGAAATAGCAGATGCATTGACAGTCATTTTCCAACATTCCATAGACTCTGGATCAGTTCCTATGGAGTGGAGGATAGCCAATGTAACCCCACTTTTTAAAAAAGGAGGGAGAGAGAAAACAGGGAATTATAGACCGGTCAGCCTGACATCGGTAGTGGGTAAAATGATGGAATCAATTATGAAGGATGTCATAGCAGCGCATTTGGAAAGAGGTGACATGATAGGTCCAAGTCAGCATGGATTTGTGAAAGGGAAATCATGCTTGTCAAATCTTCTGGAATTTTTTGAGGATGTTTCCAGTAGAGTGGACAAGGGAGAAACAGTTGATGTGGTGTATTTGGACTTTCAGAAGGCTTTCGACAAGATCCAACACAAGAGATTAATGTGCAAAGTTAAAGCACATGGGATTGGGGGTAGTGTGCTGACGTGGATTGAGAACTGGTTGGCAGACAGGAAGCAAAGAGTAGGAGTAAATGGGTACTTTTCAGAATGGCAGGCAGTGACTAGAGGAGTACTGCAAGGTTCTGTGCTGGGGCCCCAGCTGTTTACATTGTACATTAATGATTTAGACGAGGGGATTAAATGTAGTATCTCCAAATTTGCGGATGACATTAAGTTGGGTGGCAGTGTGAGCTGCAAGGAGGATGCTATGAGGCTGCAGAGTGTCTTGGATAGGTTAGGTGAGTGGGCAAATGCATGGCAGATGAAGTATAATGTGGATAAATGTGAGGTTATCCACTTTGGTGGTTAAAAACAGAGAGACAGACTATTATCTGAATGGTGACAGATTGGGAAAAGGGGAGGTGCAACGAGACCTGGGTGTCATGGTACATCAGTCATTGAAGGTTGGCATGCAGGCACAGCAGGCGGTTAAGAAAGCAAATTGGCATGTTGGCCTTCATAGCGAGGGGATTTGAGTACAGGGGCAGGGAGGTGTTACTACAGTTGTACAGGGCCTTGGTGAGGCCACACCTGGAGTATTGTGTACAGTTTTGGTCTCCTAACTTGAGGAAGGACATTCTTGCTATTGAGGGAGTGCAGCGAAGATTCACCAGACTGATTCCCGGGAAGGCGGGACTGACATATCAAGAAAGACTGGATCAACTGGGCTTGTATTCACTGGAGTTCAGAAGAATGAGAGGGGATCTCATAGAAACGTTTAAAATTCTGACGGGTTTAGACAGGTTAGATGCAGGAAGAATGTTCCCAATGTTGGGGAAGTCGAGAACCAGGGGTCACAGTCTAAGGATAAGGGGTAAGCCATTTAGGACCGAGATGAGGAGAAACTTCTTCACCCAGAGAGTGGTGAACCTATGGAATTCTCTACCACAGAAAGTTGTTGAGGCCAATTCACTAAATATATTCAAAAAGGAGTTAGATGTAGTCCTTACTACTCGGGGGATCAAGGGGTACGGCGAGAAAGCAGGAATGGGGTACTGAAGTTGCATGTTCAGCCATGAACTCATTGAATGGCGGTGCAGGCTCGAAGGGCCGAAAGGCCTACTCCTGCACCTATTTTCTATGTTTCTATGTTTCTATGTTTCTAGATTAGAAATTGAGGTCGCACCAACAGCTGTCAGGGTGAGAGCAGGAGCTTGAGGGAAAATGTAGTACCTGTAATAGTCATTGCTATAGTGCTCATCGGCTTCACTGAAGATGGTGGCTAACCTGTGTTGAATTTTCTTCCCCGCCCTTCTCCCATTACTGCAAAGAGAAAAATGTTGTTGTTTGCTCTCATCAGAGCCACCATACCTCCTTGCTGGAACAAATGCTAACTTCGTAGCACCTGCATTGGTTTAAGGACAAATATATCAAGGGAGCTGCAGGGCACCGGCCCATAAATAACTTTCATAAGACACATCCCAGTTTGTTTCCAGGTCTTTCCATTGTGGCATATTTAATATTTCTATTATTTGCTATTTAATACAATTACATAGAATTTACAGCAGAGCAACTGGCCATTCAGCCCAACTGGTCTATGCTCCATACGACCCTCCTCTCATCCTACTTCATCTAACCTATCAGCATATCCTTCTATTTTGTTCACCCTCATCTTATCTAGCTTCCCCTTAAATTTCATAAGCATTTGTAGGAACAACAACTTGCATTTATATAATGCCTTTAAGACACTTCACAGGAGTGTTAACAAAATTTGATACTGAGCCATGTTAGGAAATATTACAGTAGGTGGCCAAAATCTTGATCTATGTGGTAAGTTTTAAGGAGTGTCATAAAAGGAGAGACAGGGAGAGCAGGAAGAGAGGCATCTAACAGTTAGTAACTATATTTTAAATGAGTATTAATAAACAGTAATGGTGGCTTATCTGTGAACATCTACATCATCATTTTGGTGAAATGTATAAAAGTGTTGATGAGTACAGAATAACAAATTAAATTTTACAATAAGGTACTAAATTTTCCCACTTCTGACATTGCCAGCTGTGCTCAATTCAATTTGTCCCAGGAAGATGCTTTAATAGCCACTGGCCCACCATTTGATTCAGTTACAAAAATGCAATGGCTAGAGATCATTTCTGCAAAAATCATAGACATTGTGAATATTTGCACATGAGAATTTGTACAAAAAATGCAAAAGAGGAACTGCATTTTTGATGATATACCGACAATATTAGTGAAGTACTAATTTAATACAGTTTATGCAAGTCCAGTTACAAGCAACTTTCTCTATTGTGGTCCATTAAATAGGGCATGATCCCACTTTGTATTTATGGAATATTTGATCTTTTCTAAAGTAAAAACCTTCAGTAAACAATGTGCACTGGCTGAAGTAGTAGGAATGAAGACAACTAATGGCTTCAATGTCCTGACCTCATAATTAACTATTGATCTGAAATGGAGTCGAGAAAGATTTGGATCA
The DNA here is from genome assembly GCF_044704955.1 of Pristiophorus japonicus. NCBI lineage: Eukaryota > Metazoa > Chordata > Chondrichthyes > Pristiophoridae > Pristiophorus > Pristiophorus japonicus. The sequence continues at coordinate 218,750,712 of NC_091982.1, forward strand.
TACAATGTGCCAGTATTAGTTGATATTACACTTCAATACTGTTTCCCGATATGATTTCTTATCCAATGAGTATTGATTTCGTAGTCTATCTTTATTCTCAAAAAGATTTGAAAGACTGAACTCTCTCAGGCTTAATCAAGTCGTGCAGAATGCATTATTGCACTGACAGTTTGCACATGCACGCTGACAACACCCAGCACTATCTCTTCACCACCTCTCTCGATCTGTTGTCAGACTGCCTATCCTAGTATCTCCTTCTATAGTTCAGTGTCCATTATTTGATTACACCTCTGTGAAGCACCTTGGGGAATTTTCTGCATTAAAAAAGTATATAAATACAAATTGTGGTCATTGTAGGAATCAAGTGACTACCAAATTGCCACATTAATCCTGATAACCTTTTTTATTGGGTGCTGCTCCCTGGTAATTTCTTCTCAGTATGCCAGATTGCTCCATCACTCCCAGACTGACTCAATTCCCAAACACTCCACTCACAGCCAGATGCCACCCCCAAAGCACATTGGACACAATTTCAAACCATGACCCAGCCTGAAGGTCGATCTACACCATACCCACAAACTACAGTCTAATCTCAGCCATAGACTGTGCCTTCCCTTTTTAACTGAAGTAGGATGAGAGGAGGGTCATATGGAGCATAGACCAGTTGGGTTGAATGGCCAGTTGCTCTGCTGTAAATTCTGATCCAGAGGCCAGCCCTAGCCTCTGTTTCTGGCTGCAGTCTACTCCCACACTTGATCCAACCTCACCCTAGTCCTGTATCCAACCAGGACATTGAATATAATAAAACAAAGAGATATGGGAATAGGGTGAGCACATGGCATTAGGATGACTGCTTAAGTATAGGATAAACACCAACAGGGACTTACTGGGCCTAACAACCGGTTATGTTTTGTATTTATAAGTAATTCTTAAACATTATTTTAAAGCGCAAAAATTAATCTGGTTATTCAAATTTCAACATGTTGTCGACAAGGTACAATTCGTTGGTGTCTTGTTGTATATTCAAAATGTTGTCCCTTCCTATCTGCTGACATTGTGAAAATTAGATGCATTTATGCACAAGGATTTTGACCCATATTGTAATGTCCAAGTCTGTTTACTGCTCATTGAAATATTGAAGATAATATATGGCTCACTTAGCATTTGCCTTGGCCAACCACGAGCAATTCTGCTGTGTGAAACTTAGTGATACAGACCAGCAATGTTGCAGGTTCAATTCCCACCTGTGCTTTCAGTCAGATTAGCCATAAAACTGCAACAGATGACCTCAGAGTAAATATGGGAAAAATAAAATCAGTCAGGGTTCCCACACCTGATGACTACATAGAGATCCTTTATCAAAAGTACCGAAAAGTGGACCTTTTATGAGTCCTACAGGGAAGTTTGAGGGAAATACAAAGGGACCAAGATCAAGGTGGACAAAGGTCAGGGAAATCAGCCCCTGATATTGTTATTTCCCCGATAGTAAATTACAAATTGGCCGGAATGTTACTGGTGTTCAGTGGGCAGGTTTGGAGACTGGTCCGCTGTCAAAATCTAAAAGATTGACAGCAGGGCGGTATCCTGCTTTGAACCTGCCTCCTTACGAATTTCACAAGTGCCTGCTCTGCCTGCGCTTTGCAGACCCGGCACGAAGCAACGGGTCCGGCATTTGAAATATGCAAGAAGCTGTTTAAAGGTATTTAAGCAGCATTTTACCAGATCCTAAAGATTTTTACAACTTTTACACAAGGTTCACGTCCCTCGGGGATCACGTCAGGTAAGTATGTTGGGTTTTCAACAACTCTCCATTAATTTGAATAGGTGACAGCTGAAAAAGTGATATAAAAGCTGCTATTTCACAGATGTTCACTTTCTAATCTCAGAAGCTGGAGCCTTCAGTATTTGGAAGATAATTTTCAGGTTTATGCAGTTTGGAAGTCTTTGTAGTAAACTCTTTATTCACTATCACCTCCTTGAAGAATATATCTCACCATTGACAGATTGCTTCTGTCATCTCAACTTCAGCTATCATATCTCACATCAGAATGTGCACGATTTATGCTCTCTTACCTTGGTCCTCAGAATCTGATGAGGGCCAGCCACAGCAGCAGCAGAACCATTCACACCAGCAGCAGTAACAAGAATGCCAACCTTCTCCTGAACCAACTGATGCCGCACAGGGCAGAGGGCATCAACACAGGGCTGCACTGCGCCGGAGGCGATACCCCCAACACGCGTATAGAGGCAGAGGATGAGCTTCTGCAACATGACGGAGCAGCAGTGCCAAAGGACAACGGGCCATGCTTCACCAGCCCCAGCGCTGAATTCAAGGAATTCATGACCCGCAATAGGATCAAGCACTTCACAGCTGCCCCGTTCAAACCCGCATCCAACGGGCAGGCAGAACGGGCAGTCCAAACCATGAAGCAAAGCTTGAAACACGTGTTGGAAGGCTCCCTGCAGACCCACCTGTCCCGATTCCTGCTCAGCTACCGCATCAAACCCCACTCGCTCACCGGCGTTTCCCCAGTCATGCTGCTCATGAAAAGAGCGCGCAAAACAAGGCTCTCTCTCGTCCACCCTGATCTCCATGATCACATCAAAGGCAGGCGGCATCAACAAAGCATGATCGCGCAAATATTGAAGTCTATGACCCTGTATTTGTACTCAACTATGGACATGGTCCCAAATGGCTTGCTAGCACTGTCATAGCCAAAGAAGGGAGTATGGTGTTTCAGGTCAAACTCGCAAATGGACTAACTTGCAGAAAGCATTTGGACCAAACTAAACTGCGATTCACAAACAGCCACGAGCAACCTGAAGAGGACACCACCAACTTCGACCCCCCGATACATGCACAAGTGGCAACCGACATCACGGATGACCACGAAGCTGAACTCACGAAGACCGGCAAGGCCAGCTGCGCAGCAGCCCAGCGAAGAACAACCAACTCACCTGCACCTGTGTTTGTACCGAGACAATCGACTAGGGAGCGGAAAGCCCCAGATCGTCTCACCCTGTAAATAAGTGTACTATTGACTTTGGGAGGGAGTGATGTTATGTATGCAACCCTGTGTAACCAGCTTTCTACTGCCATCAGAGGGCATATCTGTTAGAGTCCCAAAGGATCCCAGAATCCCTTGGGAGCACTGTATATAAGCAGGCCTCCCATGCTGTACCTACACTCTGGAGTTAGAATAAAGAGATTAAGGTCACACTTACTCACGTCTACAGTACTCAATCACATTACTTTATTCTGGACCTGATAATGTAGATAGAGAGAGAGGGATGGATGAAGGTCCAAGGGATGTTGGGGTGAGTAAAGTTGTGCAAGAGTAGGGTTGGCAATGCACAGTGGTGAGGAGGTGATGACAGGCAATCAAGGCAGCATCAAGGTAATTGTGGCTTTATATCCGCTTTCCCTGATCGTAGATGATTATTGAACCTCTTTCCCCCACTGCACCTGGGTGCAAAACACTACTGATATCCCCATCACCTCCTGCGCTATCTGCAGCCTTCGTCTGCTGGGGAGGCCTCTTCCAAGTGAACCTCCCCATGTGCTCTTACATCCTCCACAAGATGATGGAGGGAGTGATCAGTGAAACGAGGTGCTGCTTTTTGGCACTGTGAGTTCATGCTGCAGATCTGCACACACTGTCAGCAATGTAAGTTCTGAAGTAGCAAGTGACAGCAAATGGGGCATGGCCCCTTTAAATATATCGGCAAGATTCGCGTCATCCGGTGACGTCACCAGGCCCACACTTTTTAATCGAGCCGGGAAATACATAGGGCGGGCCTAACAAGGCCCATTACGGGAAGATCTTCTTTTTCACAGAGATCAACGCAGCACCGGGGTCGTTTCACGCCACCGCCCTTTCCTGCCTTGAAGCCACCCAGGTAGGGAAATCATGACATTATCACTAACTTGCAGTAATCTTTCACATTTATGACTCCTTCAGTGTGGATATCATCATGTATTAACAGCACTGAGTGACCTAACCATCAGTACCCACCACTGGCAAAAAACATTAGAAACAAACTATCTCCATAAACTCAAATTCTCTTTCTACTTCATTTAACTTTTAAGTAATTGGATATTTATAGCTAATGACTGTTGCAAACCTCATGTGCATCATTAAAAAGGTCTCAGCCAGCCAAGTATTACTAAGTACAGCATAAATCTTACCCATTTACATATTCCCAAAATTGTCAAATTTATGTTGCATACAAATACATCTCATTTTGTTACGCACGCATAAACAGACATTGAATATTACATTGTGATCAACTGAGTTTTTTGCATTAAATACAATGGCCCGGATTTTACAGTGGTAATGACAGTAAAGCTGTTCAGCAGCTAAACACAGAAATCCTGAAGTTGGGATCAATCATTCGCTGCTCGGACACTCACCCCCACCCCCATCCACCCACCCCTCCCCGATCATAGCCAGCAATCAGTCAAATCAGTGGAACTGACGAAAACGTAAGCTTTTTTGTGCTAATATCGCTGTTAAACACCCCATAAAATGTTAAGCCTTGTTGGAACAGGTGTAACTGGGATTTTAACAGGATATTGACTGCTAAACCGCAATACTAATTTTATTATTGTGAAATGTCAAATTTCTCCATTGTGATAAAAATTACTAGATTTTTTAAAAGATTTAAAAAAAATGATTTTTCAGCTTCTACCTTAACCACATGTGTCTGTCCCAACCTTTATTTTGCCCCCTGTAACATTTTTAAAATGTGCAGATAATTAGTGATTATTATTTCCCGGTTTGCTGTCTGTGCGAATTCTTGAATGTGATTGGATGCTTAGACAGCTTGATGCCATCACTGTTGCATTGCACTAAGAATACCCTTTCAACAGCGTTACAATCAATTTCATGTTCAAGGAGGCTAAAGTTCTCGCCACAGAGATCGCGATAGCTCTGGGCAGCTTTCTTCGATATCAGCAGCGATCACTGTCGCTTTGCCCATTTTTATCAAATCCAGTATTCTAATAGACAGAAAATCTATTTCCAGGTCATCCTGTATGATAATTTTACAGACATTTTTAAGTCATATCTCTCTATATTTACCCTTTCTTTTCTTCTAATTTTGTTCATTCCCCCCATTCCTCAAGGCATTGACTCCTTGCTGGGTACAGTTCCATCAGGCCAAACACACCCTCATATATTGCCCAGGTGGCCATTATTCATGTATTAGCCTCAGGAGAATATTGGCAGTCTATTCAACATTGGAATATCTCACGGGACTGAGAACTCTGGCCAATTTTCTCTCCTTAACCCAAAGGGACTCCTCCTGATGCTCCAGCTGAAATCAGCTCAGCAAAGACTGGCAATCAAATCTAGAACTTTCCTTGCCCATTTAACTCACTTTCTGACTGCATAAACTCACCAATCATTGGGTAACTTTTTTCTTGCCATTTTTCTGAATACTAAACTGGTTGTTTTTTTCCACAGCTTACTGACACAAAGCTAGAAGTTTAAGTTGAAGTTACATGATGAGCAAGCTTTGCAGACTGTTGTTTTCAGAGGATTTCTTATGGCAATTCTACCTTATATCACTCATATCAATATCAATAGATGACTGCAAGGCAGGTTAATTGGTGATATGAGGGAGCAAAATTAAACCTTATCCTCATAAGAAGAATATAGAATCCAAGGTTCACAATGTGCCACTGTTGGAATATTTGGTAAAATCTCATTTTCCATCCAATTAAAAATAAATGTAAGTGGGATGTATACAGGGTTCAGTTGATTAGTTTGTGCACTTCAGTGCATGTGCATTAGCATTTTTTCAGTGCCATACAAAGTTTCTCTCTCCTGAAAATTCTTGATTAAACACAAGATCTTGATCTTCTTTCGTCTAGCAATTCCTATGTTCCTGTGACAACAGTTCCACTGTACCTGATCATGGTGATCAGGTTCAATACTTCACCCCTCAATAACGTCTGGACATTTCATACACTTACCCTTCCATTCACTCACAACTTCTCAAGGACTAATAAACAATTCCCAAACACAACTGGGTTACAATGTCCTCTACTTCTGCTTGTACTTCTCAATTTTTATTTGTCTCTTTTTTCTCTCTTTCTCTTAACCCACCCTCTTTCTTTCCTTCTCTATTTCTCTTTCTGTCTCTAATTTGACTAATTTACCCTGCTTCATTCTTTGTGCTTTTTCTTTCACTATCTATTTCTGTCATTGGTTTAGGAGATAGACCATTGGGCACGTCCCTCATGAGGCCCCAGGTGTGACATTGAAATCACTGCACCATTATCAATTCACATTTCCAGCAAATATAGAGCCACCTGTAGGGTGAGGGAAAAAGTTCTGTTCATGTAGTCGTTGTGCCATTCGAGCAACATCTGCCCCCAGTTAAATCAACTATGTGGTGTTTTTTTTTTAAACAACTTGTGTATGCTGCTGTAGTATTCTGCAAGAAACTACAGCAAGATTTTAAATAGAACTATATGTAACTTGAACACGATCTTGTTATCAATCATGCTTATTTCAATGTTTAATTCCATTACTGAGGATTACTGAACTTGACAATGTGTGAGAGCTGAATTAACATCAGCAATAATACTGCATAATTTATCAGCACTGCATCAATTGCAATTATCCATGAAGGTTCAGTTCCTTCACATTCTTGGGCTCATAAAATGCTCCTTGCCAAGTTCATCCATTATATCACCAGCACTCATTAAATGTTCAAACTAATCAATAAAAAGGATGTTAATAACTCTTTAGACCCAATTTTAACTTATGGAGCGAAATGGGCAGGCAGTGAGCAGGGCGAGTGGCAAGGAGCATGATATCTCAACATGAGGCCTGGACAATTTTAACTGCTGGGCCTCATTTTAATATGATTGACAGGCGGCCTACCCAAGCATGTCACAAACAGCATCCCACCCATTTTCACAGCGCAATTTCCAGCAGGTTACTTGATGCCTATTTAAAGTCAAGTTGCATTCCCTGATGCCAGATTTTGATGTGTTCCTGCTGGCAGAAGGACCATTAGGAGAATGAGTCACAGAGATTCCTGTAGGTTGTCTAATGGCTCCCGGGAGGTTCTGTGGAAGAGGTCATAGTAAGGAGGGAGGTAGCTTTCCCAGCACTTGTAGGAGTATACCCAGGGCACCTATCCAGCAGGCCAGGGCAGAGCTAGCTAAGAGGGTCAGTACCAGTAACATCATCCCCAGGATTAGGATTCAATGCAGGAAGAAATGCAATGACCTCACAGAGGGATAGTGAAGGAAAAGAGAAAGTGGGGCGGGGGGGCGGGGGGGTGGGGGGTGGAGGAGGAGTGACAGTACTGATCAAGGATAATATTACAGCTCCAAAGAGGGGCAATATACTAGAGGGTTCAATGACTGAATCTATTTGGTTCGAGTTGAGGAACAGAAAAGGAACCATTACATTGCTGGGTGTTTACTTTCGACTCCCAAATAGTGAGAAGGTGATAGAGGAGCAAATCTGTAGGCAAATTTCAAAGAAATTTAAAAATAAGAGAGCTATAATAGTAGTGAATGTCAATTACCCCAATATAAATGGAAAAACTAGTGTAAAGAGCAAGGAGGGTGACAAATTCTTAAAATATATACAAGTTAACTTTCTTAATCAGTATGTTTCTAGCTCAATGAGGAGGAAGCAGTGCTGGATTTAGTTCTAGAGAATGAAGTGGAGTGTGTTTCAATGGGAGAACATCTGGATAATAGTTATTACAATATAATTAGGTTTAAAGTAGTTACAGAAAGGGACAAAGAAAATCCAAAAGGTGAAAATACCAAACTGGAAGAAAGCTAATTTCAGTGATTTGCAAAAGAACCATAGGATAGATGAGAAGAATTTTTTTTTGCAGCTAATAGTTATGATCTGGAATGAACTGACTGAAAGGGTGGTGGAAGCAGATTCAATGGTAATTTTCAAAAGCGAATTGAATAAATACATGAAGGGGAAAAAAATTGCGGGGATGTGGAGAAAGAGCAGGGGAATGCAACTAATTGGGCAGCTCTTTCACAGAACCGGCACAGGCATGATAAGCCAAATGGCCTTCTTCTGTGCTATATGATTCTATTCTAAGTGATCGAGGACTGAAAACAAAGATTGGCCACAATTAAATGAGTAATGGCAGGCCTTCAAGGCAGAGACAGTTTGGGTACAAACCAAGCTTATTTCCACAAGGAAGAAAGATAGGGAGGCCGAAATACAGGGTCTCGGGAAGTACCATTACCGCAGGGTTTCGGCGGCCATTCGGCAAAATCGAGTGGCCGCCGCGTTCCAGTCGATTGGCCCCTGCGATGCATATCCAGTGCAGGGGGTTTTGGACAGTGTGAACTTCCACCGCCAGCCGCCGACTTCCGCCGCGGTATGGGGCTTGCAGCCGTACTGATGTCATCAGGGTGCACACAGCTGCTACGTGGCCACGCCACCCAAATTCACCATAAAAAACACAGCTTTTTTTTCCCCACAGTGTCCCCACCAGCTTTTTGGGTCGGTGCATTTTGCCGTGCTACTCGATACCACTGGAGGAGGAGAACGGAGGATTACCGCGATCAGGAAGTTTTGGTATAACTTTTTCTGTTGCTTTCTGTGCATGTTGTAAACCTGCAGAATACTGTTCATAAGTTTTGGAGAATTTTGAAGATGTTTTAGTGGAGGCCTGTCGGCCTAATTCTCTGCTCCACAGAGGACTGCTTGTGAGGGGCCAGCCTTCACACAGAATGGGCTCAGTGTTGGCAGGGGAACGCCTTGTCAACCTTGAGAGACGCAGGGCGGCATGCAGGAAAAGGCGGCGCCATCATCAATGGGCATAGAGGCATCAGGCAAGGTAAGCAGCAGCCATGACTGCCCAACAGAGAGAAGGACCTGCAGATGGCCGCAGACCGCCACGTAGAGAGTGTGGCCAGGAGGGAGATGGTGTGAGGAGGAGGGTCAGGTATGCTGATCCCCCGCACCACATATTGTGCCAGGAGCCTTGCCAGAAAAGGCCTGCAGAGGCTCTGGAACATGAGGAGGAACAGGAAGAAGGCGATCAGCCAGCTGCCATGGGAGGTAGCCAGCACAGACCTGGGGGAAGGAGGCCCTGCCGTCAAAGGGTCTACCGACATCAGTTCTCCTTCTTAGAGTTCAGTGATGAGCAATGCTTGCGAAGGGTCAGATTTACAAAAGGACATACCGAGGGAGCTGTGTATTGTCCTGCGCCAAGATCTGGAGCCTCGCACAAGGCTCAGGACCACTCTGACCATTGAGACCAAGGTCACAATAGCTCTGAACTTTTATGCTATGGGGTATTTCCTGTCTGCGACATCGCCAACATCTCCCATTTCTCTTCCCATTGCTCCATCTGGCAGGTCACCGATGCTCTGTTTAAGAGAAGAGTGGACTAGATCTCCTTCCCGATGACCAGGGAGAAGCAGGTGGAGTGGCAGGCAGGATTTGTCTGGATTGCAGGGTTCACCAGGGTGCAGGGTGTCATCGACTGCACACACGTTGGCCTGAGGGTGCCACAACACCATCCCTTACCAGTGTACCCGCCCTCTTCACTGGGCCAAATCAGGATTGTGGATGGCTGCTTGGCGACAAGGGATATCCCCTGTCCACTTGGCTGCTGACTCCACTTCAGAACCCCAGGACAGCGGCTGAGCATGCCTAGCACCAGGTGCATCATCGAGCACTGCATTGGCATCCTCAAGCAGAGGTTCTGTTGCCTGGTGGTACCTTGCAGTACTCTCCTCAACAGTCTCCATATTCGTGGTGGTCTGCTGCATACTGCACAACCTGGCCCTCATGAGGGGGCAGCCACTGGAGGTTGAGCCAGCAGTACCACCTGATTAGGAGGCGCTGAAGGAGGAAGAGGATCCCCATCGCCACCCAGCCAGGAGGCGTCATCGCCATCGCTAATCTGCAAGGGAGATGCAGATACATCTCATTGCTGTTTGATTTACATAATCTCATCCTCACATGACCCTTCTGCTTCTATTTTCCATGGCCATCCCAATGAGTGCCTTCACACAGAACTGCCCACTCTCAAATGAAACACCTGCCCAGATATATGTGTAAAAAAATAAAGATTTATGACATGATCCAAGTCAGTGCAACAGGACAACAGAACAAAAAACAGTACCAGAAACTAACACAAAAACATTTCTCACCTTTGTCATCTCCTTATAATACCTCTTACATGTGGCTATCTTGCTACTACACCTCAGTGTCTCCCTTGTGGCTGCATCACGGGTCTGGGAAGGCTGCTGTGGTTCTTGTGTCGGAGCTACAGTTGTCCTTCTCGGAAACCCTCGACCACCTTTGGGCCTGGAAGAGCTGGGTGCAGACTGGTCAGCACCCTCTGGGGGGGGGGGGCATTCAGTTTGGCTTGGCTCGGGCGAGGTCATGTGTGGAGGCACTGGCAGAGTACCAGGTCTGGGGCCAGGAATGTTGTGATCCTGAGAGAGCATATCATCAGGATCCTGGTCCGAGGAACCTGAGTCACTAATCGTGGGCGGCACATTACCACCACCACCAAGCTGGGGTTGGGGGGGAAGGATAACACAACAGTTGTGCAAGGAGTACAAGAAACTTTCATCCAAGTTTCACATGCTCTGCACCTATGTTAGGCAGTTCTTTTTTTGGACAGGGAGAAGGGAATTGAGGATGCAGTGTATATTGAAAGTTGTCAGTCACAGACAAAAGCACAGTTTCAGATGCCTGGAAGGGAATAAATGTAATTGTCTAATTTTTCTGAGGGAGGTCAGGTCAGTGTTGTGGCGCCACAATGGAAGGTCCCCCGTGGCCCATGGTGGACCCAGCCGTGAATGTAATACTGAGGTGTCAGGTGGCATCGAGCTGGAACTGCATGAGAGCAGCCAGAGTCTCAAAGCCACCAGTGATGGCAGCAATTTGATGCTCCATGGCAGCAGTAAGACCGTGGCCTGTTGTCCAGAGTGCATGAGCTTCCAGGGCCGCGGCCATCCTGTCTAATCCTGCACTGATGCACTCATTCCTTTGCGCCTGTGCCGAAGTGCCAGCTGCCACATCACCTGCAGGTGCGGCATCACAGCTGGATCTGCACGGACAATCTGGGAGTCCACCATTGCCTGCACACTGGCAATGATGGACTCCATGGTGTGTGCAGAGCTGTCAATTATGCGGGAGGCAGACTCCTCCACATTCCTAACCACTTCCGACAGCCTCTCAGGCACACTTGCCAGTGCCCCCAACATCTGCGAATGCATGGCCTTCTCCCTTTTGTAAGCCGCAACATCAATGGCATCGTCTGAGTCCTCCTCGGCAGGACTCCGGTACGGACTCGCCCCCCTGGAGAGATGGCACCTGAGTTTGCCTAGCACCGTTGTTATGTATGGAAAAAGAGTCAGACTGAACACTGTGAGCTCAAAGTAAAGTGTGACCTTAGTCTTTTTTTTGCAGGTCTCCAGAGTGCTTCTCCAACCAGTGAGGCCTCCTTAAATACCTGTGCTCCCAAGGGATTATGGGATCCCTTGGGACTCCAGGGGATGAGCCCTCTGGTGGCTGTACAGAGTATATACAAGTTTACATATATAACACTTGCCCCCCGCCGCCTCCCCAACCCTCACCCAAAGGTAATAGTGTAACTATTTACAATCTGAGTCAATCTGAGGCCCTTCTTGCCCTGGTTGATTGTCTCGGTGTGAAAGCTGGTATTGGTGGATCAATTGTTGGGCCCTCGCTGGGCTGCTGTGCAGCTGGCCTTGCTGGGCTGCCTGGTGTGGTGGGTCCTGCTGGGCTGCTGTGGATGATGAGTTCTGCTTCATGGCCAACTGTGGTGCCGGTTGCCATTGGTGTGTAGGTTGGGGGGTCAAAGAAGGTAGGGTCCAAAGTGGGTTGCTCAGGATAGTCCGTGAATCTGAGTTTGATTTGGTCCAAGTGTTTCCGGTGAATGAGTCCATTCGAAAGTTTGACCCAAAACACCCTGCTTCCCTCTTTGGCCACGACACTGCCGGGGAGCCACTTGGGACCTTGTCCATAATTCAGCACAAATACAGGATCATTGATTTCAATAATGAGTGACACATCTGCGCTATCATGGTATGTACTTTGTTGAAACCGCCTGCTCTCTACCTGTTCATGTCACCATCATCATCATAGATGGTCCCTCGAACGAGGATGACTTGCTTCCACGAGTTCCCAGGTGTTTCGATATGTAGTTCAGGGTGAACTAACAAGAGCCTTGTCTTAAGTGCTCTTTTCATGAGCAGTTCAGCAGGTGGGATCCCAGTGAGCAAGTGGGGTCTCGTGCAGTAACTAAGCAGGACTCGGGATAGGCGAGTCTGCAGTGAGCCTTCCGTTACCCTCTTCAAGCCCTGCTTGATAATTTGTACTGCTCTCCCTGCCTGATCATTGGACACTGGCTTAAACGGGGCAGATGTGATATGTTTGATCCAGTTGCGGGTCATGAATTCTTTGAACTCAGCACTGGTAAAACATGGCCCGTTGTCGCTCACCAGCTCATCGAGTAGGCCGTGTGGCAAACATGGCCCGCAGGCTTTCAGTAGTGGTAGTGGACATGCTAGCCGACATTATATCAGATTCAATCCACTTGGAGTATGCATCTACAATCACAAGGAACATTTTGCCCAAGAATGGGCCTGCATAGTCGACATGTACCCTAGACCATGGTTTGGACGGTCAAGACCATAAACTTAGTGGCGCCTCCCTGGGTGCATTGCTTAACTGCGAGCATGTATTACATCTATGCATGCAGGACTCTAAGTCCGTATCGACACCGGGCCACCACACGTGGGATCTGGCTATCGCTTTCATCATTACGATGCCTGGGTAGGTACTGTGGAGGTCACGCATGAAGGTGTCTCTGCCCTTCTTAGGAACCACTACTCGATTGTCCCACAGAAGGCAGTCTGCCTGTACAGACATTTCATCTTTGCGCCGCTGGACCGGCTTTATCTCTTCCTGCATTTCCACTGGGACACTGGACCAGCTCCCGTGAAGCACACAGTTTTTGACTAGGGACAATAAGGGATCCTCGCTCGTTCAGGTTTTGATCTGCCGGGCAGTGACGGCTGATTGCTCACTCTCAAATGCTTCCATAACCATGGTGGGCAATGGCAGCCTACTGAGAGCATCGGCACAGTTTTCTGTGCCTAGCCTGTGGCGGATGGCGTAGTTGTATGCGGACAACGTGAGCGCCCATCTCTGGATGCGGGCCGATGCATTGATATTTATCCCTTTACTCTCGGAAAACAGGGATATGAGTGGCTTATGGTCAGTTTCCAATTCGAATTTTAGCCCAAACAGATATTGATGCATTTTCTTTACCCCATAGACACACGCTAGCACTTCTTTTTCAATCATGCTGTAGGCTCTCTCAGCCTTAGACAGACTCCTGGATGCGTAAGCAACCAGTTGCAGTTTCCAAAAATCATTAGCTTGTTGCAATACGCACCCGACGCCATATGACGACGCATCACATGTTAGTACCAAATGCTTACATGGATCATACAACACAAGCAATTTGGTTGAGCATAACAATTTTCTCGCTTTTACAAAGGCATTTTCTTGGCTTTTGCCCCATGCCCATTCGTCCCCTTTATACAATAAGACGTGCAGTGGTTCCAACAGTGTGCTGGGACCTGGTAAGAAGTTACCAAAGTAATTCAAGAGTCCTAGAAACGAGCGCAGCTCCGCCACGTTCTGGGGCCTCGGTGCGTTCTCGATTGCCTCCGTCTTTGAATTGGTGAGCCAGATGCCATCCGCCGCAATCCTCCTCCCCAAGAACTCCACCTCAGGCACCAAGAAAATGAATCTCGAGCGTTTTAACCTGAGCCCCACTTGGTTGAATAAGAATAAGAACCTCCTCCAGGTTCTGCAGATGCTCGACTGTGCCCCGACCTGTGACCAAGATGTCATCCTGGAAGACCACGGTGCGCAGGAGCGACTTCAATACGCTTTCCATGTTTCTCTGGAATATCGGCCAGCTGATCGAATTCCAAACGGGCACCTGTTATAAATGAAAAGACCTTTGTGCATGTTGATGCAGATGAGGCCCTTCGATGATTCCTCCAGTTCCTGCGTCATGTAGGCTGAAGTCAAATCTAATTTCGTGAACGACTTTCCTCCCGCCAGCGTTGCAAAAAGGTCGTCGGCCTTTGGTAGTGGATATTGGTCCTGCAGGGAGAAACGATTGATAGTCACTTTGTAATCGCCACAGATACTGATGGTGCCGTCTCCCTTGAGGACTGGGATAATAGGACTGGCCCATTCATTAAACTCGATCAGTGAAATGATGCCCTCTCGTTGCAGACGGTTTAGCTCGATCTCAAACCTTTCTCTCATCATGTACAGTACTGCTCTCGCCTTGTGATGGATGGGTCGTGCCCCCGGAATTAGGTGCATCTGCACTTTTGCTCCTTGGAATTTCCCGATGCCTGGTTCGAACAGCGAAGGGAACTTGTTTAAGACCTGGGCACACGAAGTGTCGTCAGCGGGCGATAGTGCTCAGACGTTGTCCCAGTTCCAGCGTATCTTTCCCAGCTAGTTCCTGCCAAGCAGCGTGGGACCATCGCGCAGTATCACCCAGAGTGATAGCTTGTGCACTGCTCCATCGTAGGAGACCTTTACGGTAGCACACCGATTACTAGAATCAGTTCTTTAGTGTAAGTTCTTAGTTTTGTGCGAACTGGAGTTAAGACTGACCTTGAGGCCTTGCTGCACCACAACCTTTCGAAAGTCCTTTTGCCCATCATGGTCTGGCTTGCGCCCGTGTCCAGCTCCATTGACACCAGGAGTCCATTTAGTTCAACATTCAGCATTATCGGGGGACACTTTGTGGTGAATGTGTGCACCCCATATATCTCTGCCTCCTCGGTCTGAGGCTCTGTTTCATCGTGATCCTCTATGGATCTGTCCTCCTCTGCAATGTGTTGGTTTGCAGGATTAACAGGATTTTCATCTCGCCTGCACATACGTTGGAGGTGTCCCATTGTTCCACAGCCCTTGCAAACGTACTCTTTGAAGCAGCATAAATGGAAACGATGATCACCCCCGCAGCGCCAGTAAGGTGTTAATGGCCTTGCGTTCATCACCCTTGATGGTGGACTCTGAGACATCTGCGGACGTGCAGCTGCAGGCATGTGGGGCCTGTCCTGCATGTTGCGATTTGAAAACAACATCACTTTGTTCACAGTACTTGTAACAGCACTTGTGTGCTGAGAGATTTGCTTAGTATTGTCACTGGTGGCAATGAATGCCTGGGCTATCGCTATGGCCTTATTCAAGGTTGAGGTCTCTACAGTCAGAAGTTTGCAAAGTATGGTTTCGTGGCCAATGCCAAGTACGAAAATGTCTCTGAGCATGTGCTCCAAATGTCCTTCGAATTCACAATGTCCTGCAAGGCATCTTAGCTCAGCGACATAACTCGCCATTTCCTGGCTTTCAGACCTTTTGTAGGTGTAGAACCGGTACCTCGCCATCAGAACGCTTTCCTTCGGGTTCAAATGCTCCCGGACCAGTATACACAAATCATCGTATGATTTCTCCATGGGTTTCGCTGGAGTAAGCAGATTTTTCATGAGACCATAAGTTGGTGCCCCACAGACAGTGAAGAGAATCGCCCTTCATTTGGCAGCGTTCCCTTCTCCATCTAGCTCGTTGGCTACGAAGTATTGGTCGAGTCGCTCCACAAAGGTTTCCCAATCACCGACCTCAGAGAATTTATCCAGGCTGCCCACTGTTCTCTGCATCTTCGGGTTCGTTATCTGTATCTCGTCGCCAGTTGTTATATATGGAGAAAGAGTCAGACTGAATGCTGAGCTCAAAGTAAAGTGTGACCGTAGTCTTTTATTGCAGGTCTCCAGAGTGCCTCTCCAACCAGTGAGGCCTCCTTAAATACCTGTGCTCCCAAGGGATTATGGGATCCCTTGGGACTCTAGGAGATGAGCCCTCTGATGGTTGTACAGAGTATATATAAGTTTACATATATAACACCCGTCACCATGCTGCAGCCCACTAGGCCCCAATGCAGACCCCTGTACTATGTCAACTATATCAGACCACTCACTCCCAGTATCTGAGCTGGCTTGTGTGGATGAAAGCAGTGACGCGTTGGTGGCATCAGTGTCCTCCTTTTCCTCTTCCTCATCAGTCACATACCCAAATGATGCAGTGCGCTTGACACTGTCATCAGGGCTTGATCCCTCAATGTCGTCACTGCTCTCATTTGTTGTGAAGGATCTCATCTAGGCCTCCAGCTGGTCTGCGAGGTCTTTCCTCATTCCCCACTGTGCTGGGTGTGCGGCCAGTGCTGCTACTCGGTGTCTCACCTGTGAGCATAAATGGGAGAAGGGCTGCCGTGAGGAGGAGGTAAGGGATTGATGCATGGAGCCTGAAAATAGCAGAATTCTAGAAGGAAAGGCACAGTCGACGCTGGCGCATTCAGGTAGAGAGCGCATTAAAGGACGGCCTCACTTACCAATGCTGCTCATATCGGCATCACCAGTACAGCAGGCCACAGGGGGCATCTCATCTGCAAGCATAAATGAGAGAAGGGCTACTGTGAGGGGGAGGTAGGGGATTGACGCATGGAGCCTGCAAGTAGCAGACTT
Source organism: Pristiophorus japonicus (assembly GCF_044704955.1). Taxonomy (NCBI): domain Eukaryota; kingdom Metazoa; phylum Chordata; class Chondrichthyes; family Pristiophoridae; genus Pristiophorus; species Pristiophorus japonicus. The sequence continues at coordinate 218,767,318 of NC_091982.1, forward strand.
CCAGAAGGAAAGGCATATTAGATGCTGGTGCATTCAAGGAGAGAACGCATTAAAGGAGGGCCTTCACTTACCCACATCAGCAACCGCAGTACGACCCACAGGGATGGCACCATGGCTGCCCACGAGCGCCTCAACCCTCTCCTCCAAGGGTGTGAGAAATCGGATCTCTGCCGCGCCACCACCAGTCATCCTCTGCTCCATGCAATTGTGAGCCAGTTTGGCCGGCAAAACAAAGAATGGTTTGTGAGTACCATTGTGATGATACATCAGAAATGAGTGCACAAGTGTTTGTCCCTGACATGCAGCTGTAAGTGTGAGATGAAAGGGAGCCTTTCATGTATAGAGAGAGAACATAAGAACATAAGAAATAAGAACAGGAGTAGGCCATATGTTCTTTCGAGCCTGCTCCGCCATTTAATACGATCATGACTGATCCGATCATGGACTCAGCTCCACTTCCCTGCCTGCTCCCTATAACCTCTTATTCCCTTATCGGTTAAGAAACTGTTGATCTCTGTCTTAAATTTATTCAATGTCCCTGCTTCCACAGCTCTCTGAGGCAGCGAATTCCACTGATGTACAACCTTCTGAGAGGGTTGAGGGAAGAAATTTCTCCTCATCTCAGTTTTAAATGGGCGGCCCCTTATTCTAAGATTATGCCCCCTAGTTCTAATCTCCCCTATCAGTGGAAACATCCTCTCTGCATCCACCTTGTCAAGTCCCCTCATAATCTTATACATTTCGATAAGATCACCTCTCATTCTTCTGAATTCCAATGAGTAGAGGCTCAACCTTCTCAACTTATCATCATAAGTCAACCCCCTCATCTCCAGAATCAACCTAGTGAACCTTTTCTGAACTGCCTCCAAAGTAAGTATATCCTTTCGTAAATATGGAAAACAAATATTCCAGGTGTGGCCTCACCAATACCCTGTATAACTGCAGCAAGACTTCCCTGCTTTTATACTCCATCACCTTTGTGCAATAAATGCCAAGATTTCATTGGCCTTCCTGATCACTTGCTGTAGCTGCATACTATCCTTTTGTGTTTCATGCACAAGTACCCCCAGGTCCCGCTGTACTGCAGCACTGTGCAATTTTTCTCCATTTAAATAATAACTTGCTCTTTGATTGTTTCTGGCAAAGTGCATGATCTCACACTTTCCAACATTATACTCCATCTGCCAAATTTTTGCACACTCACTCAGCCTGTCTTTGTCCTTTTGCAGATTTTTTGTGTCCTCCTCACACATTGCTTTTCCTCCCATCTTTGTATCTTAAATAATGAAATGCTGCTTCAGTGACGAAACAGTGAGGATGGGAAATAAGAGAATGTTGAAGGAGACGCTCGCAGATGCAAGGTCAGCATTTGGTGGAACAGGTACTCACTTTCACAAGAGGGATTATACCATTCAAACATTTTCTGCACTGCTTCGCAGTCCAGTTAGGAATGGAGGTGCCTGAAACCTCCCCAGCAATCTCCCTCAATGCATTGGTTAAAACCTCACGAATGGGTCTCCCCACATCCGGATAAATCAGTCTCCTCCTGCTCTCGACATCCTGCATGAGGGTCTCCAGCTCTGCGTCAGTAATTGGGCTTGCCTTCCTTGGTCCACGAGCAACAGCCATCCTGCAACCCAACTCCTTCCTCCTCAGGGCCTAGCTGCAAACCCTGGTCTTTAAGAAGGCCAGGGAGCAGCTACATCGTTAACTACACATGAGCACAATACTGAATTTCTCCATGGTGAGACCGCTTCAATCAAGCCACCCACACTGCTGCAAACTGGCGTTTCCAGCCGCTCATTACCGCAGGACGGCATTTTTTTTTGCCTGAATTTTGATCGGAGGCCCGCCGCAAATATTGCAGTGGTGATGGCTTGAAAAAGTTGGGAGGTGCATCAGGTTTGTGGTGGCCCTGAATTTCGGCCCCAGGGCATCCAAAGCGAAAGCTCCCTGGATGACAAAGGAAATAAAGGCTAAAATAAAACAGAAAAAGGAGTCTTATGACAGACATCATGTATAGAATATAATAGAAAACCAGATGTAATACAGAAAGTGCAGGGGGAAATTGAAACTAGAAGAAGGGCAAAGAGAGAATACGAGAAAAGATTAGTGAGTAACATAAATGGAACCCAAAAATCTTTCATTAACACATAAAAAGTAAAAGGATAGTTAAAGGAATGGTGGAGCTGTTTAGGGACAAAGAAGGAAATCTTCTTGTGAATGCAAAGTGCATGACTGATGTATTAAATGAGTACTTTGCATGTGTCTTCACAAAAGAAGAGGATGGAGCTAATGTTGCAGTAAAGGATGGGGAGTAGAGATATTAGATAGGATAAAATAATTAGAAAGGAGATACTAAATAGATTGGCATCACTCAAAGATAACAAGTCACCCGGTACAGATGGGATGCAGCCTAGGTTGCTGAGGGAGACCAGGGTGGAGATAGCAGAATCTCTGATCACAATCTTTCAATCCTCCTTGGAAATGACCTGGACGTGGGTATAGGGAGTACAGTTTTGAAGTTTGCGGATGATACAAAACTTGGCAACGCAGTAAATAGTGAGCAGGATAATAAGCTTTAGGACAGACTGGTGAAATGGGCAGACACATGGCAGGTGTTATTTAATGCATGTAAATGTGAAGTGATGCACTTTGGGAGGAACAACATGGAGAGGTAGTATAATCTAAATCGAGGTGGCAGGGCAAGTTGATAAGGCAGTTAAGAAAGTGTAAGGGATAATTGGCTTTGTAAATGGGGCACGAAATACAAATACAAGGAAGTGATGCTAAACCTTTACAAATCACTGGTTAGGCCTCAGCTGGTATACAGTTTTGAATACCATGCTTTAGAAAAAAATGTCAAGGCCTTGGAGACCATTTCCCATATCTCGGGAGCCTCTTATCAACAAAGGCAGATATTGAAGCGGAGATTCAACATCGCCTCCAGTGCACCAGTGCAGCCTTCGGCCATCTGAGGAAAAGAGTGTTTGAAGACCAGGCCCTCAAATTTATCACCAAGCTCATGGTCTACAGGGCTGTAGTAATACCCGCCCTCCTGTATGGATCTGAGGCATGGATGATGTAAAGAAGGCACCTCAAATCGCTGGAGATATATCAACAACGATGTCTCTGCACAATCCTGCAAATCCCCTGGGAGGACAGGTGCACTAACATCAGTGTCCTCGTCCAGGCTAACATCCCCAGCATTGAAGCACTGACCACACTCGATCAGCTTCGCTGGGCAGGCCACATAGTTCGCATGCCAGATATGAGACTTCCTAAGCAAATGCTTTATGTGGAGCTCCTTCATGATAAACGAGCCAAAGGTGGGCAGCGGAAGCGTTACAAGGACACCCTCAAACCCTCCCTGGTAAAGTGCAACATCACCACTGACATCAGGGAGACCCTGGCCGAAGACCGCCCGAGCTGGAGAAAGTGCATCTGGGAGGGCATTGAGCTCTTCGAGTCTCAACGCAAAGAGCGTGAAGAGGTTAAGCGCAAACAGCAGAAGGAGCATGCGGCAAACCAGCCCCACCCACCCCTTCCCTCGACGAATGTCTGTCCCACCTGTAACAGGGTCTGTGGCTCTTGTATTGGACTGTTCAGCCACCAAAGAACTTACTTTGGGAGTGGAAGCAAGACTTCCTCGATTCTGCGGGACTGCCCATGATGATGAGAGAGGTTTACCATGGTGCTAGCAGGGTTGAGGGATTTCAGTTATGTGGAGAGATTGCATAAGCTGCAATTGTTACCCTCAGAGCAGAGAAGGTTAAGGGGAGACTATTAAAAGGTATTGAAAATGATGAGGGGCTTTGATAGAAACATAGAAACATAGAAAATAGGTGCAAGAGTAGGCCATTCGGCTCTTCGAGCCTGCACCACCATTCAATAAGATCATGGCTGATCATTCACTTCAGTACCCCTTTCCTGCTTTCTCTCCATACCCCTTGATCCCTTTAGCGTAATGGCCATATCTAACTCCCTCTTGAATATATCTAACGAACTGGCATCAACAACTCTCTGCGGTAGAGAATTCCACAGATTAACAACTCTCTGAGTGAAGAGGTTTCTCCTCATCTTGGTCCTAAATGGCTTATCCCTTATTCTTAGACTGTGACTCCTGGTTCTGGACTCCCCCAACATCGGGAACATTCTTCCTACATCTAACCTGTCCAGTCCTGTCAGAATTTTATATGTTTCTATGAGATCCCCTCTCATCCTTCTAAACTCCAGTGAATACAGGCCCAGTCGATCCAGTCTCTCCTCATATGTCAGTCCTGCCATCCCGGGAATCAGTCTGGTGAACCTTCGCTTCAGTCCCTCAATAGCAAGATGTCCTTCCTCAGATTAGGAGACCAAAACTGAACACAAGGCCTTGTACAACTGAAGTAAGACCTCCCTGCTCCTATACTCAAATCCCCTAGCTATGAAGGCCAACATGCCATTTGTCTTCTTCACTGCCTGCTGTACCTGCATGCCAACTTTCAATGACTGATGTACCATGACACCCAGGTCTCGTTGCACCTCCCCTTTTCCTAATCTACCGCCATTCAGATAATATTCTGCCTTCATGTTTTTGCCACCAAAGTGGATAACCTCACATTTATCCACATTATACTGCATCTGTCATGCATTTGCCCACTCACCTAACCTGTCCAAGTCACCCTGCAGCCTCAGCATCCTCCTCACAGCTCACACCGCTACCCAGCTTAGTGTCATCTGCAAACTTGGAGATATTACTCTCAATTCCTTCATCTAAATCATTGATGTATATTGTAAATAGCTGGGGTCCCAGCACTGAGCCCTGCGGCACCCCACTAGTCACTACCTGCCATTCTGAAAGGGACCCGTTTATCCTGACTCTTTGCTTCCTGTCTGCCAACCAGTTCTCTATCCACGTCAGTACATTACCCCCAATACCACGTGCTTTAATTTTGCACACCAATCTCTTGTGCGGGACCTTTTCAAAAGCCTTTTGAAAGACCAAGTAGGGAGAAACTGTTTCCTATGGCAAGTTGGTTGGTAACCAGAGGTCATAGATTTAAAATAATTGGCATAAGAACTAGAGGAAAAATGTTAAGATTTGGAATGCACTATCTGAATGGGTGATGTAAGCAGATTCAATAGGAAATTTCAAAAGTAAATTGGACATGTATTTGAAGAAGACTAATTTGCAGGGTTATGGGGAAAAAGCTGGAGTGTGAGACTAAATTTGACAGCTCTTTTAAAAGAGCCGGCATCGGCACAACAGGGCAAATGGATTCTTTTTGTGCTGTAAAATTTGATGATACATCTCTCTCAACAACACCTGCCAATACTCTTTCCCCCACAGCTCTGAACAATTCCCTCCTCTCTATCACATCTTTCAGCATACAATCAAAGGCACACTGTAACACTTCTCTTTCTCATTCCAATCATACTCACCTCTTCCTTTTCTCTCTTCACACCACACTCTTTAACATTCTCTTTTCACATCCCAGCACTTGCACAACCAGCAACTCCTTCCTCACTTCACAATCCACACCACACACGTGGCTTTACTTTCATCACTTCACCATCCTTATTCCATCTTGCTTCTTCTCTAGTTGTTACAATATTCACTGTATGAAGAATCACTACACATTTCCACTTACTTTTTCAACAGCAACTCACTAACTCTCACCCTTTCTTTCTGCAGGACAGAATACCATGGAGATAAGCAAGACTGGGGCAGTAGTACCTAAAATAATCTAACATAATAGCCCTTAGCCAAACAGAGCAGGATGCCGTGGACATTCATGGCCCAGGAAAAAAAACATGCACATTGGGGAAGGTGAGGCTAGCAGTACCTTTTGAGCAGGGTGTCTGCATATTCTTTGCAACCCTTCATTCACCTCAACACATATACAGCAAGCATCACAACTTCAGTCTGCATTCTTAAGATTGTCACCTGCAAATGTCCAGCCTTGGAGTGCTATCTTAATTCTTGTCCTCTTTCTATTTCCTCTAGGTCCTTCTCAGAAGCATGAGCTTTCTGAAAAAGGCATCTCAAAGGAGGACAATTCTCCTCAGGATGCACCATCATGCACTAATCCTCCCAAGCACCAGCACAAATATTGGCACCCCGAGTGGGTTAGACAGAGTTAGAGAGGTATGTACATGGTGAAATACACAGTACAAGTCAACAGCAGGGACTGATGGCAGAGACAGCCCAGGAGTGAGCTCACTGTAGGGAGAGATCGTCTCCCAGCTTTGCTAAGCCAGACAGAGATGAGAACTTCAAGGGTCCAGCCATAAAAATAAAAATGCTTGCCTCCCGGAAGCAGTTATACCAGAGTTTCAGCACTATGGTTGACGCTTCCAGCCTGTGTGGGGCATCTCACATGGCATCAGCACTCTATCTTCCTTGGAGTGTGACCACCTCCGGGCACACTTCAGCTGAACTGTCTTTGCAACTTTAATGGAAGCTCAAACAGTTGCCATGCAAGCTCAGGGCTCCATCTTGGAGAGCCTGGTGTCCACCCTGGACAGATTGATGGACTGGCTAGGTGCTTTCAAGGTGTCACTGATCTTCTGCAGTCTGCCCTCCCACAGGTCAGTGGAATTGATAAACTTCCAGCAGTTTCTGAGTCTGAATTGTCAGTATGTCATAGCTATAGAAGAAGTTGGCTAAATGGTTTTAAAGGCCTTTAATGCAGGATTAAGGGAGTGATGAAGGATGTAACTGTTGATACAGTGGGGCATTGTGCAAGTGATGCCCTGGACGTGGGGGGAGCCAGACACTGCTGCAAACTTCTCTCCTGTTGACTGTTGAGTTCAATGGGGAACATCATGTACTGGTTCGCCCTGGAAAATGGGGCATCGGTAACCTGCTTTATGGAGCTGTGTACTAGACTGGGAGGTGCGGGAGATGCTCTCTATAACAGAAAGGTGCCAATGGCAAAAACAATTAAGGGCTTTGGTGATTTGACAAGCCACTGGCAAAATATGGACTCTAGTCCAGCTACAGAGGTCTGCACTGCTCTGCAGATTCATCCAAGACACTGAATCCTGACCTGTACACTGTGTGAGTTGTGTATGACTTACTACATGCAGTCCCCTCACCTGCTGTCTTCCAGTATGCCCAGCTGCTGCTCATGCAGACTGGAAGATGTGAGAGATGTTCTCTGTAACAGACTGGAAGGAGTCTGTGGCAAAGAAGTTATGGGCTGTGGTGACTGAGAGTTACAAGTAAAACATGCCCCCCCGCCCCAGGTCTTGTTGCAGGTGGATTCACAGATCTGGAACAGTCTGCCTGGTGAAGTGCAGTGTCCTGACACATTGCTCCTCTGAAGCATCTAAGCAAGTGACTAAGCCTATAGGCCCTATGGGCTGGGCAAGACCTTCCACAAGCAGCCCTCTCACCTGCTGTTCTCCAACAGGTCCAGCTGCTGCTAGCCCTGGTTACTGAGGCTGCTGTTGCTGTTCCCCTTGCTCCAACTCAAACTGGCTATACTAGCATCCATGACAAGCAGCTAGAGCTTACCGAGGGTAAGGCAGGCAAAAAGTATCATAAAGAAGTGATCTGGAAGCTGGAAACTCTCCTGCAATCCAATTGACACAATGGTACACTCATCCTGTGATCCAATTACTTGCAGAAGAGTGGCTCTTTAAATACTGCTTTAGTAGCTCTGAATAATCAATCTCACTATGTTTTACTGGGTGGGACTTCAGTAAATTGGCTTTAAAATGGTGTTGGGGTTCAAATTGTGTCACATAACCCTGATCTATATATATTCAGGCTGTGGCTGGCACCTCAGCCGACTAAAGTAATGATTAAAATGGCGGTAGGCAGGAACACAGCAGTAAGCCCTCTACAGTGATTTTAACCACCTGCCCGTTCTGTTCCCGCTGGTAAGTAGGGTTGTAATTGCCCCTCTTATTGTTCGATATGGGAAAAAAAGGGGTACTGGTGATGTAGCTCTTTAAAACCAACCAGAGTTGGTAGGAAGATCCTAGGACTGTGCTGATTTCAACCAGAACAACATTACAGGTGCTGCAATTGGGCTGGGTGGCCAACAATAATTACTATGACTTCTTGGATTTTGAATATCTGACCACTGAATTTAAAAAGGAATGGTCAGTCACATACAAATAGAAGCAATCATGCAATGTTGTTTAAGTTTGAATACCCCTTTCTCCTACCTGTAGATGTAACTTCCAATACTGTATCAAAATAAGCTTAGTAAATAAAACTGAAATGCAATCTTTTTTTTAAACTGCTAATATGCTAAGACTGAATTTAAAGGAACAGGCACCAAGCCCAAACTGTTCAAAAATATTTCATTATTGTCAATGTTACTGAAATATTCTGCTTAAACATACATGATTTAATTCACGACTTTTATTTCAAACCTGAAAAATGATACAGTCCTTCTAGAAGTTACCATTAGTCTAATAGCCCGCATTTTGCAGTCAGCGGCAAAGGAACAGCGCCCGCCGTCACTATGCTGACAACTGCCCACTGAATTTTGAGCGGAGACTTGCTATCATCAGGTATCTGATCCAGTGCAACGCCTTCTACAGGGGATCAGTGGTGTGTGTGAACAGATCAAGCAACAGCGAAGCTCTTCCACCAATCAGATAGAAAAATCCTCATTGACATGCAGAGTCTAAACTAGGAAGTACAACGCAGAAAGTATAAATTAAATTTAAATCATGCACAGAATGCAAAATAAAGAGTGGGAAAGAAAGATGGTATTAAGAGAGAGATAAAAGAGACAGATAGAAAAAGGTTTTGTAAAAATCTCCAACACTAATTAAAATTATAAAGGAATGAGATTCCACACTTTTAATATTAAACTTGCAGTGGCAGAGAGGTTGTTTGGCAGTAATTCTTTGCACCTGAATGCCCCAGCCCTAACTTTCTATGGCATGTTTAATGGGTAAGTACAGCAACTTCAATGTTAAGCAACGCCTATTCTCATCCTTATTTCAAAATCCCTCCATGGCCTCACCTCTCCCTATCTCTGTAATCACCTCCAGCCCCCACAACCCCCAGAGATGTCTGTGCTCCTCTAATTCTGCCCTCCTGAGCATCCCTGATTATAATTCCTCAACCATTGGTGGCCGTTCCATTGCCTAGGCCCCAAACACTGGAACTCCCTGCCTAAACCTCTCTGCGTCCCTACCTCACTTTCCTTCTTCAAGACAATTCTTAAAACATACCTCTTTGACGAAGCTTTTGGTCACCTGCGCTAATTTCTACTTATGCAGTTTGGTGTCAAAAATGTAATCTTATAATACCCTTGTGAAGTGCTTGGGACATTTCATTGCATTAAAGGTGCTATATGAATACATGTTGTTGTTGAGACTATCAGCAGGTACTGTTATAGCGCAGCCTGTGGAGGAGCAACGTAACTCAGACCACAATTTCTGGATTTCCTCTTTTAACTGCGCATGTGTGTACTCCGGAAGTTGCTGTCCGATTTACTCCATAATAAGGGTGAATACCATTAGCCTCACTGTTATATTCAATACAAAATCCAGGCCAGTGTATGAGTTCCCTCTCAGAGGAAGTGCATTTAGAATATGTTGCAAAATATATCATGTAAACAACAGAAAAATGTCAAAGTGCAACATTACAGCCCTTACACATGTAACATTCAGTATAGACAATTGCTTGAACGTAATAACTTACACTGATTTCCTGTGAAAGTTACCACCGATAAAATTCAAAGTTCATGCTTAACATTTAATGATTTTATACAAAGAAAACAAATGTAGATTACCTTAATTGTTTCTAATATGTCCTTACTAGACAGTACAAATGCACACGAGGCCCATGCTTGAGAGAAGGTCACTCTGTGACCAGTAACCTTTATTAGCCAGCACTGAAATGAAGAAGGTGGGTGGAGCTTCCCCTTTTATACCTGAAAATCCAGGTTAGGAGTGCCTCCCACAATTTCACCACCTAGTGGTCAGTGTTCTCATGGTGTACAACTTAGGTCAGTTTATACATGGGTTACAATGACAGTTGAATACATGACAGTTTCTAACAGTGGCTTCTTAGGGACTCTTAGTCATCAGACTAAGATCAGGGGCAAGAACCTCCACTTTTGTGCTTATCGCCCAAAAATGGTCGTTATTTCCGGTGTGGGCGTTAAAAAAGGGTTTTCAGATCGCCGGCTTCTCGCCCATTCTCAAAGCATTTAGTCTCCATTTTTTAAAATGGACGTTACCGCGAGCAACATGAAATGGGCGGTAGCGTTAAATTTTTTTGACTTTTTGCCGTAAAGTGTGGCCATCCTTAGCAATGGCATGGCAACGCTCGATTCCCATGATTCAGGAGATCAAGGGTCATCATGACATGCGCAGAAGAGGAGACAGAGAGGGAGCTCAGAGGGACTGATGCAGATTCTGGGTGTGATGTGGCTGCTTTGGGAGGAAGGAGGGAGGCTTTAGAGCTTCACAGCAAGTAGACAAACAAAAATTAGCTGTTACCAGCCACATATTTGCCTGAATTTGACCTATAATGGAGGGAGAGGAGGAGGCATCACAGCACGCTGTGGACACTGACGCTGGAGAGAGCAGTGAGGTGGGAGAGGAGCACATTGGAGGGCGTAAAAAAGCCAGGAGGTTCTCGGACGAGGCAAATGCCTCACTCCTGCAGGAGGTCGAGTCACGCTGGGGTTATTTGACACAGGGAGGGCGTGGAAAGCCCACTCCAAAGGCATACCAGAGGATATGGACCGAGATAGCAGAAGTGGTCTCGTAGGCGACCAACGAGGTTCATGAGAGCAACCAATGCCGCAAACGATGGACGACCTTGTGCAATCCGCAAGAGTAAGTATTACATTGATTTACATGTACTTATGTATTTATATAATTTGATTTGTAACAGTCATGAGTTCATGAGTGACTATAGAAACATAGAAACATAGAAAATAGGTGCAGGAGTAGGCCATTCAGCCCTTCAAGCCTGCACCGCCATTCAATTAGTTCATGGCTGAACATGCAACTTCAGTACCCCATTCCTGCTTTCTCGCCATACCCCTTGATCCCCCTAGTAGTAAGGACTACATCTAACTCCTTTTTGAATATATTTAGTGAATTGGACTCAACAACTTTCTGTGGTAGAAAATTCCACAGGTTCACCACTCTCCGGGTGAAGAAGTTTCTCCTCATCTCGGTCCTAAATGGCTTACCCCTTATCCTTTGACTGTGACCTCTGGTTCTGGACTTCTCCAACATTGGGAACATTCTTTCTGCATCTAACCTGTCTAAACCCGTCAGAATTTTAAACGTTTCTATGAGATCCCCTCTCATTCTTCTGAACTCCAGTGAATACAGGCCCAGTTGATCCAGTCTTTCTTGATATGTCAGTCCCGCCATCCCGGGAATCAGTCTGGTGAACCTTCGCTGCACTCCCTCAATAGCAAGAATGTCCTTCCTCAAGTTAAGAGACCAAAACTGTACACAATACTCCAGGTGTGGCCTCACCAAGGCCCTGTACAACTGTAGTAACACCTCCCTGCCCTTGTACTCAAATCCCCTCAGTATGAAGGCCAACATGGCATTTGCTTTCTTAACCGCCTGCTGTACCTGCATGCCAACCTTCAATGACTGATGTACCATGACACCCAGGTCTCGTTGCACCTCCCCTTTTCCTAATCTGTCACCATTCAGATAATAGTCTGTTTCTCTGTTTTTACCACCAAAGTGGATAACCTCACATTTATCCACATTATACTTCATCTGCCATGCATTTGCCCACTCACCTAACCAAGTCACTCTGCAGCCTCATAGCATCCTCCTCGCAGCTCACACTGCCACTCAACTTAGTGTCATCTGCAAATTTGGAAATACTACATTTAATCCCCTCGTCTAAATCATTAATGTACAATGTAAACAGCTGGGGCCCCAGCACAGAACCTTGCGGTACCCCACTAGTCACTGCCTGCCATTCTGAAAAGTACCCATTTACTCCTACTCTTTGCTTCCTGTCTGCCAACCAGTTCTCAATCCACGTCAGCACACTACCCCCAATCCCATGTGCTTTAACTTTGCACATTAATCTCTTGTGTGGGACCTTGTCGAAAGCCTTCTGAAAGTCCAAATACGCCACATCAACTGGTTCTCCCTTGTCCACTCTACTGGAAACATCCACGATGCTGAGAATGACGTGAGTATCACGTGTAGTGAGTTGGTCTTACCGCAGGGAAAGGGTCCACAGCCAGATAGGGAATGGAAGACCAACAGGAAGAGTAGAGCAAGGAAGGTAGTGCAGGGGTCCCCTGCGGTCATCCCCCTGCAAAACAGATACACCGCTTTGGGTACTGTTGAGGGGAATGACTCATCAGGGGAGGGCAGCAGCAGCCAAGTTCATGGCACCGTGGCTGGCTCTGCTGCACAGGAGGGCAAGAAAAAGAGTGGGAGAGCGATAGTGATAGGGGATTCAATTGTGAGGGGAATAGATAGGCGTTTCTGCGGCCGCAACCGAGACTCCAGGATGGTATGTTGCCTCCCTGGTGCAAGGGTCAAGGATGTCTCGGAGCGGGTGCAGGACATTCTGAAATGGGAGGGAGAACAGCCAGTTGTCGTGGTGCACATTGGTACCAACGACATAGGCAAAAAAAGGGATGAGGTCCTACGAAACGAATTTAAGGAGCTAGGAGCTAAATTAAAAAGTAGGACCTCAAAAGTAGTAATCTCGGGATTGCTACCAGTGCCACGTGATAGTCAGAGTAGGAATCGCAGGATAGCGCAGATGAATACGTGGCTTGAGCAGTGATGCAGCAGGGAGGGATTCAAATTCCTGGGGCATTGGGACCGGTTCTGGGGGAGGTGGGACCAGTACAAACCGGACGGTCTGCACCTGGGCAGGACTGGAACCAATGTCCTAGGGGGAGTGTTTGCTAGTGCTGTTGGGGAGGATTTAAACTAATATGGCAGGGGGATGGGAACCAATGCAGGGAGACAGAGGGAAACAAAAAGGAGCCAAAAGCAAAAGACAGAAAGGAGATGAGGAAAAGTGTAGGGCAGAGAAACCCAAGGCAAAGAACAAAAAGGGCCACTGTACAGCAAAATTCTAAAAGGACAAAGGGTGTTAATAAAACAAGCCTGAAGGCTTTGTGTCTTAATGCAAGGAGTATCCGCAATAAGGTGGATGAATTAATTGTGCAAATAGATGTTAACAAATATGATGTGATTGGGATTACGGAGACGTGGCTCCAGGATGATCAGGGCTGGGAACTCAACATTCAGGGGTATTCAACATTCAGGAAGGATAGAATAAAAGGAAAAGGAGGTGGGGTAGCATTGCTGGTTAAAGAGGAGATTAATGCAATAGTTAGGAAAGACATTAGCTTGGATGATGTGGAATCTATATGGGTAGAGCTGCAGAACACCAAAGGGCAAAAAACGTTAGTAGGAGTTGTGTACAGACCTCCAAACAGTAGTAGGGATGTTGGGGAGGGCATCAAACAGGAAATTAGGGGTGCATGCAATAAAGGTGTAGCAGTTATAATGGGTGACTTTAATATGCACATAGATTGGGCTAGCCAAACTGGAAGCAATACGGTGGAGGAGGATTTCCTGGAGTGCATAAGGGATGGTTTTCTAGACCAATATGTTGAGGAACCAACTAGGGGGGAGGCCATCTTAGACTGGGTGTTGTGTAATGAGAGAGGATTAATTAGCAATCTCATTGTGCGAGGCCCCTTGGGGAAGAGTGACCATAATATGGTGGAATTCTGCATTAGGATGGAGAATGAAACAGTAATTTCAGAGACCATGGTCCAGAACTTAAAGAAGGGTAACTTTGAAGGTATGAGGCGTGAATTGGCTAGGATAGATTGGCGAATGATACTTAGGGGGTTGACTGTGGATGGGCAATGGCAGACATTTAGAGACCGCATGGATGAAGTACAACAATTGTACATTCCTGTCTGGCGTAAAAATAAAAAGGGGAAGGTGGCTCAACCGTGGCTATCTAGGGAAATCAGGGATAGTATTAAAGCCAAGGAAGTGGCATACAAATTGGCCAGAAATAGCAGCGAACCTGGGGACTGGGAGAAATTTAGAACTCAGCAGAGGAGGACAAAGGGTTTGATTAGGACAGGGAAAATGGAGTACGAGAAGAAGCTTGCAGGGAACATTAAGGCGGATTGCAAAAGTTTCTATAGGTATGTAAAGAGAAAAAGGTTGGTGAAGACAAACGTAGGTCCCCTGCAGTCAGAATCAGGGGAAGTCATAACGGGGAACAAAGAAATGGCGGATCAATTGAACAAGTACTTTGGTTCGGTATTCACTAAGGAGGATACAAACAACCTTCCGGATATAAAAGGGGTCAGAGGGTCTAGTAAGGAAGAGGAACTGAGGGAAATCTTTATTAGTCGGGAAATTGTGTTGGGGAAATTGATGGGATTGAAGGCCGATAAATCCCCAGGGCCTGATGGCCTGCATCCTAGAGTACTTAAGGAGGTGGCCTTGGAAATAGCGGATGCATTGACAGTCATTTTCCAACATTCCATTGACTCTGGATCAGTTCCTATGGAGTGGAGGGTAGCCAATGTAACCCCACTTTTTAAAAAAGGAGGGAGAGAGAAAACAGGGAATTATAGACCGGTCAGCCTGACCTCAGTAGTGGGTAAAATGATGGAATCAATTATTAAGGATGTCATAGCAGTGCATCTGGAAAATGGTGACATGATAGGTCGAAGTCAGCATGGATTTGTGAAAGGGAAATCATGCTTGACAAATCTTCTGGAATTTTTTGAGGATGTTTCCAGTAAAGTGGACAAAGGAGAACCAGTTGATGTGGTATATTTGGACTTTCAGAAGGCTTTCGACAAGGTCCCACACAAGAGATTAATGTGCAAAGTTAAAGCACATGGGATTGGGGGTAGTGTGCTGACGTGGATTGAGAACTGGTTGTCAGACAGGAAGCAAAGAGTAGGAGTAAACGGGTACTTTTCAGAATGGCAGGCAGTGACTAGTGGAGTGCCGCAAGGTTCTGTGCTGGGGCCCCAGCTGTTTACATTGTACATTAATGATTTAGACGAGGGGATTAAATGCAGTATCTCCAAATTTGCGGATGATACTAAGTTGGGTGGCAGTGTGAGCTGCGAGGAGGATGCTATTAGGCTGCAGAGTGACTTGGATAGGTTAGGTGAGTGGGCAAATGCATGGCAGATGAAGTATAATGTGGATAAATGTGAGGTTATCCACTTTGGTGGTAAAAACAGAGAGACAGACTATTATCTGAATGGTGACAGATTAGGAAAAGGGAAGGTGCAACGAGACCTGGGTGTCATGGTACATCAGTCATTGAAGGTTGGCATGCAGGTACAGCAGGCGGTTAAGAAAGCAAATGGCATGTTGGCCTTCATAGCGAGGGGATTTGAATACAGGGGCAGGGAGGTGTTGCTACAGTTGTACAGGGCCTTGGTGAGGCCACACCTGGAGTATTGTGTATAGTTTTGGTCTCCTAACTTGAGGAAGGACATTCTTGCTATTGAGGGAGTGCAGCGAAGGTTCACCAGACTGATTCCCGGGATGGCGGGACTGACATATCAAGAAAGACTGGATCAACTGGGCTTGTATTCACTGGAGTTCAGAAGAATGAGAGGGGACCTCATAGAAACGTTTAAAATTCTGACGGGTTTAGACAGGTTAGATGCAGAAAGAATGTTCCCAATGTTGGGGAGGTCCAGAACCAGGGGTCACAGTCTGAGGATAAGGGGTAAGCCATTTAGGACCGAGATGAGGAGAAACTTCTTCACCCAGAGAGTGGTGAACCTGTGGAATTCTCTACCACAGAAAGTAGTTGAGGCCAATTCACTAAATATATTCAAAAGGGAGTTAGATGAAGTCCTTACTACTCGGGGGATCAAGGGTTATGGCGAGAAAGCAGGAAGGGGGTACTGAAGTTTCATGTTCAGCCATGAACTCATTGAATGGCGGTGCAGGCTAGAAGGGCTGAATGGCCTGCTCCTGCACCTATTTTCTATGTTTCTATGTCTATGTTTCTATGTTTCATTACACAACACCAAGTCTAAGATGGCCTCTCCCCCGTGTTGGTTCCTCGACACATTGGTCTAGAAAATCATTCCTTTTGCACTCCAGGAAATCCTCTTCTACCGCATTGCTTCCAGTTTGGTTAGCCCAATCTATATGCATATTAAAGTCACCCATGATAACTGCTGCACCTTTATTGCATGCACCCCTAATTTCCTGTTTGATGCCCTCCCCAACATCACTACTTACTGTTTGGAGGTCTGTACACAACTCCCACTAACGTTTTTTGCCCTTTGGTGTTCTGCAGCTCTACCCATATAGATTCCACATCATCCAAGCTAACGTCCTTCCTCACTATTGCATTAATCTCCTCTTTAACCAGCAATGCTACCCCACCTCCTTTTCCTTTTATTCTATCCTTCCTGAATGTTGAATACCCTTGGATGTTGAGTTCCAAGCCCTGATCATTCTGGAGCCATGTCTCTGTAATCCCAATCACATCATATCTGTTAACATCTATTTGCACAGTTAATTCATCCACCTTATTACGGATACTCCTTGCATTAAGACACAAAGCCTTCAGGCTTGTTTTTTTAACACCCTTTGTGCTTTTAGAATTATGATATTGTGTGGCCCTTTTTGTTTCTTGGCTTTGTTTACTCGGCCTTCCACTATTGCTTTTTACCTTTCTACCATCTGTTTCTGACTCCATATTACTTTGCCCTGTCTCACTGCATAGGTTCCCATCCCCCTGCCATATTTGTTTAATCACTTTCATCAGATGTGAGGTCTTTCACTTTTACCGGGAATGTTTTACTCAAAGCCTGCAGTCACGGTGTACGTCTTTAGGTGAAGGATGATCATTTTCATAATAATCATGATTACATCTGTCGATTTAGTGTTGTTTCAGTCTCTGTGACAGTACCTAGCAATGATATCACACAATGATCTCATGCCATGTCGTCCTTTCACTTTTACAGAAGCTATCCACGATGAGGTCCGTGCAGAGGTGAACGGGTGGGAGGCCATCAGTCCCCAGTGACATCACTGAGATGGAGGAGCGAGTGCTCACACTCGTGGGGAAGCACCCCCGGACAGCCACGGATGCATCTGCAGAACCTGAAGTGATGCCTCGTGAGTAAAGCTTACACCATTGCGTGATGTGAAGTCAACAGTTGCCACACCCACTCATATCTGAACAATCATATATGACAGATGATTTCTAAAATTGTCATGGAAATAATGATGGCCGGATGAAAATCATTGGAATGCACAATGTGTTGATGGTCATGAAATGTGATGTCTGCAATGATTGTAAGAGTGGTGGTTTTGTCGCACATATGTTGTGTGTAGCGCTGGAATCACCTTGTGATCCTAGCACCCCCTTCTCCTCTAATAACTTAATTTGTGTTTTGCAGCTCAGCCAGCAGCGCGGCCCCAGGCAAGACCACAGAGGCCAGAAGGTGGGGGCACGGGGCCCGACTCTCCGGACAATCCAACATCTGGTGCTGAGGAGCTCCTGTCAATCCGCTGGGCCTGTTCTCCACAGGTGAGAGCACGGACTTCGAGGAACCTGCATCGCCACGCTCCAGAACCCATTCCACTCCAAGGCCATCTAGTGATCCTCCGGTCATTACCGCCTCCACTCTGGAAGTACCGGTCCCAAGCACCTCGCCACAGGACGCTTCATTTGTTCCCAGGATGGTGCCGACCTCACGGAGGTCTCGTGGACGCGGCAGGTCTGTTCCACGAGCGCCACATGACAGTGGAGAGATGGTACAGTTGTCCAAGAGGTCTGTAGACATTGGTGACCAGCTCATCGAAGCATTGGGGGGAAAATCCAGATATGACTGAGTACAGAGGCCCTGGATGCAATAGCCAGGAACACTGCTGGCACAGGTCTCCCAGTGGGCCCCGAGCATGGCTCTCCACCCCTAGGTTCCGCACCACCACTGCGAACGGCAGATGACAGCAAGGACCAAGATCCTGCTTCTGTGTTGCCCCCTCAGCAACCTCCGCTCCCGTACCCGTGCAACGACCACATCTGCCTTCATCCCCCCCAATGAGGCACCGCCTGAGGAGCTCCTCGACCAGGCGCCGTGGAGCGAGGAGGGGAAGGGGTAGAGGTGGGGAGAAGAAGGGGAGGGGGAGAGGAAAATGAGGTACATGTCCGCAGGTGATGGCTGTGTTATATCTCCACCTGGGTGTATGCAATTTGTTGTCATGTATGGGGGCTGGCGACCACTCTTCTGCTTTGCCTTTGTATTCTGTGTTGCTGGACTTGTTGAACATTTGATTGATGTCAGTGGTGGAAAAAGTGGGATGAGGGTAGGAGTTATTGCCTGTGAAACTTATGATTTCAGACCAATGTTGGTATAAAATTTTTGTTATTGAACATAACCTTGTTGCGCATTGTCTCAGACAGCTGCACCGTTAGACAGTGGTGATTCCTTAACATGAAAGGGTTAAATACAACTTAACATCAATCAACGTAAACTTTAACTGGCACCAAGGTGATGGGCACCATTGATGTCTGAGCTGCACACACACAGCAGTGTGTCAGTGTTGTCACTCACATCAACGCTCTTTCAGGCAAATCATTCCGATATCAGCTCCTAACGAGCCCTTTCCTGCGGTCTGGAGGGAGTCGTGGGCATGGTTGCATAGCCAGCCTGATCATCTGGCCCTAGGTCAGCGTCCAGCCCCTCGTCGTCCTCTTCCTCTCTCTCATGAGGTGGAGCATCAGTGCCTTCTGACAATTCTTGGCCCCTCCCGGTAGCCAGGTTGTGCAGCATCGAGCACACGACCACGAATTTATCTATTTGCTCAGGGTTGTATTGTAGTTCCCCTCCTGAGTGATCAAGGCATCTGAAGCGCTGCTTAAGCACAGTTATTGTTTGGTGGCCCCATTGCATTGAAAGTACAATAGTGATTGATCAGAAGCAATGATTTTGTCACCAAAATACACCTGGAGTAAACCCCCAATCATCCAGAGTCTGAAAATATATCTGTTGAGATATTCACTTCACCTGAGTAGAACTCCAGAGTCAATGCAAACTCCCCCGAAGTTGAGGCAGCCTTTTGAATGAAGCGACCTGCGATTTAAAAAATGCCAGCCACACCGCTAACGTTTGTTCAGAGCAGTTCCACTTTTTCTGGGTAGTTTTTCGGGCGAGTGATATTGTGGACGATGTGGGTGCAAGATGGTGAAAGTGACAGTGGGCGATCTCCTGGGCGTTAGTTTCGCCAAATGTGCTCTTTACAACAAAAGAAAATGGGCGAACGGTATTATTGAATCGTGGTGTTAATTCCGTGTGGAAAGTAACGCTGGGCAATATTATGGGCATTGATTTCGCCCATTCTGATGATTCCGCTCAAAAAAAGTGGGTGGGCGGTGATATTTTTTCCCGCCGTTAAGCGCATGGGGCTAGACTTTGCTGTCTATCGATGTTACAGCGATGTTTGATGTCCCAGCCTTACCGATCGCTGGCTCAATGCCCATTTTTTGGATGCCGATTTTCCACTCGGCGATGGGCCAGCGATGTCAAATGGGCGATGCAAAAGGTCAGCGATGTGACGTTTGCCCAATGAACCCCCAGCGATGTGGAAGGCTAAAGCTTCGCTAGCAACGGCCTTCTGTGCATGCGACTTTTTAAATTTTTCCAGTTGACAGCATTTCACGCTTTCGGAAGATCAGGGGTCAACCACACATGCGCAGCAGGCCATGGGGGAGAGAGAGAAAGGAGAGAGTTGTTGGAGTTGGAGGGAGGGGATTTGTGGAGTTTTTTGGAGTTTTTTGGAGTATTTTGCCGTTGGAGATTTGGATAAAATGTTTTTTGCCGTTCGAGAGTTGGATAAAGCGTTTTTTGCCATTGGAGAGTTGGATAAAGTGTGTTTGTGTTTTGCCTTTGGAGAGTTGGATAAAGTGTGTTTTGCCTTTGAAGAGCTGGAGATTTGGGTAAATTGTAGAGGTGTCCTCAACATCATCATCCGTGAGCGTGGATGGGGGTCGGAAAAGGGCAAAGCCCTTTTCGGACGAGGCCATCGAGGTTGTCGTCGAGGAGGTCCACTCCAGGTGGACAGAACTTACCCGGGGTGTTAAGGGCAAACCTCCACCCCGGGCGTACAGGAAGCTGCGGTCCAAGATTGCGGACGTTGTCTCCTCGGCGTCCCAGGAGGCGAGGGGGCCCGACCCGTGCCGGAAGCGCTGGAACAGCCTTGTGGCGTCCGCTAGAGTAAGTACAGATTTTATATTGTATTGATGAAGATTGTAATTAAAACTGTAATAGTAAATCTCCTGGATTGAATTAAATTTTGTTAATTCTTACATACATACGCATATATACATATTTACATCCAAAACATGCTGATCTTTGTTATAACTGTGAATCAATTATGGATCTCATTTGCATGTAATGTTTGAAGCTGTTGTCTTTCCATGGAACTACCTAGTCAATTAGCTTACGCCATGCTCTTTTCACATTTGCAGAAGACGATATCTAACAACAGGTCGCAGCAGAGGTGCACCGGAGGGGCCCTGCTTACATGCAGACTTTAAGTGAGCTGGAGGAGCGTGCAGCAGCACTGGTGGGGACCACCAGTCGCTTGGCCACCACCTGTGGCGTTGCAAGCCAGAAGAACATAAGAACATAAGAAACACGAACAGGAGTAGGCCATACAGCCCCTCGAGCCTGCTCCGCCATTTAATAAGATCATGGCTGATCTGATCATGGACTCAGCTCCACTTCCCCGCCTGCTCCCCATAACCCGTTATCCCCTTATTGTTTAAGAAATTGTCTATTTCTGTCTTAAATTTATTCAATGCCCCAGCTTCCACAGCTCTCTGAGGCAGCGAATTCCACAGATTTACAACCCTCTGAGAAATGTCTCCTTATCTCTCCTCGTGGAACCTCCCATGCGTCACGTGAGTAATGTGCGAAACAGTTTTAAAGTAATGTAACATAATTTAATTAAAATGCAATGTACAGATGATGTAATGTCATGTCATGAATGCAGCCTTTGTGCCACTCTCAGGTTGACAACATAAGAACATCAGCAATAAGAACAGGGGCAAGTCATCTGACCAACTGTCGCCTTCTCTGTGCACTCCCCATAAACCCCTGTATCCATCTGCGACTGATGCAGCCGCGGCAGGTTTTCTGGGGCAGTTAAATCCACATGATACATTAATATATAAAGTCTTGTCGGTAATGTGTACCCTTCTGTTCTAATAGGCTCAATTGTGCTTTGAAGGTCAACCAGAGACGCAAGTGGAGGCCGCAAAGGAGGAGGAGGATATGACCGAGCCAGGGGAGGAGGAGGAGGAAGAAACGGAGGGAGCCACAGAGGGGGAGGAACCTGCGGCCACCGTGGAAGTTGCTATTGCGACTGACGGGGCACCAAGCGGCGTGCAGCCGGCAACGCCAAGGCGCGTTATAGTGCGC
Organism: Pristiophorus japonicus; assembly: GCF_044704955.1. Classification (NCBI taxonomy): domain Eukaryota; kingdom Metazoa; phylum Chordata; class Chondrichthyes; family Pristiophoridae; genus Pristiophorus; species Pristiophorus japonicus. The sequence continues at coordinate 218,788,743 of NC_091982.1, forward strand.
ACGCCGATCCCACAGAGGTCGGGTCAGCGAGCTCAGCACTCGCCTGCAGTGGACGATCGGCTAGAGGGCTTGATCTCCCTGTGTGAGGAGTCGGTCGCGATAAATCGCGAGCATCTCCAGCGGTTCGCGCGGGAATTTTCCCGGGTGTCTGCTGCCGAAGCGGAGGCAATGCAGCAGACGCTGGAGGAGATGCGTGCACAGACCGTCGCCACCAATGCCTTGTGGTATGCGTTGCTGGCTGAGCTCGGCGCTGCACCCCAAGGTGCCGTGATCGATCGAAGCACAACCCCCAGCACACAAGCGAGTCAAGAGGAAGCACTTCTTTCTGACTTGGAAGACGATGCCCCTGCCCGTGCTTCATCTTCCCCTCCAACACCCCCCCAACAGCCGATCGTGCCACCATCACCCCCACCACGGCAGGAAGTCTTGCCGTTGCCCACTGCATGCCCACGTCGTCTCGGTACCGGAGGACCAAAACGGGCAGGTGGGGCTAGGACACCGGGAGGGTCCAGGATCTGGAGGGAAACGTGGCCGCAGGTAGGGAGGGGGTGTTATTTCTGTTGATGTTTTTTCTTGTTGTTCTTCTTGTTAGTGTTGCTGTTGCTGCTGGGGGATGGGGGTGGGGCCTGGGTTGGTGTGTGTGTGTGGGGGTGGGGGGGTTAAAATTGAAATTGTTAATAATAAAATTTTGTTGAATCTTACAATTGTTGTGCATTGTCTTTTAATAACATAAGTAAAGTTACGTTAAAATATTAATGCAACTGTTGTACATTTAATTATAAATATAAATAAAAATGTGAGTGGATCTATCAGTAAAAGGATGTTAAAAACCCCTTGTTTTAGCAGCCTTCTCTCTTCCTCCGACATTCAAAATTGCGTCCGTAGTGCCGAGTTCTGTGAGGAAGACCAGGAAAAAGCAACTATTCTCCAGCGATGTTCTTGGCGAGCTATGAGCCCGGCGATGTGCCAGCGATGTGCCGAAAGTTGGGCTGTGCGATGTGCGGATGAAAACCTCAGCGATCAGCTTGGCGATGTGAGCCAAATGTCGGGGGGTAATTTATTTGGCGATGATCCAGCCTGAATTTCCACTTTTTTGTCAAAACGGGCGATGAAAGGCCATTTTGGGCGATATATGGCCGGTGAAGTGGAAAAAAGTAACGTTCAGCGATAAGTTTCCTAAAAATGCCCGCCAGTTTCCATTTTGTGCCAAAATGGCCGATGTATGGGCGTTATATGTCACTTCAGCGATAAAATGGCCGTTAAGTGGGCATTAAGCGTACAAAAAAAGTGGAGGTTCTAGCCCCAAGTCTTTGCATGCCTCATAAAGGTATTTAAATTAGTGATTTGTAGCTTGGAGAGATATAGGGGCCAAGTTTCGCCCTGAGTTGCTCCTGTTTTTTTGGAGCAACTGGTTTAGAATGGAGTATCTTAGAAATTTGAATTCTCAGCATTTAGTTTGCTCCAGTTCTAGTCAGTTAGAACAGTTTCACTTTGGAACAGAATTTTTTTTTCAAAAGGGGGCGTATCCGGCCACTTACGCCTGTTTTCAAAGTTTAGGCAGTGAAAACTTACTCCAAACTAACTTAGAATGGAGTAAGTGAAGATTTTTGTACGTTCGAAAAAACTTTAGAAAATCAGGCGTAGGTTACAAATTAGGCGTAGGGAAAGTGGGGGGGGGGGTTTAAAGGGAAGTTTACAAACATTAAACACTTCAGTTTTACAAATAAAGAGCCATCATCAATAATAAATGATAAATACATCAATAAATCAACCAATAAATCAATTTAAAAAAATTAATAAAAAATAAAAATGTTTTTAAATATCAATAAAGAAAACATTTTCTACTTACCGACTGCAGCACCGGGAGTCCTCCAACAGCATGCTGGGACGGCCCCCCCCCCAGTGTGTCTCTATCTCTCTGTCTGTCTGTGCGTGTGTGTCTCTCACTCTCTGTCTGTCAGTGTCTGTGTTTCTGACAGCAAGGGGAGGGGGAGAAAGGGGGTGGGGGTGGGGGGGGAGGGGGAGAAGGGAGAGAGGGGGAGAAGGGAGAGAGGGAGGGAAGGAGTGAGGGAGGGAGGGAAGGAGAGAGGAGGGAGGGAGGAAGGGAAGGAGAGAGAAGGGAGGGAAGGAGAGAGGAGGGAGGGAGGGAAGGAAGGAGAGAGGGGAGGGAGGGAAGGAGCGAGGAGGGAGGGAGGGAAGGAGAGAGGAGGGAGGGAGGGAGGGAAGGAGAGAGGAGGGAGGGAGGGAGGGAAGGAGAGAGGAGGGAGGGAGGGAGGGAAGGAGAGAGAAGAAAGGGAAGGAGAGAGGAGGGAGGGAAGGAAGGAGAGAGTAGGGAGGGAGGGAAGTAGAGGGGAGAGAGGGAAGGAGCGAGGGAAGGAGGGAGGGAAGGAGAGAGAAGGGAGGGAGGGAAGGAGAGAGGAGGGAGGGAGGGAGGGAAGGAGAGAGGAGGGAGGGGGTGGGAAGGAGAGAGGAGGGAGGGAGAGAAGGAGAGGGGAGGGAGGGAGGGAGGGAAGGAGAGAGAGGGAGGGAGGTAGGGAAGGAGAGAGAGGGAGGGAGGGAAGGAGAGAGGAGGGAGGGAGGGAGGGAGGGAAGGAGAGAGGAAGGAGGGAGGGAGGGAAGGAGAGAGGAGGGAGGGAGGGAAGGAGAGAGGAGGGAGGGAAGGAGAGAGGAGGGAGGGAGGGAAGGAGATGGGCGGGGGGGAAGGGAGAGAAGGAGGCTGAACGGCCGGGCCCAAGACCTTGGGCTGGATTTACAGGTAGGTGGCGTCGGGTCTTGGGGGGGGGGGGGCGTCGTGGAGGTCCGGTGGGGGGGAGAGAGAGTCGCGGAGGTCCAGGGGGGTGTGGTGGAGAGAGAGTCGTGGAGGTCGGGTGGGGAGGAGGGAGCGGAGGTCCGGGGGGTGGGGGAGCGTGGATCGGGTCAGGTCCGAGGAGCCTTATGCACGCAGCCCCAGTGAGGCCATTCGGCCAGGGCTAAGGGTTGCGTGCTTCGGGCCCCTCCCACACAGTTTTGGGCGCCTGGAGCTACTGCACATGCGTGCCCACTGTAGCGCGCATGTGCAGAGGTCCCAGCACTGTTTTCAGCGCAGGGACCTGGCTCCGCCCCCTACAGCTCGTGCTGCGCCGCGCCCAGCTCCAGAGGGCCTCCAGGGAGCTGGAGAATAGGTAAGTTTTTTTTAGGCACCCTTTCTAGCGCGAAAAACGGGCGTCCAGGTCCGGGCTGCGCCGTTTTAGGCGCGGCCCGAAACTTGGGCCCATAAAATGGTGGTGAATTCTAACAGGACTTTGGATTTGACCTGGGATGTTTGAACTCAAGTGCTGTACTCGATAGACCTCATTTCACTCACTAAATTTTCTTGATATCTTCATTGTAAATACATCACTTTATTTGAAGGATTAATCTTTAAATAAGTGAAACTTTACTTGTGTGCATATTGTCTTACTATCAGCATATAAATATAGCTGGCAATGATATGGTATCATGTATCATGCAGAGGAATTTGCGATCTTAGTTACTAAATACATAAATTGTGAAGTGCTTTATTTTGGCAGCACTTAACAAGTATATCAATAAACAACAATATCCAATGTTTTACAAGTGCAGGACCAGTTTGCCAACTATTGTTATATTATACTTATGTTTCATGGGTCAAATTCAACATTGTGAGCTGGGCACACAGCTGTAATCAGTTTGTGCACACAAGCAGTCAGCCCTACTTAAGTACAAATCTGATGCAGGAAACTATCTGGCAGAAGTACTTAGTACTGACATGCAATAGGGCTGGGCCCTGAACTCATTTCAAAGATCTGTATTGGGTGAATTGAGATTTAAATACATTTCTCTCCTTTGAACCAACAAAAGAATTGTTGCCTGTTCCAGATACTGTAATGGGAAACACCCAAGACTAGTCATTACATTCAGAAAACTAAATCCAGTCTTTTCAGAAAAAAATAATTACATTTAACCAGCTTTGCACAAATGTCAATATCAAAATATATTTTGAAGAGGCATTTTCAACTGTACAATGGTGGCCCAGTGGAACAGAACAATTGTCGACAAGTACATAGCCTCGGGACTTTGGCTTCAAGCCTAACCAAGTAACCTCCCCCCACCCCGTCCCACCCCCGCAGTCCCACTCCCGCAGCCATTAACCCTTGGGCCATCATCCAGCATTTTCTACATTGCTAAATTTATTTCTCACTGCTAGCTCTGGTTAAGCAGTGCAAAACGTCTATGCAAAAGTGTTCAGCAAGCTTGTGGCAGAGCGGAGAGAAATGCATCACTTTCATCATGATGCAACAACAACTTGTATTTATATAGTGCCTTTAATGTAGTAAAACATCCCAAGGTGCTTCACAGGAGGATTATCAAATAAAATTTGACATCAAGCCACATAGGAGATATTAGGATGAATGAGGTTTTACGGAGCGTTTTCAGGAGGTAAGAGAGGTAGTGAAGCGGAGAGATGTTGGGAGGGAGGTGTAGCTGAAGGCATGGCTGCCAATGGTGGAATGATTAAAATGGGGGATGCTCAGGAAGCCAGAATTGGAGCAACAATCCATTTTGACACTAGTTACATCATAGTGCCATTGATTCACATGCATATTTATTTTGACAGTGCCCCGTTAATAGATTCGTGTTATTTTTAAATGTTTTCTCCATAAGTTTTCGTAACAAACAACTCTTCTCGTACTCACACACGTGGCCTACTATTTACACCACATGCATGTTGTCAGCAAGAAGTTCTGAAGCGTGCTGTTGTATTTTATAATGAAATAAACATAGTGAGAGAGGAGGTATTAAGGGGTTTAGCAGCTTTGAAAGTGGATAAATTCCCAGGTCCGGATGAAATGTGTCCCAGGCTGTTAAGAGAAGCCAAGAGGAAATAGCAGAGGCTTTGACCATTATTTTCCAATCCTCTCTGGCTTCAGGTGTGGTGCCAGAGGACTGGAGGACTGCTAATGTGATATCTTTGTTTAAGAAGGGAGAAAGGGACAGGCCGTGTAATTCGCCTAACCTTAGTGGTCGGAAAATTATTGGAAAAACTTTTGAAGGACACAGATTAATCAAGAACAGTCAGCATGGATTTGTTAAGGGAAGGCTGTGTCTGACTAACTTGATTGAAATTTTCGAGGAGGTATCAAGGAGCGTCGATGAGGGCAATGCATATGATGTAGTGCATATGGATTTTAGCAAAGCTTTTGATAAGGTCCCACATGGCAGACTGGTCATGAAAGTAAAGGTCCCTGGGATCCAGGGCAAAGTGGCAAGTTGGATCCAAAATTGGCTCAGAGGCAGGAAGCAAAGGGTAATGGTTGATGGGTGTTTTTGTGACTGAAAAGGTGTTTCCAATGGGGTTGCGCAGGGCTCAGTACTGGGTCCCTTGCTTTTTATGGTATACATCAATAATCTAGACTTGAATATAGGGGGTATGATTAAGAAGTTTGCAGATGATACTAAAATTTGCTGTTTGGTTGATAATGAAGAAGAAAGCTGCGGACTGCAGGAAGTTATCAATCAACTGGTTAGATGGGCAGATCAGTGGCAAATGGAATAGAATCCGGAGAAGTGTGCATTTGGGGAGGGGGGTGGTGGTGAACAAGGAAAGGGAATACACATTAAGTGGTGGAACACTGAGAAATGTAGAGGAACAAAGGGAACTTGGAGAGTTGTGGGGGTCATAAGAACATAAGAAATAGGAGCAGGAGTAAGCCATTTGGCCCCGAGCCTGCTCCATCATTCAATAAGATCATGGCTGATCTGATCATGGACTCAGCTCCACTTCTCTGCCCGCTCCCCATAAACCTTTACTCCCTTATCGCTCAAAAATCTGTCTATCTGTCAATCTATTAAATATATTCAATGACCCAGCCTCCACAGCTCTCTGGGGCAAAGAATTCCATAGATTTACAACCCTCTGAGAGTAGAAATTCCTCCTCATCTCATTTTTAAATGGGTGGCCCCTTATTCTGAGACTATGTCCCCTAGTTTTAGGTTCCCCTATGAGTGGAAATATCCTCTCTGCATCCATCTTGTCGAGCCCCTTCATTATCTTATATGTTTCAATAAGATCACCTCTCATTCTTCTGAACTCCAATGTGTATAGGCCCAACCTACTCAACCTATCTTCATAAGTCAACCCCCTCATCTATGGAATCAACCTAGTGAACCTTCTCTGAATAGCTTCCAATGCAAGTATATCCTTCTTTAACTACGTAGACCAAGATTGTACACATTACTCCAGGTGTGGCATTACCAATATCCTGTACAGTTGTAGCAGGACTTCTCTGCCTTTATACTCTATCCCCCTTGCAATAAAGGCCAACATTCCATTTGCCTTCCTGAGGTGCTGCTACAGTTGTACAGGGCCTTGGTGAGGCCACACCTGGAGTATTGTGTACAGTTTTGGTCTCCTAACTTAAGGAAGGACATTCTTGCTATTGAGGGAGTGCAGCGAAGGTTCACCAGACTGATTCCCGGGATGGCGGGACTGACATATCAAGAAAGACTGGATCAACTGGGCTTATATTCACTGGAGTTCAGAAGAATGAGAGGGGACCTCATAGAAACATTTAAAATTCTGACGGGTTTAGACAGGTTAGATGCAGGAAGAATGTTCCCAATGTTGGGGAAGTCCAGAACCAGGGGTCACAGTCAAAGGATAAGGGGTAAGCCATTTAGGACCGAGATGAGGAGAAACTTCTTCACAGAGAGTGGTGAACCTGTGGAATTCTCTACCACAGAAAGTTGTTGAGGCCAATTCACTAAATATATTCAAAAAGGAGTTAGATGTAGTCCTAACTACTAGGGGGATCAAGGGGTATGGCGAGAAAGCAGGAATGGGGTACTGAAGTTGCATGTTCAGCCATGAACTCATTGAATGGCGGTGCAGGCTCGAAGGGCCGAATGGCCTACTCCTGCACCTATTTTCTATGTTTCTATGTTTCTATGTTTCTGACTACTTGCTGTACCTGCATACTAAGTTTTTGTATTTCATGCTCCCTCTGCACTGCAGCACTTTGCAATTTTTCTCCATTTAATTTATAATTTGCTTTTCTATTATTTCAGCCAAAGTGAATAACTTCACATTTTCCCACATAATACTCCATCTGCCAAACTTTTGCCCACTCACTTATCCTATCTATATCCCTTTCCAGATTTTTTGTGTCCTCCTCACAATTTGCTTTCCCACCCATCTTTGCATCATCAGCAAACTTGGCCACATTACACTCGGTCCTTCATCCAAGTATTAATATAGATTGTAAATAGTTGAGGACCCAGCACTGATCCCTGCAGCACCCCACTAGTCACTGTTTGCCAACCGGAAAGTGACCCATTTATCCTCACTCTTTGTTTTCTGTTAGTTAGCCAGTCCTCTATTTATGCTGATATATTACCCCCAAACCTGTGAGCTTTTATCTTGTGCAGTAACTTCTTGTATGGCACCTTATCGAATGCCTTCTGGAAATCCAAATACTTCACATCCACTGGCTCCCCCTTATCCACCCTGCTCCTAACATCCTCAAAGAACTCCAGCAAATTTGTCAAACATGATTTTCCTTTCATAAAACCATGCTGACTCTGCTTGATTGGATTATGCTTTTCCAAATGTCCTGATACTGCTTCCTTAATAATGGACTCCAGCATTTTCCCAACGACAGATGTTAAACTAGCTAGTCTATAGTTTACCGCTTTTTGTCTGCCTCCTATTTTAAATAGGGGCATTACATTTGCACTTTTCCAATCCACTGGGACCGCCCCAGAATCCAGGGAATTTTGGTAGATTACAACCAATGCATTCACTATCTCTGCAGTCACTTCTTTTAAGACCCTAGGATGTAAGCCATTATGTCTAGGGGACTTGTCCGCCTTTAGTCCCGTTATATTACCGAGTACTACTTCATTAGTGATAGTGATTGCATTAAGTTCCTTTCTCCCTATAGCCCCTTGATTATCCACTATTGGGATGTTTTTAGTGTCTTCGACCGTGAAGACCGATACAAAATATTTATTCAACGTCTCTGCCATTTCCCTGTTGTCCATTATTAATTCCCCAGTCTCATCCTCTAGGGGACCAACATTTACTTTAGCCACTCTTTTCCTTTTTATGTGCCTGTAGAAATTCTTATGATATGTTTTTATATTTTGTGCTAGTTTACTTTCATAATCTATCTTCTCTCTCTTTATCATTTTTTTTAGTTGTTCTTTGCTGGCTTTTAAACATTTCTCAATTCTCTGGCCTCCCACTAGTCTTGGCCACATTGTATGCCCTGGTTTTCTATTTGATACCATCCCTTATTTCCTTAGATAGCCACGGATGGTTATCGCTTCTCCTACAGTCTTTCCTTCTCATCGGGATATATTTTTGTTGCGAGTTATGAAATATCTCCTTAAATGTCTGCCACTGCTCATCAACTGTTCCATATTTTAATCTATTTTCCCAGTCCACTTTAGTCAACTCTGCCCTCATACTTTTGTAGTCTCCTTTATTTAAGCTTAGGACTCTGGATTGAGAACCAATTTTCTCACCCTCCAACTGACTTTGAAATTCAACCATGTTATGGTCACTCATTCCTAGAGGATCTTTTACTACAAGATCATTTATTAATCCTGCCTAATTACACAGTCCTAGATCCAAGATAGCCTGCTCCCTGGTTGGTTCTGCAATGTGCTGTTCAAGGAAACTATCCCAGATACACTCTATGAACTTTTCTCAAGGCTACCCTGGCTAATTTGCTTTGTCCAATCAACGTGAAGGTTAAAATCGCCTATGATTATTGAAGTTCCTTTATTACAAGCCTCCATAATTTCTTGATTTATACTCCGTCCAACAGTGTAGCTATTTTAGGGGGACTATAGACTACGCCCGCCAGTGACTTTTTCCCTTTTATTATTCCTTATCTTTACCCAAACTGATTCAACATCTTGATCCTCTGAGCCAATATCGTTTCTCACTAACGCACTGGTCTCATCCTTTATTAACAGTGCTATCCCACCTCCTTTTCCTTTCTGTCTGTCCTTCCGAATTGTCAAATACCCCTGAATATTTAGTTCCCAGTCCTGGTCACCTTGCAACCATGTCTCTATAATGGCTATCAGATCATACCCATTTGTATCCATTTGTGCAGTCAACTCATCTATTTTGTTATGAATGCTACGTGCATTTAGACAAAGAGCTTTTAATTTTGGTTTTTTTACCATTTTTTTTTCTTGTTTCCTCTGTCCTTCAAATTCACTTTCTACATTTTTGCTTTCCAATTCCAAATTTACTCCCCTCCTTACTGAATCTATTCTCAGGTTCCCATCTCTCTACCAAGCTAGTTTAAATCCTCCCCAACAGCACTCGCAACCACTCCCCATGAGGATATTGGTCCCAGCTCTGTTGAGGTGCAACCCATCTGGCTTGTACAGGACTCACCTCCCGCAGAAGTGGTCCCAATGCCTCAGGAATCTAAAGTTCTCCCTCCTGCACCATCTCTCCAGCCACTCATTCATCTACTCTATCCTCCTAGCTCGTGACACTGGGAGTAATCCGGCGATTACTACCTTTGAGGTCCTGCTTTTTAAATCTCTCTCCTAGCTCCCTAAACTGTGCTGGGTCTGGAACTCACTGCCTGAAAGGGTGGTAGAGGCAGAAACAATCACCACATTAAAAAGTACTTGGATGTGAACTTGAAGTGCCGTAACCTGCAGTGTTACGGACCTATAAAAGGCACAGCAGGGAGTCCGGGGCCCAGCGTCGGCGGCAGTCAGGAGCAGCGTCGAGGAGGTGTGTGGAGAGGCCTATAAAAGGCACAGCAGGGAGTCCGGGGCCCAGCGTCAGCGGCAGTCGGGAGCAGCGTCGAGGAGGTCCGTTGGTGAGGCCTATAAAAGACACAGCAGGGAGTCCGGGGCCCAGCGTCAGCGGCAGTCGGGAGCAGTGCCGAGGAGGTCCGTTGGTGAGGCCTATAAAAGACACAGCAGGGAGTCCGGGGCCCAGCGTCAGCGGCAGTCGGGAGCAGTGCCGAGGAGGTCCGTTGGTGAGGCCTATAAAAGGCGTACTTGTACAGCTACAGGGAGAAGGCAAAAAAGAAGTAGAAAGAAACAGAAAGGTGACGTCACAGCCAAGGGGGTAAGTGATTGGCTGGTGATTGGTGAGTAGTTTTTATTTTTTCTCTTCTATAACAGTGAGTAAACTTTAGCATTGTTGTTGCCTATCTAAGGGTTAAGTCATGGCAGGAGAGCTCGGTCACGTGTTATGCTCCTCCTGTACCATGTGGGAACTCAGGGACGACTCCAGTGTCCCTGACGACTAAGTGTGCGGGAAGTGTATCCGTCTCCAGCTCCTGACGGACCGCGTTGCGGAGTTGGAGCTGAGGGTGGATTCACTCTGGAGCATCCACGATGTTGAGAATGACGTGAGTAGCACGTGTAGCAAGTTGGTCATACCGCAGGTAAAGGGTCCACAGCCAGCTAGGGAATGGAAGACCAGCAGGAAGAGCAGTGCAAGGAAGGTAGTGCAGGGATCCCCTGTGGTCATCCCCCTGCAAAACAGATACACTGTTTTGAGTACTGTTGAGGGGGATGACTCATCTGGGGAGGGCAGCAGCAGCCAAGTTCATGGCACCGTGGATGGTTCTGTTGCACAGGAGGGCAGGAAAAAAAGTGGGAGAGCGATAGTGATAGGGGATTCAATTTTAAGGGGAATAGATAGGTGTTTCTGCAGCCGCAACCGAGACTCCAGGATGGTATGTTGCCTCCCTGGTGCATGGGTCAAGGATGTCTCGGAGCGGGTGCAGGACATTCTAAAAAGAGAGGGAGAACAGCCAGTTGTCGTGGTGCACATTGGTACCAACGACATAGGTAAAAAAAGGGATGAGGACCTACAAAACGAATTTAAGGAGCGAGGAGCCAAATTAAAAAATAGGACCTCAAAAGTAGTAATCTCGGGATTGCTACCAGTGCCACGTGCTGGTCGGAATAGGAATCGCAGGATAGCGCAGATGAATACGTGGCTTGAGCAGTGGTGCAGCAGGGAGGGATTCAAATTCCTGGAGCATTGGAACCGGTTCTGGGGCAGGTGGGACCAGTATAAACCGGACGGTCTGCACCTGGGCAGGACCGGAACCAATGTCCTAGGGGGAGTGTTTGCTAGTGCTGTTGGGGAGGAGTTAAACTAATATGGCAGGGGGATGGGAACCAATGCAGGGAGACAGAGGGAAACAAAAAGGAGACAAAAGCAAAAGACAGAAAGGAGATGAGGAAAAGTGGAGGGCAGAGAAACACAAGGCAAAGAACAAAAAGGGCCACTGTTCAGCAAAATTCTAAAAGGACAAAGGGTGTTAAAAAAACAATCCTGAAGGCTTTGTGTTTTAATGCAAGGAGTATCCGTAATAAGGTGGATGAATTAACTGTGCAAATAGATGTTAACAAATATGATGTGATTGGGATTACAGAGACGTGGCTCCAGGATGATCAGGGCTCGGAACACAACATCCAGGGGTATTCAACATTCAGGAAGGATAGAATAAAAGGAAAAGGAGGTGGGGTAGCATTGCTGGTTAAAGAGGAGATTAATGCAATAGTTAGGAAGGACACTAGCTTGGATGATGTGGAATCCATATGGGTAGAGCTGCAGAACACCAAAGGGCAAAAAATGTTATTGGGAGTTGTGTAGACCTCCAAACAGTAGTAGTGATGTTGGGGAGGGCATCAAACAGGAAATTAGGGGTGCATGCAATAAAGGTGCAGCAGTTATAATGGGTGACTTTAATATGCACATAGATTGGGCTAACCAAACTGGAAGCAATACGGTGGAGGAGGATTTCCTGGAGTGCATAAGGGATGGTTTTCTTGACCAATATGTCGAGGAACCAACTAGGGGGGAGGCCATCTTAGACTGGGTGTTGTGTAATGAGAGAGGATTAATTAGCAATCTCGTTGTGCGAGGCCCCTTGGGGAAGAGTAACCATAATATGGTGGAATTCTGCATTAGGATGGAAAATGAAACAGTTAATTCAGAGACCATGGTCCAGAACTTAAAGAAGGGTAACTTTGAAGGTATGAGGCGTGAATTGGCTCGGATAGATTGGCGAATGATACTTAAGGGGTTGACTGTGGATGGGCAATGGCAGACATTTAGAGACCGCATGGATAAACGACAACAATTGTACATTCCTATCTGGCGTAAAAATAAAAAAGGGAAGGTGGCTCAACCGTGGCTATCAAGGGAAATCAGGGATAGTATTAAAGCCAAGGAAGTGGCATACAAATTGGCCAGAAATAGCAGCGAACCCGGGGACTGGGAGAAATTTAGAACTCAGCAGAGGAGGACAAAGGGTTTGATTAGGGCAGGGAAAATGGAGTATGAGAAGAAGCTTGCAGGGAACATTAAGACGGATTGCAAAAGTTTCTATAGATATGTAAAGACAAACGTAGGTCCCCTGCAGTCAGAATCAGGGGAAGTCATAACTGGGAACAAAGAAATGGCAGACCAATTGAACAAGTACTTTGGTTCGGTATTCATTAAGGAGGACACAAACAACCTTCCGGATATAACAGGGGTCAGAGGGTCTAGTAAGGAGGAGGAACTGAGGGAAATCCTTATTAGTCAGGAAATTGTGTTGTGGAAATTGATGGGATTGATGGCCGATAAATCCCCAGGGCCTGATGCACTGCATCCCAGAGTACTTAAGGAGATGGCCTTGGAAATAGCGGATGCATTGACAGTCATTTTCCAACATTCCATTGACTCTGGATCAGTTCCTATCGAGTGGAGGGTAGTCAATGTCACCCCACTTTTTAAAAACGAAGGGAGAGAGAAAACAGGGAATTATAGACCGGTCAGCCTGACATCGGTAGTGGGTAAAATTATGGAATCAATTATTAAGGATGTCATAGCAGCGCATTTGGAAAGAGGTGACATGATAGGTCCAAGTCCGCATGGATTTGTGAAAGGGAAATCATGCTTGACAAATCTTCTGGAATTTTTTGAGGATGTTTCCAGTCGAGTGGACAAGGGAGAACCAGTTGATGTGGTATATTTTGACTTTCAGAAGGCTTTCGACAAGGTCCCACACAAGAGATTAATGTGCAAAGTTAACGCACATGGGATTGGGGGTAGTGTGCTGACATGGATTGAGAACTGGTTGTCAGACAGGAAGCAAAGAGTAGGAGTAAATGGGTACTTTTCAGAATGGCAGGCAGTGACTAGTGGGGTACCGCAAGGTTCTGTGCTGGGGCCCCAGCTGTTTACACTGTACATTAATGATTTAGATGAGTGGATTAAATGTAGTATCTCCAAATTTGTGGATGACACTAAGTTAGGTGGCAGTGTGAGATTAGAGGAGGATGCTATGAGGCTGCAGAGCGACTTGGATAGGTTAGGTGAGTGGGCAAATGCATGGCAGATGAAGTATAATGTGGATAAATGTGAGGTTATCCACTTTGGTGGTAAAAACAGAGAGACAGACTATTATCTGAATGGTGACAGATTAGGAAAAGGGGAGGTGCAACGAGACCTGGGTGTCATGGTACATTAGTCATTGAAGGTTGGCATGCAGGTACAGCAGGCAGTTAAGAAAGCAAATGGCATGTTGGCCTTCATAACGAGGGGTCTTGAGTACAGGGGCAGGGAGGTGTTGCTACAGTTGTACAGGGCCTTGGTGAGGCCACACCTGGAGTATTGTGTACAGTTTTGGTCTCCTAACCTGAGGAAGGACATTCTTGCTATTGAGGGAGTGCAGCGAAGGTTCACCAGACTGATTCCCGGGATGGCGGGACTGACCTATCAAGAAAGATTGGATCAACTGGGCTTGTATTCACTGGAGTTCAGTAGAATGAGAGGGGACCTCATAGCAACGTTTAAAATTCTGATGGGTTTAGACAGGTTAGATGCAGGAAGAATGTTCCCAATGTTGGGGAAGTCGAGAACCAGGGGTCACAGTCTAAGGATAAGGGGTAAGCCATTTAGGACCGAGATGAGGAGAAACGTTTTCACCCAGAGAGTGGTGAACCTGTGGAATTCTCTACCACAGAAAGTTGTTGAGGCCAATTCACTAAATATATTCAAAAAGGAGTTAGATGAAGTCCTTACTACTAGGGGGATCAAGGTGTATGGCGAGAAAGCAGGAATGGGGTACTGAAGTTCATGTTCAGCCATGAACTCATTGAATGGCGGTGCAGGCTAGAAGGGCCGAATGACCTACTCCTGCACATATTTTCTATGTTTCTATGTTTCTAGAGCTGGAAAGTGGGATTAGGCTGGATAGTCTCTTGTTGGCCAGCACAGACACGATGGGCCGTAATGGCCTCCTTCTATGCTGTAAACTTCTATTATTCTATGATCCATTTTTCTCTTCCATAATAGATCTGTAGTAAACTGGTTTCAACTGCAGAAACAGATATGGCGGTAGAAATTCACTCACACCTCTTTTGAGGCGTTAATCCAGACAGGGCGTTAAATATTGTGCCGGGAAATGATTTGCAGCTGCAAAATTCATCAGCTGGGCCCTGAGTGTGGAGCGGAGCGCTAAGGGAGGCGTTCCACACTGCTTTTAGGGCGCTCGACCTGCTGAGCAACTGAAAATCCCGAGCTAAGCAGCCGGCCTTGGCGCGCCCTAAGAGAGGCAAAAAACACACCAAAAACATTCGCAATACTTCACCGACGTCACATTAACATAAATCGCACAAATAAAAAAATGTAAAACAATCACACTTACCTCAGGTCAACATTCCTTCCTTCACTGCGGCCGGTACAGCTCGCACCACCAGCTTTCCCAGGCGGTCCCATTAGGATGCACTATGGATTGCGACAGATCGCCGCGAAACAAATTTTGAAACCATGTTGCAACCAGGGGCATTGTAACCGGCTCGCCTCTCCCGTGCGGTACTGCTCTTTTCCCCCGCAAAACCGGCACTGAATATCCCAGCGGGGTGCTGGATGCTGGTTGCCTGGCCAGAAATGATTTCCGCCGCTATTACCGCCCCTCTGGGGCGCAAACAGAGGTGCAACAGGCCGAATTTCCACCCTGTGATTTCTTGTATTATATTTTTTCCTTCACCAATTTTTAAAGAGTCTTTTCCCTCCCGTCTGCAGTTGAGGCATTGATTCGTTGCTGGAAATTGTTTGAAGCTTTAATGTCAGCTAGGACAATCAGGGAGAACTACCTGCTCTTCCTGATACAGTGCCATGGGATGATTTGCATCCACCCAGCAATTAGGAAGGATGACAGAAAAAAATTAAAGCAGAGAGGTTTAAGGTAGGGCGAATGAAGGGGAGTGTTTTTTCTAAATTCGTTCACGGGATGTGGGTGTCTGTGGCAAGGCTGGCATTTATTGCCTATCCCTAATTACCCGTGAGAAGGTGGTGGTGAGCATCTTGAGTCCATGTGGCGAAGGTATGCTGACTTTGTTGTTACAGTTTTATACAACTACAAGTGGCTTGCTAGGCCATTTCAGAGTCAACCACGTTGCTGTGGGTCTGGAGGGCAGATTTTTTAGATTTCCTTCCCTGAAGGACATTTGTGAACAAGATGGGTTTTTCCAACAATCCAGTAGTTTCATGGTCACTGTGATGTCCTTACTCAATGGCACAATACCCACACGAGGCACATTCTATGGACAAGGTCACTCTATAACCTGAACCTTTATTCACAGGACCAAGAAGTAATGACCCTGCGTGGGACCTCTCTTTATGTACCTGGATGACCAGGTGAGGAGTGTCTCTCACAAGTTCACCCCCTGTGGTCAAGGGGTGCATTGCTTGAGTATATACAGTATTGCAGTGCTGTTACATAGAGGTTACTTACATGACATTACCTCCCCCCCCCCCAAGTTTATTGGGATCATAGGTTAAGTCTTCCAGGTGGTCTATGCTCCCTCGTAGAGCGCCGCAGTTGGGGCTCTGGTTGTTGAGCCTTGGCTGTGGTGATTCCGGCCTGTCCGGGCTGACTGCCGAGACTGTGCATGCTGCTGAATGTTCTTGTTGCTCGTTCACTGGCGATGGTGTGGGCACCATCTCATGATCTTCCTCGGGTTCCTCAGTGTCCATGCTGAACCTTTTTTTTTACTTGGTTCAGATGCTTACGGCATATCTGCCCACTGTTAAGTTTAACTATGATGACCTTGTTCCCCTCTTTGTCTATTACAGTACCGTCAAGCCATTTGGGCCCCACGGCGTGATTGAGGACAAATACGGGGTCATTTATTTCTATACAACTCCCCCTTGAATTTCGGTCATGGTACTTGTTTTGGGACTGGTGCTTGCCCTCAACTATGTCGGTCAGGACTGGGTGAATGAGGGACAATCGAGTTTTGAGTGTTCGTTTCATAAGTAGCTCAGCGGGCGGGACCCCCGTGAGTGAGTACAGTCGGGACCTATAGGCCAGCAGGAGGCGCGATAGGTGGCATTGAAGGGAGGGTCCTTGAATCTTGAACATGCCTTGTTTAATGATTTGGACTGCACGTTCCACCTGGCCATTGGAGGCCGGCTTGAACGGTTCAGTCCTGACATGGTTGATGCCATTGCCCTTCATGAACTCCCGGAATTCGTAACTCGCGAAACATGGGCCATTATCACTAACAAGGATGTCCGGCAAGCCGTGGGTTGCAAAGACCGCACGTAGACTCTCCATAGTGATGAATGTTGTGCACAAATTCAAAATGATGCACTCGATCCATTTCGAGTATGCATCTACCACAATGAGAAACATTTTTCACATGAACGGGCCCACGTAGTCGACATGAATACGTGACCATGGCCTGGTGGGCCAGGGCCACGGGCTGAGCGGGGCCTCCCTGGGGGCATTACCCAGCTGGGCACACGTCGTGCACCTGCGAACACAGTGTTCCAGGTCTGAATCAATTCCCGGCCACCAAACATGTGACTGGGCAATGGCCTTCATCAGCACGATGCCTGGATGATCACTGTGGAGTTCCCTGATGAATGCCTCCCTGTCTCTCTGGGGCATGACTACCCGGCTGCCCCATAGTAGGCAGTCAGCTTGGATGGAGAGCTCATCTATCTGCCAGTGAAATGGTCTGACCTCCTCAGGTGTGCGGGCGCCCAATTCCCAATCAGGGCACATTTCTTAATCAGAGATAGAAGAGGACCTCTGTTTGCCCAGATTTTGATCTGGCGGGTTGTGATGGGGTAGCCTGTGCTGTCAAAGGCATCAACGGCCATGACCATCTCAGCGCTTTGTTCTGCTGCCCCCTCGGTGGTGGCCAGAGGAAGCCTGCTGAGCACGTCAGCGCAATTTCCGGTGCCAGGCAGGTGCCGGATGGAGTAGTCATAAGCAGCCAGCATGAGGGCCCATCGCTGTATGTGAGCTGACGCGTTGGCATTGACAGCCTTGCTGTCTGACAACAGGGATGTTAACGGCTTGTGGTCCGTTTCTAATTCGAACCTTCTGCCAAAAAGGTACTGATGCATTTTTTTTACACCATAGACACATGCGAATGCCTCCTTCTCAACCATCCCTTATCCCCGTTCTGCTTGAGAGAGCGACCTGGAAACATAAGCCACAGGCTGGAGTTGGCCCTCAGCATTACTCTGCTGCAACACGTACCCAACCCCATAGGACGATGCATCACGTCAGAACCAATTTCTTACAGGGGTCGTATTGGGTCAATAACTTATTTGAACAAAGTAGGTTCCGCGCCCGATTGAAAGCCTGTTCTTGACAGTCCCCGCAAAACCAATCACAACCCTTACGCAGGAGCACGTGAAGCGGCTCCAACAACGTCCTTAAGTTCGGCAGAAAGTTCTCGAAATCGTTCAAGAGTCCCAGAAATCAACACAACTCCGTTGTGTTGCCGGGACTGGGCGCTCGTCGAATTGCCTCTGTTTTGGATTCGGTGGGCCGAATCCCATCTGCAGCAACCCTCCTGCCCAAGAACTCAACCTCAGGAGCCAAAAACACACATTTAGACTTCTTGAGTCGCAGGCCTACCTGGGTCAGTCGGCGTAGCACCTCCTCCAGGTTGTGGAGGTGTTCCTCGGTGTCACGACCCATGATGAGGATATCGTCCTAAAATACAATTGTTCCAGGAATGGATTTGAGCAGGCTTTCCATATTTCTTTGAAAAATCGTGGCCGCTGATCGAATGTCAAACGGGCACTTGTTATAAACGAACAGTCCCTTGTGCGTAGTGATGGTGGTCAGTAGTTCAGATTTGTCGGCCAGTTCTTGGGTCATGTAGGCTGAAGTGAGATCCAACTTGGTAAACAGCTTGCTGCCTGCCAGCGTGGCAAAAAGATCCTCTGCTCTCAGGAGCGGGTATTGGTCTTGTAGGGACACCCGATTGATAGTGGCCTTGTAGTCGCCACAGATCCTGACAGAACCATCCGCTTTTAGGACAGGAACGATGGGGCTCACCCAGTTGCTGAATTCAATGGGCGAGATGATGCCCTCTCTCAGCAAACGGTCCAATTCGCTTTCAATTTTCTCCCGCATCACATACGGCGCCGCTCTGGCTTTGTGGTGAACTGGTCTGGCGTCCGGGGTGATGCGAATCACTACTTTGGTACCTTTGAACGTCCAGACGCCAGGTTGCAATAGTGACTCAAATTGTTGTAGGACTTGTGAGCACGAACTTCGCTCCACAGATGACATTGCGTGCACATCCCCCCATTTCCAGTTCATCTCAGCTAACCAACTCTTCCCCAACAGTGCGGGGCCATTGCCCGGGACAATCCAGAATGGCAGCCGTTTCACTGATCCATTATGTGTGACCGCCAACATTGCACTGCCTAGTACTGGAATGACTTCTTTGGTATACGTCCGTAGTTGTGTCTCAATGCATTCTAGTTTGGGTCTACTGGCTTTGAGTGGCCATAGCTTTTCGAATTGTTGAACGATCATGAGTGACTGGCTGGCCCCCGTGACCAGCTCCATACGTACAGGGATGCCGTTCAATAAAACCTTCATCATAATTGGTGGCGTTTTGGTATATGAGCTGTGAATGTTTGCCACATGAACCCGCTGAACTTCAGCATTCATTGATTTGCCCCAACAGTCATCCTGCATCACAGACCCCTCTTCTGGTCCATCCGCCTCATAAATTAGCCTGGTTACAGGCTTCCTGCACATTCGAGCTAAATGGCCACTGAAGTTGCAATTTCTGCAGACAAATTGTTGAAACCTGCAAGTCCTGGCAGAGTGTTTGCCCCCACACCTCTAGCATGAGCTGAGATTCCCATTGTTGTGAACAAAGGAGCTATGGCCTGGCATTCCTCGCTGATTGTCCCTTTGACTGCCCTTGAGTACCCTGTTAGTGGGTGTCAATGGCCCCATCCCGGACTGCATTGTCCACTGTGATGGCGTAAATGTCTGTTCAGCCTGCCATTGTCTCTGTTGAAAACCTACTCTGGGGTCTGTTGCTGCCTGGGGTGTGTCGAACTGCCCTTGCCTGCCTGCAGGGCTCTGAGTCGCGTTTATGATATTGACTCCCTGATCCCCCACCGCGTTGGAGGCAGAATTGCACGCGTATATTATTTTGGTTTCCTCCTCCCCCACCATGAAAGTCTGAGCCATCAACGCCGCCGCTTCCAAAGTCAAGTCCTTGGTTTCAATTAACTTTCAGAAAATCCCCACATGACTAATGCCCTCAATAAAGAAGTCCCTTAACATCTCCCCCCGCAGGCGTCTGTGAACTTACAGAGGCTGGCCAAACACCGGAGGTCCGCAACGAAGTCCGGTATGCTCTGACCTTCACGACGTCATTGGGTATAGAATCTTTGTCGGGCCATGTGTATGCTGTTCGCCGGTTTGAGGTGCTCACCGATTAGTTTGCTGAGCTCTTCAAAGGTTTTGTCCGCCGGCTTTTCGGGTGCTAGTAGGTCCTTCATGAGCGCTTAAGTCTTAGATCCGCAGCTGGTCAGCAGATGGGCCCTTCGCTTGTCAGCTGCTGCATCTCCCAGCCATTCTTTCATGACAAAGCTTTGCTGGAGCCTCTCAATGAAATTGTCCCTGTCCTCACCAACACAGTACCGTTCCTCTATGCTACCGGTGGCCATTCTCGTCGCCAATGTGATGTCCTTACTCAATGGCACAAAACCCACACGAGGCACATTCTATGGACAAGGTCACTCTATGACCTGAATCTTTATTCACAGGACCAAGAAGTGATGACCCTGCATGGGACCTCTCTTTATGTACCTGGATGACCAGGTAAGGAGTGTCTCCCACAAGTTCACCCCCTGTGGTCAAGGTGTGCATTGCTTGAGTATATACAGTATTGCAGTGGTGTTACATAGAGGTTACATACATGACAGTCACCATTACTGATACTAGTTTTATAATTCCAGATTTATTCAATTAACTGAATGTAAATACCCCCTGCTGCCATGGTGGGATTTGAACTCACGTCTCTAGATTATTAGTCCAGTAACATAACCACTATGCTACTGTACCCCATCTCCCTTAAAAGGCCAATGCTAAAGGATTGAAGGGGGTGGAAAGGCATACAAGGTTGGAGGAATTCGCAGAGATAGGGTGGGGCAAGACCATGCAGGGAGGTTAGGTGAGTGGGCAAATGCATGGCAGATGAAGTATAATGTGGATAAATGTGAGGTTATCCACTTTGGTGGTAAAAACAGAGAGACAGACTATTATCTGAATGGTGACAGATTAGGAAAAGGGAAGGTGCAACGAGACCTGGGTGTCATGGTACATCAGTCATTGAAGGTTGGCATGCAGGTACAGCAGGCGGTTAAGAAAGCAAATGGCATGTTGGCCTTCATAGCGAGGGGATTTGAATACAGGGGCAGGGAGGTGTTGCTACAGTTGTACAGGGCCTTGGTGAGGCCACACCTGGAGTATTGTGTACAGTTTTGGTCTCCTAACTTGAGGAAGGACATTCTTGCTATTGAGGGAGTGCAGCGAAGGTTCACCAGACTGATTCCCGGGATGGCGGGACTGACCTATCAAGAAAGATTGGATCAATTGGGCTTGTATTCACTGGAGTTCAGAAGAATGAGAGGGGACCTCATAGAAACGTTTAAAATTCTGACGGGTTTAGACAGGTTAGATGCAGAAAGAATGTTCCCAATGTTGGGGAAGTCCAGAACCAGGGGTCACAGTCTGAGGATAAGGGGTAAGCCATTTAGGACCGAGATGAGGAGAAACTTCTTCACCCAGAGAGTGGTGAACCTGTGGAATTCTCTACCACAGAAAGTAGTTGAGGCCAATTCACTAAATATATTCAAAAGGGAGTTAGATGAAGTCCTTACTACTCGGGGGATCAAGGGTTATGGCGAGAAAGCAGGAAGGGGGTACTGAAGTTTCATGTTCAGCCATGAACTCATTGAATGGCGGTGCAGGCTAGAAGGGCTGAATGGCCTGCTCCTGCACCTATTTTCTATGTTTCTATGTTTCTATATGAAGAGGACAAGAATTTTGAATTTTGTGTTGGGGACAGAGAGGTAATGTGGGTCAGCATGCAGGACATCCACAGAACAAGATGTTAGCAGCTGAATTAGGGACAAGTTGGGGTATACAGAGTGGGGAATAGAAGGGGGACATTGGAATGATAATAAATAAAGCATTATCTAATCTTTTTTTAAAAATGGGATCTCTATAAAAGTCCGTTACTCCCTCTGATTTAAAAAAAAAATCACTCTGTCCCTGGGACAGAAATTCTTGTTTTTGTAAATTCTAACAAGAGTGCACAAGTAGAAAGGAATGTTTCCTCCAGTGAAAATAGGAAATGTCACCTCTCTCACTGTTATTCTCTCTTTTGCACTTTGTTCACCAGCCTCCGCCCAAACTGAAGTGCAGGAGCTGCGCTTGTAGATCGATTGAAATGAGGGTCTGTTCCATGTCTGGAATGAGGAGAGAAGTGTCTGAGTGACCGTGTGCAGGATAACCAGCAGCAAACATAGAAAACATCGAAACATAGAAAATAGGTGCAGGAGTAGTCCATTCGGCCCTTCGAGCCTGCACCACCATTCAATAAGATTTAGAAACTGAGCAAGATTGAAAAGGGTTGCACAAGATTTATGCAGCAGTGTCCCACGAGACCACAGATTCATACGCATCTTAAACCAGTCAGATTATAACTTCGCTTCCACATGCATATTTCACAGATGAAAACCACTATCGAAAGCATCCCTTTCTCAATTTGTGCATACTTCCATTCTGATAAGAGTGGGTGACCTCAAGACATATGCCACTGACTGCGTTTTCAACATCAAAGGTGCTCATTCTGATGCATCAGACTGTAATGTGACCGCCTCCTTCACATCATAGTATCGAAGAACTGGATGATATGTAACTTCACTAACAGTTTGGACATGGTTTCTAATCAATGCCATTCCATACCTTTATCTTCCAGTTAATAAATGAAAGCCAGTACAGATTTGTTAAAGACAAATTGTGTTTGATTAACTTGTGTGAGTTATTTGATGAAGTAGTGTGGCTGATGTTGTGTATATGGACCGTCAAAAGGTGCTTGATAAGGTACCACATAATAGACTTGCTGGCAAAATTGAAGCCCATGTGATTAAAGGGGCAGTGGCTGCATTGGTAGGAAATTGGTTAAGGGACAGAAAGAAGAGAGTAGTGGTGAACAGTTGTTCTTCAGAGTGGAGGGAAGTGTGCAGTGGTGTCCCACCGGGGTCGGTGTTGGGACTACTGCTTTTTTTGATACATATTAATGGCTTGGACTTGGGTATACAGGGCAAAATTTCAAAGTTCGCCGATATCACAAAACTCAGGAAATGTGGTAAACAATGAGAATGGTAATAACAGACTTCAGGAGGACATAGACAGACTAGTGAAATGGGCAGACACATGGCAGATAAAATGTAATGCAGAGAAGTATGATGTGATTCATTTTGGTTGGAAGAATGCAGAGAGACAATATAAACTAAATGGTACAATTTTAAAGGGGGTGCAGGAACAGAGAGACCTGTGGGTGTGTGTACGTACACAAGTCTTTGAAGATGGCAGGACAAGTTGAGAAGGCTGTTAAAAAGGTATACGGGATCCTTGGTACCATAAATAGAGGAATAGAGTACAAAAGCAAGGAAGTTATACTGAACCTTTATAAAACAAACACTGGTTAGGCACCATCTGGAGTATTGTGGCTAGTTCTGGGCACCAAACTTTAGGAAGGATGTCAAGACTTTGGAGAGGGTACAGAGGATATTTACTAGAATAAAACATAAGAATTAGGAGTAGGAGTAGGCCATTTCTCTCCTCGAGCCTGCTCCGCCATTCAATGAGATCATGGCTGACCTTCTACCTCAACTCCACTTTCCTGCACTGTCCCCATATCCCTGGATTCCCTTAATATCCAAAAAATCTATTGATCTCTGTCTTGAATATACTCAAAGACTGAGCCTCCATAGCCCTTTGAGGTAGAGAATTCCAAAGATTCACCACCCTCTGAGTGAAGAGGTTTCTCCTCATCTCAGTCCTAAATGGCCGACCCCTTACTCTGAGACTGTGATTCCTGGTTCTAGACTCCCAGCCAGAGAAAACATCCTCCCTGTCAATCTCTCCTCAAAGAGCAATCCCCCCATCCCAGGTGAACCTTCGTTAAGAATATCCTTCCTTAGGTAAGGAGACCAAAACTGTACACAATATTCCAGGTGCGGTCACACCAGTGCCCTATATAATTGTAGTAAGCCGTCTTTACTCTTATACTCAAATCCTCTTATAATAAAGGTCAACGTACTATTTGCTTTATGAACTGCTTGCTGTACCTGCATGTTAACTTCCAGTGATTCGTGTACAAGGACACCCAGGTCCCTCTGGACACCTGTGACTCCTGGTTCTAGAATCCTGAGCCAGAGGAAACATCCTTCTTGCATCTACCCTTTAAGCCCTGTAATATTTCTGTATGTTTCAATGAGATCACCTCTCATTCTTGTAAACTCGAGAGAATATGGACTCAAATTTGGCCCACCCCTTTTTTAGGTGCACTTACAGGAGATGCGATGCTTTTCTCCGTTGATAATTGCGCCGAACAAAATCGCTCCCCACTTTGGCCGCTGTCCAGAGACTCTCCTCGGTCTTCGCACAGCATGGCCAGTCAGGTCAGGGGCAGAGCCAGCGTCCTGCACTGAAAACAGTGCCAGATGTCTGCACATGCGCAGTGGAGTGTCCACGCATGTGCAGTAGCTCCTCGCCCCCAGCCTCTCTGTGTGCGTGCTGCAGCCTCTGTGTGTGTAGGACCCGATGCCCGCCCCTATCCCTGGCCGAGTGGCTTTCCGGTGCAATCGACCTCAGGTTTCAAATTATATGCACTGTAGCTATTATTGAACTTTCTTAATGGCTTGTCATTTTCCTGAACTTTTGTATATTTTGAAAAAATTATGTAAATATGTTTTGTCTCGTGAATAGTGGTGACCATTTGTCAAGCCTATTCACCTGCTGATATTGTGAAAGAAGAATATAAAAGTGACGAAAGGACACTGAGAGAATATCTTATTTATAAAAGGTACAGCAGGGAGTCCGGGGCCCAGCGTCAGCGGCAGTCAGGAGCAGCGTCGAGGAGGTCCGTTGGTGAGGCCTATAAAAGACACAGCAGGGAGTCCGGGGCCCAGCGTCGGTGGCAGTCGGGAGCAGCGTCGAGGAGGTCTGTTGGTGAGGCCTATAAAAGGCACAGCAGGGAATCCGGGGCCCAGCGTCGGCGGCAGTCGGGAGCAGCGTCGAGGAGGTCTGTTGGTGAGGCCTATAAAAGGCACCGCAGGGAGTCTGGGGCCCAGCGTCGGCGGCAGTCGGGAGCAGCGTCGAGGAGGTCTGTTGGTGAGGCCTATAAAAGGCACAGCAGGGAGTCCGGGGCCCAGCATCGGCGGCAGTCGGGAGCAGCGCGAGGAGGTCTGTTGGTGAGGCCTATAAAAGGCGTACTTGTGCAGCTACAGGGAGAAGGCAAACAAGAAGTAGAAAGAAAAAGAAAGGTGACATCACAGCCAAGGGGGTAAGTGATTGTCTCGGAGCGGGTGCAGGACATTCTAAAAAGGGAGGGAGAACAGCCAGCTGTCGTGGTGCACATTGGTACCAACGACATAGGTAAAAAAAGGGATGAGGTCCTACGAGACGAATTTAAGGAGCTAGGAGCTAAATTAAAAAGTAGGACCTCAAAAGTAGTAATCTCGGGATTGCTACCAGTGCCATGTGCTAGTCAGAGTAGGAATCGCAGGATAGCGCAGATGAATACATGGCTTGAGCAGTGGTGCAGCAGGGAGGGATTCAAATTCCTGGGGCATTGGAACCGGTTCTGGGGGAGGTGGGACCAGTATAAACCGGACAGTCTGCACCTGGGCAGGACCAGAACCAATGTCCTAGGGGGAGTGTTTGCAAGTGCTGTTGGGGAGGAGTTAAACTAATATGGCAGGGGGATGGGAACCAATGCAGGGAGACAGAGGGAAACAAAAAGGAGACAAAAGCAAAAGACAGAAAGGAGATGAGTAAAAGTGGAGGGCAGAGAAACCCAAGGCAAAAAACAAAAAGGGCCACTGAATATAAAGGGGCTGCAGGAGGGGTCAAAACTAAAAATCATGGTTTAAAAACTAGGATTAAAACACTCGACCTAAACGCACGCAGCATTCGAAATAAAATAAATGAGTTGACGGCACAAATCATTACAAATGGATATGATTTGGTGGCCATTACAGAAACATGGTTGCAGGGTGGCCAAGACTGGGAATTAAACATACAGGGGTATCTGACGATTCGGAAAGATAGACAAGAAGGAAAAAGAGGTGGGGTAGCTCTGTTAATAAAGGATGATATCAGGGCAGTTGTGAGAGACGATATTGGCTCTAATTAACAAAATGTTGAATCATTGTGGGTGGAGATTAGAGATAGTAAGGGGAAAAAGTCACTGGTGGCCATAGTTTATATAATAATAACTTCACGGTGGGGCGGGCAATAATCAAGGGAATAATGGAGGCATGTGAAAAAGGAACGGCAGTAGTCATGGGGGATTTTAGCCTACATATCGATTGGTCAACTCAAATCGCACGGGGTAGCCTGGAGGAGGAATTCATAGAATGCATACGGGATTGTTTCTTAGAACAGTATGTTACAGAACCTACAAGGGAGCAAGCTATCTTAGATCTGGTCCAGTATAATGAGACAGGAAAAATAAATGATCTCCTAGTAAAAGATCCTCTCGGAATGAGTGATCACAGTATGGTTGAATTTGTAATACAGATTGAGGATGAGGAAGTTGTGTCTCAAATGAGCGTACTATGCTTAAACAAAGGGGACTACAGTGGGATGAGGGCAGAGTTGGCTAAAGTAGACTGGAAACACAGACTAAACGGTGGCACAATTGAGGAACAGTGGAGGACTTTTAAGGAGCTCTTTCACAGTGCGCAACAAAAATATATTCCAGTGAAAAAGAAGGGTGGTAAGAGAAGGGATAACCAGCCGTGGATAACCAAGGAAATAAAGGAGAGTATCAAATCAAAGACCAATGCGTATAAGGTGGCCAAGGTTAGTGGGAAACTAGAAGATTGGGAAAATTTTAACCAACAGCAAAGAATGACTAAAAAAGCAATAAAGAAAGGAAAGATAGATTACGAAGGTAAACTGGCGCAAAACATAAAAACAGATAGTAAAAGCTTTTACAGATATATAAAACCGAAAAGAGTGATTAAAGTAAATGTTCGTCCCTTAGAAGATGAGAAGGGGGATTTAATAATGGGAAATGTGGAAATGGCTGAGACTTTAAACAATTATTTTGCTTCGGTCTTCACAGTGGAAGACACAAAAACCATGCCAAAAATTACTGGTCATAGGAATGTGGGAAGGGAGGACCGTGAGACAATCACTATCACTAGGGGGTTAGTGCTGGACAGGCTAATGGGACTCAAGGTAGACAAGTCCCCTGGTCCTGATGAAATGCATCCCAGGGTATTAAAAGAGATGACGGAAGTTATAGCAGATGCATTCGGTATAATCTACCAAAATTCTCTGGACTCTGGGGAGGTACCAGCGGATTGGAAAGCAGCTAATGTAACGCCTCTGTTTAAAAAAGGGGGCAGACAAAAGGCAGGTAACTATAGGCCGGTTAGTTTAACATCTGTAGTGGGGAAAATGCTTGAAACTATCATTAAGGAAGAAATAGCGGGACATCTAGATAGGAATAGTGCAATCAAGCAGACGCAGCATGGATTCATGAAGGGGAAATCATGTTTAACTCATTTACTGGAATTCTTTGAGGATATAACGGGCATGGTGGATAGAGGTGTACCGATGGATGTGGTGTATTTAGATTTCCAAAAGGCATTCGATAAGGTGCCACACAAAAGGTTACTGCAGAAGATAGAGGTACGCAGAGTCAGAGGAAATGTATTAGCATGGATCGAGAATTGGCTGGCGAACAGAAAGCAGAGAGTCGGGATAAATGGGTCCTTTTCGGGTTGGAAATCGGTGGTTAGTAGTGTGCCACAGAAATCGGTGCTGGGACCACAACTGTTTACAATATACATAGGTGACCTGGAAGAGGGGACAGAGTGTAGTGTAACAAAATTTGCAGATGACACAAAGATTAGTGGGAAAGTGGGTTGTGTGGAGGACACAGAGAGGCTGCAAAGAGATTTGGATAGGTTAAGCGAATGGGCTAAGGTTTGGCAGATGGAATACAATGTCGGAAAGTGTGAGGTCATCCAGCTTGGGAAAAAAAACAGTAAAAGGGAATATTATTTGAATGGGGAGAAATTACAACATGCTGTGGTGCAGAGGGACCTGGGGTCCTTGTGCATGAATCCCAAAAAGTTAGTTTGCAGGTGCAGCAGGTAATCAGGAAGGCGAATGGAATGTTGGCCTTCATTGCGAGAGGGATGGAGTACAAAAGCAGGGAGGTCCTGCTGCAACTGTATCGGGTATTGGTAAGGCCGCACCTGGAGTACTGCGTGCAGTTTTGGTCACCTTACTTAAGGAAGGATATACTGGCTTTGGAGGGGGTACAGAGATGATTCACTAGGCTGATTCCGGAGATGAGGGGGTTACCTTATGATGATAGATTGAGTAGACTGGGTCTTTACTCGTTGGAGTTCATAAGGATGAGGGGTGATCTTATAGAAACATTTAAAATAATGAAAGGGATCGACAAGATAGAGGCGGAGAGGTTGTTTCCACTGGTCGGAGAGACTAGAACTAGGGGGCACAGCCTCAAAATACGGGGGAGCCAATTTAAAACCGAGTTGAGAAGTAATTTCTTCTCCCAGAGGGTTGTGAATCTGTGGAATTCTCTGCCCAAGGAAGAAGTTGAGGCTAGCTCATTGAATGTATTCAAGTCACAGATAGATAGATTTTTAACCAATAAGGGAATTAAGGGTTATGGGGAGCGGGTGGGTAAGTGGAGCTGAGTCCACGGCCAGATCAGCCATGATCTTATTGAATGGCGGAGCAGGCTCGAGGGGCTAGATGGCCTACTCCTGTTCCTAATTCTTATGTTCTTATGTTCTTATGTTCTTATTGAAGTAGACTTTATTTAGATAATATGGGCTCAATTTTGGCCCAGTATAATCATTGCAAACAAATAGTTGTTTAAATTTGTTGTGAAATTAGGGCAATTTAATTCAACTATCTTTTACTTCTTTTATTTTTGTAGTTTAAGCTTCCATGAATGCTTCTGTTGTATAGTAAATTAACTTTGCAAAGTTTGTCATATGATGTCCTGAAAAGCTGTTTGATCCTATTCACATTCTTTAGTCAAGTCAGTAAGTTCTGCTGGCCTCCGATGTACCTACCTGCGCTGATTTCTTAACTCTCCGCAATGGTTTTCTGAAGTGGCCACATATGCTGGCCTAAGTAGATTTGGAGTAGCTATTAGCTGGCCAAAGTGGCCTAAATGGCCAAGATTGGCGTTGGTGGTCCCTTTTGAGAAAAACTAAACTAAACTTAAAAAATCATAAGTAACTCACACTGGTGCAAATTGAATGTGCAAAATGGGGATTTTTAAGATACTCCAGAAAAATTAAGTTGTTCAAAAAAAAAACGGAGCAACTAAAAACTCCTGGCCAATTTTGAGCACTATAGGCCTAGTCTATTCAATCTCTCCTCATAGAATGGTACCAGATGAAATACTTCAGTTATGTGGAGAGACTAGAGAAACTGTGTTGTTCTCCTTACAGCAGAGAAGATTAAGGGGAGATTTTGATGGGGGTGTTCAAAATCATGATGAGTTTTGATAGAACAAATATGGAGACAGTGTTTCTCGTGACAGAAGGGTCAGGAACCAGAGGACACAGATGTAAGGTCATTGGCAAAAGAATCAGAGGCAACAGGCGTAAAAAAAATTAGGCATCGAGTGATGATGATCTGGAATGCACTAACTGAAAGGGTGGTGGAAGCAGATTCAATAATAACTTTCAAAAGGGAATTTGGTAAATAATTGAAGGGGAGAAATTTGCAGGGCTACTGGGAAAGAGCAGGGGAGCAGGACTAACTGAATAGCACTTTCAAAGAACTGGCACAGGCACGATGGTCCGAATGGCTGTGCTGTATCATGCTATGATTCTATGTCTCAGAAGCCCAGTTACAGTGCAAATATGGCAGAAACTTTGAAAGAAAGCTCCCCATACCCAAGAAGCATATGAGTGAGCACACGTCATTACATTTAGGAATCTATCAGATAGATTCAACTTTCTTTTGATCTGGTTTCAACTCATCAGCAGTGAATATGACACTTCTAGTAATCTGCAAATTTAACCTCAGTCATCTTTCACATGCTCTCTGAAGCTGCCGATGGAGATACTTGTGATGGACTGTTGTAGCACCTTTAAAAATGTTGACTGCAATTACTTTTACAGCTAGAAATCCCTGAAATAATCTCGGTATAAATACTTGTAACCAATGCAATGCCAAATTCGGTATGCACAATACTTATACCTTCCAAATCGTCCATTGAAGAGTCGAATAAGCTGATTTTTTTTTCTGTCCAACTTAAAACTTGCCAGAATGCATCTCTGGAGAAAATGTCTGCTGTTGGCGATGGATAGCAATGCTTCTTCCTTAGAATCAGTGAAGGTTCTCAGTTTGTTCAGCTTCAGATATTAGATACCCAGTCCGTTGTTTCATTCACAGGCCCAAGCATCGCTGTCACAACCAGTTCACCAGTTACTTTCTTCAGAAGTTGTTTCAGTGCAACAGTAATTTTGCACAGGAGGTGCACGACTCGTTTCACTTTTTGCTTTATGACAATATGGCTTGTTTCTTATAGGCAACATTTTAAAACTTAGATTTTTAATAAATCAGTGATTTATCAGCGCATCTGTTGGTACTTACATAAAGACATGGTGGATCAGTTTGTAGGGGCATCACTAGTTTCTGGCATGTTTCTACACTCAGCAACGGTGTCCATCTATAACCTGTAATTCAAGATTATGTGCAACTCTTTCTCTGGTGCACTTCACTGTGCATCTGCCTATTGGATATGTCACAGATCCAATTTTAGCTTAACTTTACTCTTTTGGAGACACAGATTGTCTGGATTCTCCACAGTAACTGCATTCGCGGAGAAGGAATAGATTACAAATAGCTCTACAATCATGGTACAATTTAAACATTTAAATTGTCATCGATCTTCACTGTTCCAAACGTTTTGGAATATTTTTTTCCATATACCACACTTGTCTAATTGTGTGTGCTTTCTCAATTTCCTTCACCTGTCACTGTGAGGTGCAATTGTTTCTTTTATTCCCTTTTTATCTTGCATTTGGCAGAAAAACAATATTAAAACCACACTTATTACATTTCTGTCTGAATCATGGACACTAATTCTTATCCTTAGTATGTTGCTTTCCGCTAAATAGGCAGTTGATCAAACATCATTGCCTTCTGTGTACCACTTCCCTTTAGCTATCTGTATAGTCAGTTTCATCATTACTAAGCTGCTTCATCTGAGGCGGTATAACCTCAGCTGCTCTTACCATATACACGACATGCTTAAATTGGAGATCTGGGGCTAAACATTCAGTAGGGACGGTAAATTTTGAAAAGTTGTAAAAGTAGCACCAGACGCTATTCATTCTGACTTCCCGGTAAATTGCTTGTTAGTGCTCCAAGAAAGAGCTGGAATGCTAAATCAAGTGCTAATGACCTCACTAGGGCGCTGCAGGGGCTCTACCAGCAGAACGATAATGAATTTCAGATGCAGTGCAACAGGGAATCATCAATCACACCGGTTCCTTCCGGCTCTTAAAGGGGAGGTACCATCATTCTGCACAACTTCATCCTCAACATTGCTGGCTCTGAACGCAACCTGCAAGCAACTCAACCTCATGGCTGATCCCAGTCCCAGGGAGAGAGCTCACCGTTTCAGCGGCCAGACATTGGAGGCATTGGTTGGGCAATGGAAAGAAGGAGGGCAGTGCTGTTCCCGGCCACTGGAAGGAAGCCATTGCCCCAAGTGTTCAGGGAAGTGGCCCAGGAGGTCTCAGCCAGTAGTGTGGTCGTCAGGTCGCACTGCCGCACAAAATTCTCACTCGGGTGATCAGGGTGAGTAGATGCTTCAACAAGTACTACATACCAGCATCTGGACCTCAGTCTGTACACACTGCACAAACCACCACACCCCCACCAAGCATCTCCACCTCCTATGACTCACATCCACATCCCACACCTTGCCTACAATCACAGCTATTCAACTACAGCATGCACATCTCCCAAACACATAGCTGCACTCTCACTCACACACTTTCCTTTCTCTTGCATGCCAAGATGGCCCACAATAGCAAGGAGCAGCAGAGAACAGGTGGTGGTGATGCAGACATCCAGCACCTTACAGACCTGGAGGAGCAAGTGCTGAGACTCTTTGGGCACCTGGTGGTAAGCACTGTAGGTGATGTGGACCCCCTTGAGGGCAACAACGGTATGTTCATCCCCTCTCTAGCTCTTATCCCACTTCTTCTTCACACCACAAGCATTTCCCACTTTCCAGCTCCTGATACTGTCTGCATTCCTTGCTCTGCTCGTGCCTTCCCTGCCCTCACCTTATCACGAGTCTTGTGCCTTGATGCTTTCAGGAAATCAGCAAACAGATGGTTAGCCTATCCCTGACTCTCCCAGTGAGAGTGAAGCAGGAGAAGAGGAGGAGGAACAAAGCACTGCATCACTTCATGACTCGCTCACAGGCACCAGCTCAGAACATTGCTTTATGCAATCTTTAGAGGCAAGTTTAGAAGTGGGGTGTGCACTGGGTGAGCGGGCTACAGCAAGGCCAAGGATAAAGAGTAGCTCAGGAGCCAGCTCCCCAGAGGGCGGGTTCGCGCACAAATTCTGTTGCGCAGGACTGAGATGAGGACTTCGATGGGGAGGCGTTAACAAGAAGGGTGATGAGCATGCACACGGAGATCATAGGTACAAAGGCAAGGGTGCCCAAGAGCCTCTTGGCAATGGTAATGAATGTGGAGGAGTCCGCCTCCAACATTTCACAGAGCTCTGCACATACCATAGAGCCCATCAGTTCTACTCTGCAAAGGATGGAGGACACCCAGAGAGACCATGGGGACCCAGATCTCATGATGCGTGTCATGGGTGATGTGGCAGCTTCCATTGCAGCACAGGCAGAAGCCTCGCAATGTTTTAGTGCTGTCATACAGTCAATGATTGGTGGCATCGAGTATCAAACATTCCCCCATTGCAGTCTCAGCTTGATGCCATGCAAGCTTTGACTGCTGCCATCATCACTGGATCCACCACAATTCACCAGGGATCTCACGGTATTGCAGCAGGCCACCAATCTGTGCTCCAGCAGATTGGGAGGGATGCTGAGGTGCTGCCCCAGGGGAGTGGTTGTGAGTTAGTGGAGCAAGAATCTGCTGTCCTCTCTCAGGATGACAGCATTCCTGATCCCACCACTGGCACTCTGCCATTGCTCTTGTTGTTGCCTGTCATCCAACCAGTCCAGACTGCCGCCGCCCAGCCTGAGATGTTGCAGTCTATAACCGGGCCGTACAGGCCCAGAGCTGGTCGAGGGCGTTCTGCAAGGGCATCTGTAGATCTGGCCTTGACACTCAGCAGCCTTCCACCACCCCTGCTGCAGCCACTGGGGAGACACTATGTAGGAGCAGTAGATTAGGAAAACACTGTAAAGAGGGAAGGTAAGGGTTTGCACAAGGGTGATTAGGTAATATTGTTGTATATATGTCTTTACTGAATTTTGATAAATATATTAATGGAATGATGCAGATTTTGTGCTGTCTCACCATTTTAGCTTTGCGCAGTGATATGGCATGCAAAATGGATGGAATGTTGGAGACGCAGTGAGCAACAGGGATATGGGTTGAGTTTATTGGAACCGCAGTCTGATGAGACGCACGGACCGCCCTTCCAGAAGGCCGATTGAATGGCTGCCTCCTCCTTTGTTGCTGTTCCTCCTCCTTGTCTCCCTCTTCCTCCTGAGGTGGTGCAGCGATGCCTGGTGACAATGGCTGCGCTCTCATGCAAAAAGGAACACCCGCTCAGCTGAGTATTAGAGGACTCCTCCCGAGTGGTCAAGGCAGCAGAACCGTTGCTTGAGCACTCCGATGGTCTGCTCAATGATGTTCCTGGTGGCATCATGGCTCTCATTACATGAGTGCTGGGCAGAAGTGTTGGGGTTGCGGATGGGAGTCATGAGTCAGGTGGAATTGTCCTTGTCTCCAACCAGCCAGCCGTGAGCTTGAGGTGATGGCTGGAAGAGAGCTGGCACACTGGTCTAGCACAGGATGAAGGCATTGTGGCTGCTGCCAGGATAGTGGGCATTGACAGTGAGGATTCGCTGTCTGTGGTCGCACACCAAATGTACATTCAGTGAGTGGTACCTTTTGCAGTTACGGAATACCTCAGGATTGTTATGCAGTGCCCGCAAAGCGATGTGGGTGCAGTCAATGGCGCCTTGCACGGTGGGGAAGCCCACTAACTTGGCAAAGCCACATGCACACTCGTCCTGCTTCTCTCTGGTGATGGGGAAGGAAATGTAGTCCCTTCTCCTTCTGTAGAGAGTCTCTGTGACCTCGCTGATGCGGCAATGGACGGCGAACTGTAATATGTTAGATGTGTCTCCTGTTGCAGACTGGAAGGCTCCACTGGAATTGAAATTGAGGGCGACAGTTACCTTGACTGTCACTGGGAGAGCCGTCCTCACCCTGGTCTGAGGCTTGAGGTCTGGTTGCAGGAGGTGGCAGAGCTCTGTGACCAAATCCTTGCTGAAGCGGAGCCTTCTCAGAAACCGCTCTTCAGTTAAATTGATGTAGGAAAAGTGCTCCCAGAATCCCTGGGAGGGGAAGGCCTCCTGCTGATAGTTCTGTTGGCCTTCCTCCCTCTGGCCACATTTTTCAATCTTTCTCTCTGCCTCCGCTGCCTCCAACTCTGGAGTGCCAGTATAGCCGCCATTAACATATCCAAGTGTAGGACTTCGAAATCTCAGCAGAATGAAAATGACAAATTTTTTCCAGGCAGAACACTTCTGAAAATTAGAAATGCTTAACTCACTTAGAATGGCTATTTCCCACAGGCAGCATTGATTGGCAACTAAAAATAAACCGGATGTTGATTCCTTTTAATACCGCTCCTACAGCAGCCATCCGAATGCATACTGTCTCCTCTTCCATGGCCGGCGCTAAGGCAGGGGGCGGGAGGCAATTTCACATCTGGGGTGGTAACAGGGCATTGTGCACTTTATAACATCATGATCTGCGAGGCGCTCGATATCCAGGCGGTAAGAGTTAGGGCCAGTGCTAAACCGGCACTGAAGTTCCACAGGTGTTGCTGCATTCGCCGCGCCCGGTCGCTAACCTCTTAGCGTCCCCGCCCCCCTCCACCACCACGTCCCCCCGCCACCCCCCCCCCCCATGGTGCTAACGGGAGGCGCTAAGTAGCTGAATTTCTCAGCAGCCTCTCTCACACACGGTTGACTCATGATCAAATTATATTTGGAATCACAGTCTGTGAGTCATACAGTTCACCAAAGTCACGAGCATCTGCAAGGTTCTTCAACTTTATTACAATTATCAATAAGATCCTCAATCTCCTGATATCTTGCATTGAGCATATTTCTTGTGTATCTTTCAAGAACTGAAAAAAATTCTGAAACTTTTTCAGAACTTTATTTTCTTTCCATCGCCCACTATATCCCTTATAAATATGTTGCACACATATGAAGCAGTGTTGAAAAGTCTCCCCAATTATTCTCTTGTCTGGGTGCTTCTAATAATATTATAGTCCCAGTATCCCCAACATACTCTACAACATGTCTATGATTTTATGATCAGGCCCCTACATATATAATTTTTTTAATTGTTAAATTGCAATTTTAGCACCTCCATTGCCAAGCTATTTATACTTTAAAGTGTCTTCCATCTGCCTACACTTCCTGTTGTGCAACACTTACATTCTGTCACATTTTTTTCTGTTAGAGTCACAGTCATGTCAATTTTATTTTTATTCTGCTAGGTCAGTTGTGCTGTTTTGTTGCTTTTCTATTGAATTTGTTTATCACTTGAGTTCTGTACTTTCTCGCTAAGACATAGGGGGCCGAGGAAGATACATACAGATACAAGAATCAGTGGAAAAGGAAGGGTGAGGGGGCTTACGATTCCACCCTTTAATGTGCTTCTTGGCACCAGGGTTCTCACCTCCTCCTTTGACACCGAAAGCTGCCTGTAGCCCTGGTCAGGTCCCTCCCCAGCACAACCTGAAATCTAACTGCACAGCCTCACAGCTGCCAACCACCACCCACAGCTGGGCCATAAAGTTTTCCCGCAATTTGCTACATCAAAACAAAACATATGGCCCTGACCGTATCAATATCCTGACCAGCACTCCATAGCCGCCACCTGAAAATACGTCTTGCAGATCGCCGCGCCTCCCTCCCCAACACATTCGCAAACTGGCCACTGCAAAATGCTGCTGTGGTCTTTGGCAGTTCCCTTCCTCACCATATCAAGTCATCCACCAGCTCCCATTGAACGTGATGGAGAAAATAAAACAGAAGAGAGAGGGGGGGAAGCAGAAGAAGACAGAGAGGAAAAAAAAGCAAGAGAGAAAAGCAGAGCAGAGAGAGGTAGAAAAGAGAAGAAGATAAAGACAACAGAGAGAGAGAAAGAGAGAGAGAGAGCAACTCAGAGAGACAGGGAAAAGAGTATATCCTCTGGCTTCCTGCAAGCACTGCTACAGAAGATCCACTAATTGTAAAGGAATTAGTGAAGAAATAAAGATTAATTTTCACATCAAGAATTCAAGCTGACAGCAAAAAGGGGCTCAAACATGTTGAATGAAAACTGTAATTACAACATTATTGAAGTAATCAAATGTAAAACTGTCAAAGCTCTTAGCTGTTTGGAATGGATTTGCCTATAATCACTCATAATTAAGTTACTTCTCATTTTCCTCCAAATATGTTGATTCCTAATAAAGACTTAGTACGCTGCAGCAGCAGAGCGTGGCCATGGTCATGTATTTACGAACTGCAATGCAATCTGCAGCATTTGTGCAGCACTGTAATTACCCTATACTGTCAAATGTTTGTCAAGTGTCACATTAATGTCACCACTAATCTACACTGGTGGTAAGTTGAGGGCAATTGCAGCCTTAAAGAAACAATTATGCAGTGCTGTTATTTTGCTGTAGATTTGTAAATTAACTACTAAATAAATGCTGTGCAAATGACTTGGGAAGAATGTCGTAAGGGCTAGATATTTGTTATTTTCATTATATGCATTGTAGCCCATTGATGGAAGCAATCTTAGCAATTAATTAATTTTGCTGCGACATTTCAGGAAAAAAAATTAATGATTAGCTGTTGGTTCTGTGCTACTCTGCTAAACGCTAGCACTAGGACAGATGGGCTTGGAAGAGAAAGGCAAGAGATTTAGCAACAATGGCCATTTGATAACGCTGCAAACTGCAAAGAAAAGAGAATATAAAATAGTTTTCATTTGTGGTTAAAAAAGGACTTCAGAAAAATCACCATAAAATGTTGCCTTGAAGTTCCTTACCCAGTCTTCAAATCCCTCCAAGACCCGATCTCCCTACATCCTCGCAACCCTGTGCTTTTCTGAAACCGGATTACTTGTTCGTCACTCCCTCGTGCTCTCCCATAAAAGGCCAATCTTTCAGCCCTGTGGTATTCTTTCCCAAAACACCCTCCCCGACTTCAAAAACCTCCGACTTACCTTTCTCTTTGACCTTCCTCAAGTTTTCCTCCTTTATCCCTGCTCAGTATCCACTCTTCCATCCCTTGAACTGCCCAGCGATGTTTTATTTTATGGGAGGCGTGCTATATAAATGCAAGTTACTAGTACTTTATCTCACATAATCTCTTTAGCAGTCTGAGCATAAAATAAAAAGTTCACCATTTTTCTAATTATCCTTCTCCTCTCATGAAAGGGTCGAGGCATGAATACAGCTCTACAGCTGATGCACAGTACCTTGTCTCAGAGACCAATTTTCATACTTGTGCCCAGATAGCACATGTCGGTTGGCAATTCGACTTTTATGAGCATCACAGCAGAGCCCAATTCCATCCATTTCCATCAGGAAGCCAGTGATAATGATAGGACTGAGTCACAATTAATATTTTTCCATCCCTAGCACAAGAGCTCAGAAGTCAAAAGCAATCCTTTTGTCACTTTGACTGAGAATCCTTAATTCATCCACCAATGTTATGAATGTAAAATGAATCTTTTTCAATTCCCATGTAATGCCCTGCTTCACAGGGGTAGAAGCCATATTGTGAGTAATTATCCTGACATTTCATTAACGATAACAAGAATCTCTTTCACTTCACTACAATAAAAATAGTACTTCATTCACATTTATGACAGAGCAGAGATCTGTTTTGTTTCATATCACAAGAGAGACTATATTTTAATATAGTTTTTTAAATTAAGAATCTATAGCTGTGTGGATACTTCAAAATGGAACCTGCAAACTATATTTTGGGGAAAATTCTCTGCTGACGATATCTGTATACAAGAGGGAATAAATATTGCTGGCTGGTATGCAGGCGGCCACATCGAGGCAGATGACTCACATCTGTCTAGTTGGACCACCTAACCTCTTAAAGTGGTCATTCTCTGCACCAGAGTTGTTTTGCTTCACAGATGTAACCAACGTATCCAGAAAATCTCTCAAGCCTTTGCAACTTAAATGTAATAGATAGCTGTATTTGAATGTGAAAGGACAACCTTTTGATCTTCCTTTTCCAGAGTTTAGACTTCAAAGTAAAAAGCTGATATAATTGGGGGGTCCCAATAGCCATAATAAAGGTTTCTTTAGCAAACACTTGCTTCACTAGGCAGCAACCAGTTACCTCACAGACATTGGTCTAATCAGAGAGTGCTATTTCCGAGAACTGTATGACCAGCAATATACTTTATTGTTTTGTAACAAATTTAAAGTCAACCTTTCTGAGACCTGCGTGACCAGCAATATATTTTATTGCTTTGCAACAAATTTAAAGTCAACCACTGTGATTTATACATCTGCTGTGATTTGACTTTTGCTTCTATTGGTCTGTCAAAGTTTTATTTGTCTGTCAGTTGAAAAAAAAAATCACAATAGTAAACCGTATTATTTCCAGTGTGTACCTCCTTTGTAAATTAACGGGTTGCAGAGTGAACAATGAACTATCAGGTTACTTCATGCAGAAGGTCACACTTTGGTTCACAGAGAGCATGGGCTTGCCTGCAGAATTGCACCCCTGTGGCATGAGAAAAAGTATCTGGAGTGCACCTGAATTGTATCATTAACCAACTAAACTTGCTGGTAAATAATAAAATTATATAAAATGACATAGAACTTACTGCGCAGAAACAGGGCATTTGCTCTAACTGGTCTATGTCAGTGTTTATACTCCACACGAGTCTTCTCCCACCCTACTTCATCTCACCTTATCAGCAAATTCTCTATGACTTTCTCCCTCATGTGTTTATCAAGCTTCCCCTTGGTGTCAGCTGTGGCTCAGTGCGTAGCCTTTGAGTCAGAAGGTTGTGGGTTCAAGTCACACTCCAGGAACCTGAGCACAAAAATTTAGGCTGATACTCCAGTGCAGTGCTGAGGGAGTGCTGCACTGTCAGAGGTGCAGTCATCCAAATGAGATATTAAACCGAGGCCCTGTCTGCTCTCTCAGGTGGACGTAAAAGATCCCATGGCACTATTTCGAAGAAGAGCAGGGGAGTTATCCCCGGTGTCCTGGTCAGTATTTATCCCTCAATAAATATGATTTGTTGATTCAGGGATCAAATTGAAAACAAAGGCATACAATGTTGTGAAGAATAGTGGAAGGCCAGAGGATTGTGAAATTTTTAGAAACCCGCAAAGGACAACTAAAAAAAAATAGAGAGAGAAGATAGTTTATGAGAGTAAACTGGCAAGAAATATAAAAACAGACAGTAAGAGCTTCTACAGGTATATAAAAGGGAAGAGAGTAGCTAAAGTAAATGTTGGTTCCTTAGAGGAAGAGACTGGGGAATTAATAATGGGAAACAGGGAAATGGCAGAGACTTTGAACAAATATTTTGTATCTGTCTTCATGGTAGAAGACACGAAAAGCATGCTAATAATTGATAATCAAGGGGCTATTGGAAGGAGCGAAACTTAAAACAATCACTATCACTAGAGAAAAGGTACGAGGCAAACTAATGGGATGAAAGATGGACAAGTCCCCTGGACCTGATGGCCTGCATCCTAGGATCTTAAAAGAAGTCGCTGCAGAGATAGTGGATGCATTGGTTGTAATCTACCAAAATACCCAGGATTCTGACGAGGTCCCAGCGGATTGTAAAATTGCAAATATATCACCCTATTTAAGAAAGGAGTGAGACAGAAGGCAGAAAACTATAGACTAGTTAGCCTAATATCTGATGTTGGGAAAATACTGGAGTCCATTATTAAGGAAGCAGTAGCAGGACATTTAGAAAATTATAATACAATCAAGCAGAGTCAGCATGGTTTTATGAAAGGGAAATCATGTTCGATAAATTTGCTGCAATTCTTTGAGGATGTAATGAGCAGGGTGGATAAAGGGGAACCATTAGATGTCATGTATTTGCATTTCCAGAAGGCATTCGAGAAAGTGCCACATAAAAGGTTACTGCACAAGATAAGAGCTCATGGGGTTGGGGATAATATATTAGCATGGATAGAGGATTGGCTAACTAACAGAAAACATAGAGTTGGGATAAATGGGTCATTTTCAGGCTGGCAAACTGTAACTAGTGGGATGCCACAGGGATCAGTGCTGGGGTCTCAACTATTTACAATCTATATTAATGACTTGGATGAAGGGACCGACTGTAATGTAGCCAAATTTGCAGATGATACAAAGATAGGTGGGAAAGCAAGTTGGGAGGAGGACACAAAGAATCTGCAAAGGAATATAGATAGGTTACGTGAGTGGGCAGAAATTTGGCAGATGGAGTGCAATGTGGGAAAATGGGAAGTTATCCACTGCTTGGAAGAATAAAAAAGCTAACTATTATTTAAATGGGAAGAAATTACAAAATGCTGAGGTACAGAGGGATCTGGGCATCCTTGTACATGAAACACAAAAAGTTAGTATACAGTTACAGCAGGTAATTAGGAAAGCAAATGGAATGTTGGCCTTTATTGCAAGGGGATGGAGTACAAGGAAGTCCTGCTACAACTATACAGGGCATTGGTGAGACCACATCTGGAGTACTGCATAGAGTTTTGGTCTCCTTATTTAAGGAGGGATATACTTGCATTGGAGGCAGTTTAGAGAAGGTTCACGAGGTTGATTCCTGAGATGAAGGGGTTGTCTTATGAAGAAAGGTTGAGCAGGTATGGCCTATACTCATTGAAGTTTAGAAGAATGAGAGGTGATCTTATTGAAATGTATAAGATTCTGAGGGGACTTGACAGGGTAGATGCAGAGAGGATGTTTCCCCTCGTGGGGGAATCTAGAACTAGGGGGCATTGTTTCAGAATAAGGAGTTGCCCATTTAAAACGGAAATGAGGAGGAATTTCTTCTCTCAGAGGGTCGTGAATCTTTGGAATTCGCTACCCCAGAGAGCTGTGGAGGCTGGGTCATTAAATATATTTAAGGTAAAGATAGACAGATTTTTGAATGATAAGGGAATCAAGGGTTATTGGGAGTGGGCAGGAAAGTGGAGTTGAGGCCAAGATCAGATTAGTCATGACCTTATTGAATGGTGGAGCAGGCTCGAGGGGCCAAATGGTCTACTCCTGATTCTATTTATTATTTTCTTGTGTTCTTGTAACAAAAACAGATTATCTGGTCATTATCACATTGCTGTCTGTGGGAGTTTGCTGTGCACAAGTTGGCTGTTGCGTTTCCCACATTACAGCAGTGACTACACTCCTAAAGTACTTAATTGGCTGCAAAGCGCTTTGAGACGTTGGGTGGTAGTGAAAGGCACTGTAGAAATGCAAATCTTTCCCCTCCCTCCCCCTTAAATGCATATAAGCCTGGTCCCTATAATGTACTGTTATTTTTATGTCAAGTCATTTAAAAAATGTAAGTGGTTAATGGGTGCCAATAAATCTGCTAAAATGTTTTGATAAATTCCAAGGGGCCAAAATTGGTGAAGGCAAGGGCCACCCACATGCCACTGACAGTACTTTGGGCGAGAACTTCAGCAAAAAGGTCCTTGAAAGGGCGCCCGGCGGCAAAAGAGGGACTTGCGCCGTCAATCTGGGTGGCAGTGGGCGGGAGCTCTCAATCTCGGCGGCAAAGGCTCTTGCTGCCCAAGTGCCGCCGAGGATGGAGTCGGACCCACAGAGGTTCGAAAAACTGAAAAGAAAAATCAATGAAAAAAAAACCAGAACACCTTCAGGGTACCCCATGCAAGTAAGTCGCTGTAAGAATTTTTTTTTTCTTTTAAATGTTCATTAACCTTTTTTTGCAGGTCTTCATACCTATCGTTGGGAATAGACCAGCCTCCACGCAGCGGTCCTTCCCCCTTCTGGCACCGACTTCCGCCCGCACCAATCTGGCATCTTGGCAGGCGGGAGGTCACTTGCGCCACTTGGCCGTCCGCTGGCGTTAGCGGGCAGTTCCTAGCGTTTCTCCCCTCCCGCCCGCTCCAGCCCAAGTGCAAACTGGCACAGGGCGGAACCTGAAGAGGAATTTCGGCGGATCTCGGCAGCAGTCAGCGGTAAGGCCATCAATTTTGGCCGCCAAGAGTTTATCTTTCATGCTGTAAACTGAAACTAAAAAATAAAATATTTTGAGTTCAGAAATGATAGTTCTTACAATAATTAATGCTATCAACTTTTTTCTGAACAATAGAGTTCGTGCCCATGATGTATGTAGCACTCAAATCACTGACTCCACACGGTCTGGTGTTGTAGTAGCTGCTGTGACCTTAGTCCTTTATTGTGTAACTCCAGAGTGCCTCTCAGGTGTGGTGGGCAGCCTTTTATACTCTGTCTTGCAGGTACTTTCTGGTCTCCCACCACAGCGCCCTCTGTGGCGCACCATTGTACTTATACATTTGATGTACCTGGACAATACATAACATCTCACTCCCCCCACAGTTCCAAAGCCATTGCTGGTAATCTCGGCCTTGTTCGTCCTGGTTGGTTTGTGAGTGTGAGTCCATGACCATCCACTTCCCTTTCCCCCCTCCCCCATGTAGAGATTATGCTTGCGATCCGGTGCAAGCATGTGATATTTGCAATCCTTACATGGGTGATGAAGTCACGAGTATAGCCTCCAACAGAAAGCAGGTATACATAGACGGTACATTTGTATGGTACATATAATATGTGGTACAGATGTTATGTCAAAAGGTTGCAGGTGCAATGAACAGTTATTTAATCCCAGCTCCACTGGGTGAGGTACGGTGGCAGTATACTGCCCCTTTTCGCCCGAGGTAATGGGCTGCGCTGAGACAGGGTATCACAGCTAGTGCGCTGCCTCTGTTCTCAGTAGTCGCCTTAGCGGCTCATCTGCAGCCACTGAACCATTGCATGAATCACATAAAATCGAAAATCGCATTGGCCCCTTAGGCATGTTAGTCACGGATCCAATAACCCTTTTACTTGTACCTCGTGGTATTAACTCTTTTTGTAAATCATTCATAGCCATCATTTTAAACACAGTAACCATTCAGCATCAAAATATCGACTCTTATCCTAAATCACTTCATCATACAAATCACATTACACATTTAGACTCGCTCTTGCCTTACAAAAGTCTTTTTGTGGGGACCGTCAACGGTATAAGGCCCTTTTAAGGCTCCCAGGTGCATTTCCCTTTTAAGACGCCAGCTTGTGGTTCCCACGAGGCTTCCCTTGGGCGCCGACATTTTAGTTGTACTGCTTGCCTTTGTTCTTTGCAGCCACGAGGCTCGCCACCATGTTGAGCTCGCTGGCCTGACGTTTTGCTGCAGTTAAGAAGGGATAGAGGGGATAAAGAAGAGAAAATAAAAGGAAAAACGGCCACGAACATGACTGATACTGCAGCCGTATGCCGCAGCCGCCGGAACGGCTCCTCCTGCCGCATCCGCTCAAACCCAGGCTCCCAGCGAGAAGAGGAATGTGATGAATGGCTCCCCGAAGCAGATCAAGGGCACGGGCGCCTCAGGCTCATCCAAACCCCCACGACGGATCCCCAGGGGAAAGTGGGAAAGAAGGTGAAGAAGCCAGCAGCCAAGAAATCTCCAGAGTTATATCTCTTGATATCACTGTCACTCAGAATCAGCGCTCCGTTTTTAAATCTTCTCACCTGCCCAGCAGGGAGTATTTCAGACCTCTTGTAATTTACGTACTCACGTTTTAGGGGCCTAGCACCAAGCATAACAGCTCGTTCTTGTTCAAACACTCTTTGCTGTTCTTTCCTGTATCCTGTGATACCGAATCTATGCACTTTCAGATGAGCCCTCTCCAAATTAAATACTTTTTGTTTCGTCTTGTTCTGTTCAGTAGATTCTTCCACCGTACTGGCAGAGCCGGCTGAGGATGGTGTGGAGCAGCCGCCCCTCGCACTCGCCCTCGCTGGGCCCGCTCTCGCCCATCGCACAACACGGCGCGCCGGCACCGGCAACGTCCTGACGTCACAGGTGCACGTCCTGCAGCAGACTGCCTCCGTAGCCTCCTCTGCCGCCGTGGTCCCGGTAACTGCCGCCTCTCCTGTGGCCGCCGTAGCCGCCACCACCGCCGCCCGACTTTTTCTCCACACGGCCCCCCCCCCCCCCCCCCCCGGTTTGCCAGCCGTCGATGGGTTTGCCGTTCAACGCCTGCTCTTCCAGGGTCTCCTCGTCTGTGTGTGGCTTCTTTCTCGTCCAGCTTGGTTGGCGCTGCT
Organism: Pristiophorus japonicus; assembly: GCF_044704955.1. Taxonomy (NCBI): domain Eukaryota; kingdom Metazoa; phylum Chordata; class Chondrichthyes; family Pristiophoridae; genus Pristiophorus; species Pristiophorus japonicus. Next base: position 218,832,958 of record NC_091982.1, read on the forward strand.
CTTTGGGAACCCCGGGTACAGCGGTCTGTAGAGGAATGAAGTCTTCCTAGCTCCCACGGACCTTCCCCATCCATCTCCTGCTGAGCAGCGTCGGCCCATCGCCTGCAATGACCGACAAAGGTAAACCGTGCGTTTCGCCCCCGTGAGATACCTGCACATCCGCTCTGCCGAGGACAGGTATCAGTTCCCTGGTGTAGGTACGCAGCTTCGCTGTGACCGGGACCAGCTTGGGTCGTGCAGCTGGGTTAATCCACAGTTTATCAAAAGTTCTCTGACTCATCAACGACGGACCCGATCCAGTGTCCACTTCCATACTCACTGGGACCCCGAGGTCCGTGCTCTTTGCCCTGGGCAGAGCCACGTTCTGCAGTTTTGTCCGTGGTGGGCGCTATTCTGTGGTCAGTGCCTGCCGGGTTCGTGACTGTGTGGATCATCTGCCTGGTGCTGCAAGTCGAGGCATAAATGCCCGGCTGATGGTGATGGCTTGCTTCAGGGTGACTGTAGGTTCATGGGATAGCAGCTTGTGAAGGAGTCCCCATAACAATAATGTCTCGCAACGCCTCGTCAAGGTGTGTGCCAAAATCACACGGCGCCACGAGTCTCCTGAGGTCCGCAGCATATTTGGTGATGTCCTGGCCCTCAGGTCTGCAGTGCCGGGCCGTGAGGATGCTCTCCTTCGGTTTCAGTTGGTCACGAATGAGTGCGATCAGCTCCTCATATGACTTGTCCCTGGCGCTCGCGGGTGCCAGCAAATCCCTGACGAGACAGTAAACTTCATCGCCACAACTGGAAAGCAATATCGCCTTACGTTTCGCTCTCATTGCATCCGTGTCCGCCATCAGGTCGTTTGCTGTGAAGTAGTACTCAAGCCTTTCCGTAAAGGCCTCCCAATCATTGCCCACCATAAAATCCTTTAGCGAGCCCAGAGTAGCCATGGTTGCGTGAAGTTCGTTCGTGTCCTTGTCGCCAATGTGATGTATGTAGCACTCAAATCACTGATTCCACATGGCCTGGTGTTGTAGTAACTGCTGTGACCTTAGTCCTTTATTGTGTAACTCTAGAGTGCCTCTCAGGTGTGGTGGGCAACCTTTTATACTCTGTCTTGCAGGTACTTTCTGGTCTCCCACCACAGCGCCCTCTGTGGTGCACCATTATACTTATACATTTGATGTATCTGGACAATACATAACAGTGCCCATCTGCTTAATAGCAACAAGTAGGGCCTAGCTAGTGACCTCAGTGTCCTTGGGTTAGGGAGGAGGAAAAAAAATCAATCAGAGTTCCCAGGTAATCATTATCCAGTGATCCGTATTAGAAAATACACTTAAGTGGATGCCAGTGAGAACATGATTGGACTTAACAGCAATGTCTTGAACAATCCAAGAGAGGACCTCAGGCTCACACATGAAGAATGGCCACCTGTCCAAACCAGCAGATTTCCCCATCCCTGATGATCAATATTTCGACCTTTGGCAACTGTCTTCAGGAGCAAAGATGAGGAAACTGGCAGAGGATGGGAGAATAAATATGCCTCATAAATATCAGTCACTGCTTCCAGATAATGCTTATGGCTAGAGAATGAAATGCAGAGATCAGTCTAGATGGAGTTTCTTTTTGAACTGAGAGTTAAAAAAAGGTATTTTTTGCAAACGTACAGAATTAATGCAAATATATTTTAGCGCAAAATATGTTGTGTTATTCTACTATTTATGCACTCTTTCCAGGTTATGGCACAAGGCAAGGTTCTCTTGTTTATCGAGCCCAGCAGAAAACACAAATTAAAATGTATTACTGTTGTTTTTATTATTTCAGTGTGTGATGGGAACAATTCACATAAAGATGGGTTTAAAATCTTTTAAAGACTAATGTATTGAAGTCATAAAGTCGATCTTTATGAGTGCATAAAGTTTTGTTAGTTGGGTATGACTTTAAGCTCACCTAACATGGAAAGGAACTCTTCATCAAATTTGAAGACCGAATAAATTGTCAAATTAACAAGGTGATAAGTTGGTGTCTGAGTATGGAATGTTCACCATCTGACACACTTATGGTTTCCTTCATCCAAATTTTCAAAAGCAACCCAGATGTTGCTAACAGGAAATCACTTCTCATGTTTGGTAGAAAAATGAAAAACAGAAAATGATTTTAACTCATTAAAGGTAGCGTATTACATTTTACAGATCCATGCAAGCTATGCTGACAGTTCTGAGTAGCAACATATTGTTTGATGAAAGGAAGTTTGATTAAAATCTGGTGAAATCCAGAATTGATTTAACTCTTGGGCCTCATTAGAATCTCACTGGTGGATTTCCCATGGAATTGGCTGACCCAACCGGAAACCTGCCCGCTTCCAGGGAGAAATCTCCAGCAGGTCAGCCAGAAGCTTTCTTAAAGCGTGAATGCAACTCTTAAAGCTGGAATGCACCTCTTAAAGCAAGGTTGCATTCCCTTGTGGCTTCTTTCATTTCCACAATGCTGAAGAATCATCTCTGAAATTAGTCGCAGGCGTGTCCCCAGGTTCTGAGAAGCCTCTCTGGAGAAGCTTGTGGAAGTGGTGAGGATGAGAATGAAGCTTTTGTTCCCTAACAATGCCAGGAGGGTTGTCAAACATGCTGTCCACAAAACATCAGAGATCATTAGCTCCCGGAGTGTCACCTCCGAGGTTTGGATACAATGCAGGAAGTGATTCAATGACATCACTAGAGTAACAAGGGTGAGTGCTGCTCTTCATGTATCCCTCTCTGCACAACACATGGAAACAGTTCTTCACCCTCCCACTCACCACTCAACAATTTGATTCCCTCCATTACTTCCTTCACCAACTAGCACAAGACCACACCACACCACCTCTCATTCTCATTCCAAACACGTACCAAACTTATTCCTTGCTCCCTACATACCAGCCACTATCAGCGCTCTTCTATCACTTTCTAGCCTTTGCATACTCCCCAATTTCACTCAGGATTCTTTCCTCACTTCGCACTCCACACACGCTTCCCTTTCAGCACCTTCTCATTCGGTTTGCAATTTGCTTCTTCGCCCTCTCAGCCTAGTCACCATCAGCACAGGCCCCACACATCTGCAATCTCTTTTTCAGTAGCTACTCCCAATCTCTTGCTGCCTCTTTCTGCATGACAAAATGGCACACAATAATCATAAGAGGAGCAAGACTGGGGGAGGACCAGCTAACCTTATGATTCTGGAGCAACACGACATAGAAATTTGAGTCTGTGAGAGCTATGCGCATTGAGCATTTCAATGTTGGGTGCCTCAATGAAGAGGGTCTCTGACAATTACTTTTATCCTGTAAATAAGCACTGGAAAATACACCTTGAGCCAGCTTTACTGCACCGTGAAGAACGTCCTATTGCAGGAGGCTGCACAGAGCTGCAACAACCTGGTTGGAGGAGCGCAGCCTCCTGATGCAATACTCCACTGAGATGTCTAGGAAAGTGCCTCTAGGCCTATAGACACTGCGTGCTGGGTAAAGGCCTTCAATGAACAGCCACCCTCATCTGCTATACTCCAACAGGCCCAGCTACTGCTAGTCCTGGTTCCCGAAGCTGCTGCCCTTCATCCATCCAGAATAAAGGATCAAAAATGGCACCCGTGATAAATTAAAAATGCTTGGTCAGGGTGAGCAATGCAAACAAAATTTTTAAAAAGCAATCTCCAAGCACTGAAATGCCTTGGCGATCCAGTAATCAGAAATGCACAGAGATCCTAATAATCTGAATGACTGCAGGTGAGTGACCCATTGAATAATTCTTCCAGTCACATCAGTCATTTTCTGAAACCGACCCCACAATATTTCACTGAGCCAAGTTAAATTGCAGCAGGGTTGCAATGACATCATGTGACCCTGATTTGAATATCTTCATCAGGCACTCATTGGTTACCAGTGGGTGTGTTTCTGAACACAGTCAGTGGCACCGTTAAGTTCACGCAGGGATGGAGCAGTATTGGATTCCCGTAATTTTAACTGCTCACTCGCCTGTCTCCCAGCTCGAAGGGTCCTGTGTGAAAATAAATGTTGACAGTCCCCTGCAGTTTCTAGTGGACACATGCCCACAGCACAAAACTGCCAATAATTAAGTACAATTTGTAACTCAATTGTAAATTCCCTGAGAAAGCCTATAAGGGTGGTTGGTGTGGAATATTGAGAAAGTTCGCACTGCTGCAACAGAAATAAATCTACTGAGGTGGAGGCAAAAGCACAATGATGGGCCCAGTTAAAGAGGGGTTACACTCTGCAGTCACGATACTTGACTCATGTGCGCTTGGCGGTGACAGAGGCTGAAAATGTTCGGTTCCCAATATTGACTTCTCTCACTTTGGTGAACACAAAAATTCACAAGAAATAAATCCAATGAAATATTTCTAAGGCCGGAATTTTACTGCCGCTGAGAGGACAGGATCGGAGGTGGGGCAGCTGTGAAACTTGAAATGATTGATAGTGGCCCGCTGTCAGCTCACCTCCACGCTAGTCTCCCAGATGTCGGGTCTGTCAGCGCTAAACAGACCCAAAAACAAGTGGCGGGGAAGGCAATTTAGATTATTAAGAGCTTGTTAACAGGCATTTAAAACTATTTTAAGCGCACTTTTAGATTTTAAGAATTCGCCAACAGCTTCCTCGCTGCTCAGGAATCATGTCAGGTAAGGAGGTCGGGTGTTGTGTCAGCATGGGATGATTTACTAACTTGACAGCTGCAAATGGTCTATAAAAGCTTCCATTTCATAGATGTTCACTTTCCAAGGTTAGAAGCTGTTGCTTACTGCATTTGGAAGAGAGATTGAGTTTTATGCAGCTTGCAAATATTTGGAGCAACTTTCTATCCACTGTCACCTCATTGGAACAGCCTCTCTCACCATTGACAGATCGCTTCTGTCATCTCAACCTCACCTGCCATTTATTCCAGCAGCATCGGTACCATTGAAAAATTCTCACCTTGGTCCTCAGAATCCGACCACAATCAGCCCCAACAACTGAATCACCAGGCACACCAACAGCACCAACAACAACACCAACATACTCTGCCATTAACTGCTGCTGCACAGGACAGAGGGCATCAGCACCCAACCACATTGCTGCCCGGGACACCAGGGATGGCTTCACCATGGCCAGATTTACTTCACTTGAGGCTGTACATCTTGGATGCCAAATGATGCGCCAGGTTGGCACCACCCCACATCAACACCATAAAATATCCCTACAATGCCCAAACCATTCCTTTAACACTCATCACCATTGCAGGGGGTACCCTTATGTCTCACCATTCACTGCAACTCACCAAGCCATTTCCAAGAGGTGCACACAAATCTGTCCAAGAACGCAAAGTGTTGAAAATAAAGATTTCAAAACTTGACAACACATCAACAGAAACATTACATGAACATTGGCAAAAACACCCAGATGCCCACCCTTATGTGTTGTTAGTTGGTATGATTGGACTAGGATGAGGGTGAGTGTGAGGGGGAAGTGATAATGCAGTTAGACAGTGAGGGATGGGTGGAGATGCAAGGGAAGTTGTTGTGAGAAAGGATGTGTAGGAGTAGGGTCGGGAAGGCAGATTGATGGGGATGTGATGAGTGGCACAGCAGGATGAGGTTGAGTGTGGCTTTGCAATAATGTTTCATGATCTACTGAGATCATTGAAAGGTTTGGGCCACTGCAGCTTGGTCCTCCAGATGACATTCCTGCTTGTGCCCTCCTGTGCAATTTGCAACCAGGCTGCATATGGAGGGAGTCGTGGGAGAGCCTGGGTGCAGCCGTGCACCTTTGTGTAGTGATTGTCAGTGTTTGCAGCACCTCAATGCTGTAGAACACTGACAGCACAACTGTCAAAATTAATTTGGACATAGTCCCGTTAAGGAAATCGGCCGCTGACGCATCATCAAATGATATCATCAGACCCGCTTCCTTTTAATTGGACGGGAACCTCGCTGGGCGGGCTTAACAGGTCCAATCATCATAAAATCACTTCTACAGAGCGGGATGGGGCTGGCAGCAGGTTGGGACCCTGCTACGGACCCGCCTCAGGTAAGCAAAATCACGTCCTAAGTTTTGGAGTTGAAATATTACCTTTTACAAATGTAACAGGGCACATGGAAAGTTCCAAATGGGCCTATTTTTGCAAGAACTCCAGTGGTGAAGAGAAGATATGTTAGATTTTGTTCAAATCTGGTGAGGCAGTTCTAAATGCTACAGTTCAACAACAGATCAAAAAAAGCCATACGACAAATTTTCCCTTTTCTTCTTCCCACAACGACATGCAATTTACCACCACAGTTAAAATTAATTGTTATGTAATTTGAAAAAAGTGTTAGATTTGAATTGATTTGAGTTTTAAATATATTGTGGCATAAACTATCTTCAGATTATTTGTAAAGGGCCAGTCAATCTAGCTGCAGACAGATTCAAGGCTGTTGTCACGTTTGGATGCCGAGAAGAACTTTGACTGGTAGAGGGAACCAAATCTTTTTTGCTCAATACCCTCAATTGTAAATAGCGTTCTCTCAAAACCATTCTAGCTAGTGAAGACTATGCATCAGCACTGATCTCTCTCTATTATTATGTGAACACTGTGACCTTTAAGAATTGCTATCATTTAATACCAAATGGCCTTCAAACTCTACTGACAATTTTCTACATCACACTGACCCAACACCCATATCCCTAAATTACTGAGACATGCAAAGAGGATGTTAAAAACATCACATTAAGTACAATATTTGCCAATGAGGCTGTGTGTGAATCTTAAAGCCAATTATGAGTGCCCAATAATTTCTGTAAAACTCCACTTTATGAAATTTTTACTACATTCATTCTTCCCTTTGCCTTCGTCTTTATTTTCAGTGTCTCCTCAGCTTCCTTCCCTCCATCCCCTTTTGTTTAATTTAATATTCACAGGACTTCAGCTGTACCTCCTCTCTGCTCTGGTCTATTGGCTCTCTTCCTCTGTGCTTTCATTGTTCTACAGCTGTAATTTCTCATTTTGTTCTCCAGCCAACACACTTCTGAGCTTCAAATTCAAAACAGGTGCCTCTCTGAGATCCTAAAATGTTTACCTCTGACTCCACAAGTCCCAGCTGCTCCCTCTCCGGGTCAATGTTTGATTGACAGCTGGTGTGACAAATCATAAATATTTGCACTGCTCCAGGTAACTTAAACGTTCTATCATGCCATGGCATATCCTTGGACTCGCATTCTTATAGCAAGTTCCCTTTACATAATTGTGGATTGGAATTACTAAATCTGCCTCAATTTAAATAATATCTTCCTGTCATTGAATAAACCAAAAGAATCTGACCCATCCTTTCTCTATTCAATCATTAAGAGAGAGTCTGACCATGGCTGGCTGATTTTCCCCCACGTTACGGCAGGGATAATTTAGCATTCCAAATGCTCCTCTAATTATGATCAGCCGATTCAATACAGACTCGGGATCAAAACTGGGTTCTTGCTGATTTATATGACTGAGTACAACACACAATAACTTTACTCACCAAACAATTAAGGGAGCTCATAACCTCTGGTTAAAATTGAACCAGTTTAAAGGTATTTGGATCAACTTCATGATTCCTTTGCTCATTAAATCATTTTTCTTTGAAAAAAAATGTTTTCCTTATAAATACTAAAATCTCTCGCAAATCTTTTCTGCACCCTGTCTAAGGCCTTCACATCCTTCCTAAAGTGTAGTGCCCAGAATTGGACAAAATACTCCAGTAGAGGCCGAACCAGTGTAATATAAAGGTTCATTCCAACTTCTTTTGCTTTTTTACTCTATGCCTCTATTTATGAAGCCCAGGATCCTGTATATTATTTTTTAACTGCTTTCTCAACCTGCCCTACCACCTTCAACAATTTGTGCACATATAACCCCCAGCTTTCTCTGTTCATGCACACCCTTTAGAATTGTACCCTTGAGTTTATATTGCCTCTCTCCATTCTTCCTACCAAAATGTACCATGTAGCAAGAGTCAGAATATTTATTGCCATAGAATTTTAGAAAAGAGACAACACAATGAACAATTCAGCCTATCATGCCAGTGCTAAGTCTACATTAGAGCTTTCTACTCTAATCTCATTGTCTTGCTCTTTCCCCATAATCTTTCCTCTTCAAGGGCTGGATTTTCGACTTTTAGCGCTTCTGCCCGTTTCCGGGCGCAATTCGTGGCAGATTCAAAAATTTAGCACCGGGTTAACGTTAGCACCAGAGCGAGCAACTTTTGCCAAAGATCACGATGAGCGTTAACGCTAACTCTGGTGATGCTCCACACAATTTGTGCACTGGAGCCGAACATTCCGGCGCTAAAATTAAAATCGGCTGTTCTGCACAAACGCAAATGTTTTTTTTCTTCCCACGCTTCTGGTCTGCTGTCCAATCGCAAACACTAATGAAGGACGCAGTCGTGCGCATGCGCAGTGCACCCGGGACGGAATCAGCCATTTTACATTTGGATTTTCATGATGGAGGAATCGAGACCCCGTGTCAGGTGATTCAGCCAGGAGGCTAATGAAGCTCTAGTGGGAGCTGTAGAGAGAAGATGGCAGGAGTTACATGGCAGGGGTGGATCTAGACCACTGCCATCCATTTTCAAGCACAGTTGGAGGGAAATCGCTGAGGAGGTCTCTGCCTCAGACACTGTGGTCAGGACTGGCACACAGTGCTGAAAGAAGTTCAATGATCTTTCAAGGGTCGTTGGAGTACAATTTTATTCATGCGCTCCTTCAGTACTTCAATCATAAATCTGACACACTATTTGTTCTCATGCTGTTGGTGCCTCTCAGCACTCTGTGGGTTGTCTCCTAAAATGCATGACACATAGGTAGACTTAGTTTGACACCTTATTTGCCATGAATGATCTTTACACATTATTAAATTGCATTCTGAGATCTCATAAGATGTCTCTGCATTTCGGTGTCCACCTGATGAACCACCTACAACTTCCAAGGCCATTAAACAGAGGACTGTATTATATTCAGACAATATGGTATAAGTGCTTTGGTAGCTACCTGTGCCACAAGAGCAGATGGACCCTCTTGTAACCATTCCCATTTTCATCTTTCAGGCCAAGAATTCACATAATCGGCGCGAGCAGGTGCGGACAGGTGGCGGTCCACCTCAGACCCTGCCACGCACGGACATTGAAGAGCGAGTGCCAGGCCTCATCCGCATCTCAGGTCAGACAGCTGCCAGGGAGGGTGCTGACACCCCGCTCGGAAACTGAGAGTAAGTCCTGCACACTCCCTGGGCTGGGTTGGGGCAATATCATGCAGTGTCTGTGGACTAAGTTGGACAATGTGACGCAGTGTCTGTGGACTAGGGTTGGGGCAATGTCCTGCAGTGTCTTTGGACTAGATATAATGGAGTAGTGGTGGTCCTTCAAATGAGCCTGTGCTATGTGACATACCTCATGTCACTCTGCCCCCTCCCCTGCTGCTAACCACTCGTCTGTTGCTTTCTACTTCCAGATGACCAGCCACAGCATCCCTCAAGGCAACACTCATGTCAGGCCATCATGTGAAGGAGGAGGAGGAGGATACTGATCAGCCGACTCCAGCGCAGATGCAATACACCCCTCTTTTATCACTGGCACTCACCTCCTCTGAGGACGACGTGACGTTCTCGGGGTTTGACAACTCCGAGGCTCCTGGGACAAGTGGCGTGCAACAACGCAGTTCTGGGGTCGAATCCTGTATGCCATCTCTCCGGAGGGTGAGTCAGCAAAGTCAGTCTGCTGACAGACAGGCAGACGTGGAACTGGACATGGTGGGAATGTCCAGGGAGAGCATCCAGCTCACCCATCAGCTCCTTGATGTCTTGGGTAGGATTCCTGTGACTATCGAGAGTCTCACAGCGACCATTATGGAGGTAGGTTTGCAGATTGTCGGTGTGAGCCGTGAAACCTGCGAGGCCATCAGTGCCCACACGAGGCTGATGGCCTCCAGCAGTGACACTGGAGTCCCGGAGAGTTTGACGTGAAGCCATGTGGAATATGGTGCATCACAGACACAAGTGCTGCTTCAGCTTGGACAGGTGTTACAGTCCATAAACCCTTCTGCCATACTCTCTGTATTCCTCACTGGCACACCCAAACCAAACCATCCGTGACTGTCAACGCTGGTGAAGAGGCTCGCCAGTCAGAAGCCAGACCTTCCACGCTACGAGCTGGTCCAGTGTGTCCCCAGGCAGCATCTCCATTGTCTCTCCCCCCAACACAGCAGCGCTCTGGCAACCTTGCTGCGTGCCAACTTGGTGCCACTTGGGTTAGGAGCAGCAGGCAAGGGAGGGGGATAAGTGTAAGGGGGGAAAAGCCGGTGGTAAAAAATAATAGGGCAGGGGTTGCTGCATTATGTTGTTGATGCTGGATGCATCCTATGTTTTATAATGTTTTATTATTATGTTCTGGATTCTGTTGTTCATCATGTTGTTGTTGAATGATCACACAGCTGGATGCAGCAAATTTATGTTATTTTATTAGTTTCACAATTAAGTTTACAAAGTTGACAAAGTTTACAATGTTTAATAAGTTCTTTTGTTCACCTTACCCATTCCTGTGTAGTGTCTCATTTGCAGAATAGGAGGGAGAATAGTCAACATGGTGGGATAGAGTGGCCAGGCAACAGTCAAATGTGCTGTTCACTCTTGATGCGTTCAATTATGAGCTGCTGACATAAGGCTTTTGCAGCGACAAAATTTGCACAATGGCTCCCATGTGGTTGTGGTGGGGGTGGTGGTGGTGGTGGCATGGGTTCCTCGCCAGGCTCCTGTCCCTCATCTTACTCCTCTCCTCTTCCTATCCCCCCCTATCTCCTGAGGTGATCCTGCAATCCCCATTTGCAATTCCTGTCCCCTCATGATGGCTAAGTTGTGTATCATGCAGCACAACAATTAACTCAGAGACCTGCTGAGGGGAGTATTGTGGGCAGCCTCCAGAGTGGTCCAGGCATCGGAAGCGCTGCTTGAGCACTCCAATTGTCTGTTCGACGATGTTGCATGTGGCTGCATGGCTCTCATTATAGCGATGCTCGGCTTCTGTCTGAGGGTTCCGGAGGGGGGTCATGAGCCAGGTGGCAAGGTCGTAACCTTTGTCCCCGAGCATCCAGCTCTGGTCTTGTGGTTGACGCTAGAATATGAGTGAGACACTGCTCTCACCCAAGGTGAAAGCATCATGGATGCTCCCTGGATATTGGGCTGCCATGATGCGCTGAGTGTGGTCGCAGACGATCTGCAGGTTCAGGGAGTGGAATCTCTTTTGGCTTCGGAAAACCTCTGGATTCTCTAAAGGTGCTCACAGGGCAATGTGCGTACAGCCACAGGCACCCTGAACGTTGGGGAAGCCAGTAAATCGTCCAAAAGCTACAGCACTCTCATTTTGGGTCTCCCTGGTCATTGGGAAGTTTATGAAGTCCATCCTGCATTAGTCACCTGGCGAATGCAGCAATGTGTAGCGTGCTGCGTGATGGAGCCTATGTCCCCCGCTAAAACCTGAAAGGAGCCGGAGGCATAGAAGACAAGTGCCACAGTCACCTTCACCTTGATGGGCAGTGCAGTCCTGTTGCCGCTGGTAGACTTTAGTTCTGTCTGTACGAGCTGCCATACCTCTGTGACCACCTCTTTTCGGAAGCACAGCCTTCTAACGCACTTTGCCTCAGAGAGCTGCAGGCATGAGTGATGTTCCCTGTAAACTCATGGGGGGGGGGTAAGGCCTCCTCCCCATATGCCTGCGACCTGTTCAATTACGTTGCAAATGATCAACAATAAGCCTTCTTCCAGCTCAACGCCGTATGAGTATAGCAGCCAGGATTACTGGCTCCCGACCTAGAATAGACCCCATCTTTTAAAATGTCCTTTAAAACAAACTAGAAACTCACATAAACTTCACAATTAAAAGTATGCAGTAAAGCAGCGTCCTTCTCGCAATCCTTTTAATCACTAACAGCTGCAACTTTCGCCTCCGTTTTCAAGATGGCACCGTTAGCGCCTGGTGTGCCCTGGGTCTGACTGTTTTTTTTGGCGGGTTCCCGGGTGGAAGCTAAATCGGGCGAAATGCTTGAAAGTTCCGCCTGGGGCGCTGGCGCAGCGATGCACAACAATTTACATCATCCAAACAGTCAAAACAGCAGCGGGGCAATAAGCTTTAGTGCCACCGCAAAACCATTGACGAAAGTTCCATCCAGGCGCAAAATCTTGTACACCTCATTCCATGTCCCCAAAAATAATTTTTGCACCCCACCGAGGCACTAAATGGGGTGGAAATGAGCCCAAAATCCAGCCCCAAGTTATCTCATTCCTTCTTCAGCATTTCATACTCTGAGAACATTTATTCTGCTTTCTACACATGTATCATAAGGATAAATGTTCACAGGGATTCTTCCACTCCTCCACCGTAACTTTGATGGAAAAGCCATGGAAACCCTGGATTTTAGAATTATATTTAAATGTATAATTTTCTAGGCCTTTTTCATTGTTTTTCATCACTTCAATGTGTTGTGTCCCTGTAGCTAGCAAACTATCAAAAAGCAAAGAAGAATGCCATGCCATGAATTAAATCTTTGCCAGTTAAAATAACAATAATAAAAGAGAGAAGGATGTCCTCTAACTTTCCCATTGCTACAAGCTGAACTTTATCTGGTACAAAGCAGCAGGAGAAAGGCAGACTGTGAGGGGAAATATATCGCAGCAGGCAAGTGTGTGAAAAGTGCATTACTAAAAATGTTCACATGGATGAATGTGTCTGCATTGTGAACTCAACTTCTCGCCTACTACTCAAGTGTGCTATTTGATCATTATTTATTATCTCCACTTATCAAACCTACAGCAACTATTGCCATTTCTCCAAGAATGTGGGAAAAGGAGGGAAGCATTTTGCATATCAATACAAGAAAGTTAAAATCACATTATGCCCTTTAGCGGACTTGCCGGCAGTCATTCACAGTGAAGAGCAGTCACCCTGCAGAATGGGCATATAATTGGCAAATGAAGTTCAACACAGATAAATGTGAGGTATTACATTTTGGTAGGAAGAATAGGGAGGTCACTTATTACTTGGAGTGTCTGAGTATAAGTGGGGTAGAGGAACAAAGGGAGCTCAGAGTAAAAATACACAAATAACTAAGGGTTCGAAAGTCATCAGGACAAAAGATCCACCCATTCCTCGGCAGTATTCCGGCGGTTTTTCATTTAAAACCGCCGGAATACCGCCGAGACCGAAGACTGCTAGTTTGGTGAAACATTTTTCGGCACTATGCGAGCGGTGTACAGCATTATAGTTGATCAAGATTGACTTTCTTGTCGATGGACAGTGTGGCACTGCACTGCGCATGAGCAAATTTTTTTGTTGTTGTTTTTTCATAGATGCTTTTTCCCCACAATTTCGGGGGTCAGGAGTCACCTGCGCCTGATATGTCCTTACTATACAGTACAAATGCACACGAGGCCCATACGAGAGAGAAGGTCACTCTGTGACCAGTCCTTTATGAGCCAGCACTGAAGAGGAGAAGATGGGTGGAGCTTCCCCTTTTATACCTGAAAGTCCAGGTTAGGAGTGTCTCCCACAAGTTCACCACCTAGTGGTCAGTGTTCTCATGGTGTACAACTTAGGTCAGTTTATACATGGATGACAATGACAGTTGAATATATGACATCACCTCCCCCCCAAAGTCTTATAGGGATCACAGGTTAAGTCTCTCTGGTGGTTTATGCTCCCTTGTAGAGCGCCTGAGTTGGGCACTGGCCTGAGTGTCTGCTGTTTGTGGTGCCACACACCTGTCCGGACTGCCCACAGTGACTGGGCTCTCCTCCACTTGGTTCCGGTGTTCGGTCACCTGTGGTGGAGTGAACTCTACATCGTGTTCTTCCTCTGCTTCTTTTATGAGGTTGCTGATCCTCATTTTTGATTGATCCACGTGTTTGCGGCAGATTTGTCCATTGGTAAGTTTAACTACAGAATCCTATTCCCCTCTTTGGTAATCACTGTGCCTGCGAGCCATTTGGGCCCTGCAACATAGTGGAGGACAAAGACAGGGTCATTGACATCAATATATCGCGCCCTCGCATTCCTGTTATGGTAGTCACATTGTGACCGGCGCCTGCTCTCAACAATTTTGTTCATGGTGCGGTGTACAAGGGATAACCTGGTTTTGAGCGTCCTTTTCATCAGCATCTCTGCCGGTGGAACCCCTGTGAGCAAGTGTGGTCGGGATCTATTGGCCAACAGGAGGTGTGATAAGCGGCTTTGTAGGGAACGCCCTTGGATTCTGAGCATCTCCTGTTTGATTATCTGCATTGCTCGTTCTGCCTGGCCGTTTGAGGCTGGCTTGAACGGTGCCGTTCTGACATGGTTGATACCATTTCCTGCCATGAAGTCCTGGAACTCAATGCTTGTAAAGCACGGGCCATTGTCGCTGACCAAGACGTCTCGTAGACCATGGGTGGCGATCATTGCCCGTAGACTTTCTACCGTGGCAGAGAATGTGCTTGAATTGAGAATGTCACACTCGATCCATTTGGAGTAGGCGTCTACTACAACCAAAAACATTTTTCCCATGAAAGGACCTGCGTAGTCCACATGGATGCGTGACCATTGCTTGGCGGGCCAGGACCAGGGGCTAAGGGGTACTTCCCTGGGCGCATTGCCCAGCTGGGCACATGTGTTGCACCTGCGAACATAAAGTTCCTGGTCTGCATCTCTCCTTGGCCACCAAACGTGTGACCTGGCAATTGCCTTCATCATGACAATGCCCGGGTGCTCATTGTGGAGTTCTCGGATGAACGCCTCTCTGCCCATCTGGGGCATGACTACTCGATTTTCCCATAGTAGGCAATCGGCCTGAATCGAGAGTTCATCCTTACGCCTGTGGAATGGTTTAAATTCCTCAGGGCATGCCCCGTATGTGGCTGCCCAGTCCCCATTCAGGACACATTTCTTGACTAAAGACAGTAGCGGGTCTCTATTTGTCCAGACTTTGATCTGACGAGCTGTCACAGGTGAGCCTTCACTTTCGAAAGCTTCAACAGCCATGACCATCTCAGCAGCATGTTCAGTTGCCCCCTCGTTGATGGCTAGAGGGAGTCTGGTGAGTGCATCGGCGCAGTTTTCAGTGCCCAGTCTGTGCCGAATTGTATAGTCATAGGCGGCTAATGTGAGTGCCCATATCTGTATGCGGGCTGACGCATTTGCATTTATGGCCTTGTTGTTGGCCAAAAGGGACATTAGGGGTTTGTAATCTGTCTCCAGCTCAAATTTCCTGCCAAACAGCTCCTGTTGCATTTTTTTAACTACATATACACATGCAAGCGCTTCCTTTTCTACCATCTTGTAGCCCCGTTCTACCTGGGACAGACTTCTGGAGGCATAAGCTACCGGCTGTAACTGACCCTTGGTATTTACATGCTTCATAGGACGACGCATCGCATGTTAAAACAAGTTTCTTACGTGGGTCATATAGCGTTAATAGATTGTTGGAGCATAACAAGTCGCGTGCTCTATCAAAGCCCCTTCCTGGCTCTACTCCCAGACCCATTCGCGACCTTTGCGTAGGAGCACGTGAAGCGGTTCTAACAGCGAAGTTACTAAAATAGTTCAGGAGCCCCAGGAATGAACGCAGCTCCATCGTGTTCCGGGGTCTGGGTGCTCTCTGGATCACTTCCGTTTTGGATGCAGTAGGTCTGATCCCGTCTGTCGCTACCTTCATCCCCAGGAATTCTACCTCTGGAGCTAGGAAGATGCACTTCGCCTTTTTCAGTTGTAGACCTACCCGGTCCAGTCTGCGTAGCACCTCCTTCAGGTTGTGGAGGTGTTCTTCAGTATTGCAACCCGTGATGAGGATGTCGTCTTGAAAAACCACCGTCCTTCGAATCGACTTGAGGAGACTTTCCATGTTTCGTTGAAAGATCGTGGCGGCCGAGCGAATCCCGAACGGACATCTGTTGTACTCAAACAACCACTTGTGTGTCGTGATGGTGGTCAGCTTTTTCGACTCACTCGTCAGCTCCTGGGTCATGTAAGCTGAGGTCAGGTCCAATTTTGAAAAAGGTTTGCCACCGGATAGCGTCGCAAAGAGGTCCTCCGCTCTCGGTGGCGGGTACTGGTCTTGGAATGACACCCAATTGATGGTGGCCTTGTAATCACCACATATCCTGACCGACCCATCCGCCTTGAGCACCGGCACAATCGGGCTTGCCCAGTCACTGAATTCGACTGGCGAGATGATGCCTTCCTTCAGCAGGCGGTCCAATTCGCCTTCTATCTTTTCCCACATCACGTATGGCACCGCTCTGGCCTTGTGGTGTACTGGTCTGGCGTCCGAGTTTATGTGAATCACTACCTTGGTCCCCATGAAAGTGCCAATGCCGTGTTGAAATAGTGAGTCAAATTTGTCCAGGACCTGTGAGCATGATATTCGCTCCACAGAAGAAATTGAATTGACATCGCTCCATTTCCAGTTCATGACAGCAAGCCAACTCATCGCCAGCAGTGCGGGACCGTCCCCCGGGACAACAGAGTGGCAATCTGTTCTCCAAATCTTTGCAGGTCACGACTACCATGGCGCTGCCTAGCACCGGAATGATCTCCTTTGTGTATGTCCGTAGCTGTGCGTCAATCGGCAATAATTTTGGCCTCCTGGCCTTGGACGCCCACAACTTGTCGAACTGTTTGATACTCATCAGGGACTGGCTGGCCACCATGTCTAGCTCCATTGATACTAAGATGCCATTGAGGAGCACTTTCATCATTATCGGTCGCGTCCTGGTGTATGAACTGGTGCTCCACATGAACTCGCTGAACTTCAGCTTCCAGCGATTTCCCTCAGTGTCCATTTGGCCTCGTAGGGCTTACATCATCCCCATCCTCCTCGTATATCAACCTGGCGGCCGGCTTCCTGTACATACGCGCCAAGTGACCTCTGATGTTGCAGTTTCTGCAGGTATATTCCTGATACCTGCAAGCTCTGGCTGTGTGTATACCTCCACACCTCCAACATGAGCCGCTGTTGGAAACAAAAAGTCCATTACCAGTCGATCGTCTCTGACTCTCTCAGTAACTGTCCTTAAACACACCATTGACAGGTGTTGATGGCCCCATTACTGGCCACATTGTCCCTTGCGATGGCATGAATTGCCGTTCAGCTAGCCATTGTCTCTGTTGAATTCCCCCTTTGGGTTCGACTACATGCTCGGGCATGTCCGATTGCCACTGTCTGCCTGGAGAACTGTGTGCCGCGTTAACAATGTTGACTCTCTGTCCATTTGCTGCATTTAAACCAAGATTTTTGTCGAACATCATTCTGGTCTGTTCCTCTCCTGAGATAAATGTCTGGGCCATCAAAGCTGCCGTTTCCAGGGTCAAGCCTTTGGTCTCAATCAGTTTCCTGAAAACCCTAGCGTGCCCGATGCCCTCAATAAAAAAAGTCTCACAGCATCTCCACTCTGCATGCATCTGGGAACTTATATAGGCTCGCCAGTCGCCTGAGATCTGCCATGAAGTCTGGAACGCTTTGCCCTTCTCGCCGCCAGTGTGTGTAAAACCGGTGTCTCGCCGTGTGCATGCTGCTCGCCGGTTTAAAGTGTTCCTTGATCAACTTACTGAGCTCTTCAAAAGTCTTGTCCGCCGGCTTCTCTGGCGCAAGAAGGTCCTTCATCAGGGAGTATGTCCTGGATCCACAAACTGTCAGGAGATGAGCCCTGCGTTTGTCAGCCAAATCCTGTCCCAGCCATTCCTTAGTGATGAAACTTTGCTGTAATCTCTCAATAAAATCGTCCCAATCATCACCAACACAGTACCTCTTGTCTGTGCTGCTAGTGGCCATGCTCGCGTAGTTTAAATCCCAGTTTCTCGGCGCCAATGATATGTCCTTACTATACAGTACAAATGCACACGAGGCCCATACTAAAGAGAAGGTCACTCTGTGACCGGTCCTTTATTAGCAGCACTGAAGAGGAGAAGATGGGTGGAGCTTCCCCTTTTATACCTGAAAGTCCAGGTTAGGAGTGTCTCCCACAAGTTCACCACCTAGTGGTCAGTGTTCTCATGGTGTACAACTTAGGTCAGTTTATACATGGATTACAATGACAGTTGTATACATGACAGCGCCCACGCAGAGAATTGAAGTCCAGCAACAGAGAGTGAAAAGGAGCAGCAAAGTATTCAAGGGACAGTTGTTTTCATCAGAGATTCCAGAGTCAAATAATATTAATAACAAATAATATATCAATAATAATAATACACATTTTATAAATAAAAAATCATGTAATAAATATAAATATAATGGAAATACTGAAAAACAAGTCTAAGTGCAGGAATATCGAGAAGAACTGGAGGTTGAGGGTCCCCGCCTTTGACGAGACAGAGCTACCTGCCCTGATGGTGAACATCATGGAGAGATACTCCAATTTAATGAAGGGTGGTCATGGAACTCCACCCCCCCGCCCCAAAGGAGTACAGCACAATATGGGACGAGATCAGGGAGGCTGTGTCCTCCACAAGTATCATGGTATGCACTGGGGGAAAGTGCTATAAGAGGTGGAATGACCTGGTGAGGGTCGCAAGAATAAGTAATGATTTTATTTATGCACCCCCCGTGTGCCATGCACCATGTAAATGTAGGTACAGTGTCACACGGATGATATTATTTATCTCAAGGTTACGGCAATGTATTTGTGCTTTCAGGCAATGACAAGAGGAACAACCCAGTGCTTTGATGTGTGTGTGTATGTGTGTGTGTGTGTGTGTGTGTGTGTGTGTGAACCTGTGTGTCTGCGATGTTAAATGGATTGAAGATTTTTACTTTACTTTACTTTACTTTCTTCAGAAGAAGACATCTGCAATAGCAGCAGATCAGCAGCATACGGGGTGAGGACCCATAACCCAAGGACTCTTGACGGAGATTGAGATCCGTGTCCAGTCACTGGTCGGGGATAGCAACCGTGCCACCACCGGCATCGGAGGCTGACCCACCCACACAGGATGGTCAGTTCAATACAATCCCTGGTCTGTATAGCAGTCATGTAACTATAACCGTAATGTTGGCCTCATGTAATGTAATGTATGTTTATTGCACTGTAATGTTGGGCTCATGTGATGTACTGCAATGTTGGGGGCATGGAACGCATTGCATATGTATATGTATATATGTATTGTCTGTCTGCGATATGTAATGCAGTAATGCAGCAGTGGTGAACATTTAAGTAAGACTGCACTACGTCACTGTACTCAGGTAACCCTTACTCCTCCCTTAGTGCCAAGCACTTTTAAATGTTGTTTTGTACTTCCAGACTAAGAGGATTCAGACCAGAACGCCACAGAGAGACCAGACAACAGACCCACCACCTCCACCTCTGGCGTCACCCAGCCCTCTCCCTACTTCACTCCTGCCAGAGATGATAAAGAGGAAGAGGAAGAGCAGCTGGTGGAGGTGGAGGTAGGGGTGGAGACGGAGGAGGATATAACAGTTCCATCTGGGCCAGCTGGAACATCCTCCACCACCGACTCTATATTCAGGGGATTCACCCCTGGCTCCTCGGATTCTGCGGGACCAAGTGACACGCAGCAAGGCACCCCTCAACGTTGCAGCGTCTTTGCCGCAGCAATGGAGGTTGGTGCAGAAATGGTCCATTGCAAGGCAGATAGGCGCAGACCAGGACATGGTGTGTCTGTCACAGACCAGCGTCAACATAGGTCGAGAGCTGCTCAAGGCCATGGATATGATAGCCGGAAACATCGTGACGCTATCAGAACAACAGCCGGAGGCTACGTCACATCTGATCACTGCGATGGAGTGAACCGCTGATGCTATGTGGCAATCGACAGGATCAGGATATGGCGCGGAAACCCCCCATGCCATTGTAGTCGGGTCGATAGCACCTGAGAGTGGGGAGCTGCCAGCAGCTTCCAGCCCTGAAGCTGTGCCTTCCGGATCACAAGCTTCTCCTGAGGCCTCATGCATTGTGCCTGCAATGTCTGACTCCCAACGACATGCACTGCTGCACGTCGGCTTGGTACCACCAAGGGGAGGTTCGGGTTCAGGGGCAGTGTGAAAGGGAAGGATGGGAGTAAGAAAGGGAAGGTGAGTCCAAAGGGTGGGGGTGTACGCGGTCGAGGTCGAGGACAGTAAAGGGTGCTTTGTTGTACTCAATTGTTCATTGTTAATTTAAAATAGTTTAAGTTTGATTTTCAAGCGTTTATTTCAAGTTGTTACAGTTGTTACAGTTGTTCAACATTATAGTTTTACAAAGTTTTACAATTGTTCCATATTTTTTACATTTTTACATAAACATTTCAGTTGAATTTAAGCACTCTTGTACAGTGTCAAACTTTTAGGGTAACAGTCATCAGGGTCCCACACACTGTGTGCAGGAAAAGATGAAACAGAGCTCTCCACATTCAAGCAAAGCCTTCATTTATGAACTGCTGATGTAAGAATTTTGCAATGGCATACGCTCCGCGTGCCCTCCGCTGTGGTGTTGGGACAACCTTGGATCTAGCCTTGAGGCGACGAAGGTTGAACAGGTTCCCACATTTTCCTCATCTTCCTCCTCCGTCTCCTGCACTCTCTCCCCAGGTGATCCTGCCGTCCCCTGTGGCAATTCCTGTCCCCACATGATTACTAAATTATGCAACATGCAGCACACCACGGTGAACTGAGCAACCTGCTCAAGGTGGTATTGGAGCCTGCCTCCCGAGTGGTCCAAGCATTGAAAGCGCTGCTTCAGCATGCCAATTGTCTTTTCGATAATATTACGAGTGGCTATATGGCTCTTATTATATTGTTGCTCGGCTTCTGTCTAAGGGTTCCACAGGGGGGATCAAGAGCCAGGTGGCGAGGCCGTACCCTTTGTCCCCCAGCATTCAGCATTTACCTTGTGGCTCAGACTTCAACAGGTCAGACACAGTGCTCTCATGCAAGATGTGCGCATCATGGATGCTTCCTGGAAAGTTGGCATTCACTGCCATTATGCGTTGCGAATGGTCGCAGACGAGCTGCACATTGGGGGAGTGGGATGGCCAGAGGGCCAGAGGGAAATTTGTTCAGCGAGAGCTCCCTAGGGAGCTGCCATCCCATCTGCCATCTTGCGTCAACCGATTGCACCATGCGATAACTACAAGAGAAATGCAGGGAACAGCACCAAACCTTGTATATGGCCTTCTTTGACCGCACAAAGGCCTTTGACACTGTCATCTGTGAGGGACTATGGAGTGTCCTCCTCCGTTTCGGCTGCCCCCAAAAGTTTGTCACCATCTTCTGCCTGCTCCATACCAACATGCAAGCCATGATCCTGACCAACGGATCCACCACAGACCTAATTCACGTCCGGACCGGGGTCAAGTAGGGCTGCATCATCGCACCTACTCTCTTCTCAATCTTCCTTGCTGCTATGCTCCATCTTACTATCAACAAGCTCCCCACTTGAGTGGAATTAAACTATAGAATCAATGGGAACCTGTTCAACCTTCATTGCCTCCAGGCTAGATCCAAGGTCGACCCATTCTGTCATTGAACTACAGTACGTGGACAATGCTTGCATCTGCACACATTCAGAGGCCGAACTCCAAGCCATCGTCAACATCTTCACTGATGTGTACGAAAACATGGACCTTACACTAAACATCCATAAGACAAAGGTCCTCCACTAACCTGACCTTACCACAACACACTGCCCCCCCTCCCCCTCCCGGGTCATCAAAATCCACGGTGCGCCCTTGGACATTTTCCATACCTTGGGAGCCTACCATCAGCAAGGGCCGACATCGACGATGAGGTCCAACACCGCCTCCAGTGTGAGAGCGCAGCATTTGGTCGCCTGAGGAAGAGACCAGGTCCTCAAATCTGGCACCAAGCTTATGGTCTACAGGGCAGTAGTGATACCCATCGTCCTATATGGCTCAAAGTGCTGGAGAAGTACCACCAGCGCTGCCTCCGCAAGATCCTGCAAATCCACTGGGAGAATAGACGCACCAACATCCGTGTTCTCGAGCAGGCCAACATCCCCAACATCGAAGCATTGACCACACTCAACCAGCTCCGATGGCTGGGCCACATTGTCCGCATGCCCGACACGAGACTCCCAAAGCAAATGCTCTTCTCGGAACTCCTACACGGCAAGCGAGCCCCAGGTGAGCAGAGGAAATGTTTCAAGGATACCCTCAAAGCCTTCTTGATAAAATGCAACATCTGCACTGGCACCTGTGAGCCCCTGGCCCAAGACCACCCTAAGTGGAGGAAGAGCATCTGGGAGGGCGTTGAGCACCTCGAGTCTCGTCGCCGAGAGCATGCAGAAACCTAGCACAGGCAGCGGAAGGAGCAAACCAGGCTCCCCATCCACACTTTCCTTCAACCATTGTCTGTCGCACCTGTGACAGAGACTGTAATTTTCATATTGGACTGTACAGTCACCTGAGAACTCACTTTTAGAGTGGAAGCAAGTCTTCCTCAATTTCGAGGGACTGCCTATGATGATGATGATGATGATGAGGGAGTGGAATCCCTTATGGTTTCGGTACACCTCCGCCTCCTGTAATGGTGTTCGTGGAGCAATATGGGTACAGTCAACAGCACGCTGCACCTTGGGGAATCTGGCAATGCGTGCAAATCCCAAAGCCCTGTCACTCTGTGCCTCCCTGGTCATTGGGAAGTTTATAAATTCTATCCAGTGTGCATACAGTGCTTCGGTTACCTGTCAAATGCAGCGATGAGTAGCGTGCTGTGAAAAGCAGCATATGTCCCCAGCTGATGCCTGTAAAGAGCCGCAGGCATTAAAGGAAAGTTCTGCAGTCACCGTCACCTCCACAGAGAGTGCAGTAATTGTTGGTGGTACTGGGCTGCAGGTCTGCCTTAATGAGCTGGCAAATCTCATTGATCACCTCTCTTTGGAAGCACAACCTTCAAACGCACTGTCGATCGATCAGGTCCAAGTATGAGCGCTTCTCCATGAAAATCCTTTGGGGGTATGGTCTCCTCTTCCTCTTCAGTCTGTGAGCTCATCTATTACCCTGATAATTCTGCTCAATAAACCTTTCAACCATCTGGAACCTGCATTGGACAGGTAGTCAGCAATACAGGCTAAGATAGTGCAGGCCCCATTCTTTTTGCATCTCCTCAAATATCCTGAGATAAACTCAAATGATTTTTCAATTAATAAAATATTAATTCAAATGCCTTCTATCTTAATAATGTACTCAGTACCAATAAAAATACCTTTCCCACTGTAAAATCACAGCTCACCTCTGAAATACTGAGGTGCTGCTTTTGCTGACTGTTTCCCATTTCAAAATGGCGGCACCAAACACTACCACTCATTCCCGCCCACTTAGTTCGAGTAAAACCATCTTCTCTAGGATGGTATGCAGCTCCGATAATATGTCGGCGTATGTCATGAAATTTGCACTTTTTGGGCATATGTGGCGGTTCTACATGACGGACGGTATGCATAACGCTCGGCGGTACTTCGATGATGAATCTTCTGCCGAGCGGTATGTCGGCAGTATGTATGTATTTTTTGAATAAACTTTTATTTTTGGGCGGTAAGCGGGCGGTAAGCAGGCGGTAGTGGCCAATATGTCAATGAATGTCGGGTTCTAAATGTTGCAACACAGGTTAGCAAGGCCATAAAAAAGCAAACCAAGCACTATGGTTTATTTCTAGAAGTATAGATTTGAAAAGTAGGGAAGTTATGCTAAACCTGTATCGAACCTTCGTTAACCTACACACTTAGAGTACTGCGTACAGTTCTGGTCGACATATTATAAAAATGATATAGAAGCACTGGAGAGTATGCAGAGAGGATTTATAAGGATGATACCAGAAATGTGAGGGTATACATATCAGGAAAGGATGAACAAGTTGTCTCTTTTTCTCTTCAAAAAAGAAGGCTGAGGGGGTGACCTAATAGATTTCTTTAAAATTATGAAAGATTTTGATAGAGTGGATGCATAGAGAATGTTTCCACTTATGGGGAAAAGCATAACTAGAGGCCATCAATATAAGATAGTCACCTAAAACTACAACAGGGAATTCAGAAGAAACTTCTTTACCAAATGAGTGGTGAGAATGTAAAACCACAGGGAGCAGTTGAAGCGAATAGTATCGATGCATTCAAGGGGAGGCTAGACAAGCATATGAAGGAGAAAGTAATACAGGGGTATGCGGATAGATTTAGATGAGGAAAGATGGGAGGAGGCTCGAGTGGAGCACAAACACTGGGATGGACTGGTTGGGCGGAATGGCCTGTTTCTGTGCCGTAATCCTATGTAATCCTATGTAATGTAAGTCATTCTCTTGCCAGTAATTGTCCCTTAAAAGTGAGCAATGCCATTACAGAAAAGAAATCTGAACTCATGAGTTCAATTGGACACCAGGCTTGGTGACTCACAAGTCAGTGTAGCTGACAGGAGATTCATTTTGGGAAGGGTAGTCCATGTGGTATGGTTAAGAGCACAGTTGTGGCTAACAGGATCAAGCTATTCCAAATAATAGATTCTCATTCAAGTTGCAAGTACAAGAGGGTCCTGAAATTCAGTACCGCTGGAAAGCTGGTACACCCCCCACCTTTTTGTAGCCAGTGGCGTCAAACTTTTTTCGTTGCTGCGCCATCCCATATTCAGCTCCAAAAGTGAACAGATGGGTTCCAGCGCTAATTAACCCGACCAAAGTGGAAATGGTGTTGCTGTCTTAATTTGAGCATTATTACCACTGAGAAATTCAGCATGCATGCTTTTTAAAGGCCACAGTTTGCAGCAAGGCCCTGAGGGGGGAAGGAGGTTGGAAGGATGGCTGGTGTAAGAGGTGCAAGGAGAGCCAACAGGTTCACTGATATGGAGCTGGAGACACTAATGGACAGTGTGGAGGACAGAAGAAGAATACTGTTTCCTGACGTGAGGAGACCTGGCAGACAGGCAGTACATAATGCATGAAGGGAGATTGCAGGGGAGTTGTCAGGCACCTCCATATATGTGAGGACCCACACTCCCAGGAAGGTGCTATCCAGTCTGCACCCGGCCCTTCCAAGGTGGCGATGGGTCGACTCCTCCGAGCTCTGGGGCGACGGGGATCCTCCTCCTCCTCCTCCTCCTCCTGTGCCTACTCTTCCTCGTCCTCCTCCTCCTCTTCCTCAGGTGGTACTGCTGGCTCCACCTCCATCGGCTGTCCCCTCATGATGTCCAGGTTGTGCAGCATGCAGCAGACCACGACGATTATGGACACCTGTTGAGGAGAGTACTGCAAGGTGCCACCAGAGCGGTCCAGGCACCGGAACCTCTGCTTAAGGATGCCTATGTACTGCTCGATGATGCATCTGGTGACACAATGAGCATCATTGTATGTCCTTCCGCAGTGGAATGAGCAGCCAAGTGGACAGGGGATCTCCCTTGTCCCCAAGCAGCCAACCGCAATCCGGATTTGGGCCGGTGAAGACGGTGGGCACACTGGTCTGGCACAGAATGAACGAATCATGGCTGCTGCCTCCCTTGCCCGCTGTCTGTCTGCACGGTGCTGACGGCGACACCTTCTCCTGCGTGCCGCTCTGCTTCTGAGCAAGTGTACCAGGTGTTGCCCTCCCAACACTTCTCCCATCTTCAGGGTGAACCCTGCCAAGCAGGTCTCTGCAACCCACAGGCCTCCACTAAAGAGTCAGACCTGAAAGTTGTACAAAAGTATGTGCAAACCTGAGCAGCACTCAGCAGGTTTAATGGAACCAAAACAATTTATAAAACTATTTAAAAAGCAAAATACTGCAGATGATGCAATCTGATATAAAAACACTAAAATTAATAAAACTATTTTGCTAACCAAGGGCCCCGATCGCAGCAACACTCCAGCGCTGTTGTGTTCGAGCACCGACTCGAATACCTCACGGGCATTGCCTGAAGAACTCCTACTTTTTTGGAGCTGAAAATCCCTGTCCTGGCCATTTTCCAGCTGCAGACCTCAACACTGGAAACTTACCTTTGCAGCGGCTTCACCCCGCCGTTTCCAGTGGAAGTGAGCACCACTCAAACCCCCTCTCCCCCCTCCCCCGAGCTGAATATGGCTCGGGGAGGGAAAAGTACCCGACTGTGGAGGCCGATCGATTTTTTTCGATCGGCCACCCAAACCCCGCGGTAGCCTTGCCTTCAGGGACGGTGAATTTCGGCCCCGAGATCTCTTAGATAAATCACTGAAAGCTTGCAATTCAATCTTTCCCTCATATTTCAGAAGAAAGTATTTCCATATGTACTATTGATTGGAGTGTAACCTTTGTAGCATTTTGGATTGTTTTAGATTTACATTTTTACTCTAAGGTACCAGGCCAACTTAGTTAGAAAGTCTTGAAATTTATTCCAGATGACTTGTGCATTATATGTATAAGAGTTCAATCTACCGTGGTAGGAAGGAACATTTCAAGCTTGACTTCATTGGGATTCTGCTGTCATGAAGCCTAATTCTATTCTAATTGCCTCAATTGATTTAAATCTTGAAAGTCTATGGGCCCAAAATTGATGAATTCATTGCCCACTGCCGCCCACTGCCACCGACATTCTTCTGGCAGATCGGCCCAGTGCCACTTTTGAGGTGGGCTGGAGCGAGCGGGAGGGGAGAACCGCCGGGAAGCGCCCGCTGATGTCAGCGGATAGTCGAGTGGCGCAACTGAGCTCCCGCCCGCCGAGCTCCCATATTCATGCAGGCGGGAGTTGGTGTCAGTACGGGGGTGGACCACTGGCTGGAGGCTGGTCTATCCCCAACAATAAGTATGAAGACCCGTAAAAAAAGGTTAGCAAACATTTTTTTTTCACAGCAACTTACCTCAGTGGAGTCCCCTGAACGTCTTCCAATGTTTTTTTTTCCTGATAATTTTTCTTTGCAGGTCTTCGACCCTCTGTGGGCCTGTCTCCATCCTCGGCAAGCAAGCGTGTTTGCCGCCAAGATTGGGAGTTCCCGCCGGCTGCCACCCAGCTTGGTGGTATAAGTCCCTCATTTGCCGCCCGCCGACCTTCAAGGGACCTTGTTGATGAATACCTCGCCCAAAGAATCGTCAGGTACCTCGGGGGCCGTCGGCGGTCCTTTGGGCAGCACTTGGGCGGCTGGGGGCCTTCACCAATTTCGGGCCCTATGTTTGGATCAGCAGATACCTAAATTATTTGAAATTAGCTACCTGAATTACTCTGAAATCAGAGACAAAGCAGAATTAATCTGGCCAAAATGGAAGCTAAACTTAAGCACCCTGGGTCATACCTTTCTCGACTGATGTCTCTATCAAACTCAGCGTGGACGATTCCAAATGGGCAAACACTAGATTATTGGTGAGTATACAGGTGTTAGAACCTAGAAAATTGGGTCATGGCCTCACCCACCTGTTCACACAGGTCCCCAGCTGTGGTCTTCTGCTGCCAGATGCACACTCCTGGCCCCTGGACAGGTAGTAAATGTTATATCTTTGGATGCTCTGATAATGACTCCACGAGGCAATGTATTGCACTTGAACTGTAGTGACCTTAGTCCATTTAATATAACTCCAGAGTGAGCATCACACATGGTGGCCTGCCTTTTATACTAGGCCTGGCACACCTGTACAGGTAACCTACAAGTCTCCTACTGCAATGCCCTCTGGTGGCACACCTTAGTGACCATACAGCTGGTGTACAAGTTTCCCATAGTAGTGCCCTCTGGTGGCACATCATATGTAATAGTACAAACAGTAAACATGTCTGGATACATGACATCACTCTTCCCTAAGTCCTTAGTGCAAATTGCCTTCATGCATGGACTGTGCTCTGGGCTTAGCTCGATCTGGTTGACCTTTGGAGGGTCATTTCCATCTTGGGTGAGTAGGTGGTGTTTCGTTAGCAGTAGAGGTGCTGGTGGTTTCTGTTTGTGAGTCCATGACCACTCCATTCTCATCCCCCCCCCCCCCACCCACCCCCCACATCTAGATTACGCTGATGGCTCATTACATTCATATACATTCAAGTTCAGAAAAAAAAAATTGCATTTACATCATTACATTTGTGGTACAGTTGTGAGGTAAGTACATTTGAATGGTGAGGTACATACTTAGAATATACTTGGAATCAGTGCTGGGGTCAGCACCGGTGCGTGAGGACAAACTAGTACCAGTACTGCTGGATGGTGCCCAGGTAGTCTGGTGGTAGCGCGGTGCCCAGTGTTGGCAGTGGGAACCCGGTTGGCTCAAGTTGCCTGCTCTCAGGGCCTTTGCCGTTGCTCCTAACATTGGGCAGGTTCACAGATGCCTGTGACCTCCCTGTCCTTTCCTTGCACCTAGGGTCGCTGCTGCTCCCTGGGGAGCAGTCATCTAGCACAGCACAGGGAACTGCTGACTCGCTTGCCTGGGCGTTATTTGGTTTGGGATCCTGGCTGCTCCCGGTCCCATTTGGGAGAACTGTTGCGGGTGACTCTTCATTCCCGGGTGTAGCCTTGGTGGCAATATAGTCTGGGGGCTGCACCTTAGTGCAGTTTGCTCTTTCAGGCTCATGGCGGTTGGTGGCATCGAGTACCTGAGAGGTGGAGCCGATCAGGGGCAGTGTATCGATACCGGTGCCGTTGCCCTCCTGGGATCGCTTGCTCTGCAGCTTGTATATATTAGCTGCTTGTGGCCACACTCCGGGGTGCATCACTCTGGTCCCAGGGATGCAAGCTACAGCATTGGGTAACTCGCTGGACCTGTGTGCTCCCAATGGGTGTTTGCCCACTACATTAACTGAATGCAGTTGAAATCCTACATCGCACAACGTTTCATTATTCATTATAGATAAACTGTAACTCCGATCGCAATCGCACGACTTTTCTTTGCTTATTACATGTATAAAACTCTGATCATCAATTACAAGCATTACATTTAACTCACAGTTGATGTTACATTGATTGAGAATGTGGACATGTTCCTTTTAAGTGTGGGGGGTTGCTGGCTTCCTTTGAGAGAGCCTTGCTATCTTTACCCCAATCCTCTTCTTCGCTTGGTACCATGTGTTGTTCCATCAGCGCTGCACCTCGTGGTCTGGCCGCCGCCATCTTTTTCTTCAGCGCCTCACCTTGTGGTTTGGGAGCCATCTTTCTTCCATCCACGATGTCGACTGCGGTGATCCTCTTCTCCCCAGGTTCTGCCACCGAGGCTGGGAAGTCACCTTTGGATCCGATTTTCTTCCTCCGGAGTCCTGCCACTAGAGCCTGGAAGGTGCATTTGGGTCGTCTCAGCCGGATCATCTCCACGCAGTCGTGCTGAGCGGTCTGTGCCTTGGGTGCTGTGCTGGTCTGCTCTCTGGTGCCGGATCCAACCTCAGGTGGGGGCTTGCTTTGCCTCTGAGCGTGGGGGCATCGATCGCTGGAGAGATGAAATCTTCCCAGCTCCAATGGATCTTCTCCATCCACCTTCTTCCGAGTAGCGTTGGTCCTACCTACAACCTGCAACAATTCATAGTGGTAACTTGTGCACTGCACCATCATGGAGTACCTTTACATCCGCACTCCCAATGACTGGGATAAGTTCATTGGTGTAGGTGCGCAGCTTTGCCTGAACCGGGATCAACTTGGGTCATTCAGCTTGATTGTCCCATAGCCTCTCAAAGGCTTCTTGATTCATTACTGACTGGCTCGCCCCCATGTCCACTTCCATGAAGACTAGAATGCTGTTTATCTCGACTTCCATCCTCAACGGGGAACATTCTGTGGTGCAGGTAAACATACCATACACCTCATCGTGGGGCTGAACTGCCTCCCTGACTATCGCTTCATAATCCGTGATGGATTCATGACCATCTGCAGACTCTTCATCAACACAGTGAGTCCTATTTCTTTTACACATTCGCTGGAGGTGGCCCTTTGTGCTGCAGCCTTTACACACATAGTCCTTAAAACGGCACTGGTGAGTCCTGTGATTCCCTCCGCAACGCCAGCATGGTGCTACTCGATTAGCCCCCCTCGGCGGACTCTGAGATAAGGGACTCGGGGGGCCTGTTCTCTCTCTCCTGAGGAGATTCATGTTCTACAGTCCTGCCTCTAAAAGGCACCAGTCTGTGTACCGTACTTGCCGGGTTTGAGCCCTGAGGATGAGTCATCCGCCTCGAGCCTCAGGTCGAGGTCATGAATGCCTGGCACATGATGATGGCCTTTTGCAGTGTGACTCTGGTATCTGCAGATAGTAGCCTGTGAAGAAGGCCCTCGTGGCCGATTCCGATGACAAAGATATCCCGCAGCGCTTCGGTGAGGTGTTCGCCGAAATCACATGGTGCCGCCAGCCTCCTGAGGTCTACAGCATATTTCGCGATTTCCTGGCCTTCGGGCTGTCGATGAGTATAAAACCAGTGTCTGGCTGTGAGGATGCTCTCTTTGGGCTTGAGTTGTTCTTGGATCAGCGTTACAAGCTCCTCAGACGTCTTGGTCGTTGTCTTCGCTGGTGCCAGCAAGTCCCTGACAAGGCCATAGGGGGCCCACAACTGGTTAGCAGGATAGCTCTGTGCTTATCAGCCAGTGTGGCCGGATTATCGCCTGTCAGGTCCTTTGCTGTGAAGAAATGGAGAGCCTCTCCGCAAAGGCATCCCAATCATCACCATCGGCGAACTGCTGCAATGTACCAAGGTTAGCCATTTTCAGTGAAAGTCCGTAATCTCGTCACCAATTGTTATGTCTATGGATCCGCTGATAATGACTCCACGAGGCAATGTATTGCACTTGAATTGTAGTGACCTTAGTCCATTTAATATAACTCCAGAGTGAGCATCGCACATGGTGGCCTGCCTTTTATACTAGGCCTGGCACACCTGTACAGGTAACCTACAAGTCTCCCATTGCAGTGCTCTCTGCTGGCACACCTGAGTGACCATACAGCTGGTGTACAAGTTTCCCATAGTAGTACCCTCTGGTGGCATATCATATGTAATAGCACAAGCAGTAAACATGTCTGGACACATGACAGTAAATCTAGCCAGTTATTGGGTAGGACTTTGCTTAGATTTATTTAAGTGCCTGCCGTTACGATCGGCGGCGCCTCCACGTCCCCGGCTTTGCCAGGTTTGTCGCCCGCTACTGGGCTCCCCCATACCCTTCTTGCCATGCGCACCCCCCCCCCCCCCCGCCCCGCCCCCCATGAAAATCCAGGCCTTTGTGTTTATTTTATTTACCAAGATACTAGATGAAAATAATATTGTATTTAAATTTGTGAATAGTTTGGTGTCCTTTGTTAGCCAGTCTGACATGGTACTACTTTTTCACTTTTTATACTCTATCCCTGTAGATGCTTCACAAATATATTCACATGGGTTGATAAGAACACAACACTCCATAAGAATTCCTCTGGTTATTTTGTGCAGCGACATTGTAACTGCTTTATTGAAGATTTCCTCTCTTCGATATTTCTACTGAAGTAGTAAACATACCCTATCCTTGCATCCATTCTTCTAGAAACACTGGAAGAAATCTTCATCAATGCATTAATGATGTGATGCCACTACACATAGTGACCAGCGGATTTCTTCCTCTCGTTTATGTCTTTTTTTATTTGTTCCGGGATGGAGGTGTTGCTGGCAAGGCCAGCATTTATTGCCCATCCCTAATTGCTCTTGAGAAGGTGGCGGTGAGCCAACTTCTTGAACCGCTGCAGTCCTTGAACCCGAAATTCAAGGACCTACCACCCGCGTGCCACCCACTTACTGCTCAAAAATGCGATTTTAGTGAAAAAACACCTACATGCCGCACAGCGGAATATTCATCATTGACATACCGCCGAACGGCATGCACATCATCCTTCATGCAGGACTACCCGCAGACCGCCCAAAAAGGTCAGATTTTCATCGCGTGCCGCTGACATATCACCGGAGCTGCATACCGTCCTGGATGTTAAGTGGGCGGGAATGGGCGAAGTGCTCGGAGCTGCCATTTTGAAATCGGGAACAGTCGGCTAAAGCAGCACCTCTGTATTTCTGAGGTGAACAGTGACATTGCAGTGCAATTTATATTGGTACTGAGTAACTTATTAAGATCAAAGGCATTTTGGTTTTTTTTTCATTGAAAAATATTCTGGAGGTTTAAAAAGAAGGGACCTGTACTATCTCAGCCTGTATTGCTGACTACCTGTCTAATGGAGGATCCAGATGTGAGCAGAGTTATCATGGTAATGGAGGACGTTGCAGAATGATGATGAGGAGGAGGCCTTACCCACAAAAGATTTTCAGGGAGAAGCACTCATACTTGGACCTGACCGATCGACAGTGCGTTTGAAGGCTGAGCTTCTGAAAAGAGGTGATCAATGAGATTTGCCAGCTCATTAAGGCAGACCTGCAGCCCAGTACCACCAACATTACTGCACTCTCTGTTGAGATGAAGGTGACTGCGGCACTTTCCTTTTATGCATGCGGCTCTTTACAGGCATCAGTTGGGGACATATGCTCTATTTCTCATTATGCTATGCATCGGTGCATTCGACAGGTAACCGAAGAACTGTATGCATGCTGGATGGAATTTATAAACTTCCCAATGACCAGGGAGGCACAGAGCGACAGGGCTTTGGGATTTGCATGCATTGCCGTCTTCCCCAAGATGCAGGGTGCTGTTGACTATACCCATATTGTCCTGCGAAGGATGGTGACAAACTTTTGGGGGCAGACGAAACGGAGGAGGATGCTCCATAGTCCCTTGCAGTTAACAGTGTCAAAGGCTTTTGTGAGGTCAAAGAAGTCCATGTACAAGGGTTGGTGCTGTTCCCTGCATTTTTCTTGCGGTTGTCGCGCGGTGAAGATCATGTCTGTTGTACCCCGTAGCAGACAGAATCCCCACTGTGAAACTGGGAGGAGCTCCTCAGCCACAGGGAGAAGACGGTTGAAGAGGATTCTAGCGATAACTTTCCCAGTGCCAACAACAGGGAGATTCCTCTGTAGTTGCCGCAGTCGGACTTGTCCCCTTTTTTAAAGATGGTGACGATTAAGGCATCTCTGAGATCTCCCGCCATGCACTCCTCCTTCCAGATGAGAGAGATGAGGTCATGCTTTTGAGCCAATAGTGCCTCTCCACCATACTTTATGGTCGACAGGGCTGTAGTGATACCCAACCTCCTGTATGGCTCAAAGATGTGGAGCATATACAGTAGACACCTCAAATCGCTGGAGAAGTACCACCAACGATGTCTTCGCAAAATCCTGCAAATCCCCTGGGATGATAGACGCGCCGCGTCAGTGTTCTCAATCAGGTCAACATCCCCAGCATCGAAGCACTGACCACACTCGACCAGGTCCATTAGGTGGGGCCACATTGTCTGCATGCCTGACACAAGACTCCCAAAGCAAGCGCTCTACTCGGAACTCCTACACAGCAAGCGAGCCCCAGGTGGGCAGAGGAAATTTTTCAAGGACACCCTCAAAGTCTCCCTGATAAAGTGCAACATCCCCATCAACACCTGGCCAAAGACCGCCCTAAGTGGAGGAAGAGCATCCGGAAGGATGCTAAGCACCTTGAGTCTTGTCGGCGAGAGCATGCAGAAAACATGCAGCAAACCAGTCCCACCCACACTTTGCTTCAATGACTGTCTGTCCCACCTGCGACAGAGACTGTAATTCCCGTATTGGACTGTACAGTGACCTGAGAACTCACTTTTAGAGTGGAAGCAAGTCTTCCTCGATTTCGAGGGATTGCCTATGATTATTGCCCTGCGAGCACCATTACAGGAGGCGGAGATGTACCAAAACTGTAAGGGATTTCACTCCCTCAACATGCAGCTCATATGCGACCATGTAAAGTGCATAATAGCAGTGAATGCCAACTTTCCAAGGAGCATCCATGATATACACATCTTGCGTGAGAGCACTGTGTCTGACCTGTTGGAAGTTTAAGCCACAAGGTAAATGCTGGATGCTGGGAGACAAAGGGTACGGCCTCGCCACCTGGCTCTTGACCCCATTATGGAACCCTCAGACAGAAGCTGAGCAATGATATAATGAGTCATATAGCTATATGTAATATTATCAAAAAAACAATTGGAGTGCCGAAGCAGTGCTTTCGATGCTTGTCCACTCGGGAGGCAGGCTCCAATACCACCCTGTGCAGGTTGTTCAGTTCACAGTGGTATGCTGCATGTTGCATAATTTAGTAATCATGAAGGGACAGGAATTGCCACAGAGGATTGTGGGAACACCTGCGGAGAGAGTGCAGGAGATGGTGGAGGAAGGAGAGGAAAATGAGGGGGAGGAGGATAAGATGGAGCTTCCAGATGAACCCATGGCACCTCCCCCAACAACACAGCGGAGGTCATGCAGAACATATGCCACTGCAAAATTTCTACGGCAGCAGCTCATAAATTAATGCTTTGCTTGAATGTGGAGAGCTGTGTTTTGGGACCCTGATGACCCTGATAACTGGTACCCCAAAAGTTTGACACTGTACAAGAGTGCTTAAATTCAATTCAAACATTTATGTAAAAATGTCAAAAATATACAACAATTTTAAAACTTTGTAAAACTTATAACTATAAAACTACTGTAACAACTTTATCAACTTTTAAAACAACTTTAATAAAACTTTAACAACTTTAATAAACTTTTCTCAAACTTCAATTATTCAATGAAGTACAACAAAAAACCCTTTACTGTCCTCAACCACGACCTCGATTGCGTGCTACACCACCCTTGGGACTATTTCCCCCTTTCTTATTCCCACCCTTCTCTTTCCCAATGCCCCTGAGCCTGGACCGCCCCATGGTGGAGCAGCACCGCACCCCGAGTGCTGTTTCTGTCGTTGGGGGTCAGACATTGCAGGCGCAATAAATGGGGTCTCAGGAGAAGCTTTTGACATGGAAGGCACGTATTCAGGGCTGGAAGATGCTGTCAGCTGCCCACCCTCAGGTGCTATCGACCTGACTACTATGACACGGGGGGACTCCGTGCCATATCCTGATCCCGTCGATTGCCGCATGGCTTCGTCGGAGTCGGTGGTTCGCTCCATCGTGGTGTTCAGACGCGACATATCCTCCGATTGCCGTTCTGATAGCGCCGCGATGTTTGCGGCTAACATAGCCATGGTCTTTTGCAGCTCTCGACCAATGTAATCGCTGGCCTGTGACAGACGCACTATGTCCTGGTACACGCCTATCTGTCGTATAGCAACCAAACTTTTCAGCACCAACCTCTGTCGCTGCGGCAAAGGTGCTGCAACACTGGAGGTGTCTTGCTGCGCATGGCTTGGTCCCGCAGACTCAGAGGAGCCACGGGGGAGTTCCCTGAATACAGACTCGGTGGTGGAGGATGTTCCAGCTGGCCCACATGGAGCTGGGGTATCCTCCTCCATCTCCACTCCCATCTCCACCTCCACTGGCTCCAGGGTCGGCGGCTCTTCCTCTTCCTCTTTGTCGTCATCATCTCTGCCAGTGGTGAAGTCAGGAGAGGGCTGCCAGAGATGCCAGAGGTGGAGGCAGTGGGTTTGTCATCTGGTCTCTCTGTGTTGGTCTGGTATGAATCAACCGAGTCTGGAAGTACAAAACAACATTTAAAAATGCTTGGCACCAGGGGATGGGTCAGGGTTACATGAGTAAATAGTACAGTGATTATCGCAGTCTTACTTAAATGTCCACCACTGCTGCAGTACTGCAGTACATATCGCAGACAGACAATACATATATACATTGTATTACATGTCCCCAACATTGCAGTACATCACATGAGGCCAACATTACAGTGCAATAATCTTACATTACAACATATGAGGCCAATATTGCAGTTACAGTTACATTACATGACATGACAGGACCGCAACACAGACTCGGGATTAAAATCAACTTACCATCCAGTGTGAGTGGGTCAGCTCCAATGCCGGTGGTGGCACGATTGCTATCCCCAACCAGGGACAGGGCACGGATCTCGACGTCAGTCAGAGGCTCTTGGGTTGTGGCTCCTCCCACCGCACACCGCTGATCAGCTGCTATTGCAGATGTCTTTTTCTGTAGAAAGTAAAGTAAATCAAAGTAAAAATCTTCAATCCATTTAACATCGCAGACACACAGGGTCACACACACACACATATTAAAACACTGCAATGATCCTCTTGTCATTGCCTGAAAGCACGAATACATTGCCGCAACCTTAAGATAAATAAAAT
The DNA here is from genome assembly GCF_044704955.1 of Pristiophorus japonicus. NCBI lineage: Eukaryota > Metazoa > Chordata > Chondrichthyes > Pristiophoridae > Pristiophorus > Pristiophorus japonicus. Next base: position 218,869,025 of record NC_091982.1, read on the forward strand.
CATCCGTGTGATACTGAATCTACATTTACATGGTACATGGCACATTTACTAGCCACCAGGTGGCGCCACTGTCGGAGGTCATTGGGCTGTGCGCACATGTGTGTGGCCCAGGTATAAAAGGCCAACCATCTTGTAATGTAATCACTTTTGGCCCTAATAAAGTAGAGCCAGGTTTGTACCTGTTCGGAGTTTACAATATTCAATCTATTGAGTAATTGCATACGCAACATGATGGGTGCATAAATAAAATCATTACTTACTCTTGCGACCCTCACCAGATCATTCCACCTCTTACAGCACCTTTCCCCGGTGCGTACCATGGTATTTATGGAGGACACAGCCTACCCGAGCTCGTCCCATATCCTGTTGTACTCCTTTGAGAGGGGCTTTCCATGACCACCCTTCATTATCTCGGAGTACCTCTCTGTAATATGCTCAAGAAGGGCAGGTAACTCCGTCTCCTCGAAGGCGTGCGCCCTCAGTCTCCCGTCCTTTTCGACGTTCCTGCGCTTCGACTTCTTTTTTAACGTTTCCATTATATTTATGTTATATTACGTTTTTGCTTTGTAAAATATGTCTTCTTATTGTTCAAACGGTAGAATTATTAGTTGTTATGAATATTTTTTAACTCTGCAATGTGCTTTTAAAGTAACTGACCATCGACTAGTTGCTGCTCCTTCTCACTCTCTCTCTCCTCTTCAAGTCACTGCGCATGCGCGGGTGACCCATGATCCCCGGAATCGCGGGTAAAACGTTTCTGTGAAAAAAACGGGGGGAAAAAATCGCATATGCACAATTCAGTGCCACACCGTCCATCGAAAAGAAAGCCGATTTAGATCGACTACTATGTTACCTACCGCCCAATGCAGACCACTGGCATACCGTGACATAACGGCAAAAAAAAAAAAACAAGTTTGGTTTCGGCAGTATGCCGGCGGTTTGAAACGATGCATTGCTGGCATACCGCTGAGAAATGGGCGGACCTTATGCAACGACCAATTTTGGGCCCCTTATGGTGAACATACTCCCACAGTGCTGTTAGGGAGTGAGTTGCAGGATTTTGAGCCAGCGACGATGAAGGAACAGCAATATATTTCCAAGTCAGGATGGTGTGTAACTTAGAGGGGAACTTGCAGGTGATGTTGCTCCCATGCGCCTACTGCCCTTGTCCTTCTAGGTGGTGGAGTCATGGGTTTGGGAGGTGCTGCCGAAGTAGCCGTGGCGGTTGCTACAGTGCATCATATAGATAGTACACACTGCAGCCACAGTGGAGGGAGTGAATGTTGAAGTTGGTGGATGGGCTGCCAATCAAGCGGGCTGCTTTGTTCTGGTGTAGAACTTCTTGACTGCTGTTTGAGCTGCACTCATCCAGGCAAGTGGAGAGTATTCCATCACACTCTGACTTGTGCCTTGTAGATGGTGGAAAGGCTTTAAGGAGTCAGGAAGTGAGACACTTGCCGCAGAATACCCAGCCTCTGACCCGCTCTTGTTTCCACAGTATTTACATGTCTGGTTCAGTTAAGTTTCTGGCCAATGGTGACCCCACGATATTGATGGAGGGGGATTCGGTGATGGTAATGCCATTGAATATCAAGGGGAGGTAGTTAATCGCTTGTTGAAGATGTTCATTTCCTGACATTTGTGTGGTGTGAATGTTATTTGCCACTTATCAGTCCAAGCCTGAATGTCATCCAGCTGTTGCTGCATGCGGGCATGGATTGCTTCATTTTCTGAGGAGTTGCGAATGGAACTGAACTCTGTGCAATCATCAACGAACATCCCCACTTCTGGCCTTATGAAGGAGAGAAGGTCATTGATGAAGCAGCTGAAAATGGGTGGGCCTAGAATTGCCCTGAGGAACTTCTGCAGCGATGATTGACCTCCAACAACCACAACAATCTTCCTTTGTGCTAGGTATGACTTCAGCCAGTGGAGAGTTTTCTCCCTGATTCCCATTGACTTCAATTTTACTAAGGCTCCTTGATGCCACATTCAGTCAAATACTGCCTTGATGTCAAGGGTAGTCACTCTCACCTCACCTCTGGAATTCAGCTCTTTATTCCATGTTTGAACCAAAGTTGTAATGAGATCTGGAGCCGAGTGGTCCTGGCGGAACCCAAACTGAGCATCGATGAGCAGGTTATTGGTGAGTAAGTGCTGCTTATTAGCACTGTCGATGACACCTTCCATCATTTTACTGATGATTGAGAGTAGACTGATGCTGCAGTAATTGACCGGATTAGATTTGTATTGCTTTTTGTGGACAGGACATACCTGGCGGTTCTCCATATCGACGGGTAGATGCCAGTATTGTAGCTGTACCAGAACAGCTTGGCTAGAGGAACGACTAGTTCTGGAGCACAAGTCTTCAACAAGACAGCCAGGATGTTGTCGGGGCCCATAGCCTTTGCTGTATCCAGTGTGCTCAGCCATTTCTTGATATCACGTAGAGTGAATCGAATTGGCTGAAGACTGGCTTCTGTGATGGTGGAGATTTCAGGAGGAGGCTGATGTGGATCATTGACTCGGCACTTCTGGCTGAAGATGGTTGCAAACACATCAGTCTTCTCTGTTGCACTCACGTGCTGGGCACCGCCATAATTGAGGATGAGGTTATTCATGGAGCCTCCTCCTCCCATTATTTGCTTAATTGTCCACCACCATTCACGACTGGATGTGGCAGGACTGCAGAGTTTTGATCTAATTCATTGATTGCTTAGCTCTGTCTAAAGTATGCTGCTTCCGCTGCTTAGCATGTTGGCAACTCATTATTAGGTACGCCTGGTGCTGCTCCTGGCATGCTTTTCTGCACTCCTCATTGAACCAGGGTTGGTCACCTGGCTTGATGGTAATGGTAGAGTGAGGGATATACCAGGCCATGAGGTTACAGATTGTGGTGGAATAAAATTCTGCTGCTGCTGATGGCCCACAGTGCCTCCTGGATGCCCAATTTTGAGCTGCTAAGTTCTGTTTGGAATCTATCCTATTTCGTACAGTGGTTGTGCCACACAACACGATGGAAGGTGTCTTCAGTGTGAAAATGGGACATCGTCTGCACAAGGACTGTGTGGTGATCACTGCTACCAATGCTGTTGTGGAAAGATGCATCTACATCAGGTAGATTGGTGAGGACAAGGTCAAGTGGGTTTTTCCCCTGGTTCTCCCACCACCTGTCGCAGGCCCAGTCGGGTAGCTATGTCCTTCAAGGACTTGGCCAGCTCAATCAGTAGTGGTGCTACCGAGCCACTCTTGGTGATGGACATTGAAATCCCCCATACAGAGTACATTCTGTGCCCTTGCTACCCTCAGTACTTCTTCCAAGTGATATTCAACATGGAGGACTACTGATTCATCAGCTGAGGGAGGGCAGTAGATGGTAATCAGCAGGAGGTTTCCTTGCGACTTCATAGGGTCCGGTGTCAATGTTGAGGACTCCCAGGGCCATACCCTCTTGACTATATACCACTTTGCCACCACCTCAGGTTGGTCTGTCCTGCCCGTGAGACAGGACATACCCATAATGGAGCAGTCTGGGACGGCTGAAAGATATGATCCTGTGATTATGACAAGTTTGGCACGAGTCCCCAGATGTTAGTGAGGAGAACTTTTCAGGATTGGCTGGGCTGGATGTGCCTTTGTCGTGTCCGAAGCCGGTGCCGAGTTCGATGCCGGGTGGTCCGTCCGGTTTTATTCTTATTATTGTTTCTTTTAGTGGTTTCTTACAACTGAGTGGCTTGCTCGGCCATATCAGAGGGCAGTTACAAGTCAACCACATTGCTGTGGGTCTGGAGTCACATATTGGCCAGACTAGTTAAGGACGACAGATTTCCTTCCCTAAAGAACATGAGTATATTGGATGGGTTTTTTCATGGTCACCATTACTAATACTAGTTTTTTTTCCAGGTTTATTTAATTAACTGAATTTAAATTCCCCAGCTGCTGTGTGGGATTTGAAACGACGACTCCGAATTATTAGTCCAGGCCTCTAGATTACTAATAATTTAGCCACTATACTACCGTTCCCGTGATAAAAAGAGATCAACTAAAACCAGTGGTAATTTATGCAAGTATTTTAGTGCTGTACTTTTTGAGAGAGGTGTCTTTATTTTCAGACAAGTGATAGCTGGGAGAAGTGCCATTCATGGAGGGACATTAAATTGGTTTGTGGTATCATTGCTGCAAGTTTACAAGAAAATAATTTGCATCAAATAAAAGAAAGCATATTCCAGCATGGAATGTGCTCATGAGGCCACCCAACATATTGGGCAATTAAAGAGCCCATTTTTGCGTCCACAAAATGGGCACGGCGCCAATGAATTTCTAGCCAAGATATCAAAATGCTACAGAGTGCTTTTATGATGAAAATCCATGTTTACAGAAGAGTCTGAACCTTTCAATGCAAGAATGTGCACAATATATTTTCAGAAACACACATGCCATTTCTACACTGTTCTATACATCCACAAAAAGAAATGCATAAAGCTAAAGCAGGGTCAATCTTTCTGACTTTCCGCAGAGATTATTTTCCTTTAAAAATAAGCCGGCCTATTATTTTGGTAGAGTACGTGATAACACAGGGTGGCAGGGTATGATGATACATGACAGATAGGTGACCTTGGAGATGAAAAATACAACAGTGACTTCATTATAATCATTTGGGCTGAAATTCAGCCCCACCAGAAACCTGGTGCACCCACCTTTTTAAAAGTTTTTAACTGCCGTTTCAGGTGAGGTCGCCTCTTTCGTGCAATTCAGCTTTTTTTTTAAATGGCCAGGAAGACAATCATAATGGGGGCGGAAGTGCGGCGGTAAATACTGGTGAAGGGCGGAAGTGGAGGCGGGATGGAGTCTCCGTAGCTGTCACTCAGCGGTGGTGACGTCATTGCGCCTGCGTCACCATGTATCTCCCCTCCTTTAAAGGGGAGAGAATTGGCGATTATTTAAGATTGGCCACTGGGCCACCAGGGAGGGTTTTGGCTGGGCCAGTAGCCTGGCACCCATGAGGGGATGCCGGGCTACCTGTTGGTGGCCCGGCTGAACCAGGGGGCACAATAGACCGGCCAAAATAGAAATCGGCCGGCAAAAAAAATAAAATGGCGGCCGCGGCATTGGGCCCTTGCCTTTAATGGCTGCCGCACCACCAGGCTGACACAGGGAATGAAAGGTGCAGCGACAGAAAAAGCTATCGAGAGCACCACTTGGCGGGCATAAGATTTTTCGGGTTTAATTTCGAGGGAGGTGGGGGTCCTAGCGGTGCACGTATTGATGACGCACTCATGGCCACTCGACTCCACCGCATGGCCGCCGCAATCCAGCAGTAACGGGTCTTTTTCAGGAGCTGAATTTCGGCCCCATTATGTCATATTTTTTAAGTAGAAATATGCATGTTAATCTGCCTCCTCCAATTTTATATGCTCATAGAATCATAGAAATTTACAGCATGGAAGGAGGCCATTTTGGCCCATCGTGTCCGCGCCGGCCAACCAACAGCTATCCAGCCTAATCCCATTTTCCAGTTCCTGGTCCACAGGTTATGGCTCTTCAAGTGCTTATCCAAGTATTTTTTTAAATGTGGTGAAGGTTTCTGCCTCTACCATCCTTTCAGACAGTGAGTTCCAGTCCCTCACCATCCTCTGGGTTAAAATATTTCCCCTAAATCCCCTCTAAATCCCCTAGCAATTACTTTAACTCTATGCCCCCTGGTTGTTGACCCCTCTGCTAAGGGAAATATATCTTTCCTATCCACTCTATCTAGGTGCCTCATAATTTTATATATCTCAATAAGGTTTCCCCTCAGCCTCCTCTGTTCCAAAGAGAACAACCCCAGCCTATTCAATCATTCCTCATAGCTAAGGTCATCCACCTTGGAAAAAAAAACAGTAAAAGGGAATATTATTTGAATGGGGAGAAATTACAACATGCTGCAGTGCAGAGGGACCTGGGGGTCCTTGTGCATGAATCCCAAAAAGTTAGTTTGCAGGTGCAGCAAGTAATCAGGAAGGCGAATGGAATGTTGGCCTTCATTGCGAGAGGGATGGAGTACAAAAGCAGGGAGGTCCTGCTGCAACTGTACAGGGTATTGGTGAGGCCGCACCTGGAGTACTGCGTGCAGTTTTGGTCACCTTACTTAAGGAAGGATATACTAGCCTTGGAGGGGGTACAGAGATGATTCACTAGGCTGATTCTGGAGATGAGGGGGTTACCTTATGATGATAGATTGAGTAGACTGGGTCTTTACTCGTTGGAGTTCAGAAGGATGAGGAGTGATCTTATAGAAACATTTAAAATAATGAAAGGGATAGACAAGATAGAGGCATAGAGGTTGTTTCCACTGGTCGAAGAGACTAGAACTAGGGGGCACAGCCTCAAAATACGGGGGAGCCAATTTAAAACCGAGTTGAGAAGGAATTTCTTCTCCCAGAGGGTTGTGAATCTGTGGAATTCTCTGCCCAAGGAAGCAGTTGAGGCTAGCTCATTGAATATATTCAAATCACAGATAGATAGATTTTTAACCAATAAGGGAATTAAGGGTTATGGGGAGCGGGCAGGTAAGTGGAGCTGAGTCCATGGCCAGATCAGCCATGACCTTTTTGAATGGCAGAGCAGGCTCGAGGGGCTAGATGGCCTACTCCTGTTCCTAATTCTTATGTTCTTATGTTCTAAAATTCTGCAGTCCAGCCAACATCCTCGTAAATCTCCTCTGTACCCTCTCTAGAGCAATCATATATTTCCTGTAACGTGGTGACCAGAATTGTACTCTAGCTGTGGCCTAACTAGTGTTGTATACAGTTCAAACATAACCTCCCTGCTCTTGTATTCTATGCCCTGGCTAATAAAGGCAATTATTCCATATGCCTTCTTAACCACCTTATCTACCTGGCCTTCTACCTTCAGGGATCTGTGGACATGCACTCCTTTGTTCATCTACAGTTCTCAGTGTCTTACCAGTTATTGTGCCTTGTTAGCCCTCCCTAATGCGTGACCTCACACTTCTCTGGATTGAATTCCATTTGCCACAGTTCTGCCCACCTGACCAGTTCATTGATATCTTCCTACAGTCTGCAGCTTTCTTCTTCATTATCAACCACATGACCAATTTTTAAACAAAGGTACAACATTAGCAGTTCTCCAGCATTTAGGGTTAGGGTTAGGGTTAGGGTAACCCTAACCCTAACCACTCCTGTAACCAGAGAGGATTGAAAAATGATGGTCAGAGCCTCTTCTATTTCCTCTTGCTTCTCTTAACAGCCTAGGATATATTTCATCTGGGCCTGGGGATTTATCCACTTTCAAAGCTTCTAAACCCCATAATACTTCCTCTCTCACTATGTTTATTTCATCTAATATTTCACACTCCTCCTCTCCGATTGCAGTATCTGCATTGCCGCTCTCTTTTTTGAAAACAGATGCAAAGTATTCATTTAGAACCAGACCCATGTCTTCCGCCTCCACACACAGATTTCCTTTATGGTCTCGAATCAGTCCTACTCTTTCTTTAGTTATCCTCTTGCTCTTAATGTATTTATAAAAAATCTTTGTGTTTTCCTTGATTTTACTTATCAAATTTTTTTCATGCTCTCTCCTTGCTTTCCTAATTTATTTTTTAATTTCACCCTAGCACTTTCTGTACTCCTCTAGGGTTTCTGCAGTATTGAACCCTCGGTATGTGTCAGAACCCTCCCTTTTTTCTTTATCCTACCCTGTATGCCCCTTGACCTCCAGGTGGCACTAGATTTGTTAGTCCCACCCTTTCTCTTTAAGGGAACATACTTGCTCTGAACCCTCAGGATCTCCTCCTTGAATGCCTCCCACTGCTCTGACACTGATTTATCTGCAAATAGCTGTTTCCAGTCCACTTTAGTTAAATCACATCTCAGCTTAGTAAAATTGGCCTTTCCCCAATTGAGAACTTTTATTCCTGGTCTATCTTTGTCCTTTTCCATAACTACCCTAAAGCCAACTGAATTATGATCACTAGCACCAAAATGCTCTCCCATTGATACCTCTTCCATCTGCCCAGCTTCATTCCCTAAAACTAAGTCCAGAACCACCCCTCCCTTGTTGGGCTTGCTACATATTGGCTAAAAAAGTTATCCTGAATGCATTTTAGGAATTCTGCACCCTCTCTACCTTTCACACTAATTCTATCCCAGTTAATGTTAGGTTCGTTAAGATCCCCTACTATTACTGCCCTATAGTTTTTGCACTTCTCAGAAATTTGCCTACTTAGTTGCTCTTCTATCTCCCTCTGACTGTGGGTCTATAGTACACTCCCAGCAGTGTGATTAATTAATGAAGTGTCTGGAAACAGAATGGGGCTGAAATTGCCCTCCGCCCCTCTTGGGGCGCATTATTCGAATTATGACCGCCTGGTGCAAGTCAGAAGGAAAAGCCAGAAAATTTGTTTCTTTATCTCTGACACCGCCTCCCAGCACTTTGGGGCGCTGGTGGAGGTGCTGTAGGGGTGGGATCAGGTATGGAGCAGAGTAGTGATGACGCCAGTGCGACACGGATGTGCCGCGTCACTTAAAGGGGAGGGATGCTGCGAGGCCCTCGTTGAGCCCACTGGGCCACCAGGAAGGATTTTGGCCAGGCCAGTGGCCTGATAACCAAGAGGGTGTGCCAGGCGGCCTGGCCGAACTAGCGGCCGACATTGTTGGGCCAACGCAGGAGTCAGCCGACAATTAAAAATAAAATGGCAGCCACAGCAGTGCGCCCTCCCCTTTAAGGGTGGCCACACCGCCCAGCCCCTACAGCTTCCTGCCTCGCAAAGCAGTAGGGGTACCGACCAGTGGCGGCCACGCTCCCGCGGGGCAATTTTCCCCACAGGGCAGAAAAGGGATCGGAGCACCAAGCCGAGTGGAAACACAGGCCATGGTGGAAACCTGTTTCCACCACTCCTGGTCCAGGGGCAAATCCGGATGGATCACACCATCCGCCTGCCCCTTGTCAGAAAGGCCTTACCGCTCCATTAATGCCTCTTTACCAGCCCCATTACCAGCAACATTTGGCCATGAAAGCTGCTGTATTTTTGTAAAAACTCAACTGATTCACTAATGTTTTTTTTAACAGTAACAGATTAAAGAGTGTACAATACAAGTTTAATGTCTTCAAAAATTCCAGAGTTATCAGATTATAAAGTTATAGGGCTAGATTTTCGGTTGTCGGCGAAAACGGTAGTTTTACGCCAAAATTACAGTTTTCGCTGTGCTACCATTTTTAGGCCTAAATTTCACCCTTTACTTTTGCGCCGGTAAACTCAGCGTTGCACGAGGATTCGCAGCGCAACCCGCAAATTTTGGCAACTTTAATCCGAGGCCGATAGTGCTGCAAGAGAGGCCTGGGGGGGGGGGAACAAAAAAAACAAAATTGCAAAAAACATTCATAAAAAATTCACTAAACCCCAAATAAATCGCTGAAAAATAATTAAAAATAAAAACGTTAACTGACCTTTTTTGCAGGTCTTCATATTTACCCCTGCTGGCAGGGCTGCACCGCAGGTTTGACCTGTCGGTATTCTGGGCGTGGCGGAGAATGCCGAATTTACAATGGTAACGCAATCAGCAGCATGGCACACCGTTTCACGTTGGCGCACCTCTCCCCAGTGGTACGTGGAAGCGCCGCCGCAAAAAGGTGCCCAAAGATCCAGCCAACCGAGTTTTCACCGCGGAGGGTCAAATTATGGCGAAAACCCGGTCGCAAAGTTGCCGAAATTCTAGCCCATAAAGTTGCATCAGGCATTTTTAATTCAAGTGAAGGAAGGCCTGACCTCTTTTAACCATGTCTCTTAGGTAAGGTTGGGAGACTCGTTACCAACTGAAAGCAACCCTGTCTTCCTCCACAAGGATTCAATTCTAATCAGCATTTAAAAGCAAAATACTTTGGATCCAGTAAATCTGAAATAAATAGAAAATGCTGGAAATACTCAGCAGGTCGGGCAGCATCTGTGAGTGAGTAACAGAGTTAACGTTTCAGGCTGATGACCTTTCATCGGAACTCCTATGATTCATCAGCGTTTAACTGCTTTAAGTTACCATGGCTTGTTTAGCTTCAGTGGAATCTGATAATATCAAACATGAGAGAATCTGGATTAATAATCAAGTCCCTGAAACACAGCATCATATCGCATAACGGCAGAATAAAATTCATACAATCCACATGATACTTTATTGTCATTGGAAATAAAACAACTCTGCTATTGGGAAAGGAATGTTGTCATCAAAATATAACAGCAGGTGTTCAAATCATGTAACATCTAAAACACACAACACATAGCATTACATTGAGGCTGAAATATTCAAAACATCCTTCTGTGGCATGCGTCATAATAATTTGTGCTGTTAAAAATTGCAAACATGTCCTTTCTTACAAAATTTAGAAAATTTTCAAAAGGACACAGGAGCTGTTTGGAATGTGTTTTGTGCCCATAGCAGAATGAGGTTCGGGGCGTTACATCATCACCGTTATAAAGAATACGAATAAAATTATTTTTTTTGTCCTTTTCGTTTTGCCAAATTTCAAAGACTATTCGGGCACCAAATCGAGGGAAACTGGCATCAGTAATGCCCAAAGCACTGAGCAGGGGTGCCACTGTGACATCATGGGCAGAGTAGAGCGCAAATATCTCATCCTTTCTTCCTTGAGCGATTCGTTGCATGCGAGTGACAGTCTGGTTTAAAATCGGATGGGTTGCAAGCAGTGCATATTTATAATACAATTTCTTCCTCTGCCTGTCTCCCTCATCCTCCAGCTGATGTGCCTTGATGACTTTAAAGTGGTTCAAGTTAATGCAACCATGTTCTGTGCACGGAAATGAGACATTGTGACAGAAATGGCACAGCAGGGAATCAATGGGATTAGCTGCTCTTAACTGCCTTGTGGGAATCCCCACGATTTTTGCCATGTCTATGTATGTTTGTTCCAACAGGCTGTTCTTAACCCGCAAGTTGTACTGGCGCCGTTGCTCCTCTTCCAGATAGTGATTACGCATTGGGCAGTCACAGTTGTTAGAGCAGAAAATGGTGCTCCATTGGTACCGAATGTGTATTTTCCCCCAATCAAATTTTGGTAGTAGACTGTACAGCAGAGCTAGCCCACTCTGCAGTGTCCGGCTTTTTCCTGTTGATTCCACATAAAGTTGTTTCATTGCCCAGTTGTCAGACAGCAGCTTGTGTTTCTTAATATAAGTGTCGCGCAAATGGTCCCCATTCAGGAGATGCTGGATAACACCTGCAAGCAAAAAAACTGAGATTGTAAAGAACCATTTCTAATGCTGTGTTCAAACAGCTGTTTGAGACTTGAATTGTTTTTTTACACTTTGCCCTATTCCGGTGGTAGCCAGCAAGGAGCAACAGGAGTTGCTCAGTGTAAAGTGAGATATGGCACTTTGCATTACAATCATTCATTAGGACATGGGCCACACCATCACACATTTGAGTAACAAAATATTCAACAGCTTGAATACTGCTAAACATCCTCAAACCTAGCCAATGCTATATTTATGGAGTAGATCAGGTTCATTGAATCATAGAATGATACAGTACAGAAGGAGGCCATTCGGCCCATTCTACCTGTGCCTGTTACGGCTTTTTGAAGGAACTATCTAATTAGTCCCACTCTCTTACTCTTTCCACATTACCCTGTAAATTGTTCTGCTTTAAGTACTTATCCAATTCTGTTTTGAATCTTATTATTGTATCTGCTTCCACCATCCTTTCAGGCAGTGCATTCCAGGTCATACAACACGCTGTACAAAAAATGTTCCCTCATGTTGCCTCTGGTTCTTTTGCCAATCACCTTGAATCTATGTCCTCTGGTTACTGACCCTTCTGTATTTACTCTATCAAAGTCATTCATGATTTTGAATATGTCTATCAAATCTCCTCTTAACCTTCTCTGCTCTAAGGAGAACAACCCCATCTTCTCCAGTCTCTCCACATAACTGAAGACCCTCATCCCTAGTATCATTCTAGTAAATCTCTTGTGCACCCTCTCCAAGGCCTTTACATCCTTCAAATGGCATCATCAGGGCCAGACTACAATCTTAACCCCAGGTTTGTGCGTACAGCAAGAGCAGTTTTTTTTTAAAGCGCTGTTTCCTTGTAGGCCAGGAGAGGCAGATATGCTCCTTCAGGCCCCACGCAAGGACATTTCGAGCCTTTCCTGCCCTGCTCTTCCATCCCCACCAAAATATCCAAAGGCCTTCCTAAATACTTACTTTAGTGCCTTGAAGCTATTGATGATGGCCTCCTGCTGCCCAAAATCCTACTCCTGCCCAACAACTACACAGCTCCTTCCACAGGGATCAGACAGGAGATGCCTTTTTTTTTTGCAGATGAGGTCCAACAGTTAAAATGTCCCCAGCCTCATGCGGCAGAGGGCCAAGGATCATTTAATGTATGCACCTATGAGCATGCTCACAGGTTTGTAAAGCTGTTGGGCACCCTGTGCGGAGAGCAGCGGGTAGGTCCGAGGGCCTCCTTGTAAGACTGCTCCTGGGCACGGCCAAGGTTGCCATCAGCCGGTCCAGGCAGCGGGCAGTCGAGGGGGTCGTTCAGCCTGACTGCCTGCCTCTCTTCCGTGCTTACATCCGGGCCAGGGTGTCCCTAGAGATGGAGCATGCAGTGTCCACCAGTACGCTCACGGCCTTCCGGGAGAGGTGGGCGCATTATCACCCCCGGCAACCGAATTTTAATTTGATTTTACATCGGGGGGCACTTGATCTAATGTTTATTTTGTTCCCCCCCCCGCAAAAGAGTTGTAAAGCTGTTGCATTGTGAGTGGCTTAGCCAGTCACGTGATGTTTACAAGACTCAATAAAACCCCAGTCAGTTGGGTCTAGGTCATCCACAACGAGGTATGCAGTTGTGAGCCTAATGGATGAACTGGAAATGTGTAGTGTGATTGTTAAACCTTTATTAATAAAGCAATGAGTTCTTAATAGCAATGTGTTGCTATGAATTCTTAAGCAAAGAACCCATTAAGCAAAGACATTACAGATCACATTCACTGCCCCTGGCCCCACCAATCACACTCTTCCTTAAAGTTGGCCCCAGCATGTCAATCTTCTTCTAACATCTTTCATAAAGAAATAATATACAATAATACATATATATCTACATAGACAGTCGTAAACTACGGGGTAGATTTTTAACTTGCCGCCTGGGTAGAAAACTGGCATGGCAGATCAGCTACCCACGAAAGAAACTGTCGACTTTCATTTCCATTACGACCAATCTGCCCCATGTTAATTTTTAATTGTCATGCTAATCTAATGTTCTAGCACAATAAGGTATTCCAACAATGTACAGAATTTTGAAAAGCAGACAGCAACTGCTCCCAATGTGCATTTCCCCTCTCTTCAGACAAGTTATAAGCTGCTAAGAGTGCTTGAATTTAGAATTCTGTTTCAAGATATCGTTTGTTGCCTCATGCATGCTTTTTACTGTCCAGTAACAGCATATCAGCAAACACCCTCAATTCACAAGATTTACTCGAAATATTTTTTTCATATTCAAATGGATATTTTGGCATTTTGAACTGGTCACTGTCATAAATAAAAGCATGAAGGTCCACACTTGGCCCCAATTTTAATGCTAGGTGGATTCTCTCTTCAGGCCCGAGTTAAAATTACAGTTGGGTCCCAATGATGTCACCGGGCTACAACATGCAACATGTAAGGAAGGATCCTGTTGACTCTGGGCAGGTGTCCTTGCAGCCTGCTCAGGAGAGCAAGTTAAAATGGCAGATGTTGCGATTATGGGGGCTTTCGGACAGATGAGAGCAAGGGTGATTTTAACTGCCTTACCCCTGAGCTTTCCCACAAGCACACAAAATACAAGAAGGAAATGGAGCATCATACATTCCCTATACTAGCATCAAAGCAATGCCAGCAGCATGCCACAGTCAGGTATCAGTCTATAGAATCAATGCTTACTGTTATGAAAGTTTATGGATTACAGCATTTCTCAGATATTTAAGGATGCAGCACAGTACCATCATTTTGACATAATAACCAGAGTTTTTGGAGTGTTCATGCAGCAGCATTTCACATTAAATTCATGGTCTAAATAAAAAAGGGAAGGTGGCTCAACCGTGGCTATCAAGGGAAATCAGGGATAGTATTAAAGCCAAGGAAGTGGCATACAAATTGGCCAGAAATAGCAGCGAACCCGGAGACTGGGAGGAATTTAGAACTCAGCAGAGGAGGACAAAGGGTTTTATTAGGGCAGGGAAAATAGAGTACGAGAGGAAGCTTGCAGGGAACATTAAGACGGACTGCAAAAGCTCCTATAGATATGTAAAGAGAAAAAGGTTAGTAAAGGCAAACGTAGGTCCCCTGCAGTCAGAATCGGGGAAGTCATAACGGGGAACAAAGAAATGGCAGACCAATTGAACAAGTACTTTGGTTCAGTATTCACTAAAAAGGACACAAACAACCTTCCGGATATAAAAGGGGTCAGAGGGTCTAGTAAGAAGGAGGAACTGAGGGAAATCCTTATTAGTCGGGAAATTGTGCTGGGGAAATTGATGGGATTGAAGGCCGATAAATCCCCAGGTCCTGATGGTCTGCATCTCAGAGTACTTAAGGAGGTGGCCTTGGAAATAGCGGATGCATTGACAGTCATTTTCCAACATTCCATTGACTCTGGATCAGTTCCTATGTAGTGGAGGGTAGCCAATGTAACCCCACTTTTTAAAAAACGAGGGAGAGAGAAAACAGGAAATTATAGACCGGTCAGTCTAACATTGGTAGTGGGTAAAATGATGGAATCAATTATTAAAGATGTCATAGCAGCGCATTTGGAAAGAGGTGACATGATAAGTCCAAGCCAGCATGGATTTGTGAAAGGGAAATCATGCTTGACAAATCTTATGGAATTTTTTGAGGATGTTTCCAGTAGAGTGGACAAGGGAGAACCAGTTGATGTGGTATATTTGGACTTGCAGGAGGCTTTCGACAAGGTCCCACACAAGAGATTAATGTGCAAAATTAAAGCACATGGGATTGGGGGTAGTGTGCTGACGTGGATTGAGAACTGGCTGGCAGACAGGAAGCAAAGAGTAGGAGTAAATGGGTACTTTTCAGAATGGCAGGCAGTGACTAGTGGGGTACCGCAAGGTTCTGTGCTGGGGCCCCAGCTGTTTACATTGTACATTAATGATTTAGACGAGGGGATTAAATGTAGTATCTCCAAATTTGCGGATGACACTAAGTTGGGTGGCAGTGTGAGCTGCGAGGAGGATGCTATGAGGCTGCAGAGAGACTTGGATGTTAGGTGAGTGGGCAAATGTATGGCAGATGAAGTATAATGTGGATAAATGTGAGGTTATCCACTTTGGTGGTAAAAACAAAGAGACAGACTATTATCTGAATGGTGACAGATTCGGAAAAGGGGAGGTGCAACGAGACCTGGGTGTCATGGTACATCAGTCATTGAAGGTTGGCATGCAGGTACAGCAGGCGGTTAAGAAAGCAAATGGCATGTTGGCCTTCATAGCGAGCGGATTTGAGTACAGGGGCAGGGAGGTGTTACTACAGTTGTACTGGGCCTTGGTGAGGCCACACCTGGAGTATTGTGTACAGTTTTGGTCTCCTAACTTGAGGAAGGACATTCTTGCTATTGAGGGAGTGCAGCGAAGGTTCACCAGACTGATTCCCGGGATGGCGGGACTGACATATCAAGAAAGACTAGATCAACTGGGCTTGTATTCACTGGAGTTCAGAAGAATGAGAGGGGATCTCATAGAAACGTTTAAAATTCTGACGGGTTTAGACAGGTTAGATGCAGGAAGAATGTTCCCAATGTTGGGGAAGTCCAGAACCGAGGTCTCAGTCTAAGGATAAGGGGTAAGCCATTTAGGACTGAGATAAGGAGAAACTTCTTCACCCAGAGAGTAGTGAACCTGTGGAATTCTCTACCACAGAAAGTTGTTGAGGCCAATTCACTAAATATATTCAAAAAGGAGTTAGATGTAGTCCTTACTACTAGGGGGATCAAGGGGTATGGTGAG
Organism: Pristiophorus japonicus; assembly: GCF_044704955.1. NCBI lineage: Eukaryota > Metazoa > Chordata > Chondrichthyes > Pristiophoridae > Pristiophorus > Pristiophorus japonicus. The sequence goes on from NC_091982.1 coordinate 218,885,039, forward strand.
AAAGCAGGAATGGGGTACTGAAGTTGCATGTTCAGCCATGAACTCATTGAATGGCGGTGCAGGCTCGAAGGGCCGAATGGCCTACTCCTGCACCTATTTTCTATGTTTCTATGTCTAAGACTCACCCCAGAATGCCCCAAAAGTTGATTGTGTACATGCCTAAAATGCACAACAGTGGAGCACTGAGCACTTGTGCATCAATGTGTGGATCCCTTACTGGTGTATGTCACAATCTGGCAATACTACAACAACATCATGTCAAATTTGTACCATTTCACAACATTTCTCTGCCTGTAATTAATAATGAAATCTTTCCTTGGCATATAAATTAGGTTTAAATATTTGCATTTTTTGCTATCCTATGTCACTAGGGCATATAATAAAATAAAAGTTGGAGGGCAGAGGAACAGCTATGATTAGGGAAACAGCAGCAGAACTAAGTTTCAAACAGAGTGTAAAGTACCATTATTGAACTACACAAGAACGTAATAATAGTAAAATATGTTTAGCAGCACTTCAACTGACAACTGTGGATCTTGCTTTGATTTGAGAACTTTCGAGAGGATAGTGTAAATATATATATGCAACATCCAGAAGTATCAATAAGTATGAATTATGCATACCTAGATATTAATACCTCTATGCCATTAGTCAACTGTCATAACTCAAAGAGTGCTATTGACAGATAGGGTTAGAATTCCCGCCAAGGTGCTCCCAATCCCCTGCCATAATTTTGATGGTAAAACCCTGGGGAAGAAAGGGCTTATGACATTTCTCTGATCTGCTGCCAAGTCACAATCTGAGAACTCCAGTGGAGATTCTACCTCTCACCTATCACCTCCCCCCCCCACCCCCTCCCCCAGCATTATATGCGTGTGGAAATGATAAGCTCAATAGCCTATTGTTGAAGAACTTTAGCTCAAATCCATGAGTTAAGAGCTAGAAATTTGACTAATGCTTTCTAAATATGGGGAAAAATAATGCTCATTGTTTATCCTTGGTTCTACATTTTGTAGCAGTGATACATTAAATCTCAGTTACTGAAACTAAACCATATATTAAACATAGGAAATGGTAATAGGATGGTAATGGAACAAGTAAAGAAACAAAAGATGGAGCTAGAGGAGGCGTAAAGAACAGGTGTAAAGGCCTGTCATTTAAATTCTCTGCCCCACTCCCACTCTGACCTCACTGTCCTCAGCCTCCTACACTTTTCTAATGAAGCTCATATTTTATTTCTTTACTTGTCCCATTACCACCCTCTTTTGCCATGCGCCATCATGCCTTTTGTCATTTATCTCTCCTGCCTTCGACCCTATCACAGACCTTCCCTTTTGTTCTTTCCTCCCTCCTCCTTTCCCTGCTTCTGTACTTGCTTTAAACCTGTTACATCACTAACTTTTTGCAGTTCTGATGAAAGGCAATCAACCCAAAAAGTTAATTTTGTTTCTCTCTCCATAAATGCTGCCTGACCTGCTGAGTATTTCCAGCATTTTCTGTTTTTATTTCAAATTTCCTTTTTCTGCTTTTGTCATAAACATACGGACTGATTTTCCCCCCATCTGCCTGGCAGATACTTGACAGGTAAGCAGTTAAAATGCCTCATTACTTACCTGCCCTACATCCACCAGGATCCCGCTGTTCTGCTCTCCTGAATAAGCAGCAAGGATTCTTGCCCAAAGTCAGCAGGATCTTTTATATATGCATGTCAGGTCCTGATATCATTGGGACCCAACTACAATTTTAACTTCGGTATGTGGTTTCCTGCCAGGTCAACGCAGGACAGAAGAGGGCCAGCCCCAGAAGAAGCTGAAAAAAATAAGTGTCTTTTTTTGTTTGTGGGCCAACAGGAGCAGGAGAGCTCCATGGAGCTCCACAAGGAAAGGGTGGGCTTCCTCTGCCCCAGACTCTACCCCCTCTACTTGAACGCATGATTCCATCACATATCTTGTGTTCGCGGACGGTCTCTGAATTGCACGACTTTCCACCACTTCCTGCCGACTCCCCTGCAACATGCACTCCCATTCTTTGAAGCATGAAGTTAGCTGGTGGGATTTAAATCTGTTATAATCGGCCAGGCCTCAATCTGCCCTGGACAAGTGGGAATTTAACTCACCAGTGTGTTTTCCACTGGAATCCCACTGCCATTTAAAATCCAGGCCATAGATTTATAGGCATGCTGAGGCACTTAGGGCCCAAGTTTCGGGCTGTGCCCGTTTTTCGCGCCACAAAGTGCGCCTAAAAGAAACGTACCTATTCTCCGGCTCCCTGCAGGCCCTCTGGAGCCGGGCGAGGCGCAGCACGAGCTGTGGGGCGCCGAGCCAGGTTCCTGCGCTGAAAACAGTGCCGGGGACCTCTGCACATGCGCACTACAGTGGGCGCGCATGTGCAGTAGTTCCAGGCACCCAAAACTGTGGGAGGGGCCCGAAGCACGCAGCCCCTAGCCCTGGCCGAATGGCCTCACTGGATCTGCGTGGATAAGGCTCCTCCCACCTGACCGGACCTGACCCGACCCCTGCTCTCCCCCCCCGGCGACCCGATCTCTGCTCCCCCCCCCACTCCCCGCCCCGACCCGACCTCCGCGACTCTCCCCCCCCCCGACCTCTGCGACTCCCTCCCCGGACCTCCGTGACTCTCCCCCCCCCCCGACCTCCGCGACCCCCCCCATCCCCCCAGACCCCTGCAACTCTCCACCCCCCCGGACCTCCGCAACCCCCCCCCCAAGACCCGACGCCACCTACCTGTAAATCCAGCTCGAAGTCTTGGGCCCTGCTATTCAGCCTCCTTCTCTCCCTTCCTTCCTTCCTTCTTCTCTCCCTCCCTCCCTCCTCTCTCCTTCCCTCCCTCCCTCCTCTCTCCTTCCCTCCCTCCCTCCTCTCTCCCTTCTCCCCCCCTTCTCCCCCTCTACCCCTTCTCCTCCCCTTCTCCTCGCCCCTCCTTTCCACCTCCCACCCACCCACACCCCCTACTCCCCCGCCACCCCCTCCCCCCCTACTCCCTCCTACCCCCCCACCCGCTCCTTCCCCCCCACCCTCTCCTCCCCCCCCTCATCCCCCCCACCCCCTTCTCCCCCTCCCCCCCACCCCCCTTCTCCCCCTCCCACTCCCCTTCTCCCCCTCCCCTCGCTGTCAGAAACACAGACACTGACAGACAGAGAGTGAGAGACACACAGACAGACAGACAGAGAGATAGAGACACTGACAGAGACATACTGGGGGGGGGGCGTCCCAGCACGCTGTTGGAGGACTCCCGGTGCTGCAGTCGGTAAGTAGAAAATGTTTTATTTATTGATTTTTAATTTAATTTTTTATTTTTTATTAATTATTTTTGATTGATTTATTGGTTGATTTATTGATGTATTTATCATTTATTATTGATGATGGCTCTTTATTTGTAAAACTGAAGTGTTTAATGTTCGCAAACTTCCCTTTAAACCCCTTCTCCCCCCCCTCCCACCCCCATTCCCTACACCTAATTTGTAACCTACGCCTGATTTTCTAAAGTGTAGACAAGGTTTTTTCGAAAGTACAAAAATCTTCACTTATTCCATTCTAAGTTAGTTTGGAGTAAGATTTCACTGCCTAAACTTTGAAAACAGGCGTAAGTGGCCCCTTTTGAAAAAAAAATTCTGTTCCAAAGTGAAACTGTTCTAGCTGGAGCAAACTAAATGCCGAGAATTCAAATTTCTAAGATACTCCATTCTAAACCAGTTGCTCCAAAAAAACAGGAGCAACTCAGGCCGAAACTTGGCCCCTTAGTTTCCTGTGATCATCATAGTGTATGCTCAACTGCAATTCCCTGTTTTGAGCAGCCTAAACCCTTGCTGAATTTGATTCATTTAATTGTCAGATGCTATAACGGAAGAACTAAAGGGCAAGTGGCAGAAAATGAATGTATTTAAATAACACAAAAAGCATCAGGAAGCTTTGAGGTCAAAACAGGGCAGATTCAGCAGTGAAAATAAAAGTGACAGTTTTTTTTTTAAAGATACATGCTTAGTGAATGTGGCTATAGTCCAGTAAAATAGCAATAACATTGTATATGGACACTCCCATGTTATTTGATAACAAATTTAGTCTGACCACAGATTAACATAATGGTTACAGAACATAGTTTGCTCAATGGCATTTTTCACTCAACACCGTGCAGCACATTCATTTTGTGTGTTTATTTGGTTCACCTAAAACACACCTAATTTAACTAATTCAAGTCCTGTGGCATTTCTCATGGGTCAAAAGAATGAGAATACACAACCACATGTGTTGCAGCAGTTCAAGAAGGCGGCTCACCACCACCTTTCCAAGGGCAATTAGGGATGGGCAATAAATGCCGGCCTTGCCAGCGACGCCCACATCCCATGAACGAATAAAAAACACACGTATTGAAGTTGGTAAATATGCACGATTATGCTGAATTTCAACAATAGAACAAAAAAAATCATAAATTTATCTAAAAAAAAAATTACTGGACGGCTGAGGTGAGGATGAAGTTGACAATTTTACTTACCTGCTCCCTTTCTACATTATTCACTCAAAGGACAATTTACTTCAAGACCAATTTAACAATGAAGAAATACTGCTACATTATGTATACTACCCCTAGAATGTTTAAAAAGTGATAGACAAAAAAAGTTTAATATACCAATGGTGACTGTTCTCACACTCCCACTGCTGTAACACTGAGGCATCAAACTCTCTCCATAGACCTACTCGACATTCTGCCCTCTATGCCACTATAGCAGCTCATGCACACCCCACACTGAGGCAAGATTTGTAACTTGCACAGTCAGAAAATTCACATTCACCTAAAACCCCTTCCTAATTTGCCAAGTAGTTCACCTGTTTGGGTCAGTTCCCCCATCTCACACACGGTGTGGCTGGGGAGGAGTGCAATGTTGTTCAAGGGGCCATCCAGTTGACCTTTAGCAGCGTTGTTCCTATTCTTGATAAAGTTTTCCAGCAGCCGGTGAGATGGTTCCCTTGCAACAGAGAAAAAGAACTATATTTAATATTCCTGGCCAGAAATGGAGACATTTAATAAGCATTAACACGTTAATCCACAGGGACCTATTTTGGAAAATCTCTGCCTTTCCTCCCTACATCATCTGTTCTCATCCTGCAGTAGTTAACTTTCATGCTGTTTGTATACTGCAAGCGGAGATTTTCTCTCGTTTAAAAAAATAATAATTTCCTCTCCATTCTCCAGAAGACACTGATTCCTGCTGGCTATAAATTGAATGGATGCCAACAGCCGTCTACTATCTTGCTCAAAAAGCCATTCATGAGTTCTAGCAAACTATTCCGCCATTTGGGAGCCGTGCCAAATCTTGTTTGCAACTAATATCTTCATCCGCACTTTCACACAGGAGTCACTGGACAGCAGTCAGGAGTAGTAACATTGTTTGATTTGCCCATCCCTAGCCAGGGACACTCAGCTTAACAGTAGCTCTACAGCCTTCACGTATTGTTCACGACACGCTCCTTTCAGCGGCAAAAAGCTGCTCATTCCATTTACGCAGACTGAACCAATAATGTCTGGATTTGCTGTCCAGGAGAAAAGGGAATGTTTATAGTTGTTGAAATAGACTGCAGTTCTCAGAAGTAAGAGCATGCTGGCTAAATAAGGCCAACAAAACAAGCTGACAATTAGCCTGTAAACCCATAGGGCTGGATTTTCCACTTGTTGCTGGGAACCGGAGAACAAATTCAATTGGGAAGGAAGTAAAGCTGAAATTGGAAAGCAAGAATGTAGGAAGTGAATTTGTAAGACTGAGGAAATGAGGGTTAGTAAGTAATAATCAAGGAGGTCTTCCTGTGCTAGATGGTAAATACTTCAATGCAAGGAGTATAGCAAATAGGGCGGAAGAGCTGAGAGCACAGGTAGACAGAGACATGGCTGAAAGAGGGGCAGGTTTGGCAGCTCAATATTCCTGGTTACAGGATTTTTAGACTGGACAGAGGGGAGTAAAAAGGGATGGGGGGGGGTGGAGGGGTCATGGTATTGATTAAATATACCATTACAGCTGTGAGGAGGAATGATATGGTAGAGGGATCATCAAATGAGGCCATATGGGTCGAACTGAAAAATAAAAAGTGGCGATCACACTGCTGGGCTTGTATTATAGATCCCCAAACAGTGGGAGAGAGAAAATGAGCAAATATGTAGGCAAGTTTCTGTGAAGTCCAAAAACCATAGGGTAGTAATAGTAGGGGATTTTAACTATCCTAATATTGATTGGGACAGATATAGTGTGAAGGGTATATATGCAGAACAGGTCTCCAGTCATCCTGGTTAATCCTTGCCACTGGACAAAGACCTAGCTCTGTCAAGTCCGTGTGGTGGCTGATGTGCAACAGTCACCACACATTAAAAAAATCCACGTACAGGCACCTTCCACCCCCTCAATTGGAGTTCAGGACTGGAACATCAGGTCCTTCATTGAAACATCTGTGAGCTCATGTGGAAGCAAGTCATCCTCATTCGAGAGACTGCCTATGATGATGATCTATAACCTAGCTCATACCAGGAGAGCAGGTCTAAAGGTGCACGATGGGAAGGAATAGAGTTCCCTGATTACACATTGGCATAACTGCTGACTAACATGGTCGGACCAGACCAGGGCAATAGCTGAGATATTAATGAGAGGTTAAAGGGTGTAGCCTGGCTTTGGGGGGGCGGGGGGTAGGTGGAGGATATCTGAGAATAACATGAAAGAAATAAAAATAATATGGCAGGGGCTAGAAATTCGCCAACTTTGCAGACCATGTTTTGGCGATATTTCACCATATTTGGCGAAAAACTGGTCGCCGGGAACTTTGGCCACCTTTTTGCGGCGGCACTTTCCATATACTACCGTGCAAGACCCGAAATAGCATTTTCTTCAAAAATTTGCTTCTCCACAACCATATTCTGCAGAATACCAACAGGGAAAAACCTGTCGTTGCAGCCCTGCCAGCAGCAGTATGTATGAAGACCTGCAAGCAGGTAAGTTAAAGTTTTTATTTTTTAATTCTTTTTCAACGATTTAGTAGCTCAGGGTTTTGTGAATGTTTTGTGCATTTTTTCCCCCCAATTTTTGTGGGGGGTTTTCCCCCCTCATAAGGCGCTATCGGCCTCGGGCTAAAGTTGCTGAAATTCGCGGTTTGCGCGGCGAATCGTCGTGCAACGCCGATTTTTACTGCTGCGCAAATTAAAGGTTGAATATCTGGCCTACCAACGGCAGCGAAGCGAAAACGGTAATTTTCGTGAAAAAAATACCGTTTTGAAAACCGAATTTCTAGCCCTAGGACATTCAGCAGATTTGAGGAATGAGTATCTGAGCCATCCAGATCAGTCCCCACTTCATTCTCCATTCTGTACTGAGTTAGATTATCTCATTGGGCAGTGGTGTGGATGCTACTGTTGGCCTCAGTGCTCCTTGAGTAGGGAAAATCAGCTAAGGTTTCTGCTTCTGCCACCCTGCTGGAAGTTCCCATTTGTCGACGTCAGGTGATGACAGGCTCAAGCTCTACTGTGATGCCCCCATGGTTGAATTGTCAGATCTCGTTAATTGTTTCGGTTCACAGATAAAGAATGACCACTTGTGGAAAGTTTTGGAAGGTGATCAGTGCCTATAGAACCATACTCCAGCAGAATCAACATCTTCAGAAGGAGAGAGGAGGGAGAACATTGACAAGAAAAAGAAGTTCAAAAGAAGGGGGTTTAAATTTAGCTTTGTTTACAGTGCTGCACGACACCCTTAAACAAAATGGATTTCTAAAAGAAAGAACTTGCATTTATACGCCGCTTTATTATATATCTCGATATCCCAAAACAATCTATATCCAGTGAATTCCTTTTTGATGTGCAGTCACTGTTGGGTAAACATAGCATCATCATCATAGGCAGTCCCTCGGGATCGAGGAAGACTTGCTTCCACTCTAAGCATGAGTTCTTAGGTGGCTGTACAGTCCAATATGAGAACCACAGTATCTGTCACAGGTGGGACAGATAGTCATTGAGGGAAAGGGTGGGCAGGGAGCCTGGTTTGCCGCACGCTCCTTCCGCTACCTGTGCTTGATTTCTGCATGCTCTCGGTGACGATACCCGAGGAGCTCAGCGCCCTCCCGAATCCACTTCCTCCACTTAGGGCAGTCTATGGCCAAGGACTCCCAGGTGTCAGTGGGGATGTCGCACTTTATCAGGGAGGCTTTGAGGGTGTCCTTGTAACATTTCCTCTGCCCGCCTTTGGCTCGTTTGCCATAGACGAGTTCCGAGCAGAGCGCTTGCTTTGGGAGTCTCGTGTCTGGCATGTGAACTATGTGGCCTGCCCAGCAGAGCTGATCAAGTGTGGTCAGTGCTTCAATGCTGGGGATGTTGGCCTGGATGAGGACGCTAATGTTTGTGCGTCTGTCCTCCCAGGGGACTTGCAGGATCCTCCTATCAACAAGAGCAGGCATTGATGATGAGATCCAACACCGCCTCCAATGCGCCAGTGCAGCCTTCGGCCGTCTGAGGAAAAGCGTGTTTGAAGATCAGTCCCTCAAAACTGTCACCAAGCTCATGGTCTACAGGGCCGTAGTAATACTCGCCCTCTTGTATGGCTCAGAGACGTGGGCCATGTACTGTAGACACCTCAAGTCGTAAACACAGCAGCCAATTGACATACACCAAGATCCCACAAGCAACAAATGAGATAAATAACCATTTAATCTGTTTTTATATTGTAGTGGTGATTGTCTTCTTCTATTAGTGCTACATGGTATTTCACATCCACCTCACCCACAAGATGGGATCTCTGTTTAACATCTCATACGCAGGTTGAAATCTCAAATAATCCAGTATAAGTTCAATGCTCCAGTGAAATGTCAGTTTGGATTAAGTGCTGAAGTTTCAGGGTGGGGCTTGAATCCACAACTTTCTGACTCAGACGCAACAGTACTATGCACTCAGCTAATAGTTAGGTACAGTACTGAGTCTCTCATGTCTTCCACTGTCTTATGAGCGACTTACATCATGGAGCCAAGATGTATGAGGTGGAATATTCAGCTGCAATATACTCAGCCCATCTACATTTAGAAAGGGCCCCTGGCAGATACTATGTTATTCTTGCTGAAATTGTGATATGGCATATGTTTAGATGTCAAATTGTTCAGGAAAAAAAATCAGTCTTACATTAAGTAAGATGGGTTAGTGTAGCGTACTCATTGATGTTATGCTATTATGCAAAGACAAGTTGTATTGATGGAAATAAATGAATCCAATCGTAACTGTTGTTTTATATGTCCACCCAATGGGAAATAAAGCAGATTATCAATTCATGTCAAGCCTCCAATGTTTCCTTAGCCCGCCTTCAGAGACACTAAAGAAATACAAATGCAAAAAACATGAGCATCTATTCGGATCACAGAGGGGTGTTATTGTTATATCCCTCCGTACAAGTAGATACAGGGCTGTCTGAGTCAACGCCCAGAAATTAAGGTGCTCAGAAACTGAAGGGAGTGATTGACAACACTTAAACCAAGAATGTATCTATGGCAAATCCAATTTAATGACAGCATCCTTTACTGGCACTATTTAGATTTTGATACAAAATCCTAGCAATGCAGTTTTATATAATAATATGGAAAGCACTATCAAATAGGGTTCTTGATAGGCTTTATCTTAAGCTTTTGTTTTTAAATGATTCAATGATTTGCAAATTAATTACATTTTTAAGATAGAAAGCACAGTTAGGCATGTGGAGTTTATTGGTGGTTCTTGGCAATAGTCGGTCCCAGACTTGGATTAACCTGGCTTTCTGCCTGTGGTTTTCATTTACCTGTTATCAAGACCTTTAAGCAGTGATGTTTCAATGGAAACATTGAAGTTATTTCACATACTGTTTTTTGTGGGTAAAGTGTATATGGGCAATATTAGGTATATGAATACTTGTGCAAATTAAACGGATAAGAATCACTGCCATTAAATGTACAGTATTCTTTAGTTGCATTGATAATATAACAAGATTTGCATCAGTAATAGAATCATAATGTTTTTCTAACTCCTCCAACGTCCCATCCCTTACAGATGTTTATTCCCTGACTTTCTGCGTAGAGTCCTGTTTCCAAAAGCCAGACAGCCTGTGTCAGTGTCCATCTTTATTTCTGGCTGTTCACACCCAGAGGGAAATGCAAATTCTTCCAACACCCTGGGTGTGAAGCCATTATCGATCACTGAGTAAAGCTATCGAATTGCTTATTATTTTCAGCCAATGAGGAAACAACATGAATGCTAGCTCATTAACGTTTAACTACCTACAATCCCAGACTTCCTTTCCTTGCAGAGATATGCTAAGCTTTACAATACAACATTTAAAGTAACTCTTTCAAGTCTTTTCTATGGAAAATAGTTCCAAGATCCCAAACTGTGATCGTTACTTCCTGAACATTACAAAAACCACTGTTGATGCAGTGTAAAAATTCAGTGCAAAATAAAGCCCCAAATAGTTCTTTAAACTCCTCAGTAATTCTACTGCAAAGAAAATAAAGTGATGGTCAATAACCATCCCACGTTATCCCATACCTTCCTAATATTTATGGTTAAAAGTATCATTTTTCTTGGTGATTTTAGGCATTTTTGTTTGTTCTCTAATATATTAAAAATATCTATCTACATCTATAAATTTAATTTTGTGTGCCAATTTACATCAGTTCCTCAGCAGCATAATAAATTGCCAATTGTGACTCTGGAAAATGTTTTTCAATAATGGGCCAGATTTTGCTCTCAGCAGCAAACAAACAGCGCCAGCCATTCATCACAGTTGTACTTGCTCACAAACTTTCTATGAGATTCTGCACTGGAACTTACTGTAAATTAGAAAGCCAAAACTGCACGGTGCTCTCTACAGGAAATCTGGGACCTGTGTGAACAGGACCAGCAACTGTGTATATCCTTGTCAATCAGATTGAAGAACCGATTGAAGATTGAAGAGTCTGAACCAGGAAGTAAGTGTCTGTTAGAATATTTAATTCAATGTCAAATCAGGTACAGAAAGCGAAATAAAGAGAAGGAAAGAAAGATGGGATTAAGAGAGAGAAAGATAAATGAGACAGAAAGAAAAAGCTTTAACAAAATTAATTTTTAACTTTTTTAAAATCTCCAACAATATTAAAATCTGAAGGAATGAGACTCCACAAATGTAAAAGTTAATTTTCAGTACCAGTGAAGTTGTTTGGCAGTAATTAAGCCTTATTTTTCCATTAAAAATGTACTTACACCAGAATAGACAAGCCCTAACTTTTTCTGGTGAGTTTAGTGTGTATCTATCACATAAGAACAGCAAGTTCGCGCCATTTCATATGTTTCAATGCTGAGTCTCTCGCCAAGTATAGCACATCTTCTGGGATCACAGACAGCAACCATTGCACATAAGAATCAATTCAACAGTACTGAAAGCTCCCAATCTGAAAAAGATCTTATTGTAACATATGGGGTGTACACTCATGAAATTAAACTGGATTTAGAAATCCAGATAGCTAAAGCTCTTATAACCCCATGGGGGAGGATTCCTGCATATAAAAATATAAGGAAAGTGTTATTCAATGGGAAGTGAATTTATTGAGGAATGGAGTCAAAAATTGTTTTACACAAATTACTTTCAAAAAAAGGAAAGATTAAAGCTAATCAGTCATTTTTATTTCTAATTTTAGATTATTAGAATGCAAGGGATGGTGGACTAAATTAAGTAGGAATGAAAATGGTCAAGAGTATAATTGCTCAGCACCAGTATCCAGAATACGCATTCTGCTAAATCAGTTTGTTAAAGGAATTGCTTGATTAAGCTATAATTGAACTGACAGAACGACAAGTCAACTAACTAATCAAGCTAGCTAAGGAAACTAAAAATATATCATTCTTGACAACCTGAAAGTACTGAGTCATGGGAGAAATATCTAAATATCACAAGCAGCAGTGTTCTTTGGAAAGTAATAAATGCTAATGTTAATAATATGTGAAGTTGCTTAAGTCGCGAATAGTTCTTTTGTCCTACAGCACTCCCACTGCAACTACTTCTTTTTGCATGAGGCCACTGGTTTTCAGTTTTCATGGTAATGCAAACTGAATTACAAATGTGATCATACATTAAGAAAAATCCTGAAATCCAGCATAATAAAATGGAATTTAATTTAATCATGTGCCTTGAAGCAGTGGTCTCAGTCATAGACTTTTATACAGGACTGTTTTTCAGTTATATGTTACTTTTTGAGTACAGCTACAATGTCCCAAATCCGGAATTCGGAAAAACGGAATTGTCCGAAAACCAGACATTTTTGAGGAGGCCAAGATGGCGATAGCAGGCGGCAAGGGACGAGGAAACAGATAAAAAATGCAGCGCCGGGGGGGGGGGGCCTTAGGCGGTGAGAATCGGCGAGTGGAGAGGAGCGGAGGATCGGCGGGCTGTGAGGAGCGGCAACAGTGTGGTCCAAAATCTGGCAAAACCCGAAAACCGGCACGGACTCAGTCCCGAGGTTGCCGGATTTTAGACATTGTACCTGTACTCATTTTTTGGGGGGCTGTGTCAGCTTTTTAAAAAACGTTCCATTAGCTTTTCTGAGTTTTGCATGTTGGCATGTATGTTGCTGAGGTGGTATCGCACATTAACAGCAGACTTGCGGCTCCATTTTGTTTTGAAGACGTGCTAAGCATCACATATCTCCCATGCAGATTGGTAAATTTGTGCCCTGCACTCTTCCTCCTTTCTCAATAACATGAGCAACTCCAGACTTTACCTTTCTTCCCCATTTTCTCAAGGCAGGGGCTGTTAGGGATTCACAGGAGCTCGGGGTAGGGTGGAGGTGCTGATCAGCATGGCCCTCCACCAGCAGCAGGTCGGGTCATAAAAGGCGAGTGTTGACCAGCCCCTGGACAGCGCGGCGGCCTACCCCTTCAGGGAACAGCGCGAGCTGGTGCAAGAGGGTGACGGCAGCGAAGAGGGCGACTGGATTGGACGTCACCATAGCCAGGTCGGTGATCGGAGCGTGGGCAGGTACAGCAGGAGCGGCGAGGCCGGGGCAAAGGAGCGACGAGAGATTGTGCAGCGATGTGATCAGGACCCAGGAGAGGCAAGGGCCCAGGGGCAGCATGGGCCAGCCCACACTACAATATGTGAGCGTACTAGGTCCGTGCAACAGAGCTGATCTCCAGTCATCTTGATTAATCCTTGCCACTGGACCAAGACCTAGCTCTGTCAAACCCATGTGGTGGCTGGTGTGCCACACATTAAAAAAATCCATGCACAGGCATCTTGCACCCTTCAACATGTAGTTCAGGACCTGGAATATCAAGTCATTCATTGAAATACCTTCATTGAGCTCATCCCTTTTTGGTATGAAAGCAAGTCATCCTCGATTCGACGGACCGCCTAAGAAAAGGGGGTGCTGATGGTATCAGCGTTGTTTCTGTTGATCCTGTGTCAGAAGACACTACTGGGTTAGACTTAGGATGTCAGCCTATTGGATGGTCTCATCATTTTCTGTTTGTATTTTGCTGCCTTGCTTAGCCACTTTCACTACCTTTCATTCTTTAATATCTTTATTTGCCTCACTTAAATACTCTTCACCAGTTTCCATCTCTTTACAGCTTTTTAAAAAGCTTATTTGTGCAACACACCAATTCTTTCTTTCTTTCCCTTCACCTCTTTTTATTTAGTGCAATTAAACAGCTCATTTATCCTCCCATTCCCAATTCTGAGAAAGGGGACCCGAAATTCACCGTCCCTGAAGGGACGGCTACCGCAAGGTTTGAGCGGCCAATCAGCTCGGGGTGGGGGGGCGGGGGGGAATGGGGGGATTTGAGCGGGGCGCACTACCACCGGAATTGGCGGGGTGAAGCCGCGCTAAAGGAGTCAGTGGTGCGGTGATGTAATCAGCAGACGGGCCACTGGAAAATGGCCACGCCCACGATTTTCAGCTACTAAAACCGAGGACTTCTTCAGTCAGTGCCTCCACGAGGTTTTCCAGTCGGTGCACGAAAGCGACACTGCTGAAGTTTTGCCGCGATCGGGGCCATTTGGTAGGAAAATAGTTTTATTAATTTTTCATTTTAATTAAAAGTGCAATAAGTTTTATTAATTGTTTTGACTCCATTAAACCTGCTGATTGCTGCTCAGAGGTTTTCACAGACTTTTGTACAACTTTCAGGTCTGACTCTTTAGTGGAGGCCTGTAGGCCTCATTGCGGACTGCAGAGACCTGCTTGGTAGGGTTCACCCTGAGGATGGGAGAAGTGTTAGAAGGGCGACACCTGGTACACCTGCTCAGAAGCAGGGCAGCGCGCAGGAGAAGGTGTCGCCGTCAGCCCCGTGCAGAGAGGCAGCGGCCAAGGGAGGCAGCAGCCATGGCTACACAACAGAGAGAAGGGCATGCAGATGTGCGCAGCCCTGCAGCTAGAGAAGGTGGCCAGGAGGGAGATGGGATCAGGAGGAGGATGAAGGATGCTGACCACCGCCCCCCCCAAATACTGGGAGAGAAGCCTTTCCAGCAAGAGCTCCCAGAGGAGCCCGATAATGAGGAGGACCAGGGAGATGGCCAGCAGGCACCTGCCAGGGGTGGTGGACAAAGCAGACGTGGGGGAAGGAGGCCATACCCTCAAAGGGTCTACAGACCTCAGTTCTCCTTTCTCCAGCTCACTGATGAGCAATGCCTGCGAAGGCTACGATTTTGGACGCAAGTACTGAGGGAGCTCTGCACTGTCCTGTGCGTACATCTGCAGCCTCAAACAAGGCTCAGGACCGCCCTCACCGTGGAGACCAAGGTCACCATCGCCTTGAATTTTTATGCTATGGGGTCTTCCCAGTCTGCCACTGCAGACATTAGCAACATCTCACATTTCACGGCACATTGGTGCATCCGACAGGTCACAGATGCACTGTACAGGAGAAGGGTCCAGTTCATCTCCTTCCTGATGATAAGGGAGAAACAGGCGGAGCACCAGGCCGGATTTGCCCAAATGGCAGGCTTCCCAATGGTGCAGGGTGCCACTGACTGCATACACATTGGGCTGAGGCCGCCACATCATCCCCCCGAGATTTTTATCAACCGCAAAGGCTTCCACTGGCTGAATGTCCAACTTGTGTGTGACCACCAGTGTCGGATCCTGGCAGTTGAGGCGAGGTACCCAGGCAGCAGCCATGATTCATTCATTCTGTACCAGACCAGTGTGCCCGTCGTCTTCACCAGCCCGAATCAGGATTGCGGTTGGCTGTTTGGGGACAAGGGATATTCCCTGTCCACTTGGCTGCTCACTCCACTGCGAAACCTCAGGACAGTGCCAGAGCATGCTTACAATGTCGCTCATTGTGCCACCAGGTGCATCCTCAAGCAGAGATTCCGGTGCCTGGACCGCTCTGATGGCACCTTGCAGTACTCTCCTCAACAGGTTTCCATAATCATCATGGTCTGCTGCGTGCTGCACAACCTGGTCATCCTGAGGGGACAGCCGCTGGAGGTGGAGCCAGCAGTACCACCTGAGGAGGAGGAGGAGGATCCCCGTTGCCCCAGAGCTAGGCGGCATCGTCCCCATCGCAACCCTGGAAGGGAGGTGCGTCTGCATCTCATAGCTGCTCGCTTCAGATAATCCTATCCACACATGATCCTTCAGGTCCCACTTTCAATGGCCATTGCAATGAGTGCCTTAACGCAGAATTGCCCACTCCCAAATGATATATGTGCCAAAAATAAAGATTTATCCATTGTCCAAATCTCTGCAAAAACAGAACATAAAGAACAATATAATAATATTGTAATCATTTTCTAACCCTATGCATCTCACTATGACTATCCCAACACTACACCTAACTGTCATCCTTGAGGCTGCATCATGGGTCCGGGAAGGCTGCTGTGGTTGTTGTCTGGAACCGACAGCTGTCCTTCTAGGATGCCCTGGAACACCACTGGCGCAGGAACGACCTGGTGCAGATTGGCCAGCACCCTCCTGGCCAGTCCTCACATATAAGAGGTAACTGACACCTCCCCTGCAATCTCCCTCCATGCATTATGTACTGCCTGTCTGTCAGGTCTCCACACAGCAGGAAACAGTATTCTTCTTCTGTCCTCCACACCGTCCATCAGTGTCTCCAGCTCCATATCAGTGAACCTGTTGGCTCTCCTTGCACCTCTTACACCAGCCATCCTTCCAACCTCCTTCCCCCTCAGGGCCTTGCTGCAAAGGCCAGGGAGCAGCTGGCTTGTTAGAAGCTCTTACCTACATGCTGAATTTCTCAGTGGTGTTAACGTTCAAATTAAGACAGCCACACCACTGAAAAATCCACTTTGGAAGGGTTCATTAGCTCTGGAACCTATTTTTTCACTTTTGGAGCTGAATATGGGGTGGCTCAGCCAATGAAAAAATTTTGCCTCTAATGGCCACAAAAAGGTGGGGGGAGCACCAGCTTTCCAGCGGTACTGAATTTCTGACCTAAGGTCTTTAACATGTCTTGACAGATATTGATGAGCCTGCTACACATTGGTAGCATTTTTGCCTTTTTAAATTTTTTTTATTATTTCTGTCATGATAGCATTGCCTCTATGCTGGAGTTCAGTATAGTTCTATGGCCACCATTAACCCTCAAATAATTTATCCAAGTAGTCATTATTCATGTCCAACTCTTTACTTATCAAACGTCCATACACTTCCACCAAACCAGTTAACTCAGCACAAACCAAGTATCAAACCATGGACCATCCTGGTCCGAATGGCTGGGCCACTCACTGCACAAACTTGCTGAGCCAACAAGGAGCTCAACCAATCTAATACTAAACCTAAGGATTCCAACTGAAACTTTAACTGAGTTTTTTCTTTAGGTGGACCTGCTGTACATTCCAATGCTTTCTGTTTTTATTTAACATTTTCTGATGTTTGGTGCTTTGGTACAAATTCCACTATTTTGCACTGAAGAGCAACAAAAAGGAAGAATGACCCTGTACACATACACCTGTTATCCTGCCACTACATTAGGACCATTGCTTTTCTTGTTATATATAAATGACATGGATATGGGCATAGGGAGTACAATTGTGAAGTTTGCGGATGATACAAAACTTGGTAACGTAGTAAATATTGAGCATGCGAGTAGAAGACTTTAGGAGGACATAGACATAATGGGCAGCCATATGGCAGATGCAATTTAATGCAGATAAGTGTGAAGCGATGCACTTTGGGAGAAGCAAATTGGAGAGTCGGTAAAATCTAAATGGTACTATTTTGAGGGGTGAGGGGCAAGAGCAGAGGAACCTGGGGGTGCATATTCACAAATCTTTGAAAGTGGCAAGCCAAGGCAATTATGAAAGTGTATGGGATATGTGGCTTTGTAAATAGGGGCATTGAATACAAAGCAAGGAAGTCATGCTAAACCTTTACAAATATCTGGGTGGCCTCAGCTGGAGAATTTTATACAATTCTGGGCACCACAGTTTAGGAAGGATGTCAAGTCCCTGGAGAGGGTACAGAGGAGGTTTACCAAGATGATCTTATTGAAACTTATAAGATTATGAGAGGGCTTGACAAGTTGGATGCAGAGAGGATGTTTCCACTGATAGGGGAGGCTAGAACTAGAGGGCATAATCTTAGAATAAGGGGCCGCCCATTTAAAACTGAGATGAGGAGAAATTTCTTCTCTCAGAGGGAGAATGTGGATCTGTGGAATTCGCTGCCTCAGAGAGCTGTGGAAGCTGGGACATTGAATAAATTTAACTCAGAAATAGACAGTTTCTTAAATGATAAGGGAATGAGGGGTCATGGAGAGCGGGCAGGGAAGTGGACCCGAGTCCATGATCGGATCAGCCATGATCGTATTAAATGGCAGAGCAGGCTCGAGGGGCCGTATAGCCTACTCCTGCTCCTATTACTTATGTTCTTATGATATCAGGGATGAGGAAGTTGAGTTCTGTGGAGAGATTGGAGAAACTGCGATTTTTCTCCTTAGAGCAGAGAAGGTTAAAGGAGGCCCTAACAGAGGCAACGGTAGCATAGTGGTAACATCACCAGACAAGTAATCCAGAGACTTGAGTTCAAATCCAAACATGGCAGAAATTTAAATTCAGTTAAATAAATCTGGAATAAAAAGCTAGTATCAGTAATGGTGACCATGGGCTCGAGATTTGTTAGTATTCTGCCCATTTAATGCTCTTTACTGCCCAAATGAGTGCAAAAGTGGAAATTACCACCCATATGCCGGTGTTAAATTCAGCAGTCAATTACCGCCGGTAAGTGAAACTGCCTGCCCATTTTTTTTTCTTAAAAAATGATGTTATTTCTCATGCACCACCCAAAATTATGCTAAAAGTGGAAATTACCACCCAAATACCGCTCAAAATTACCGCCGGCCTAAAATACCATTCAGAAAAAGCTGCACTCATCTGGCCTTAACCCCAGCTGTATGGACGCCATGTTTTAAATCAGTTGAACTTAATGAAAAGGCTGCTTCAAGTTGGTGGGAGCATTAAAGTAATTCGTGAGTGGATTTTAAGGGTGTTTGAAAATCTTGCACATTATCTGAACACATTGTGGACAATTTAGAGTACATTTGTGATTGTTTAAGAATGTTGAAGACAGTTTAGGCCATTTAAAGGAATGGGGTCTGTAATATTGCTGACTACTCACATGCTGCAGAATAGAGATGGAAGAAGGTTCATTGAAGAGCATTATGTGCCCAATCAAAGAGGTGGCAAACTGCTGAGGAGAAGGAGGAGGCCTTACCCCCAATGCATATACAGGGAGCAGCGGTCCTACCTGCACCTGTCTGATAACAAGTGCGTTAGAAGGCTGTGCTTCCGAAAAGAGTTCATCAGTGAGATATGCCAGCTGCTTAAGGGAGACCTGCAGCCTACCAGCACCATCAGGACTGCACTGCCCATTGAGGTTAAGGTGACTGCGGCCCTTTCTTTCGAATGCATCGGGCTCCTTTCAGGCATCAGCTGGCGACATTGCTGCATCTCTCAGCACGCCACACATCGCTGCATTCGACAGGTGACTGAAGCGCTTTACGCATACTGGATGCACTTTATAAACTTCCCAATGACCAGGGAGGCACAGAGTGAGAGGGCTTCAGATTTTTTGAGAACAGCAAACTTCCCCAATGTCCAGGGTGCAATAAACTGTATGCACATCGCCCTATGAGCACCTTTAGATGAGCCAGAGGTGTACCGGAACCGAAAAGGATTCCATTCCCTGAATGTGCAGCTCGTTGTCGACCACAAGCAAATAATTATGGCAGTAAATCCCAATTTTTCAGGGAGCATTCATGATGCATACATCTTGCATGAGAGCACGGTCTCCAATCTCTAAGAGTCAGCCACAAGGTCAATGCTGGATGACAAAGGATACGGCCTCACGACCTGGCTCTTGACCCCCCTCCATAAGCTGCGGACAGATGCCAAGCATTGCTACAATCACAGCCCTATAGCCACACACAGTATTGTCGAAAAGACAATTGGAGTGCTGAAGCAGCGCTTCAGATGCCTGGACCACTCTGGAGGCAGCTGGCAATACCACCCTGAGCAGGTTGCTGAGTTCATTGTGGTGTGCTGCATGTTGCATAACTTAGCTATCAAGAGGGGACAGGAGAGAGGGGAGACGGAAGAGGAGGAGGAGCACGAGGACATCGAGGAGGGCGAGCAGCCTGATGATGAACCCATGCCCCAAACCCGCCGCCCCCCCCCCCCCACTGCCCCCCACCCCACACCACAGAAGCCCCGTGGTGCTTACGCAACTGCAAAACTGTTACGTAGCAGCTCATAAATAAGTGCTTTGCTTGAATGGTGAGAGTTATGGTTCATCTTTGCCTGGCCATTGTTTGCAATTCTTGTATTGATTGTTAAGCATCAGTTTGTAAAAGTGAGTGAGACACTGCACAAGAATTGTTCAGTAGAATTTAAAAAATCATCATTTAAGAAAATTGCAAAAAGTTATTTTGAAATAAATTATTTAATAATTCCTTTTAAAGGAAAAATGCAACATAATTTAAACAAAACAACCAATTAACAGCAGAAAACATTGAAAACATTAAACACTAAAACTAAAAACACTCACAACTCCCCAACAGTCAACAATTTTAGAACAGCAATTAAAATAACAATAATAACCACAACAACCCCCCTCCGACCTGGCAAAAATTCTACCTGCAGCCATCGTTCCCGCTACCTTTAACCCTCCTGACCTTTACACACACTTTCCCCCTCCCATTGCCCCTGACCCTATCCGCGTTGACACCAATACGTGGTGCAGCAGGGCACCTCGAGCACTGCTGCTGTAGCGGGGTGACAGAGGCAGCATCATTTCTGGTGATTCTGGAGAAGTATCGGTTTCCGAAGACCTGTCTTCAGAATCAGAAGCAATTGTTTCCTCCTGGCTCTCAGGTGCTGCCGGCACAGGTGGTACAGCACCTTGGGGTGCAGTGCCATATACCGATTCCATCGTTTGCCACATGGCATCAACGGAATTGGCAGTTCGTTGCATCACCGCAATCAGCTCCGCCATGTCCTTCGAATGATGTTCCCGGTTAATCCACCAATAGCCTGGAATTGCTCTCGACCAACTTCAGCACTCGCCCTAGACAGTCCCACCATACCCAGGTCCATGTCAGCCTGTCATCGAGCATGCCTGCCCCGCCGAATCAACTTCCGCTGATTCGGTGAAGGTGCTGGGACAATCGGTGTGCCCTGCTGCACGCCGCTTGGTCCCACTACTTCCTCGGAACTGAATCCAGGAAAGTTGGATTCGGCTGAGGAAGAGCTGGCCGCAGGTAGAATGGACCCTTGAGTCCCCGACTCCTCCTCTTCCACGTGTTGTGCGCTTGAACTGGCTTGAGGGTTGTCAACTCGATCTTGCTCCTCCGTGGTCTCCCCTCTGATACCACTTGCAGCTGTAAGGGTGAAGCTCCAGGGGGCTCATCATGTCTCCTATGTGCCTGGGCAACTAGAAAACATAATACGAGAGGTTAGTAGAAGGGGAGGGGAGGGTCAGGGTGACATGAGAATGCTTATGTTGTGCAGACATATGTAGAGGAGCAACACTACTGCAATAGATATCACCGAGAGTCGTTACATTTAATTAACATGAACAGAATGTACAGAAACTGCATGGCATTATAATAGATTTCATAATCCCAGCATTACATTACATTACATTACATCATTCATACATTATACTCACATAGCATTAAATGACATGACCGATGACCGCTGCACGGCCCGGGGATTATACATGACTTATCTGCCGCTACTACTGGATCTGAACCACCACGGGTGGCCGAGTGATTATGTGCCCCTACGAGGGCTGCGGCCCGCTCCTCCAGACCTGTCAGTTCCAATAACCCTGCTGACCCTCCTCCCATGCGCCGATGCTCAGCGCAATTGGAAGATATCTTCTTCTGCAAAGATGACAAGAGCATGGTACAAGCTAATTGCCCAGGTACTAATACGGAACATACCGATAAGACTTCCAAAATTAGCCATCTCCAATACTTTTCATCAATGTCCCACTAATGTTATATGTTAATTTCGTTAGGATGCTATTGATGCATGATGAACACATCTAAGTACAGAAAAGCAATGTAATAAGATTGTGGATAGGAAATAATGCGTGACACCAAGCTTACCAAGCTCAACAACATTACAATGTGTCAGATTTACATTTTAAATAATGAGTCAGTGCATGATGAAAGTTATTACTTACTCTCGCAGACGTAATGAGGTCGTTCCAGCACTTGCAGCACAAAATCATGGGTAGCCAACAACATCATCTCTGCAATCTCCGCCCTTATGCGCTGGTAGACTCTGGGGAGTGGTTTCCCACGCCCACCCCAGGTCAATTGAGTCCAGCGCGTCTCCACCTCGTGGACCAAGGCAGTGTGGACCTCGTCTGAGAAGCGTTTGGCCCTCTTCCTCCCTCCTACCTCAGCTACATCCTGCATTCCCTCAACTTCAATCTCCATTGAAACCCGAATTCAAATTCAAATTCAACTTCAAAACATCAAAATTCAAACTCAGGCTGTCTCCTCTTGCTCTCTCTGTCTCTCTCTCTCTCCCTTCCTCTTCTGCACATGTGCAGGTGACCCCTGACCCCAGAATCGCGGGAAAAAGGTACGGTAAGGAAATAAAAATCGCCATTGTTCAGAATACCAGCCTTACACAAGGAAAATGACCACTACCGCCCACTCGCTACCGCTACCGCTACCGCCCCAAAAAAAGCCCAAACTAGCGGCTTTGGATATGGCTGGTACTCTGGCAGTTCTTAAAAGTCAAACATCAACTATCGGCAGAAATATCGCTCAGATCTGGGTGGTAGCAATTCAAATGGAAATTCTAGCCCCATGAAACTATCAGATTGTTGTAAAAACCCATCTGGTTCACTAATGTCCTTCAGGGTAGGAAATCTGCACTCCAGACCCATAGCAATGTAGTTGACCTCTGAAATGGCCTAGCAAGCCACAACCGCTACAATAAGAATAAAACCGGAAGGACCACCCGGCATCGACCTCGGCTACGGACACGGCAATGGCACACCCAGCCCAATCGAACCTGCAAAGTCCTTCTCATCAACATCTAGGGACGTGCAAAAATTAGGAGAGCTGTCCCACACACTAGACAAGCAACAGCCTGACATAGTCACACTTACAGAATCATACCTTTCAGCCAATATCCCAGACTCTTTCATCACCATCTCTGGGTATGTCCTGTCTCCCACCAGCAGGGCAGACCCACCAGAGGTGGCAGCACAGGGTACACAGTCAGGAGGGAGTGGCCTTAGGAGTCCTCAACATTGACTCCGGACACCATGAAGTCTCATGGCTTCAGGTCAAGTATGAGCAAGGAAACCTCCTGCTGATTACCACCTACCGCCCTCCATCAGCTGATGAATCAGTACGCCATGTTGAACACCACTTGGAAGAAGCACTTAGAGTAGCAAGGGCACAGAATGTACTCTGTTGGGGGACTTTAATGCCCATCATCAAGAGTGGCACCACTACTGACCGAGCTGGCCGAGTCATGAAGGACATAGCTTCCAAACTGGGCCTTCGACAGGTGGTGAGAGAACCAACACAAGGGAAAAATCGACTTGACCTTGTCCTCATCAATCTACCTGTCACAGATGTATCTGTCCATGACAGCATTAGTAGCAGGGACCACCGCACAGTCATTGTGGAGATGAAGTCAGGACACCATCCATCGTGTTGTGTGGCACTACCACCGTGCTAAATGGGATAGATTCAGAACAGATCTGGCAACTCAAACAGGGCATCCATGAGGCACTATGAGCCATCAGCAGCAGCAGAATGGTATTCCACCACAATATGTAACCTCATGGCCCGGCATATCCCTCACTCTACCATTACCATCAAGCCTGGGGACCAACCTTGGTTCAATGAAGAGTGTAGAAGAGCATGCCAGGAGCAACACCAGGCATACCTGAAAATGAGGTGCCAACCTGGGGAAGGTGCAACACAGGACTACATGCATGCTAAAAAGTGGAAGCAGCATGCTATAGACAAAGCTAAGCGCTCCCACAACCAACGGATCAGAATAAAGTTCTGTAGTCCTGCCACATCTAGTTGTGAATGGTGGTGGACTATTAAACAATTAACAGGAAAGGAGGCACCATAATTCCATGAATATCCCCATCCTTAATGATGGTGGAGCACTGCATGTGAGTGCAAAAGAAAAGGCTGAATTATCTTCAGCCAGAAATGCCGAGTGGATGATCCATCTCAGCCTTTTCCTGAGGTCCCCACCATCACAGAAGCCAGTCTTCAGCCAATTCGATTCACTCCACATGATATCAAGAAATGGCTGAACGTATTGGAGACAACAAAGGCTTATGGCCCCCTGACAACATACCGGCTGTTGTGCTGAAGACTTGTGCTCCAGAACTAGCCGTGCCTCTAGCCAAGCTGTTCCAGTACAGCTACAACAAATCCAATCTGGCCAATTACAGCCCCATTAGTCTACTCTCAATCATCAGCGAAGTGATGGAAGGTGCCGTCAACAGTGCTATCAAGCGGCACTTACTCACCAATAACCTGCTCACCAATGCCCAGTTTGGGTTCCGCCAGGACCACTCGGCTCCAGACCTCATTACAGCCTTGGTCCAAACATGTACAAAAGAGCTGAATTCCCGAAATGAGGTGAGAGTGATTGTCCTCGACATCAAGGCAACATTTGACCGAGTGTGGCATCAAGGAACCCTAGTAAAACTGAAGTCAATGGGAATCAGGGAAAACTCTCCACTGGCTGGAGTCATACCTAGCACAAAGGAAGATGGTTGTACTGGTTCAAGGTCAATCATCACAGCCCCAAGACATCGCTGCAGGGGTTCGTCAGGGCAGTGTCCTCAGCCCAACTATCTTCAGTTGCTTCATCAATGACCTTCATTCCATTATGTGGTCAGAAGTGGGGATGTTCGCTGATGACTGCACAATGTTCAGTTCCATCCGCAACCCCTCAGCTAATGAAGCAGTCCATGCCTGCATACAGCAAAACCAGGACAACATTCAGGCTAGGGCTAATTAGTGGCAAGTAATATTCATGCCACACAAATGTCAAGCAATGACTATCTCCAACAAGCGAGAGTTTAACCACCGTCCCTTGACATTCAATGGCATTACCATCGCCGAATCCCCCAGCATCAACTTCCTGAGGGTCACCATTGACCAGAAACTTAATTGGAACAGCCACATAAATACTGTGGCAACAAGAGCAGGTCAGAGGCTGGGTATTCTGTGGCGAGTGTCTCATCTCTTGACTCCGCAAAGCCTTTCCACCATCGACAAGGCACAAATCAGGAATGTGATGGAATAATCTCCACTTGCCTGAATTAGTCATCATCATCATCATCATAGGCAGTCCCTCGGAATTGAGGAGGACTTGCTTCCACTCCCAAAGTGAGTTCTTTGATGGCTGAACAGTCCGATACGAGAGCCACAGACCCTGTTACAGGTGGCACAGACATTCATCGGGGGAAGGGTGGGTGGGGCTGGTTTGCCGGGCGCTGCTTCCGCTACCTGCGCCTGGCCTCTTCATGCTCTTTGCATTGAGACTCGAAGAGCTCAACTCCCTCCCAGATGGACTTTCTCCACCTCGGGCGGACTGCGGCCAGGGTCTCCCAGGTGTCAGTGGTGATATCGCACTTTACCAGGGAGGCTTTGAGAGTGTCCTTATAACGTTTCCGCTGTCCACCTTTTGCTCGTTTACCATGAAGGAGCTCTGCATAAAGCATTTGCTTAGGGAGTCTCGTATCTGGCATGCGTACTATGTGGCCTGCCCAGCGAAGCTGATCGAGTGTGGTCAATGCTTCAATACTGGGGATGTTAGCCTGGTCGAGGACACTGATGTTGGTGCGCCTATCCTCCCAGAGGATTTGCAGGATCTTGCGGAGACATCATTGGTGATATATCTCCAGCGACTTGAGGTCCCTTCTATACATCGTCCATGCCTCAGATCCATACAGGAGGGCGGGTATTAATACAGCCCTGTAGACCATGAGTTTGGTGGTAGATTTGACGGCCTGGTCTTCAAGCACTCTTTTCCTCATATGGCCAAAGGCTGCGCTGGCACACTGGAGGCGATGCTGAATCTCCGCATCAATGTCTGCCTTTGTTGATAAGAGGCTCCCGAGATACGGGAAATGGTCCACGTTGTCCAGGGCCGTGCCGTGGACCTTGATGATTGGAGGGCAGTGCTGTGCGGCGGTGACAGGCTGGTGGAGGACCTTTGTCTTACAGATGTTAAGCGTAAGGCCCATGCTTTCATATGCCTCATGGAATACATCGACTATATCCTGGAGTTCAGCCTCTGAATGTGCACAGACGCAGGCGTCGTCCGCATACTGCAGTTCAACGACATAGGTTGGGGTGATCTTGGACCTGACCTGGAGGCGGCATAGGTTAAACAGCTTCCCACTGGTTCTGTAGTTTAGTTCCACTCCAGCGGGGAGCTTGTTGATTGTGAGATGGAGCATGGCAGCAAGGAAGATTGAGAAGAGGGTTGGAGCGATAACGCAGCTCTGTTTGACCCCAGTCCGGACATGGATTGGGTCTGTAATGGATCCGTTGGTAAGGATCACGGCCTGCATGTCATCGTGAAGCAGGCGAAGGATGTTGACAAACTTTTGGGGACATCCGAAACGGGGGAGGATGCTCCATAGACCCTCACGGTTGACAGTGTCAAAGGCCTTTGAAAGATCTTTGAAAGATTGGAAGGAGCACTTTGAAGATCTCCTTAATCGAGACTCTGCTTTTGACTCGAGTGTTCTCGATTCCATCCCGCAGCATGCGACTCGCCATCAACTCAGTGAAACTCCAATGTTGCACGAGGTAGGCAAAGCCATAAAACAGCTTAAGAATTACAAGGCTATGGGTGCGGATGAAATCCCTGCTGAGACGCTAAAATATGATGGAGAGGCACTGTTGGCGCTGATACATGACCTCATCTCTCTCATCTAGAGGGAGGAGAGCATGCCGCGAGATCTGAGAGATGCAGTGATTGTGACCTGAATGAGTGCAGCTCCAACAACACTCAAGAAGCTCGACACCATCCAGGATAAAGCAGCCCTCTTGATTGGCACCCCATCCACCACCTTAAACATCCTCCACCACTGGCATAATGTGGCTGCAGTGTGTACCATCTATAAGATGCACTGCAGCATCTCGCCAAGGCTTCTTCGATAGTATCTCCCAAATCCGCGACCTCTACCACCTAGAAGGACAAGGGTAGCAAACACATGGGAACACCATCGCCTGCACGTTCCCTTCCAAGTCACACACCATCCTTATTTGGAAGCATATTTCCGTTCCTTCATCATCACTGGGTCAAAATCCTGGAACTCCCTCCCTAACAGCACGGTGGGAGTACCATCACCACACAGACTGCAGAGGTTCAAGAAGGTGGCTCACTACCACCTTCTCAAGGACAATTAGGAATGGGCAATAAATGCTGGCCTTGTCAGCAACAGCCACATCCCGTGAACGAATAATTTTTAAAAGTTCAAAATTATGAGGGGTTTTGATAGAGCAAGTAGAGAGAAACCATTTCCTCTGTGGATCGGTCACCATAGATTATAGATTTAAAATAATTGATAAAAGAACTAGAGGGGCAATGAGGAGAAATTGCTTCACACAGAGGGGTGCTAAGATCTGGAACGCACTAGCTGAAAGGTGGCGGAATTAGATTCCATTGGAACTTTCAAAAGGCAACTGGACATGTGCTTGAAGAGGACTATTTTGCAAGGTCACGGGTAAAAAGCTGAGCTGTGGGACTAAATTGGACTGCTCTTTCAAAGAGCCAGCACAGGTACGACAGGCCGAATGTCCTCTTTCTATGATTCTACACTGCTCTAGTGCTTCAACATATAAGTTTTCACATTTTGGGGAAAGATCGCACAGAAAATTTATGCAGGGACTGAGAGACAAAGGGAGAGAGGGAGAGAGTGAGTATAAGAAACACCAAAACACAGTCAGATAGAAAGACCACTGACGCACACGCTTATACTGTTTCTCCATGGTTTTAGCCAAAGTTACAGCTCGGAAGAATCCATGTGGAAATTTGCAGCAATTATTTTTTGTGAATGTAAAAGGTGCATGCAAGAGTAGAATTTCCATGGCCGTTCTCCGACCTCCTACCATAACGCCAACGGAAACCCTGAAGAAACAGCATAAGCAGCCATTTCTCTGGTGTTTTGTCTGACTTTACAGTGGAAGAACAGAAGAACCTCTGCTGAAATTCCAGGAACAGATTTCTCTTTGTAACGAAGAACCACCAGAGGGCAATACACTGCTACTAGCTCTTCATAGCAAACTGAAAGTACCAGTGATAGCATTTACGTCCCAAAAATTCTTTTTTGTAGCTGTAGCCTTTTAACATTTTAATCAGATGATTCTCGAGGCCATCCACATCACAATGGCGTGTCTTTTGAATTTCACAGAGATAAAGCCCCCACAATGACTCATGGGTAAAGGTGGCATCTTTGCTCTCAGCTGGGGCAGTGCCAGCGTTATGGCTCAGTTGTGATGTCCTCCACAGTCAAATTGCCTATTGGCATTTATAGTCAAGACTCAGACACGAATAAAGAGCACATGGGTATGAGAGCGATCGCTCATAGTACAGGGATCGCTCACAGTAGAGCTGTTCACCAGCAAGTGAGTCAACCCTTTCGGAGAGGAGGAGGGAATTGGAGAGAAAAAGTAATCTGACAAGGATCCGAGGGTTACTCTGCCAGGTTCTGTGCATGCACAACCAACTGTAATTCTGATGAATGAAATCACTGCAATTCCCATTAAAGCCAGAGCCAAATCATCAAGTAATCTATTTGGACTGATATATACAGCACAAGCGTATTAGCCACAAATGTTAAAATATATCAATAAAACTAAACAGAGATGGGATGCAGGTCCAAGCACACAACAATCAAGATGAGAAGTTGTTAATTTCAGTTAAGGGAGGAGAGAGAAGCTAAAAGCAACAACAACAAAAAAATAAGACAAAAGGATCCCCTGCACTTCTCCCTTACTCCTCCCACAGAAAGTGGATAGGAAAAGAACTCGAACAGGTCACCTGCTTGTTCTCTCAAGCAGGAAATGGAGTGTAGAAGAGTCAGAAAAAGATAAAGAAGGCCAGAAAAGAAAATCATAGAATGAAGAATGGAGAATAAGTAACAAATTAATGGCAGTTCAAAGTGAGGCCTGTTTCGGCTAATCTTCTCACTCATTCAATCTCCACGCAATTTCATACATCAATAGTCTTGCTTTCTTCCCTATGACATTTTTGCACCACATACAAAAATGGAAAGGTCTACTTAGCACAACAGTGAGTCTCTCCCTTTGTCTCTGATCCATCACTAAGTCTCTTCCTCTGTCTCAGATCCCTCAGTGAATCTCTCGGTCTTCCTCCCCAATCCTTCAGTCAGTGTGAATGCTAAAGCACAGCTGTCGCTGTTCCAATCTCATTTTGTAAAGAACTAAAACTATACATTTTAAACAGGCTAGAGGCTCTCTAAAGTAGGGTGACCGTATTTCCTAAATTGAATCTGGGGACATACAGGGTGAGAGTACAGCAAAGTAGCCTGGACGGAAAATGAAGCGAGGCAACATTTTTTAGCAGCTTACATTTTAATAGTTGCACATATACACTACAAATGTAAAACAATTACCGCGGATGGGACGTCACACTATTGAAACGCATTCAGACAAAGTTTATAAATAATACAATAACACTCAGGAATGCCAGTTTTTGTACCCACTGTCTATTCAGATTTTGTCACATCACTGTCCAACTCATTTATTTCCCTTCTTCTCCTTTACAGCCCTTCATGAAATTCCTCTTTGACCACATTTTTCATCGCTCTTCCCAATATTACCTTCTTTGGCTTAGTGTTCATTTTTTTGATAATGCTTCAGTGAACGACCTTGAGATCTGGGTACTGGGGGTGGTTTGTTCAGTGAAGGGAAAATGCTGGCAGGGGCTGGTTGGGCCGAATGGCCTGTTTCCATGTTGTAACTTCTATGTATTTCAATGTAAAGATTGGATTCCCCACTCCTCACGT
Organism: Pristiophorus japonicus; assembly: GCF_044704955.1. NCBI lineage: Eukaryota > Metazoa > Chordata > Chondrichthyes > Pristiophoridae > Pristiophorus > Pristiophorus japonicus. The sequence goes on from NC_091982.1 coordinate 218,914,588, forward strand.
GGGAACTCTCCAGGAACATTCATCATCATCATCATAGGCGGTCCCTCGAACGAGGATGACTTGCTTCCACAAGAGTTCACAGGTGTTTCAATGAAGGACCCGATATTCCAGGTCCTGCACGCCAATTGAAGGGGTGGACGATGCCTGTGTGTGGATTTTTTTAACGTGTGGTGACCGTTGCACATTAGCCACCACATGGACTTGACAGAGCTAAGCCTTTATCCAGTGGCAAGGGTTAACCAGAGTGACTGGGCGCCTGCTCTGCTGCACGGACCTAGTACGCACACATATCGCAGTGTGGACTAGCCCGTGCTGCCCCTGGGCCCTCTGCTCTTCTGGGGACTGCACCCTCCGCCATGATCTCGCGCCGCTCCTCTGCCACAAACATTTGCCGTCCTCCGCCACGATCCCTCACTGCTCCTTCGGCACAAACACTCGGCGCACCTCCGCCACGATCTCCCACCGCACCAAACATTCGCTGAACCTCCACCACGATCACCCACTGAATTTCAGCCACCATTTCTCACCTCTCCTCCGCCTCGATCACTCGCCGCAAGTCCGCCACGACCTTCCCGCTCCTCCGCTGTACCTGGGCCATCGTGGGCCACCCCAACCTGCGTGAGAACACCTCCATCTGGTTCCAGTAACATTATTGGCCCAGTAATTACGGTATTTCCGACGGCGTATGCTGAGCATCGTAATCCTTGTAAAAGGTCCCGCAACTTTCGGGTTTTCATATACGCCGCGCATGAGCAAAAACCCGGATCTTGCGATCTGTCACGGTACATCTTGACAGATCTACCGAACCAAAAGTAAAATCAGTTTCGTACGTACAGAATGGGCTATTTGCCCAACGGCTGCCCAGCAATTGCCCACAAAACTCGTAAGGCTGGTAAAAGCAGGTGTAGGGCTTGCTTTCATAAGCATAATGGTTAATATAAAACTTAATTAAACATTAAAAAATTAAAAATGATGCACAAACACTTAAAATTAGTTTATGCAAAATATTGGCCCAGATTAAAATGTTTAAAATTATTTTTCAAAAACAATTACATTTTTGTTGTATTTGATGTAATGGAGGGACTTTTAATTAAACTTGAAAGTCAGAACACGAATATTTTGTTTAACCTTGGTAGTGGGGGGAAGATTTTATAAACAGAAGTCAGGAACAAAATTAAGTCACTCGGACAAGTGTGGATTAATTAAGAAAAGCCAGCATGGATTTGTTAAAGACAAATCGTGTTTAACCAACTTGATCGAGTTTTTTGATGAGGTAATAGAGAGGGTTGATGAGGGTAATGTGGTTGATGTAGTGTACATGGATTTCCAAAAGGCGTTCGACAAAGTGCCCAGGGACACAGTACCTCATCAGGAGAGTGTCCCCAGAAAACAGTGATGTGTGGTCACCCTACTTCAAAAGCTTAGTAGGTAAGTAGGGAGCATGCCATCATACTGGACATGCGCATCACAAGATCCCAGTTTGATCTTTCCTCTGTGCTGAGTCAGCTTGTTTCAGCCATGTCCTTTATTTGGCCTTAGTGTCTCAAAAGCTAGGGAAGAGAAAAGTCACTCAGGGTTCCTATTCATTATCAATATCCAGTACCCCCAGCTAACAAGTGTGTAGGGGGATATCGAATGAGGACAGGATTGGACTCAGACATAGTCCCATAAAAATCAAATATTCTACCAGCACTCACTGCTAGGAGCACACTTGAAGAATAACTGCCGTAGTGATGTATGGGGTGGGCTGCTAGTATCCATTGAACATTACCCAGCAGCAATCACTGCCTTCAATTGAGGAAGGAAAAAATAGAGGAGAAAACAAAAAAAAGGAGATAGGAAGTCACAGCCAAAATAAACAGCATACTTATCAGGCCCTATTTTTCAATTGGGCCCTCCACACATGCAGATTATGGAGGCGCACTACAACTACTGCAGGACCAAGTTTCCTGACCTGCATCATTGGCATTGCCTGGGTAACCTCCTGACTAGACCTATCCTTTGCTGGTGACTATGCTGAGATCAAAAGAAAGAAAAGCAAGACTTGGATTTATATAGCGCCTTTCATGACCACGGACGTCTCAAAGTGCTTTACAGCCAATGAGGTACTTTTGGAGTGTTGTCACTTTTGTAATGTGTGAAATACGGCAGCCAATTTGCGCACAAGCAAGCTCCCACAAACAGCAATGTGATAATGACCAGATAATCTATTTTTTTATGTGATTGAGGGATAAATATTGTCCAGGACACCAGAGATAACTACCCTGCTCTTCTTCGAAATAGTGTCATGGGTTCTGTAATGTCCACTTGAGAGTGCAGATGGGGCCTCGGTTTAACATCTCATTTGAAAGACGGCACCTCTGACACTGCAGCGCTCCCTCAGCACTGCACTGGAGTGTCAACTTAGAATTTTAGGACAGAAACAGGTGCATAGTTGGAGAGCAGTAGCCAAAAGGCAGAAAGGCCCAAAGGTCTTTCTGTGGAAGGAAAATATTGGATTAACTTGTTTTCGTGTCGATTCTTTGGGGTGCTCCAGGGAAACACACAGGCTCTCCTATCTGCAGATTGTTCCAACACAAGTCCCTCCACCAGTTTATGGGACATTCCTCCAGTTATGCTAGTTTTGGGAAGCCCTAAAATCCCAGAATACCATGGTGATGTCACGGAGATCTGATGCAACAGGTTTCCAACCACATTTCTCTTTGGTGCTCCTGGGATCTGGGCACAATAGAGAAAAATCTTCGCAAATTTTAAACCAATCCTTCACATGATAAACAAGACATTCAGCAAATAGTAGACAAACTCACATATAGATAAATGGACTGACAGCCACATGGGGGATTCTCTCAGGCCTCGCTAAAATAAGACAAACAAACCATTCACTAAGGAATGTAAAACACACCACATATGTCAGAAACCTTCACCACAAGGAGTCCAGTCAGGAAAAAACAGCAACATCCAATTCTCCCAAAGGAATTTTTGAGCCATTGTTTATTCATGTTCTGGCCACACCAATTAGAAATGTAACACAATGTCCTCTTGGCACTCTGCTAATGAAACATTAACTATCTGAAAGGCTGTCAGTATCTCGTAAGAACATTTAAGCATACTTGGAAGGAATTCAGAATAAGAGGCTGCCCATTTAAAACTGAGATGAGGAGAAATTTCTTCTCTCAGAGGACTGTAAATCGATGGAATTCTCTGGCTCAGACAGCTGTGGAGGCTGGGTCATTGAATTTATTTAAGATGGAGAGAGACAGATTTTTGAGCGATAAGGAAGTAAAGGGTTATGGGGAGCGGGCAGGGAAGTGGAGCCGAGTCCATGATCAGATCGGCCATGATCTTATTGAATGGCGGAGTAGGCTCGAGGAGCCAAATGGCCTACTCCTGCTCTTATTTCTTATGTTCTGATGAACTGGGTACTTCTCATTGTCTGGATGTTGACATAACTTTACTGAGGTTTCCTGACCCAGACTAATACTTGCCAAACGTAACAGCTACAATGATAATGCACCAATTGAAGAACCGCCAAACAATATACTCTCATACCATTTCCAAATCTTCCTCTTACTGCCGTTGCAATATAAGTCATGATTCCCATTCTGGCTAGCAGTGATTGCTCATACCTTTCATTCACAATTCAACAAAGTCAAGCAGATGTTTCGGTAAACCCGTGTGCCAAAGAACCTTGCCTTTCACAGTCTCCCTTTCTGACTTATATAGACTAGGAAAAGTCCTAAGGAAACATAAAAACATAGAAACATAGAAAATAGTTGCAGGAGTAGGCCATTCGGCCCTTCAAGCCTGCACCACCATTCAATAAGATCATGGCTGATCATTCACCTCAGTGTCCCTTTCCTGCTTTCTCTCCAAACCCCTTGATCCTTTTAGCCGTAAGGGCCATATCTAACTCCCTCTTGAATATATCCAATGAACTGGCATCAACAATTCTCTGCGGTAGGGAATTCCACAGGTTAACAACTCTCTGAGTGAAGAAGTTTCTCCTCATCTCAGTCCTAAATGGCTTACCCCTTATTCTTAGACTATGTCCCCTGGTTCTGGACTTCCCCAACATCGGGAATATTCTTCCTGCATCTAACCTGTCCAGTCCCGTCAGAATTTTATATGTTTCTATGAGATCCTCTCTCATCCTTTTAAACTCCAGTGAACACAGGCCCAGTCGATCCAGTCTTTCCTCATATGTCAGCCCTGCCATCCCGGGAATCAGTCTAATGAACCTTCGCTGTACTCCCTCAATAGCAAGAACGTCCTTCCTCAGGTTAGGAGACCAAAACTGAACACAATATTCCAGGTGAGGCCTCACCAAGGCCCTGTACAATTGCAGTATGACCTCCCTGCTCCTATACTCAAATCCCCTAGCTATTTGCCTTCTTCACCGCCTGCTGTACCTTCAACTTTCAATGACTGATGTATCATGACACCTAGATCTTGTTGCATCTCCCCTTTTCCTAATCTGCTGCCATTCAGATAATATTCTGCCTTCCAGTTTTTGCCACCAAAGTGGATAACCTCACACTTATCCACATTATACTGCATCGGCCATACGTTTGCCCACTCACCTAACCTGTCCAAGTCACCCTGCAGCCTCTTAGCGTCCTCCTCACAGCTCACACCACCACCCAGCTTAGTATCATCTGCAAACTTGGAGATATTACACTCAATTCCTTCATCTAAATCATTAATGTATATTGTAAAGAGCTGGGGTCCCAGCACTGAGCATTGCAGCACCCCACTAGTCACTGCCTGCCATTCTGAAAAGGACCCATTTATCCCGACTCTCTGCTTCCTGTCTGCCAAGCAATTCTCTATCCACGTCAGAACATTACCCCCAATAACCTGTGCTTTAATTTTGCACACCAATCTCTTGTGTGGGACCTTGTCAAAAGCCTTTTGAAAGTCCAAATACACCACATCCACTGGTTCTCCCTTGTTCACTCGACCAGTTACATTCTCAAAAAATTTTAGAAGAGTTGTCAAGCTTGATTTCCCTTTCATAAATCCATGCTGACTTGGACCGATACTGTCACTGCTTTCCAAATGCGCTGCTATTTCATCTTTAATAATTGATTCTAACATTTTCCCCACTACTGATGTCAGGCTAACTGGTCTATAATTACCTGTTTTCTCTCTCCCTCCTTTCTTAAAAAGTGGTGTTACATTAGCTACCCTCCAGTCCATTGGAACTGAGTGTTGGAAAATCACCACCAAAGCATCCACTATTTCTAGGGCCATTTCCTGGAATGCAGACTATCAGGCCCCAGGGATTTATCGGCCTTCAATCCCATCAATTTTCCGAACACAATTTACTGCCTAAGAAGGATTTCCTTCAGTTCCTCCTTCTCACTAGACATTCGATCCCCTAGTATTTCCGGAAGGTTATTTGTGTCTTCCTTCGTGAAGACAGAACCAAAGTATTTGTTCAACTGGTCTGCCATTTCTTTGTTCCCCATTATAAATTCACTTGAATCTGACTGCAAGGGACCTACATTTGTCTTCACTAATCTTTTTCTCTTCACATAACTATCGAAGCTTTTGCAGTCAGTTTTTATGTTTCCAGCAAGCTTCCTCTCATACTCTATTTTCCCCCTCCTAATTAAACCCTTTGTCCTCCTCTGCTGAATTATAAAAATCTCCCATTCATCAGGTTTGCTGCTTTTTCTGGCCAATTTATATGCCTCTTCCTTGGATTTAATACAATCCTTAATTTCCCTTGTTAGCCACGGTTGAGCCACCTTCACCGTTTTATTTTTTATTCCAGACAGGGATGTACAATTGTTGAAGTTTATCCATGTGATCTTTAAATGTTTGCCATTGCCTATCCACCGTCAACCCTTTAAGTATCATTCGCCAGTCTATTCTAGCCAATTCACGCCTCATACCATCAAAGTTACCTTTCCTTAAGTTCAGGACCGTAGTCTCTGAATTATCTGTGTCACTCTCTATCTTAATGAAGAATTCTACCATATTATGGTCACTCTTCCCCAAGGGGCCTCGCACAACAAGATTGCTAATTAGTCCTTTCTCATTGCACATCATCCAGTCTAGGATGTTCAGCCCTCTAGTTGGTTCCTCGACATATTGGTCTCGAAAACCATCCCTAATACACTCCAGGAAATCCTCCTCCACTGCATTGCTATCAGTTTGGTTAGCCCAATCAATATGTAGATTAAAGTCGCCATGATAACTGGTGTACCTTTATTGCATGCATCCCTAATTTCTTGTTTGATGCTGTCCCCAACCTCACTACTACTGTTTGATGGTCTGTACACAACTCCCACTAGTGTTTTCTGCCCTTTGGTATTCCAGAGCTCCACCCATACCGATTCCACATCATCCAAGCTAATGTCCTTCCTTACTATTGTGTTAATTTCCTCTTTAACCAGCAATGCCACCCCGCCTCCTTTTCCTTTCTGTCTATCCTTCCTAAATGTTGAATATCCCTGGATGTTGAGTTCCCTTCCTTGGTCACCCTGGAGCCATGTCTCCGTGATGCCAATTCTATCATATTCGTTACTTGCTGCCTGCACAGTTAATTCGTCCACCTTATTCCGAATACTCCTCGCATTGAGACACAGAGCCTTCAGGCTTGTCTTTTTAACACCCTTTACCCTTTTAGGATTTTGCTGTAATGTGGCCCTTTTTGCTTTTTGCCTTGAGTTTCTCTGCCCTTCACTTTTACTTTTCTTTTTTCTATCTTTTGTTTCTGCCCCCATTCTACTTCCCTCTGTCTCCCTGCATAGGTTCCCATCCCCCAGCCATATTAGTTTAACCCCTCCCCAACAGCACTTGTCTCATCTTGCTGCCCACAATGCCCAAATGTTGTTTGATAATACTCCTGTGAAGTGCCTTAGGATGTTTTCTACATTAAAGGCACTATATAAATGCAAGTCGTTGTAGTTTGTTCAAGAAAAATTTAATCCGCCAGGATGCAATGTGGCCAATTAAAGATGCACAAAGTCCTGAAAATGGATTTTACGTTGGGAGCATCAAATTCTAACTTTTAATTTAATTTGAGAGTACATTTTTAGTATGATTAATTAGAGATCGTTAGCAAAACTATATATGTGTGCAATATGCTTCTGAAACATGAAAGCCTCTATATTTACGGGGAAGCAAGGGGGTGAAACCCAGAAATGCAGCTAACCCAGAAATCCTGCTGAATTTAATGGTATAACAGCATTTAATTTTTTTTCTCCATTTCCCGGCCAGCAGCCGGCCAGATCGAGAGGCTGGCCGACTGCAGTGTGGGAAGGCCTGCACTGATAGGCCGCAGTCCGGAGCAGAGAGGGGGAAGAAAGGAGGGAGGGAGGGAAGGAGAGATCATGAAGGCCGGTGAGGAGATCGGAGGTCGGGGAGGGAGGGGTGTGAGGGTAGAGATTGGAAAGGTTAGGGGGAGCAGGGGGGGAGGACGTTGGAGGCCAGGGACAGATTGGAAAGGTCTTGGGGATATCGGAGTTCCGGGGAATATTGTGGATGCAAGGTCAGTGATGAGATTGTGCGTCACGGGTCCAATTGTGAGTGGGGGCCTCAGATGGCGATGGGGGAGGTCCGATCATGGGGAGTGGGTGTCTGATTTTGGGGAGGAAGGCATGTTAGTATGGAGACCTGGGGCAGCACTCCTGCTCCTCCTGGCCCATAAACATTGCTGGAAAAGCAACTAGCTGCTGGACCCAGCCATTCTCAGCTCCCTTCAGCAGCGGGTTTCCCAAGCCCTGGTAAACCCGGCCTGCAGCACTTCAATTTAAAATTGTGGTAACATTTGAGTCATGCAGCCTCATTAAAATATTTAGATTATGGACACGCCTCTGGAGAGCAGGTTTGTCGCTCACCCCCTAACCCGGCTCCTGTAAAACCGCCGTTGGAGTTGGGTTGTGGTTGGGTTTCTGACTGTTTACATTTTAACCACCCACCCCTCCCCCACCTGTCCTGGGGGGTTAAAATTCCCCAAAGTAACATCACATTGAATTTCCCAGTTTTTACTGTCTGCAGCTCTTCCACACTAAGGGGCCGAATTTGGTCAAGGCCTCCGCCCGCCCAAGTGCTGCCGATGGCCGGCGAGGTACCGGACGGTACTTTCGGTGGGGTTTTCATCGCCAAGATCCCTCGAAGGTTGGCGGGAGGCAAATGAATGACGTACGCCGCCAATCTGGGCGGCAGCAGGCGGGAGGTCTCATTCTCAGCGGCAGATGCGATTGCCGCCCAAGTGCCGGTGAGGATGGAGTCGGGCCCATGGAGGGTCTAACAGCTGAAAATAAAAATCATCAGGAAAAAAATGTAAAAACTGTCGGAAGACCTTCAGGAGACCCCATCCAGGTAAGGCGCTGTGGAAAAAAAAATGTTCACTACGAACCTTTTTTCAGGATCTTCAGACTTATCGTCGGGGACAGACCAGCCTCGAGTCCACCCCCGTTCTGGTGCCGACTCCCACCCGCATGAATATGTGAGCTCGGCGGGTAGTAGGTCAGTTGCTGCGCCACTTGGCCGTCCGTTGACGTCAACGGGTAGTTCCCGGCTGCTCTCCCCTCCCGCCGTTCCAGGCAACCTCGAAAGTGGCACTGGGCGGATCTTGCAGAGGAATGTTGGCGGCAGTTGGCGGTAAGTTCGGCTCCAAAAACTGCATCATGTTGATATTTTTAAAGATTCCTTAATACAAGACAGGTATAACGTCCTGAAACTGGAAACCTCGGGGCTGAGTTTTGGGTATTTCTGGATTTCGGAGAAGAAATCCGACATCTTGAATCCAGAAACCCTTGAGCCGACTTTCGGGTATTTCTGGATTTCGGAGAAGAAATTTCGATGCCCCAAATCCGGAAACCTCGTGGACGATTTTCGGCTATTTCTGGATTTTGGACACAATCCGGCGTCCTGAATCCAGAATCCCTTGGACCGACTTTCGTATATTTCTGGATTTCGGAGCATTACATCCGGCAGCTCGAATCTGTCAACCTCGAGACCAGGACGCGCCGGGGCTGCATATTTTTTTGGATTCATGTTTGGAAAAATGTATGTACAACTTAAAAGTCTGGTTTTCAGGAACTATTTCCAGATTCCGGACAACGACTCTTGCAATCTGCACAATGTCCGGGACAATTCCGGTTTTTAGAACTCCGGATTTCAGACATTCCACCTGTACAATGCTCAGTTCAACAAAGAAGATACATTTTTTGGAAATATTTCAATGTTTCCTAGTGATTTAAGCTGTAGAAAACTGAACTAAATGTGCAAGAAACTAGACTGCATCAAATTTGTCTCCTCAAATGTTGCTAGTTAGAAGTGATTAAAGTCCTTGAAAGTGTAGCAAACTGGCCATCCAGGCCTGGATCCAGGTTTGCACATTGTGTTTTTGGCCTGAATGCAGGATTAAAATCAGGGGTCTTCTAGGCTCATGTAAATTCAAAGTGCATGTCTCAACAGAGCAGTCACTGTAAAAATACTGTTGCTCTCTCAGCAGAACAGTCTGTGGCCTTGGACAGATCACGCATTGTCCAGGGTTCTATCGTGCATAGAGAGCTTTTTATAACATGTCCCTCACTAGAACAGTCTTCCAAAGACAGCCTTATATACATATACACAGAATGAGAATGACCAGTCATTGAAAATGAAATGGCAAAATGCTATTTGTGTGTATTTCACATCCTATAGGGTGAGCAGTGATGTTGAAGTGGGCAGACAGGAACAGAGAAATGCGTACAAGAATGAGGAGGGAAAAAGAATGGAAAGAGGCAGTCTGAAAAGGAAAACTGAATGTGGAACAAAAAATAAATGCGAGGGAGAAAGAAGGGAGAAAGAAAGGAGAAAGTGCGGAGAGGCCATGGAAAAAAAGTGTGCGGAAAGAAAGTCTGACGAGAGCACAAAGGGACAGAGTGTGGTCAGAAGAAAAGAGATCATGCACTAAGTGAAGACCTAAGGGCTTAGATATCGTACCCTGTGGCCTTGAGTGTCGGAATGAAGTGTCATCATCAAAATAAAGCATTCTAGTCCATAGATGTCATATAAAATCTGATGCATTAGATAAACTCATACTTAATCCATGTATGGAATTGCCCTTTCATTTTGACGACATGCACCAATGTCACATTTACACAAAGCCCGAGAGTAGTATTCGGAGCTCAGTATTTGAAGCTGTTCTGGTTTCAGAGCGCTTTCCCTGCTTTTATTTCACTGAAAACTGAATGCCTGCTGGCCTTCCCTTCCCATAGTTTTTTCTCCCCTTGCCAGTGCCCTAAAGCAAAAAAAAAGTACATCCATATGAATACACTGCTTGTGTATGCAGTGCACACATAGGTTTTATTTAAAAAGATGTTGCTTTAATTACATTTGTGTGTGGAGATATGTGATGGAGTAAACAATTGAGTTTGAATATGAGTCTCTCCACCATTTTATGGCAACGGCCCTCAGATCTAAATTGCAAGATGAAACCCTGCAATCAGCCTTGTTTACCTGGAGCTCACACTGAACTACAGAGTTCTAATCATGCATGGCTGCTAAAATAGGATGACCATATTTTCTGGCACAGGGTGAGAGTACAGCAAAGTAGCCAAGGCGGAAAATGTAGGTGCGCAGTGAAGCAAGGCAAAATATTTCAGCAGCATCCATTTTAACAATTGCACATATACACTACAAATGCAAAACAAATATGCATATAATTACCGCGGATGTGACATCACCCTATTGAAGCACATTCAGACACCGTTTATAAATAATACAATACCACTCTTCAGGAACGTCAGTTTTTCGTACCCACTGTCTATACGACCGATTCAGAAAATTTCTTTCTTCACATTACTGCCCAAGTCATTTATTTCCCTCCCTCTCCTTTACGGCCCTCCATGAAATTCCTCTTTGGCCAAATTTTTCATCACTCCTCCCAATATCACCTTCTTTGGCTTTGTGTCCAATTTTTTGATTATGCTTCAGTGAATGACTTTGAGATCTGGGAACTAGAGGGCCTGGGGGTTCGGGCGGGAAGCTCAGTGTTTGTTCAGTGAAGGGTAATTGCTGGTAGGGACTGGTTGGGCCGAATGGCATGTTTCCATGTTGTAACTTCTATGTATTTCAATGTAAAGAGTGGATTCCCCACTCCTCGCACGGAAACTCTCCAGGAATATTATATATTATTGAGTTCTGGCAAAGGTTCCACAGCAAATGCTGAACTGCGCTTTCCCTTCCCGAGCGCTGGCTGACCCACTGACTATTCCCAGCCCCGACTGGCCAACCCGCCATTTTTTGTTCCTCCTCAGCCCCGTGATCCGCCCCGCAGCTCGACCTCGAAAGCTGCTCCCAATGGCACCGTGTTATCATCCTGAGACCCGCAGCATGTCGGTGCCTCGCAGCCCTTCAGGCTCACTCACCCCGAGCAGCTCTTCACCAGAAGCTGTCTGAGATGCAGCATCATGGCCCGGTCCGGGAAGGAGACAAATTACAGCCTCGTGAGGCAGCGCCTGTCCTCAGGCTCGCGGTCCGTAGGCTCATCCACTCAGTTCCAGCCACAGGGAGCCGGGTGGTCTGCAGGTTCGCAGGATCTAGGCCAAGACTTTTATTCGATGGCCGGTGTTTGTGCTTCAGTCTTTTTGAGGTGGTAGCGGGTTTATGGCTGTGCTTTGCTCATTTCCCCGTTATTTCTGTCGCGCTTTATATTTAACCCCCACCGCCCCTCGCGGGAAATGGGGAAATCCACCCAGTGAGGGGCAGCCCTGAGGTGAACCCACATCGATCAATCACATTCTCGTTTACACATCACCAACCAATGAGATGTGTAACCTCTCCCCGGGCTCCGGCTCACACAGACAACACCGCTGTTACACCTCCTGCGCAAACACAGCCACCCCATTGGCCAGCACTCACCCACCTTTTGTTGGTCCCAATGGAAGCCAATTTGGTCAAAGTCATCACAATCCGTGATCCACCCTTTCATTGGTTCAAACCGAAGCTAATCCAGTCAATCAAAGCCATTCATCAGAGAACAAACGATATTCCGCCCTGTCACTGATCCGTTATTGCCAATGGCAGAGAATCTGTCAATCAACAGTGGACCCTGTTGATTGGTCTGTCTCTGAATCCCTGAATGCGAACACAGATTTACGTTAGCTGCAATCAGGAGCTAGGGTGTTCAGGGAGGGGTTTCGTGAACCAGAGACACATCCAGGGATATTGTTTCCCTGGGGATACAGGACCTCATCTGGAGACTGTCCCTGGAAAACAGGAACATATGGTCACCCTAAGCTAAAAGGGTTTGGAATAAAATCTTGCATCCTTGTGCTATTGTAAACAAAATGTTAAGGGCCATTGGATAGTGGTACTAAACATCATCATCATCATCATAGGCAGACTCTCGGAATCGAGGAAGACTTGCTTCCACTCTTAACATGAGTTCTTAGGTGGCTGTACAGTCCAATACGAGAACCACAGTCTCCGTCACAGGTGGGACAGATAGTCGTTGAGAGATAGGGTGGGTGGTACTGGTTTGTCACATGCTCTTTCCGCTGCCTGCGCTTGATTTCTGCATACTCTCGACGATGAAACTCGAGGTGCTCAGCGCCCTCCTGGATGCACTTCCTCCACTTAGGGCATTCTTTGGCCAGGAACTCACAGGTGTCAGTGGGAATGTTGCATTTTATCAGGGAGGTTTTGAGGGTATCCTTGTAACGTTTCTGCTGCCCACCTTTGACTCGTTTGCCGTGAAGGAGCTCCACGTAGAGCGTTTGCTTTGGGACTAAACATACACAGTCACTGACTCCTGTTGGTAAAGCCTCCCTGTTCAAGCTTATGCTGCAAAGTATTTAAGTACAGTTACGATGGAAAAAAATAGGCATCACCAGTCTCACACCCCAGCTTTCTGTCCTGTACACAGTTGGAGCAGTGTATAAAACAGGAAGTTATGTGATACAGACAGAAATATTTCATCCAAAACATCTTAATTAATATCTCAGGATGGGGAGATTGTGTGTGAGGCTGTTAGTAAAGCCAAGGCAAGGTGGTTCACAAGGTTGATTCCTGAGATGAATGGGTTGTCTTATGAAGAAAGGTTGAGCAGGTTGGGCCTATACTCATTGGAGTTTAGAAGAATGAGAGGTGATCTTATTGAAACGTATAAGATTCTGAGGAGGCTTGACAGGGTAGATGCAGAGAGGATGTTTCCCCTCGTGGGGAATCTAGAACTAGGGGGCATAGTTTCAGAATAAGGAGTCGGCCATTTAAAACTGAGATGAGGAGGAATTTCTTCTCTCAGAGGGTCGTGAATCTTTGGAATTCTCTACCCCAAAGGGCTGTGCAGGCTGGGTCATTGAATGTTTTTACGGTGGAGATAGACAGATTTTTGAATGATAAGGGTATGTTATGGGATGCAGGCAGGGAAGTGGAGTTGAGGCCAAGATCAGATCAGCCATGATCTTATTGAATGGCGGAGCAGGCTCGAGGGGCCAAATGGCCTACTCCTGCTCCTATTTTTTATGTTCTTATGTTTGAAGGAGCATGGCCAAGACTGCAATACCATAGTAAGCAGGTACAGTTGCACCAATTTATTATAAATGGGTTAAAGTTTTCCATAACAAAATGGATTAAGGAACATCATGTGCCACATGTTGACAAATTTTGTTATTAATAATGCACAGCATGGTTTCAACCCACAAGTGATCCTTCTCCCTCCTCCTCACCTTTTCATTTTACAGGCCTCAGTACATTTAGTGACCTGGTATCCTGACACCTGTTAAATCTGTACAATTAATAGCACACAGTTGTATAACCACCACTTAGAATGTTGGCAACAGCCCACTCATATAGCGAGGATATGGAGACATCAGTATCCTCTGACAGAATTATTTTGAAAATGCTGTGCCTGTGGTGTACGAATTTCAAAACACTTTTTGCACTATCTGGTAGGTGGATATAACATCACCTGCCAAGTTTTTCTCTTGCTCCAGGGTAGATGTGTTTTCTATATTTCCCTATACCACCTGGTGAGTTGCTCCCTTGCTGCAGTGTATGCATGTTTTATATATTATGGCACGGTAGGATAGTGGTCGGCTACTGGATTAGTAATGCAGATAACGTCAGTTCAAATCCCACAAAGGCAGTTTGAGAATTTCAATTCAGTTTTTTAAAAATCCAGAAATAAAAAGCTTTTGACCATGAAGCTGTGGATTGCTGTAAAAGCCCAACTGGTTTAAAACAGTCCTTTAAAGAAGGCAAACCGTTTTGAAATATTGTATAAATACCTTACTTCTAAAAAAAGGGGAAGCAGTGTAATGTATGCACCTGAGGTTTGTAGCGCTGTCGAGTTGGGAGTGGCTCAGCCACTCTTGTGTTGGATGCATGATGAGGCAGGTGGTTGTGAGCCTGGTGGATGAACTGGTAATGTGTAGTGCGATTGTTAAACCTTTGTTAATAAATTAACAAGTTCTTATTAGCGATGTGCTCCTATGAATTCTTAAGCAAAGAACTCATGAAGCAAATACATTACACCATCATTATTCAGTCTGGCCTTTATGTGAGTCCAGTCCCACAACAACATAGTTGAATCATAACTGCCCTCTGAAGTGGCTTAGCAAGCCAATCAGTTGTATCAAACCGCTACAAAGAATAACAAGCAGCACTATGGGAGCACATTCCCTGCACAGACTGCAGTGATGCAAGAAGAATGTCCCACCCAACCTCCTCAGGGTAACTAGGGATGGGCAATAAATGCTGGGTTTACTAGCGACACCCACATCCCCATGAATAAAAAATGACAACAATGACTACATTTCAAAAATACATACAAAAGCATTTTGAGACATCCTGAAGTTGTGAAAGGTGCTATATAAATGCATTTATTTCCTCTTGTGTGTGTCCTACATATTATTTGCATATCTTTGGGTGGTGTTAGCAATAGGGATTTTGAAACATAGGCATACGCCAGCTGTTAAAGTTTGCTTTATATAAAAAAGAGATAAAGAGATTCCTCTTCTTTACCAGACATTCCTTGGCCCATGCAGCTGATAATCTTGACCACTCAAGATCTTGGGGGTTATATTGCAATAACAATTCTAATTAAATGAAAATTTAGCGCCCTGCGAGATGGGCAGTTAAATGTCCCGGAATTGGGGTCTTTGAAACAAAAAAATCTGCGGGGCAGTATCGGAGACGTAATTCGCCTATGTAGGGCAGTTGTGGGGCAATAGAGGGGCGGCACTGAAGACGACAGCAATGACACGGACGTGTCGTGTCGTGCTGATATGTCACAACGAAAGAAGGGGAGGGCCGTTGCGAACTCTGCAGCCACTTTCCACTGGGCCAACAGGGAGGGTTTCAGCCAGGCCAGCGACCTCCCACCCAAGACGGGGTGCCAGGCTGCATGTTGGCGGCCAGGCCGAACCAGTGGCCACCATTGTCGGGCCGACTGTAAAATCTTCCAACAAACAGATGCCAGCCGAGGGACAAGGCCCTCCCCTTTAAGGGTGGATGGGGCACCCTAGCCACCACTGCTTTACGACCCGCAAAGCTGTCAATGGCATCGCCCCGCACCAACCTCACCACCGTGGGGCAATTCCCCCGGTGGGGCGTAAAGGTGTCGACGCAGAGCGATAAGGGGTGATGATGTCATTGCCATGTGTGCCGCCGCCTGGGGCGAAAACTATGGGGTTCTTGTTGTTCCAGTTACCTCTTTAAAATATTTTGCGCTGATTCTGTGGTACGATATACTTCTTCCTCAGTATCTTAATGCATGCAATTCACAACCCACAGGACAAATGGTCACTGTCTGACAGCACAGGCTGTACCCTTGAGGGAGGACATGTCTGCTGCTGTCATGTAATACATCACAAGTGTTTGCTATTCTATTGTAAAATTTACCAAGAGTGTCTTCTAAACATTGCCACTCACTCTCCAAAATGAAGCTCTGCTGGAGAGTTCCCATTAACCATAGGTTGATTATATCAAATCTTTCACATTTTCAAATATTTCAAAATAATGATCTATGTGTTGTACTTTGAGGGAAGACCCCCACTTTAGTCTGATTGCATATCTTTCAATCACCAACATCATTTCACCATCACAATTTAATATTAAATAAAAAGGTTCTATAAATGAACTTACCTGCTAGGGATCAGTGTACAGTCAACGGATGGTGGTTTTGTTTTTGGAATTGCATAGAGGGGATATCTGTCACCATGACGAATCATAACATGTACCGATAGCAATTTATAGTCTGGTGGTGCATGGCCTAAGGATACAGGAATAAGTCAACCATTAATATACAGAATTTCCAGCAGATAAAAATTCTTCACAATACATGACCAATATACAATATCCTTTCATTGGTAAATATATTTGAGATTCGAAAACAGAAATCATTGTAGATGGATTCAAGCAAGATCTACTACTCTAATTCCACACCATCTCCACCACCAGTCATTGCTTGCCTTCTGAGCATAAAACTCATACAATCCAGCATTAATCAGGAGACCAGTACAGCCAGTGAGGTAGGATGCACCGACCTCCAGAAGGGTGCAAATGGGACCCACTGGGGCAGTCCAGGGTGTTGAAGTAACTGGGACCCTTGAAGGTAAGGAGACATTTATTCAAAAGTTTCACCAGTTGGGGGAAAGATACAGGCATTCTCTGCAGATGGTGGCCATGGAATTCAGGAAGTCTGTTCCAACCTCGCTCCATTAACAACTAACTCCGTGGTGTGCTCTCTGCTCAACCATACTGAACTACACTCATTAAGCAGTATAAAATCTTCATGCAGCTCCTTGTCTGAAATGTCAGTGAACATACAGCAGTGCTTCTCTGACATCTGTGTAGGTATGGACGGAGGTTTTGAGAAGCTATAGTACCTTGTAGTGCGAGATAACTCTAAGCAGCCCACATGGGAGTTCCCAAAAATAGAGGGCCTTTGTGCAGTTGCAGCTTTCCTCACTACCAGTTTGTTTGTCGCTACAGTGACCTTGACCTCCAGTTTACAGGAGTCTCTTACTTCTGATCAGCAGAAGTTAGAAGATTGGCTTGAGAAAGCGTTAATAGTAGGCTTCATGCTCTTTAGTGCTGGCTGAGGGTCTGTCCCAACATATATTCCTGTTCATCTACAAGGGAAAATCAGCAGCTGGGTAATAGCAGAAGGATAGAGAGATAAAGACTTCACCTCGCAGGAAGAGGACTCATCCAACCCTCCAAGTTGTTCTCCTTAGAAAATTACACAAGAGGCAAGTCGGGCTTAGCAGCAGCCAACCAGCAGAAGCGCTGGCAGTGGTGGCAGAGCCATCTCCTGACCCTACAGCCACAGGGCATTCACATGGGGACCCCACTGAGGAGTAGCAGTGTGCCAATACATTTGCTCCTCTCATTAAGGTGGCATGTAGAAGAAGCATAAGACTAAGATGTAGGCAACACACACCCGACATTTTCACCAAGGGAAGCAAACACTGATGTATAGATACACATGGTGTATAAGAATAAACTGGTAACACCTTCTTTGGAATGTTTGGCAGAACATGTGGCTGTTGGCATTGGGGGCAGACATGCAAGGATGGTAGTGAAGACAGGGGAGATTTGTCTCAGCGTCTTGGTATGGGGCAGCTGGAGTACAGAGTGGCCCACATTAGGGGCTTAAAGGCTGCTTTTAAAGTGAATACATTGTCAATCACTCCTTGATGCAACAGTCTGCCCTGCCATCCACCAGCCTTGGCCTTCTCCTCCCTCCCAATCCAGGGCAGGTATTGGAAGGCTCAATGGAATGCCAATCAGACTCCTGTGCTTGCAGCTCCAGGGAGGAAATGGTGGCAACAAAGCTGTTACTATTGAAGGTGGGCACCAAACAAGCGCTGAATTAAAGTCAAAAAAAATATGCACTATTATGCACAAAGCACAGCTTGTCAAGTCAAAACCAGCAGTCAGAATGGAAGTCTCAAAAATATGGCAATCTAGCCTTAAGTGTTGGAGTTCTTTTATGAACAGCTTGCAGACATCCCAGTGGTTGTTTTATACAGGCGTTCAGCAAATCAAGAGCTGTGCTCCAAAAGTTCGTGGGGTGTCGGGAGTAAGACCAACTTACACTAGTTAATATCATTTTGTAGAGTAATGAGGCCAGCGCTGCCTCCAAACCGTAGCACTATTTTTCTCCAGTGGATTGGGGAGTTCATCACCGTGCGCTTTCCCAATTCTGCAAATTGTTGGGCAGAGGATGCTCCCCAACCCCACAACCATAGATTGGCTTTGCTCTATTTGGGGCATTTTGAATTTTTCCTCAAGGATTATTAATATAAATTCAGAAATATGGAAGACATGTCAAATTGAAATAACACAGTTGTAAAATGAAAAAATGCCTGTCATAATGGAAGAGTTCCTTTTCCCAGGATTTTCCATTGACCCCATTCTAAATAAGTCACATGGAAAAAAAGAGCAAACCTGCCCAAAATACTGCAGAATTGTGCTAGATGATTTCAGTATGTTTTCATCTTAATGAAGCTGAAACACACAATAGGTGCAAGTACTTCAGGTCACTAAGTTCAGAGGAGTGCAAGCTGCAGCTGAGAAAGAATTTGATACACATCCATTCTCCTATTTTTGTGATCTCTCTGTGCTGGTTTTCCACCTGATCTCCTGACATACAGGACCCTCGAATCTGCTCTTTCGTGTTCGTGCAGCACTGTCTACTTCAGACACGTGCATCCCTGCTCACAGCAATATACTAAACCGCTTCCAATCCATTCTAATTGTATATAATTCCTGATCCAATTATACCACTCAAATATAATATTCTCATTATTGAGTTTAAAATGCTTAGCAGACTAAATATAATCAATCCACGTTCATCGAGAGACAGCAGTACATTTTAGAAGTCCAACCACATTCCACAAAATGCTATTTAGTTGCACTGTCAGTTTGTTTGCCCTGAATTCCTGAATGACTTTCACTTGTGGCTTCTATTTAATTGAGTATTGCTGAGGCCTCTGCTGGCCAACCAAGGTTCTCCAACATCAATCACGCTTGTGAGCAATCTTGCTCCAGCCACTACTTTATTCTGATGCAGTAGGATTGCACAGTTTCTAACAGGAAATTGCTTTAAAAGAATATATATGTGGAATAAGATGTGCTTAGGGATACCATCTTTTGTCCAGGCTAAGGCCAAAGCCGAATGGAGATAGGAGACTGGCAAGAGGCAGAATAATGGCCTGAATTCTGATGTGCTCCTGGCTGCTCATGGAAATTCTTTGAACACCTTAGTAACTAATGCCTCAATAACGTAAGTTACTGAAGTAAGGGTGGGAAGCAAAATGTTATTTTTGAGAAATAGATTATTGGGGGAAATGTTTTGAGGACTACTGCCAACACAGAGCCTCGTTTAAAATAACTATGGGTCAGAATTAGGGCGATAACACTGGGGATAATCTGCACTGCACTTATGTCTTGCAAAATTACCCGATACAGAATCATAGAATAGTACAACACAGAAGGAGGCCATTCGGCCCATCGAGTCTGCGCCAGCTCTTTCGAAGAACAATCCAATTGGTCCCACTCTCCCATCTGGTTTGCATTTCAGAAATTTCCAGACAACTTCGATGAAGAAACAGAATCTCCACCCCAGCACTGCCAGTAATTCAGCTCATAGGAAGGTCTGTTAAATATAGCTTGAGCACAGCAAGATAACATTTTATCGCTAGAGGCAAGTAACTGTCACTAGTGCTTGAGAGAATAGATATTTTAATCATGCAGAATTATACCAAAAATGACGACTTGGTGCATAATTGCACTGCCAATTGTGGGACTGAGCTATACAGACTAGAAGGGTCGCAGATTCGATCTTTGGTCTGTTAGTTAGCTGATCTTAGCTATGGTTCCAGTAGGGGTACAACATTTACTGTAGGTGTACCTAGGCTAAGGAGGCAACAAAATATGGCACTAATTTCCCCTTCTAATTATTATCCTAAGACGCGATTGCAAATTGAATGACAGTCAGATGAGTGCAGGGCTGACTAAATCTTAGCTGAAGGCTGGCCAGTTTACAGGATGACTGCCAGTGCCTCTGGAATTACATCCAAACATGAAGTTAAGAGGACTTCAGAAGAGGAAAGAAAACTAAGAATGTAAAAAAGTACAGCATACTCACCTGACACACCATTCTGCTTTGATCCATTTTAAAATATTGATGTTATTATCAAATATAGCTATGGGACTGTCCTGGACGAAGCCTGATTAAAGTACTTGTCTAGTTGAAAAAGGTCTGATTAGAAAACAAGTTTTATGGCACAAAAATGTCATAGCATCACTTCAGCATGCTGGAAACCATATTGAGCCTTTATAAAATCTTTGCTTCAACCAAGATCAAGATAATTGCTCCCTTAAACATTTTTTATTTAAACCTGGTTATGCCTTGCAAAGTATTATTTGCTTGAGTTGGAGTCTATTTTTGTTTGCTAAAACTTCTATGAAGCACATTGGTTTCTTTTTCTATGTTTTCTATGAGTTGTTGTTGTTGCTGCTGCTGAGAAACTCCTACAGTTTTTGGTCCATTAACTTTGGGGGTCAGAAAGAGAACTTGAAATGTTTTCTTTTCCTGAAAGTGTTCCCTAAATTTCATCCAGATAATAAGTAAATTGGGGAAAGAGACGAGAGGGAAAATGTATATGATCTATCGTAAGGAGCTTTCTGATGCATGAAAGGCTGAGGAGCCGAAATTGCCCCTTTCCGAAAGGCCCGTTAGCCAGGGCGATAAATACTTTTTGCCCGGGGGCAGGCGGCGGAAGCGACCCATCTGGAATTGCCCCCGGGATGCAGCGGGTGAAAAAGGGTTTTCGACTGGGCAGCGGCACACACAGCGATTCTGTCATCGATGTGTGCGCTGACCCCTTATCACCCTGTGCCGACTCCTTTGCACCCCACGGAGGAAATTGCCCCGCGGCAGTGAGGTTGGTGCGGGGCGATGCCACCGACAGTTTGCAGGTCACAAAGCAGTGGTGGCTGGGGTGCCCCGGCCGCCCTGAAAGGGGAGGGCATTGTGACGCGGCCGGCATATTTTTTTATTGTCGGCTGACTTTGGAGTCGGTCCGACAACGGCGGCCGCTGGTTTGGCCGGTCCGCGAACAGGCAGCCCAGCACTCACTTTTCACCCGGCTGATACCCTCCCTGGTGGCCCAGTGGACACCACGGAGCCGGCTCCATAGTTCGCAGTGTCATTCCCCTTTAAGAGAAGGGAAGCAATGTTGTGATTCATCAGTGCGATGCAGAACCTCTGCCTCACTCCCGCCACAAGAGCACCTCAAGAGCACCAGGATGAATTTTTAAGTTAAAGTGCCCAATTCTGGGGCTCTTAAGTCTGCTTACCACCGGGCGAAAAAAAAAAATCACTGAATTCAAATTAAGCGCTCCAAACAGAGCACATGGCAATTCCACCCGTTTAATCCCAATCTGTATAACTAAATTGTCACCAAGCTAAAACCTGAACTATTGTCAGCAGCTGACAGGCGAAAGGAATGACCTATGCTGGGGCTGTACACTTTTACTGCTTCATGTACCTGGATCAGGGAATATGCTCCTATGCTTCCATGTACATGGGCTGGCGCTATTTGCTCCCATTCCTCCTTCTACCTGTGATTGGGGATGAATATTCCCATTTTTCCATTTGCCTGTGTCAGGGAAAGGGCTGTATTGCTGCCATTTCTCCATTTAACCAGGTCAGGGGAAGGGGCTGTGTGCAACTATTTTCCAAAGACATCATCATCATAGGCAGTCCCTCAAAATCGAGGAAGACTTGCTTCCACTCTAAAAGTGAGTTCTCAGATGGTTGTACAGTCCAATACAGGAATTATAGTCTCTGTGACAGATTGGGCAGACAGTGGTTAAAGGAAAGGATAGATGGGGAGTCTGGTTTGCCGCACGCTCCTTCCGCTGTCTGCGCTTGATTTCTGCATGCTCTCGGCAACGAGACTCGAGGTGCTCAACTGGATGCTCTTCCTCCACTTACAGCGGTCTTGGGCCAGGGATTCCCAGGTACCGGTGGGGTTGTTGCACTTTATCAAGGAGGCTTTGAGAGTGTCCTTGAAACGTTTCCTCTGCCCACCTGGGGCTCGCTTGCCGTGTAGAAATTCCGAGTAAAGCACGAGCTGAGGGAGTCTCGTGTCGGGTATGTGGATGATGTGGTTCGCCCAATGGAGCTGATCGAGTTTGGTTAGTGCTTCGATGCTGGGGATGTTGGCCTGAGCGAGAACACTGCCATTGGTGCGGCTATCCTCCCAGTGGATTTGCAGGATCTTGCGGAGGCAGCGTTAGTGGTACTTCTCCGGCGCTTTGAGGTGTCTACTGTATATAGTCCACGTCTCAGTCTTATAGGAGCCATACAGGACTGGAAATGGCCACTGTTGAATATGTGCACTCTTTAACCATTGGAAGGCAATTTAAATAAGTTCTTCCTCCCCACCCTATTGCATGCAAGGAAAATGACAAAATTACAACTAAATGTAAATCAGTGTAATTTGTATCTGACTCTACCAGAAGTGGGATATATCACCTGAAGTGTATATTGCAAATTCTCATTATTCTGTGCAGATAGGGTTACTGCAATTATCACACATATATTAGAAGATTATGTGAGAATATGAATTTTTGATTCACACAGTTTTGTGACTGAAGGGTCCACAGCCAGCTAGGGAATGGAAGACCAGCAGGAAGAGCAGTGCAAGGAAGGTAGTGCAGGGGTCCCCTGCGGTCATCCCCCTGCAAAACAGATACACTGCTTTGAGTACTGTTGAGGGGGATGACTCATCAGGGGAGGGCAGCAGCAGCCAAGTTCATGGCACCGTGGCTGGCCCTGTTGCACAGGAGGGCAGGAAAAAGAGTGGGAGTGCGATAGTGATAGGGGATTCAATTGTAAGGGGAATAGGTAGGAATTTCTGCGGCCGCAACCGAGACTCCAGGATGGTATGTTGCCTCCCTGGTGCAAGGGTCAAGGATGTCTCGGAGCGGGTGCAGGACATTCTAAAAAGGGAGGGAGCACAGCCAGTTGTCGTGGTGCACATTGGTACCAATGACATAGGTAAAAAAAAGGGATGAGATCCTACGAGACGAATTTAAGGAGCTAGGAGCTAAATTAAAAAGTAGGACCTCAAAAGTAGTAATCTTGGGATTGCTACCAGTGCCACGTGCTAGTCAGAGTAGGAATCGCAGGATAGCGCAGATGAATACGTGGCTTGAGCAGTGGTGCAGCAGGGATGGATTCAAATTTCTGGGGCATTGGAACCGGTTCTGGGGGAGGTGGGACCAGTACAGACTGGACGGTCTGCACCTGGGCAGGACCAGAAACCAATGTCCGAGGGGGAGTGTTTGCTAGTGCTGTTGGGGAGGAGTTAAACTAATATGGCAGGGGGATGGGAACTAATGCAGGGAGACAGAGAGAAACAAAAAGGAGACAAAAGCAAAAGACAGAAAGGAGATGAGTAAAAGTGGAGGGCAGAGAAACCCAAGGCAAAAAACAAAAAGGGCCACTGCAAGAGGGGTCAAAACTAAAAATCATGGTTTAAAAACTAGGATTAAAACACTCTACCTAAATGCACGCAGCATTCAAAATAAAGTAAATGAGTTGACGGCACAAATCATTACAAATGGGTATGATTTGGTGGCCATTACAGAAACATGGTTGCAGGGTGGCCAAGACTGGGAATTAAACATACAGGGGTATCTGACGATTCGGAAAGATAAACAAGAAGGGAAAGGAGGTGGGGTAGCTCTGTTAATAAAGGATGATATCAGGGCAGTTGTGAGAGACGATATTGCCTCTAATGAACAAAATGTTGCATCATTGTGGGTGGAGATTAGAGATAGTAAGGGGAAAAAGTCACTGGTAGGCGTAGTTTATAGGCCCTCAAATAATAACTTCACGGTGGGGCGGGCAATAATCAAGGGAATAATGGAGGCATGTGAAAAAGGAACGGCAGTAGTCATTGGGGATTTTAACCTACATATCAATTGGTCAACTCAAATCGCACGGGGTAGCCTGGAGGAGGAATTCATAGAATGCATACGGGATTGTTTCTTAGAACAGTATGTAACAGAACCTACAAGGAAGCAAGCTATCTTAGATCTGGTCCTGTGTAATGAGACAGGAAAAATAAATGATCTCCTAGTAAAAGATCCTCTCGGAATGAGTGATCACAGTATGGTTGAATTTGTAATACAGATTGAGGGTGAGGAAGTTGTGTCTCAAACGAGTGTACTATGCTTAAACAAAGGGGACTACAGTGGGATGAGGGCAGAGTTGGCTAAAGTAGACTGGAAACACAGACTAAACGGTGGCACAATTGAGGAACAGTGGAAGACTTTTAAGGAGCCCTTTCATAGTGCTCAACAAAAATATATTCCAGTGAAAAAGAAGGACGGTAAGAGAAGGGATAACCAGCCGTGGATAACCAAGGAAATAAAGGAGAGTATCAAATCAAAAACCAATGCGTATAAGGTGGCCAAGGTTAGTGGGAAACTAGAGGATTGGGAAAATTTTAAACAACAGCAAAGAATGACTAAAAAAGCAATAAAGAAAGGAAAGATAGATTACGAAGGTAAACTGGTGCAAAACATAAAAACAGATAGTAAAAGCTTTTACAGATATATAAAACGGAAAAGAGTGACTAAAGTAAATGTTGGTCCCTCAGAAGATGAGAAGGGGGATTTAATAATGCGAAATGTGGAAATGGCTGAGACCTTAAACAATTATTTTGCTTCGGTCTTCACAGTGGAAGACACAAAAACCATGCCAAAAATTGCTGGTCACAGGAATGTGGGAAGGGAGGACCTTGAGACAATGACTATCACTAGTGGGGTAGTGCTGGACAGGCTAATGGGACTCAAGGTAGACAAGTCCCCTGGTCCTGATGAAATGCATCCCAGGTATTAAAAGAGATGGCGGAAGTTATAGCAGATGCATTCGTTATCATCTACCAAAATTCTCTGGACTCTGGGGAGGTACCAGTGGATTGGAAAGCTGCTAATGTAACGCCTCTGTTTAAAAAAGGGGGCAGACAAAAGGCAGGTAACTATAGGCCAGTTAGTTTAACATCTGTAGGGGGGAAAATGCTTGAAACTATCATTAAGGAAGAAATAGCGGGACATCTAGATAGGAATAGTGCAATCAAGCAGACGCAGCATGGATTCATGAAGGGGAAATCATGTTTAACTAATTTACTGGAATTCTTTGAGGATATAACGAGCATGGTGGATAGAGGTGTAGCGATGGATGTGGTGTATTTAGATTTCCAAAAGGCATTCAATAAGGTGCCACACAAAAGGTTACTACAGAAGATAGAGGTACGCAGAATCAGAGGAAATGTATTAGCATGGATAGAGAATTGGTTGGTGAACAGAAAGCAGAAAGTCGGGATAAATGGGTCCTTTTTGGGTTGAAAATTGGTGGTTAGTGGTGTGCCACAGGGATCGGTGCTGGGACCACAACTGTTTACAATATACATAGATGACCTGGAAGAGGGGACAGAGTGTAGTGTAACAAGATTTGCAGATGACACTAAGATTAGTTGGAAAGCGGGTTGTGTAGAGGACACAGAGAGGCTGCAAAGAGATTTGGATAGGTTAAGCGAATGGGCTAAGGTTTGGCAGATGGAATTCAATGTCGCAAAGTGTGAGGTCATCCACCTTGGGAAAAAAAACAGTAAAAGGGAATATTATTTGAATGGGGAGAAATTACAACATGCTGAGGTGCAGAGGCACCTGGGGGTCCTTGTGCATGAATCCCAAAAAGTTAGTTTGCAGGTGCAGCAGGTAATCAGGAAGGCGAATGGAATGTTGGCCTTCATTGCGAGAGGGATGGAGTACAAAAGCAGGGAGGTCCTGCTGCAACTGTATAGGGTATTGGTAAGGCCGCACCTGGAGTACTGCATGCAATTTTGGTCACCTTACTTAAGGAAGGATATACTGGCTTTGGAGCGGGTACAGAGACGATTCACTAGGCTGATTCCGGAGATAAGGGGGTTACCTTATGATGATAGATTGAGTAGACTGGGTCTTTACTTGTTGGAGTTCAGAAGGATGAGGGGTGATCTTATAGAAACATTTAAAATCATGAAAGGGATAGACAAGATAGAGGCAGAGAGGTTGTTTCCACTGGTAGGGGAGACTAGAACTAGGGGGCATAGCCTCAAAATACGGGGGAGCCAATTTAAAACCGAGTTGAGAAGGAATTTCTTCTCCCAGAGGGTTGTGAATCTGTGGAATTCTCTGCCCAAGGAAGAAGTTGAGGCTAGCTCATTGAATGTATTCAAATCACAGGTAGATAGATTTTTAACCAATAAGGGAATTAAGGGTTATGGGGAGCGGGCGGGTAAGTGGAGCTGAGTCCACGGCCAGATCAGCCATGATCTTATTGAATGGCGGAGCAGGCTCGAGGGGCTAGATGGCCTACTCCTGTTCCTAATTCTTATGTTCTTATGTTCTTATGTAAAGATGGCTTTACACTGATGAGCTGTCATTCAAAGCAGACGTATGAGCTGAATCTTAATCCCCAAAAATGGGTGGCTTGGGACAGATGTTCATACTTTAAAAATCCCGAATCTAACCCAAATTGGCTCCAACCCGACAACTTCCAGGTTTGACGGAGGCAGGACAGGTGGTGGGCAGCTAGCCTGTTCACAGGAGGCAGGTTGGCCAATGAAATATTTTAATGAGCTGGCAGCCTCTGATGTAAACTACTTTGCCGGTTTAACCTTGGGCAGCTGAAGGGAGGCAAGGACAGCTTTGGGGGAAAGTTAAGTCCTTCCCTCTGGCCCCCACAAGTTCCCCAACCCCCCCATCAGACCCACCCCCACTATAGCACCCTCCTCCCCACTCCGAGGTTGGGGATCAGATCCCCCCAGCCGACTTACCTGCGGCTGCAGGCTCCTTCGGAGTGCTTCCCGCCCAACTGGAAGCCAAATCTGACTTCCAGGCAGGGAAGCTGTCAAAGCGAAGCTACGCATGCTATAGAGTCAAAACTCGGGGAAACACGAACTTCCAGGTTTCCCAACAGAAAATCCGCCCTCTCCCGCCCACTAACCAGCCCATATACTCCAATATGAACGATCCAATATGCAGTAGCCCCACAGTTTCAAAAGCTGCTTTCACTTGTTTGAGCTAGTGCTGACTAATGTTCACTCTAATTTTTGGAGGGGGCCATGCCGCCCATTCAAAATTCCGTACATGTACGGTTTTTCCTTTTAAAAGCCGGTGAGCCGGTGTGCAGGAGCTCCAGAGCGCTGCAAGGAAACATTGGTGCCGACAGTTCATAAAGCACAAGGTGTGGTCAGCTGGGTAAAAAAAAAATGGTTGCTGGAAAGATCCGTATGTTTTCCAGTTGACTTGTAGCTGGCAAGATGCTGCATTTCTGGGAACTGGCAACATAATATGGTGGGTCTTCTGCAATGTTACAAGCGTTTAAGAGCCTCACTGTTATGGGCCTTTGCAAGCTGCAGTCACATCTCTAGTTCAAACTAAAGAGCAATACTTCTCCCTTCAATCAACAGGAATTACAGATCTCCAGCCTTGATGTGAAGTGACAGAAAAAGATAAGTAAATAGGGCAAGAAGAAGAGAGAAATAATGGCTTTCCATTTGAGGACCACTTCCCAGGAAACACACATATGTTTTTATGTAAAATAGACTGCAATTTTGCCAATGAATGTGCATGTCCTGCTGCAAATTTGCATACAGACTGTAATAAGCATTTCAGACTTGCCACATTATCAGGATAATAGGAATCGAGCCTGCAGGCTAAATGAACAGGAAGACTATTGCGTTTAAATAGCTACTCAATTAATGTTTAGAAATAAAACAAAAGAAACAGAACAGCTGCAATATTTAAATTCTGAGCTTACAATTTATATCCCAGTGCTCCATAAGTGTAAAAGATACAGCCAGCTGTTATATATGCAGACTATAGATATAATCTTTGTGTAGTCACTGTATAGTTGCAAAGGTTGGAGACTTGTTTACCTGATGTACTATCAATAAGGTTCACACTGTGTATATACATGGTGGCACCATTAGAGGGTGCAACTGGTGGAGACTGGGGTTTCGTGCCCTTGTGGCAGGAGCTGTATAAAAGGGGAGCCACCATGCGGCTGCCTCACTCTGGAGTTACGAGTAAAGGACCAAGGTCAATACAGTTTGAGTACAACACATTGCCTCATGGAGTCATTCATAAGTACACTACAGACATAATACTAGCAATGATATGTTCAAATATTGTAACCGTCAGCACCAGAAAAGCACTTCAGAGATGTTGGTAAAGAATGTTATATCACTTCATGACTAGGGGGCAGTGCTGTGCAGCGAGGACAGGCTGGTGGAGGATCTTTGTCTTACGGATGTTTAGTGTAAGGCCCAGGCTTTCGTATGCCTCAGTAAGTACAACGACTAGGTCCTGGAGTTCAGCCTCTGTATGTGCGCAGACGCAGGGGTTGTCCGAGTACTGTAGCTCGATGACAGAGATTGGGGTGGTCTTGGACCTGGCCTCAAGATGGCAACGGTTGAACAGCTTTCCACTGGTTCTACAGTTTAGTTCCACTCCAGTGGGCAGTGGCCCTGGACAACGTGGATCATTTCCCATACCTTGGGAGCCTCTTATCAACAAGAGCAGACATTGATGACGAGATTCGACACCGCCTCCAGTACGCCAGTGCAGCCATCGGCCACCTGAGGAAAAGAGTGTTCGAAGACTAGGCCCTTGAATCTACCGCCAAGCTCATGGTCTACAGGGCTGTCGTAATACCTGCCCTCCTGAATGGCTCAGAGACATGGACCATGTACAGTAGACATCTCAAATCGCTGGAGAAATACCACCAACGATGTCTCCGCGAGATCCTACAAATCCCCTGGGAGGACAGGCGCACCAATATTAGTGTTCTTGACCATGCCAACATCCCGAGCATTGAAGCACTGACCACACCAGGCCACATTGTCAGCATGCCAGAAACGAGACTCCCAAAGCAAGTACTCTACTCGGAACCCCTTCACGGCAAACGAGCCAAAGGTGGGCAGAGGAAACGTTACAAGGACACCTTCAAAGCCTCCCTGATAAAGTGCAACATCCCTACCGACACCTAGGACTCCCTGGCCAAAGACCGCCCTAAGTGGAGGAAGTGAATCCAGGAGGGCACTGAGCACCTCGAGTCTCATCGCCGAGAGCATGCAGAAATCAAGCGCAGGCAGTGAAAGGGCATGCGGCAAATCTGTCCCACCCTCCCTTACCCT
Source organism: Pristiophorus japonicus (assembly GCF_044704955.1). NCBI lineage: Eukaryota > Metazoa > Chordata > Chondrichthyes > Pristiophoridae > Pristiophorus > Pristiophorus japonicus. The sequence goes on from NC_091982.1 coordinate 218,943,807, forward strand.
CAACGACTATCAGTCCCACCTGTGACAGGGACTGTGGCTCTCATATTGGACTGTACAGCCACCTAAGGACTCATTGTCCATCAGTCACTGAAGGTTGGCATGCAGGTACAGCAGGCGGTTAAGAAAGCAAATGGCATGTTGGCCTTTATAGCGAGGGGATTTGAGTACAGGGGCAGGGAGGTGTTACTACAGTTGCACAGGGCCTTGGTGAGGCCACACCTGGAGTATTGTGTACAGTTTTGGTCTCCTAACTTGAGGAAGGACATTCTTGCTATTGAGAGAGTGCAGCGAAGGTTCACCAGACTGATTCCAGGATGGTGGGACTGACATATCAAGAAAGACTGGATCAACTGGGCCTGTATTCACTGGAGTTCAGAAGAATGAGAGGGGATCTCATAAAAACGTTTAAAATTCTGACGGGTTTAGACAGGTTAGATGCAGGAAGAATGTTCCCAATGTTGGGGAAGTCCAGAACCAGGGGTCACAGTCTAAGGATAAGGGGTAAGCCATTTAGGACCGAGATGAGGAGAAACTTCTTCACCCAGAGAGTGGTGAACCTGTGGAATTCTCTAACACAGAAAGTTGTTGAGGCCAATTCACTAAATATATTCAAAAAGGAGTTAGATGTAGTCCTTACTACTCGGGGGATCAAGGAGTATGGAAAGAAAGCAGGAATGGGGTACTGAAGTTGCATGTTCAGTCATGAACTCATTGAATGGTGCAGGCTCGAAGGGCCGAATAGCCTACTCCTGCACCTATTTTCTATGTTTCTATGTTTCTATTCTAAGAGTGGAAGCAAGGCTTCCTCGTTTCCGAGGGACTGCTTAAGATATATCACTTCAGAATTTAAAATTAATTTTAAAATTAAGAGGAAACTATCAACTTGTTTCACTAAAATGATTCTTGATTCTCAGTTTGACAGTTGGAAAAATGGAGTATTGTTATTGTGATTTTAGATTTATCAGCAGTGATTACTGGGGGATCTATTCACAGGCACCAGTGATTGGCTTATCTCCATATAGAAGTCTAGGCACCAGCAACAGCTGTTTCAATATTGACACAGGAAACATTAAAATTATTGGAAATTCACACCTAAATGCTCTGCCAGTCAAATAGCCCCGGGTCTCACTCGTCTTGTCCGGCACCTAGACCACAATTTTTCGTTGGTTTCATCCAACCATCAACTTTATCAGAGCTCTGACTTTAAATCTAGTTTTCCCCAAGAACACATAAATAAACATATCAAGCTTAAATTTTTCCAACTGAAAACGCAGAAAATGGAAATTTCATACAAATCTTTAAGTTTGGAATTTGTTTTAAAGTGCCACCACCGAACGTCTCCAAACCGGGCTCGAGGGTTGGTGCGTCGGCCAGCAGAATCTGTCCTTCGCCCGGAAACATGGACTTAGCTTGAAGAGAAGCCCGGGGGTGGGGGTGGGCGGCGGGGGAGTGTGGAAGCCGAACTGAAGGGATGAGAACCCTTACACTATGCCACTATGCATAAAAAGAAGTCCGGGGTGCTGAGGGTGGGGGGGATGGAAGCCGAACTGAAGGCATGAGAAGCCTATCACTATGCCACTATTCAGCAAGCTGCATCAAATAAAGCCCGGTGGGGTGGGGAGGGGTGGAAGCCGAACTGAAGGGATGAGGACCCTTACACTATGCTACTATGCAGCTGCATCAAATGAAGCTCGGGGTGAGGGGGGAATCTAAGCAAGCGCGTTGCGCATGCGCAGACCTGGGTGTGGTCCATACTAGGGCATCGACCTTGGGGAGAGAAACAACAAAGAAGCTTATTTTGAGTTTCTTGCAAAGGTACAATTTAATCATGGGGACAATACTGACAATGCAATACCTCGTGCAAGCCTTCTGCATGATGGTGCTGCGGAGGAGGCAATTGATTCAACGTCATCGCATGAGGAACCTCAGAGCACGTTGGATGATGGCAGGAGGCCTTACCCATGTCAGGTATATCAAGACAGGCATTCATACCTGCACCTGAGTGATGCAGACTGTGTGAGAAGGCTGCGTTTCCGCAAAGAAGTCGTAACTGAGATCAGTGAGTTAGTAAAAGCAGACCTGCACCCTAGAAGCGTCAGGAGGACTATTTTGTCAATTGAAGTGAAGGTTACAGCTGCACTTTCATTCTATGCATCTGGATCATTCTAGGCCACAACTGGGTATGTGTGCACCATTTCTCAACATGCAACACATATCTGAATTTGACACGTCACTGCTGCACTATATGCCCGGAGGAATGACGACATAAAGTTCCCCATGACCATCCAGGCAATGCGTGAAAGGGCTGTGGGCTTCTCCAGGATTGCTGGCTTCCCAAAGGTACATGGCTGCATTGACTGTACCGACATCGCCTTGCGAACACCTTTGGAGGATTCCGAGATGTACAGGGATAGAAAAGTCCTGCCACTTCTTTTTGCATCGGCCTCCAGACCTCGGGGTGGTCACCATTGCACAGTAATCTTCTGCAAGTTGGTTCCAGCGTTTCTTCATTTCTTTTGGTGAAACTTTTATGTGACCTCTGCTGGTGTCCAGCTTGTGCCATCTGGCCTCAATTACAGTAACAAGTGTCTCCACTTCATCCTGTAAGAAATTCTTGGTCTTTGAGCCGCGTTGCATCTTGTATTGCAGCTCCGATTTTTCCAATGAGAATTAAAATTCTCCCACACAACTGGCTGTTTAAAAATGGCTGAATGCAGACTGGGAGCTGTACTGGGCATACGTCAAAAATGTCCTTTTCTTTTCATTCATGCGCAGAAAGGGGGGCATCATTTTTTTGGCGCAGACTTTAGGTTCCACCGCCCAAAGCTACAGGACAGGCTGCGGAGTGCCAATTTCAAAAAATAGAACGGGAAAACTTGGTATTTATTTGTTTGGAGTACTTGGGGCCAGAAAAAACGGGCGTAACTCTGGCAATATGCCAAAAAACTGCATGGGAAAAAATTGAGCCCCATGTCTATGTAGCTTAGCTTCCCAGTGTTCATTGGTGTGCACGTTTTGGCTGATGCTCCAGACTCAAGCTAATCATTTCTATTTCCCCTTTTCTTTCCCTTTTTCTTCATTTCTCTTTACGCCTCCCGACATCATGCGTCCTTTCTTTAATCCACCCTTGACTACTCCACCCTCCCAAACCCCAATTTGTCAGTACTCATCATCTTTGCTACTCTCCTGCCACCGTCCCAGGCTTGACTCCTTCTTCTTAACAAATCCTGCATCTTCCCTCTGTGCTCTCTTGGCATCCTCAGACAGGAACACCGAGACACTCGTTGCTGCCTCCTAATGTGTAGCAACCCCAATTGGCCCATCCTATTCTCTCCCCGCCCTGTGTGCCATAGTGGTATTGTTGCCCTTATCTCTAAATCACACTTTGATCTGTCTCCATACTCATCTGGCAACTTCTCCTTCTTTAAGCATTTCACCTTGTTCCACCCTTCACGCCTCTCTTTTAAAATCCTTGTGTTGTACCGCCCACCCAAATACCTTACCAAGTTTCTCACTGAGATATCTTCTCTGCTTTCCTCTTCCTGCCTCTGCACCGAACGACTTCTCATCCTCCATGATTTCAACCTCCATCTCAACTGTTCTTGCTCTCTTTCCTATAATTTCACTGCCCTCCTTTCCTCCCTAAATCTCTCCCTCCATATAAAAAGTTTCCTACCCATTTACATTGCACCCCCCTCGATTTTGTCATCTGTCATGGTCTCGCTATTCCCATCGTAACTATCTCTAATCATTTCTTTATATCACTCTCTACCGATTTTCTCCTTCCTCTCCCAATGCCACTTGTTTCTGTGCCCACCCTTGGAAAAAACTCTCCTTCAAGTTTCTTACCACTGCACTTTCAAATTCCCAACATTTGGCCTACTATTAATCATGACATTTTTGTAGCTACTAATTTGCTAAGTCACACATCTCCACCACCTTTCATGCCCTTTGTCCCCATTAAAACCATTACACTCTCTCACCCTAGTCGCTCCCCCTGGTATATCTCTAATCTCCGCTGCCTGAAGTCCAAGCGATGCAAATGTGAACGTTTTTGGCTGACAACTGGTCCATTGCCAGATCTGACTGGATCACCTAAAGCATTATCATCAGGTCCTGCCCTCCATCGCCAAAACTGCCCACAATTCAAAGGTCATCCAGGAAGGCAAAGATAACACACGGCTTCTCTTCTTCACCACTAATCTTCTTCTTAAACCACCCTCTACTGTTTCCTCCACCCTCAGCTCTAACAATAAGTGCGAGGAACTCATGGACTTTTTTGTTACAAAGATCGAGACCGTCCGTTCAGCTGCCTTTGCTGCTTCCCTTCCTTCTCTTTGTCTACCGGGTCTAATTTCCTCTAAGGTTTCACCCTGCCCTAACCCTGAATTCGCATCTTTCTCTGGTTTCTCTCCCGTCTCCACTCATGATCTGTCTGAGCTCATCTTGTTGATGAGACCAACCTCCTGCTCTCTCAACCTTACTCCCACTAAACTGCCGACCACCCAACTTCCCTTCCTGGTTCCCATGTTATCTGACATTGTTAATGGTTCTCTCTCCTCAGGTACTGTCCCTCTCTCCTTCAATTCTTCCATCATCACCCTACTCCTCAAAAAAACAGCCCTTGACCCCTCCGTCCTTGCAAACGACCGCATCATCTCCAACATCCCTTTCCTCTTCAAAGTCCTTGAATGTGTTGTCAACTCCCAAATCCGTGCCCACCTTTCCCGCAACTCCATGTTTGAATACCTCCAATCCGGTTTCCTCCCCCACCACAGTACCAAAACAGCTTTTACCAAAGTGATAAATGGCATCCTAGTTGACTATGACAAAGGTAAATATCCCTCTCCATCCTTCTCAACCTATCTGCGACCTTTGACGTGACTGATCACAAAATTCTGTTCCAATGCCCCTCCACTGTTGTCCATCTGGGTGGGACTGCACTTGCCTGGTTCCATTCTTATCTATCTAATCGTAGCCAGAGAATCACCTGCAATGGCTTCTCTTCCTGCTCCTGCACTGTTACTTCTGATGTCCCCCAAGGACCTATCCTTGGCCCCCCTCCTATTTCTCATCTACGTGCTGCCCCTCGGCGATATCATCCAAAAACACAGCATCGGTTTCCACATGTACGCTGATGATACCCAGCTCTAACTCACCTCCAACTTTATCGACCCCTCCACTGTCTTTAAATTGTCAGACTGCTTGTTCGACATCCAGTACTGGATGAGCAGAAATTTCCTCCAGCTTAATACTGGGAAGACCGAAGCCATTGTCTTCAGACCCTGCCACAAACTCTATTCATTGGCACCTACTCCATCCCTCTCCCTGGCAACTGTCTGAGGCTGAACCAGACTGCTTTCAACCTTGGTGTTTTATTTGACCCCAAGATGAGCTTCCTACCACATATCTATGCCATCACTAAGACCGCCTATTTCCACATCCATAACATCACCCGACTCCGCACTTGCCTTAGCTTATCTGCTGCTGAAACCCTCATCCATGCCTTTGTTACCTCTAGACTTGACTATTTCAATGCACACCAGGCTGGGCTCCCTAGTTCCAACCTCTATAAACTTGAGGTCATCCGAAACTCTGCTGCCCATCTTTAAACTCGCACCACATCTCACTCACACATCCCCCTGTACTTGCTGACCTACACTGGCTCCCGGTTAAGCAATGCCTCGATTTTAAAATTCTTATCTTTATTTTAAATCCTTCCATGGCCTTGCCCCTCCATATCTCTGTAATCTCCTCCACCCCTACATCCCCCTGAGATCTCTATTCTCTGCCAATTCTGGCCTCTTGAACATCTCCAATTTTAATCGCTCCACAATTGGTGGCCGGGCCTTCAGCTGCCAAGGCCTTAAGCTCTAGGTTTCCATCCCTAAATCTCTCTGCCTCTATACCTCTCTTTCCTCCTTGAAGATGCTCCTTAAAACCTACCTCTTTGACCAAGCTCTGCCCTAATATTTACTTATGTGGCTCAATGTCAAATTGTGTTTGATAACACTCCTGTGAAATGCCTTGGGACATTTTACTACATTAAATGCACTTTATATATATTAAAGTAGTTTTGCCATTTTCAATTCTTAGTGTTCAAATAATATCCTTTCTGTTTAAATCACACAGTTCAGATCCAGTCTATACTTGTTACACAACACATAGGTGCAACTACATCTGTGGTAAGTGACAGGACCAAGTCTGAAATAATTCTGAGAAAAGGTCAGGCAAGGAAAGCAGCTTTTATGGATTCGAACGGATCAATTTTCTAAATAAATCATTGTTCATGACTCCCATTTTAGAATATATGACATAACTCCAGGTAGTACATAAAGTCAGAATCCCCCTGGGTACGAACTCATGCGGTGTTCCACAGACAGCAGCTCCATTCTATGTGGCTCAATTTCACACTGGGCTGTGCATTTACCAAGTAAGACCTCAGGGCAGCTGTTAATTAGGTTCAAATTGAATCTATGTTATCATTATTTAGAGGATTAATATCAATATTCCATGGGGTGGCAGAGGGGAAATTGCTTTTAAGAACATAAATATAAGAAATAGGAGCAGGAGAAGGCCATACGGCCCCTCGAGCCTGCTCCGCCATTTAATACGATTATGGCTGATCTGATCATGGACTCAGGTCCACTTCCCTGCCCGCTCTCCATTGCCCCTTATTCCATATCGTTCAAGAAACTGTCTATTTCTGTCTTAAATTTATTCAATGTCCCAGCTTCCACAGCTCTCTGAGGCAGTGAATTCCACAGATCCACAACCCTCTGAGAGAAGAAATTTCTCCTCATCTCAGTTTTAAATGGGTGGCCCCTTATTCTAAAATTATGCCCTCTAGTTCTAGTCTCCCCTATCAGTGGAAACATCCTCTCTGCATCCACCTTGTCAAGCCCTCTCATAATCTTATACGTTTCGATAAGATCACCTCTCATTCTTCTGAATTCCAATGAGTAGAGCCCAACCTACTCAACCTTTCCTCATAAGTCAAGCCCCACATCTCTGGAATCAACCTAGTGAACCTTCTCTGAACTGCCTCCAAAGCAAGTATATCCTTTCGTAAATACGGAAACCAAAACTGTACGCAGTATTCCAGATGTGGCCTCACCAATACCCTGTACAACTGTAGCAAGACTTCCGTGATTTTATACTCCATCCCCTTTGCAATAAAGGCCAAGATTCCATTGGACTTCCTGATCACTTGCTGTATCTGCATACTAACCTTTTATTTTTCATGCACAAGTACCCCCAGGTCCTGCTGTATTGCAGCACTTTGCAATCTTTCTTCATTTAAATAATAACCAGCAGACATAACCAACATTGTTTGATTTTATTAATTAATCATCTTGAATTGCTGCCATAAATGCCACTAACAATGAGAGACCTTTAACGATCATTCCTTGATCCCAGTTCAAAATGGTCTCACTAGAAGTTGCTGAAGTTTGGAAGAGTAATATCTAATTATACTGCTGGGTAGAATTTACATGTTGCTCCCAGGATCAGTTTATCACAGAATCAGAGAATATTTTACAATTCAAATGAATGCAGCATGGAAATTTCATCTATCCACCCACCATTACACTTTATTGAAATCCTAGTGACAGCACTGTAAATATAATGTAATGTAAAGTTGATGTATTACCTTGCTGCAAATTATATGATGCGCGCACAAGCATAGAGTGAAAACAAGTGATTATGCCGCTCCAATACAGTGTTTGCAGTGCTTTTGCTCAATTTCATAACAGAGCAATTATATTTCTATCCAAATGGACATAAAATGGGTAATTACTCCCTTCTCCCAGTATCACTGACTCATGCTTAATCTTGACAGAACTGTACAGACTGTACAGCTTTGCAGAACATCTCCATTCAGTCCGTAAGTGTGACCGCGAGCTTCCGGTCGCCTGTCACTTTAATTCTCCGCTCCATTCCCACTCCACTCTGACCTCTCCATCTTCGGCTTCCTACACTGTTCCAATGAAGCTCAACGCAAGCTTGAGGAACCGCACCTCATCTTTCGTTTAGGCACTTTACAGCCTTCTGGACTCAACATCGAGTTCAACAGTTTCAGATCATATTTTGCTCTTATGTATTTTTTCTCTGTGTGTCTCCCATGGCAGCTGGTAATTATCCTGTCATTCTCATTCTATCGAGACTAATCTTTTTCTAACTTCTGCCATTACCATCTCAAGTCAGCCCATCATCCTTTTTGTCTCTCAAATCTCTCCTGTATTCCACCCTGTCACAGACCTTCCCTTTCGTTCTTTCCTCCCCTCCCCCTTTCAGTGCTCCTTAAGAATCTGTTCTTCTGAACATTTGCCTGTTCTGTCGAAGGATCATTCACCTGAAACATTAACTTTGTTTTTCTCTACAGATGCTGCCTGACCCGCTGAGATTTCCAGCATTTTCTGTTTTTATTTCAGGTTCCAGCATCCGCAGTATTTTGCTTTTGTACAGAGTGGACGTGGCTCCTGTCCATTCCTCCCAGTGGATTTCCCTGGATCAGCTAATTCAAATATTGTCCAGTAAGCTCCTGGCGGGACTTCTGGTGGCATCAGAGAACCTGTCTCTGGGAGGGGCTGGATGCCTACAGCAATGGAGCAGATTGGAACGTGGTCGGCTGCCTCTGGGCAGCTGAAAAATTAAGAACATGTTTTGCTAATTTTAAATTTGACATGCTTGTCAAGTGCAATATATTGCACTAACGATTAACTGCACTCAGCTTGCAGGCTATGTAACACTGAAACTCACACAACCCCATCCTGCTTCTTTAGCTATGTTGAACACTGGCACACAATGGCATCTCTGATGCCCAAGGTTGCAGAGGCGCTAATGAAGGAAAATGCATCAGATTATGCTTTATACTTCCTTTTTCACACCTTAGGATCTGAGCGATGCTGGCAATGCCACATTTCTTGCTGATCACCAAAGGTTTCCTGAGAAGTTGGTTGGCCTTTTCTTTGAACACCCGCAGTCCCTTTGGTTGCTCTCACAATGGTGTTCTTCAGTTTTATAGCAGTTGTTCTATTTTACAACTGAGTGGATTGCGAGGCCACTTCAGTGGGCATTAAGTATCAACCACGTACTATAGGACTGGAGTCACAAATACCATGTAGAGGTGGTTGGTTAAGAACATTAGTCAACCAATAAAGGTTTTATGTCAATTCAACATTTTTCTGATCTAATTTTCCAGAACTTAATTCCACAATTTGGCATGGTAGGATTTGAACTCATGACCTCTGATCCAGTACCATAACTACTAGGCTACTGTATCTCCTGACATTTGAAAACACCCACCCAGATATGTCACTCTGGAAGAAAATCCCAGACGTTAGGAGCTGGCAGAATGGGTACCATGGTGATTCCCCTCCCGCATCCGCCCATGTACTTGCTGAAAATCTAACCCTAATGATTTCAAAATGACATGAGCCCAGGCAGTGAAAGTGGGTAGTCCATTCCATGGTGGTAAACATCAATGTGTATTCTGATCTGGTGCTCAGCTTTTCACTGTACAGTGGGGGTTACTGGATGCCAATCAAGAATGGGATGGTTTCTCACCTCCATAGAACAAGTTCCTTTGGTCAATTGCAGTGCCTATACCATTACTCCAACCAATGTTGGCACCATTCTGATCTAAGTAATTCAGCATCATATCACATTGGATATGCATCTACCAACTAAGCCAGCACAGAAGCTCAGATAAAAGATTTAAAATGTCACAACCGTCCCTCTTTGAATACAGACACAATTTCCAGAAGAGCCTGCTCCAAACACTCTTTCCATAGCCCTCATAATGTTAACTGGAAAAAGTGCAGCAGAAATGCTGATAGTTTTGAGTGAAGCATTAGTTTTCAAAATACTTCCTTTTTTATGCACAGGTTTGATCAGTGACATGACAACATTATCACATCACCAGTCTCATTATTGAGCTTTTCCTGTTAAAAAAAAACTGGTACAATGATACCCTGACAGTTTGCTAGGTTCACAATATAAAATATGAACTTCCCTGGTGGCTCAGTGGGTAAATGTACTATGTGGTACACAGCCAAATGGAACTTATGGGCAATCCCAGCAGTACCATTCAGTCAACTATTTCTATTAGGTCAAACAAGCTGTGTATTATCATAAAGGAGTATCAGTTAATGCAGAAAGCACTGTCAAATCAATTGTTCCTGTGTTAATAAAGCATATTTATACAAAAAGATCATTTCTGCAAGAGGTTACGCACATTCAGTGGAAAGACCCTTCTGTATTATCTATGTTGCTGCACATCTGGCTGCAGCTAGGAAGTTGGTCACGAAGCAATACACATCTGCTTCATCATGCAACTCTAGCTGATAATATTAATACATTATATAGATTAGACTCCTGTTATTTGTGACTTAACCTTATGTAGGGAGAATGTCCCAGGTTCAATCTCTGATCTGTGCTGAGTTTGCTAAGTTGAGGTGGGGAAACTGTGGATGGCACTACAAATAGCTCCAGTGTCCCTGGACTGAGAAGCGGGTGGGAAATTAGCATGGGTTTCTATTCCTGATCAACCCATAGTGGAAAGTCTGACCATATGGGCTTTGGGCGAAGATAGTTATGCTGTTCCCATTGGTTAAACAACTTTCTGACACTCACAGTTCAGAAGAATAGCCAGTTAAGAAAACTACTGAAGGGCTGCTGCATGAGTGGCCTGATACTAAAATAAGAGTCCTGCATAAAGGAGAAAATCCAGAAAATCCCCCCAAAAATGAATGTTTTTACAAAAAATATTGGAAACATAAATTACTGGAGAGTTACTTGTCTGCTTCCAATTTGCAAGTGACAAAATAGCAATTAATACTGGGCCAAAGCTTTGCCATTAAATTTGCTGTTCCTATGCCGCAACAGCTGGGAAAACAATTGTTTTGCATTGAATGAAAGGGTGTACACTCAGCAAGCATCTGCTGCAGTGTTACACTGAGGTCAATGTGTTGGCTTAGAAGTAGGTTCCATTTGTGCCTCAATTAAACAGATTACAAATCTGGTTATTTTACTGTGAATTAATTTTATATTAACTCAAGTCAAAATTCCCCTGTAAACTCTAGCATTACGAAGTATCCAAAGTCCAATTTAGAAATCATTCAGCTATTATTGACAAAATTAAAATGTTGTTTCTTAATTGCTTACAATTACAATGACAAATGTGCACAGATCTATGAATTAAATTTGGGAACAGAATAGTTTGGACTGAAGAGAGGTTGCAACTAGATTCCATTTAAAGCTCCAATTAACATGCTAATCAAGTGATTAGTGAACATTATTTTCTGCAGCCATGACTGCCCCAATTGGTTTTGCAACAGTATCGGTAATTAAAATTGAGGCTTTATTTAGCATCAAAATGGATAAGTGGAGCTGATGGAAAAATCCCTGTAGTGTTGTTCAATTAACTATTTCTGTCATGAAAGCTCCAATCCCACAATCTGCGTATTATCATCCAAGATAGCACTAATGCAAGAAATGCATTCAATCAATTATTTTAATGCACAAAACTCATTTAATCAATGGGGAACATTGCAGGCTGAGTTGAAGGATGTCATTGTAATGTCTATATTGACCAGATTTGGGTGCTTCTGAGCAGTTGGTCACATGACTTTGGAGGAGAAAATTGCAGGGTTACGGGGAAAGTGCAGAGGCATGGAACTAATTGGATAGCTTTCAAAAAGCTGGCACAGGCTTGAGGGGCCAAATGGCCTTCTGTGTTGTATCATTCTATGATCTTATATATTTCCTTTGGTTCTGCATCATCATGTAACACAAATCAGTGTGATGCAATGACATTTTCACAATGCAAAGAATGTAAAATGCATAAATCCATCACAATTTTAAACAAATGCAGGAAACAAAAGTTTGGAAAACACTTTTCCTAAAAGGCACTCAAGTATAAGTTCTTATAGTTACTAATGAGCACAAAAAGGTCAGTGTGAGCATAACTGGAGAAATCATTTTAACAGTCACCTTGACATTTTCATATACTTAAGTTTGTTTTACAATTATGCCTTCCATTCCTACTGGGGAAGTTGCAGTTTTGTAGAGATAATAACAGAAAATGCAGAAAGTACAAAACAGGTCTGTCAACATCTGAAGAGGGAAAAGATGGGGTGTCATTTCAGGTGATGACATTTCATCAGAAGCGAAATCTGACAAACAGAAAACAAGCATAGGACTGAACAAAAGTAAAAGGGGAAAAGAGTCAGTTCAGCCCTATAAAGAAATTTGCTTATCCTCCCGTTTCCAATTCTGGTGAAGAACCTAGATCCAAAACGTTAAACCATCTTTTTTCCAGTGGGAGAGCTTTGTATTTACAACACTTCTTGTTTTTATTTTGGATTTCCAGAAATTGTGATTAGTTCTTTTGATCTCTACTTTAGAGAAATGTGTTTACATTAAGCTTACATTTACTAAGTATGCGCTGGTGGTGAGGTATCTTATCCGCAACCAGCACGTAGCAGAAAATCATGGCACACAGGAGACGTAGCAGCGAACAACAGTCCTCCTAATTCCTTTTGGGTGCGCGGTCCCTCGAATGGGCTGCCCGGCCCATTCAAAGCTTTGTGCACGCGCATAATTTCACATTTGAAAAGCCAGTCCCCCGGGCTGCGCAGGATTGGCAGACAGCTCTGCAAAGGGAACATTACATAGAGGGAGCTAGTAAGCAAATCTCAGCACATTGTATTTAAAGCTGAAGAAATGTTTTAATCTTTCGATTAGACACTTTGCAGTCTTCCAGACTCAACATCAAGTTCAATCATTTCAGATCAGAATCACTACTCCCATTCTTTTCACACATCAGGTGCTGCTAATGATCCTGGTGTCCAGCCGTCACAGACCTTCCCTTTTGTTCTTTCCTCCCGCCACTCCCCTTTCCCTGCACCTGCACCTGGACTTGCCTAAAACCTGCGACATCTGTTACGATTTCCAGTTCTGACAAAAGGTCACAGAACTGAAACGTTAACTCTGTTTCTTGTTCCACAGATGCTGCCTGGCCCACTGAGTATTTCTAGCATTTTCAGTTTATGGTTCAGAGTTCCAGCCCCGCAGTATTTTATAGCAGCAGATCATTCAGCCCCTCAAGCCAGTTCTGTAATTCAATTATATCATGGCTAATCTGTGCCTCAAATCTATTTAATACTTTTACTCCATATCCCTTGATACCCTTACCTAATAAAAGTCTTGAAAATTTCAATTGCCCCAGTATCCACAGCCTTTTGCGTGAGCGGGAGTTCAATATTTCCACTGCCGTTTGTATGAAAAAGTGCTTCCTAATTTCTCTCCTAAATGATTGAGTTCTAATTTTTAAGATTATTCAGGATTCCCCCACCAGAAGAAATAATTTATCTTTATCTGCCCTATTGAATCACTTTATCATTTTAAAGAGCTTGATTAGATCACCCCCTCAACCTTCTAAACTAAAGTAAAATAATAAATTGTTTTAAATCAACAGGAAAAGGTATTCATTTGAAAAACAAAAAAACAATCAAATCCAAACATGCCGTATCACTAAACTTAGCTCATTCTTTATTAAAGGCGACAATTGAGACCTGCAACAATAAATTATTATGCAGTCATAAAAAGACGGCAGCTTGTTTTCTGCAATGTTGTTTGTATAAATCTATTCAATAACTCATTTTGTTAAGATATCTGAAATAATTAAAATCTAATGTTGCTTTGGTTTAAATAGAGTTATTTTGACAGGGTGATTGATTACAGAAGTGTTTGACATGCTTGTCTGCCAGCTTGGGAGTCATAAAATCCAGAAAACACACAAGAGTAGGCAGAAGTGGTCAGTACATTTGTATTGTTCTGCACGTAACCCTTGCAGCTTTTTATTAAACGAATCAGTTAGAAAATTCTCCCACATGGGTACCTCCAGACACCAAGTTCTGGAAATAATCAGGTTCACTTTTGCTGATTCTTCCAATCACTTTCAGATCACTGTCAGATTATTGCTCAGTTGGTGAAGGTAACAATTGTCCCCATAATCTTGGCCTGGCTCTTCTGTGCAGTACTGAGGGAGTGCTTCAGTGACAGAGGTGTTGCCTTTTGGATAAGTAGTTAAACAGAGGCTGTTCTGCCATTCCAACAGATTTAAAAGATCCCATTTGAAGAATGAAATCAATGGAATGACAATCAATCAGACAGGTTTTGTAACAGGTGGGCAATCCGTCAGATCACTTCAGGCATTGAAGACAAAAATCTGTGCAAGTGTGCCTCCTTTAGCAGAACAATTATGAGCATGAATCTTTAACAAGTGAATAGAAAAATCAATAAACTTCCCATAAACAGATAATGTGCCGAAAATTCCGGCCTCACCGGGTGTGTACAAAGTGCGCACAGACCGAACGAGGCCTCACAAAAGTAATTTCCCTGCATCCTCGAGAGAAGGACATTCGCGCGGGAGAAATTGGGCTATTTGCCCATTTCTTGCCCAGCGAATGTCCTTCAAACCTTTACGCCTGGTAAAAGCAAGCATATAGCTTACTTTTACCAGCATAAGAGTTTTAGAACATATAAAAATTAAATTTAATCATGCATTTTTATGTTAAAAGCCCTGTTCATAAAATATTTTTATCTCTAAAACATTTAATTAACTTTAATTTCAATTAATTTTAAATATGTGAAGTGTTTATTTTATTTATTATGTTGTGTTTCTTGTTTTAGGAGGGTTTTCTCATTGATAGTAATGGGAACTTATATAAAACAGAGCCCATTATTAACAATGAGAATACTAGCTAGTGATTGGTGGTCCAAGCCCACGTGACTCCAGCATTTTCGCACGTACAGGGAAGTCATCTCCCCGTACGCTGCACATCGAATTAAAGCCTCCGACCGGAATCGAAGGCGCCTCCATGACCACCAGGTATTTTCACAAAATAATTTTGGGTTGGAGGCCTCTGATCAGAATTTCCCCCCCCCCCCCCCCCAATATGTTTCTGGTAGTATTGGTTGAGAGATGAATATTGGCCAGGGCACTGGGACAACTCCCTTGCTCTTCTACGAACAGTGCCATGGGATCTTTTATATTCACATGATCGCACACAAATCTGGAAGATATTATTTGAAAGTTCTCCTAAAATGTGATTCAGTGAGTTTTTTTTTGGTTGCAATTATTCCTATGTTATTACACACCCTGAATTTCAAATGCAATCCTAATTGAACTTAATTTGCTGACAGATCCAGTGAGCAATCCGATAGATCTACACTGGAACAGGGAGCCTCAGACTCAGTTATTACCAGGTACTTACATTAGCTCTATCTCCTTTTGCAGCAAGGAGCTCAATAGGCGATGACCAATATGGATTAGTCTCAATTGTACTGTCCATGAACACAGATATAATAATTTCTGTTTTAAATTGAATTGGTCAAGAAACCTGTTATGTATTTAACCCCTTGTAACCTGTATTACACTACCACCAGAGGGCCTACTTGTTGGAGTCCCAAGGGATCCCAGCATCCCTTGGGAGCACGGTATATAAGCAGGTCACCCACAAGGTACCTGCACTCTGGAGTCTTATTAAAAGGAGCTAAGGTCACACTTGCTCATTGTACACAATACTCAGTTTCATCCTTTATTCATGAGTGTACCAAAACCTAGCACTCATTTGCAATTTACCATTCAGCTTTATTAAGTTACAGACAGTCCTTAATATCATACCTTCCAGGCCATGATCAGTTTTATTGGGTACGTTGCAGTATAGATAGGCTTCATAAATTGGGTCCAACCTTGGCGGAGCAGTGTACAGATCTACCAATATTCGTTTTCGATTTTTAGCGACCATTCCATCCTCTTTTGGTTGCGTCACAGGGATCAAATGCACTGGAATGAAGAAGTAAAGATACATTAATCACTGTTCGATACAACCGGTATAAACACCATAGTGTCAAGACATTTGTGAGAGGAAGGACTCATTCTAGTTTAAAAACAGAGCAACATGCAGTAATCAGATGTTACAGCGAAGACAAGGTTTTCTATTTATTGAGTAAAGGAAAGCTACTTTTCCCTCAAGTTTATCACTGCTGTCTCCTCTTCTTTCCCTAGGGCAGATACTTATCCTGGGACACAGTTCCTCAGGCACTTACAACCCTCAGATACTTCACCCAAGTGGCTCTTTTCATGTCTGAACCTACATAGTAAGCATTGATGGACTACTGAAATGTGAGTAGCACCACAGCCAAATTAAACCCTATTCTCACCTGACATTCACACACATGTGCAGGATATTGGTCAGGAACTGGAACTCGGTCTTATTTTCCCCCTTCAAGCCAAGACATGTGAGGGTAACTGGAGCATTCTACTGCTTCTGCTTAAATCAGTTAACTCAGAATTAATCTTGGCCTAACCCTTAAACTTCCTGATCTGTATAGCTCAGTACACCATATTGCATTGGTTCACTGAGCTAACTGGGGGAGCTGAGATCCATGATTCTGAAGACATGCCACAGGAATAAGTAATTTAGGCTGACACTCCAGTGCAGTGCTGAGGGAGCGCTGCACTGTCAGAGGTGCCGTCTTTTGGATGAGATGTTAATCCGAGGCCCCGTCTGCCCTCTCAGGTGGACGTAAAAGATCCCACGGGAATATTTCGAAGAAGAGTAGAGGAGTTATCCCCAGTGTCCTGGCCAATATTTGTCCCTCAATCAACATAACAAAAACATATTATCTGGTCATTATCAAATTGTTGTTTGTGGGAGTTTGCTCTGCGCAAGTTGGCTGACATGTTTCTCACATTACAACAGTGACGACACTCCAAAAAGTAATTCATTGGCTGTAAAGCGCTTTGAGATGTACAGTGGTAGTGAAAGGCGTTATAGAAATGCAAATCTTTCTTTCTTTAATCTATTATATAGTAAAATGGTGAGTCGTTTGAAGATTCAAAAAACACTGCAACTATATGTGGCACTGTAAATGTAATGTTATGCGATTAATTCATTGTGATGGGACAGCATCTAATGTTACATGAAAGTCTCGTACTGAACCCTCAGTGGAGCAAAAGCAGTGCCGTCCTGAAAAAAAGATCACCCCTCACACTTTGTGTGAATCCTGGTCAACAGCCCCCCGAGCTTCCCATTCTCAATGAAACCTAGCTTGGGGAAGGGAAGGAAAACACAGCACTGACCCCCTGCCAGTATGAAAATCTGAGCCTGGTACAGCTAGTTTCGCTGGGGTCAAGTTTCGGGTTGCGTCGCGAGCCACGCCTAATTTCTGCGATCAAAACCGCGCCGAAAACTTACCTCGGTATTCTCCCCTCCCTCAGGTCGATCCAGGCCCTCGGCACAGTGCAGCACAAGCAGTGGGGGGCGGAGCCACGTCCCGGCGCTAAAAACAGTGCCGGGACCTCTGCACATGCGCGCTAGAGTGTGCACGCATGTGCAGTAGCTCCAGGCGCCCGAAACTGTGTGGGAGGGGCCGAATGGGCTCACTGGGGCGGCGAAGATCGGACTGCACCTCCCTCCTCGAGCTCTTGCTCTAGCTCCAGCTTTCCCCCCGCCCCTCCACCCCGTTCAGCTCCCGCTCCGCTGTCTGCCACTCCCCCTCCCCCTCCCCCCAGCTCCCGCTCCACTCCGGCTCTCTCCCCCCCCACACCCCCCCACACCCCCAGCTCCTGCTCCGCACCGGCTCACCCCCCCCAGTCCCCAGCTCCCGCTCTGCTCGGGCTCCCCTCCTGCCCCCAGCTCCTCCGGCTCTCTCCCTCTCCCTCCCCTCCCACCCCCTTCAGGTCCGGTCTGCTCCCGCTCCACGTCTTCGGCGGGGCCCGCCCGCCCGCCCGGCATCTTGCTGGGGTAGGCCCCACCCAAAGTCTTCGGCCCGGCTTCTTTTTGTCGGCCGGGCCCATTCAGCCTCCCCCCTCTCCCTCTCCTCTCCTTCCTTCTCTTCTCCCTCCTCCTCCTCTCCCTCCCTCTCCCTCCACCTTCCTCTGCTCTCCCTCCCTCTCCTCTCCGTTCCCTCTCTCCCCCTCTCCTCTCCCCCCCCCGCCTTTCTCCCCCCTCCCTCTCATCCCCTCT
This sequence comes from Pristiophorus japonicus, assembly GCF_044704955.1. NCBI lineage: Eukaryota > Metazoa > Chordata > Chondrichthyes > Pristiophoridae > Pristiophorus > Pristiophorus japonicus. The sequence continues at coordinate 218,961,845 of NC_091982.1, forward strand.
CTCCTTCTCCTCCCCCTCTCTCCCTCTCCTTCTCTTCCTCCTCTCTTCCTCTCCCTCTCTCCTCTCCCCCCATTTCTCCCTCTCCCCCCTCTCCTTCTCTCTCTTCTCTCCCCCCCTCTCACCCTCTCCCCCCCTTTCCTCTCCCCCCATCCCTCTCTCCCTCTCCCTCCCTCTCTCCTCTGCCCCCTCACCCCCCTCTCCCCCTCTCATCTCCCCCCGTCTCTCCCTCTCCCCCTTTCCTCTCCCCGTCCCCTCTTCTCTCCCCTCCTCTCCTCTCCCACACCCCTCTCCTCTCCCCCCCTCTCTCCCTCCCTCTCCTCTCCCCCCTCTCTCGCTCCCTCTCCTCTCCGCCCCCCCCGCTCCTCTCCCCTCGCTGTCAGAAACACAGACAGACAGAGAGAGAGACACTGACAGACAGAGAGACGGAGAGAAACACACTGGGGGAGGGGGGGCCTGTTCCAGCACACTGTTGGAGGGCTCCCGGTGCTGCAGTCGGTGAGTAGAAACTTAATTTTTTTATTGATTAATTTGTTCATTATTTTTTTATTTTATTTTTTTGATTGGTTTATTGATTTATTTATCGTTTATCATTGATGATGGCTCTTTATTTGTAAAAGTGATGTGTTTCATGTTTGTAAACTTCCCTTCCCCCCACCACCCCTGCCCCCCCTGCCCCATCTCTCTTCCTTACGCCTGATTTGTAAGTGTAGGCAAGGTTTTTCTGAGCGTAAAAAATCTACACTTACTCCATTCTAAGTTAGTTTGGAGTAAGTTTTCGCTGCCGAAACTTGCAAAACAGGCGCAAGTGGCCAGACACGCACCCTTTTGAAAAAAAAATCTGTTCTAAAATGAAACTGTTCTAACTCACAAGAACTGGAGCAAACTAAATGCCGAGAATTGCAATTTCTAAGATATTCCATTCTAAAAATAGGAGCAACTCAGGCTGAAACTTGACCCCCCTGTCTTTTCTCCTTTGTCTCCATCTGCCTCCCCATTCTTCTTTTCCTCCATGCCTCTTCTCCACTCCAATCGCTTCCCCATTCCCTTCCTTTGCCCATCGTTTTTCTCCCTTCTGATGCTCTGTTTTCCCTCTGCGTCCACGTCCCATCCCATTCTACATCCTTCACCCCCACCCAATGGGAAAAGGTGATGGAGTCAGAGGAACAAAGAGAGGAACTATCTGAATGGAGGGTAGCTGAGCTTCTCTTTCCCCCTCCTCCTCCCCCACCTGGATCCACATATCAGCCCACCCTCTAACACTGCGTGGTATAGACGTATGCCACAGGAGATTAACTAGTAATCCAATAAAATTCTCACTTTGCTTTGATTTGGTTGCAAATACTGATGGAAATCACTAAAAGGCCTTTTACAGGGTGCAAAATGCTAGCTGGATCACTTGATAAATTGTAACAGTTACTAAGAAACTGATCTATTCATAGAATAGTACAGCACAGAAGGAGGCCATTCGGCCCATCGAGACGGCGCCAGCTCTTCCGAAGAGCAATCCAGTTAGTCCCACTGCCTCACTCTTTCCCCATGTCGCTGCTATTTTTTCTCCTTCAAGTATGTATCCAATTCTCCTTTGAAGGCTATTATAGAAACATAAACATAGAAAATAGGTGCAGGAGTAGGCCATTCGGTCCTTCTAGCCTGCACCGCTATTCAATGAGTTCATGGCTGAACATGCAACTTCAGTACCCCATTCCTGCTTTCTCGCCATACCCATTGATCCCCCGAGTAGTAAGGACTTCATCCAACTCCTTCTTGAATATATTTAGTGAATTGGCCTCAACAACTTTCTGTGGTAGAGAATTCCACAGGTTCACCACTCTCTGGGTGAAGAAGTTTCTCCTCATCTCGTTCCTAAATGGCTTACCCCTTATCCTTAGACTGTGACCCCTGGTTCTGGACTTCCCCAACATTGGGAACATTCTTCCTGCATCTAACCTGTCTAAACCCATCAGAATTTTAAACGTTTCTATGAGGTCCCCTCTCATTCTTCTGAACTCCAGTGAATACAAGCCCAGTTGATCCAGTTTTTCTTGATATGTCAGTCCCGCCATCCCGGGAATCAGTCTGCTGAACCTTCGCTGCACTCCCTCAATAGCAAGAATGTCCTTCCTCAAGTTAGGAGACCAAAACTGTACATAATACTCTAGGTGTGGCCTCACCAAGGCCCTGTACAACTGTAGCAACACCTCCCTGCCCCTGTACTCAAATCCCCTCGCTATGAAGGCCAACATGCCATTTGCTTTCTTAACCGCCTGCTGTACCTGCATGCCAACCTTCAATGACTGATGTACCATGACACCCAGGTCTCGTTGCACCTCCCCTTTTCCTAATCTGTCACCATTCAGATAATAGTCTGTCTCTCTGTTTTTACCACCAAAGTGGCTAACCTCACATTTAATCCACACTATACTTCATCTGCCATGCATTTGCCCACTCACCTAACCTATCCAAGTCACTCTGCAGCCTCATAACATCCTCCTCACAGCTCACACTGCCACCCAACTTAGTGTCATCCGCAAATTTGGAGATACTACATTTAATCCCCTCGTCTAAGTCATTAATGTATAATGTAAACAGCTGGGGCCCCAGCACAGAACCTTGCGGTACCCCACTAGTCACTGCCTGCCATTCTGAAAAGTACCCATTTACTCCTACTCTTTGCTTCCTGTCTGACAACCAGTTCTCAATCCATGTCAGCACACTACCCCCAATCCCATGTGCTTTAACTTTGCACATTAATCTCTTGTGTGGGACCTTGTCGACAGCCTTCTGAAAGTCCAAATATACCACATAAACTGGTTCTCCCTTGTCTACTCTACTGGAAACATCCTCAAAAAATTCCAGAAGATTTGTCAAGCATGATTTCCCTTTCACAGATCCATGCTGACTTGGACCTATCATATCACCTCTTTCCAAATGCGCTGCTATGACATCTTTAATAATTGATTCCATCATTTTACCCACTACCAATGTCAGGCTGACTGGTCTATAATTCCCTGTTTTCTCTCTCCCTCCTTTTTTAAAAAAGTGGGGTTACATTGGCTACCCTCCACGCGATAGGAACTGATCCAGAGTCAATGGAATGTTGGAAAATGACTGTCAATGCATCCACTATTTCCAAGGCCACCTCCTTAAGTACTCTGGGATGCAGTCCATCAGGCCCTGGGGATTTATCGGCCTTTAATCCCATCAATTTCCGCAACACAATTTCCTGACGAATAAGGATTTCCCTCAGTTCCTCCTCCTTACTAGACCCTCTGACCCCTTTTATATCCGGAAGGTTGTTTGTGTCCTCCTTAGTGAATACCGAACCAAAGTACTTGTTCAATTGGTCTGCCATTTCTTTGTTCCCCGTTATGACTTCCCCTGATTCTGACTGCAGGGGACCTACGTTTGTCTTTACTAACCTTTTTCTCTTTACATATCTATAGAAACTTTTGCAATCCGTCTTAATGTTCCCTGCAAGCTTCTTCTCGTACTCCATTTTCCCTGCCCTAATCAAACCCTTTGTCCTCCTCTGCTGAGTTCTAAATTTCTCCCAGTCCCCGGATTCGCTGCTATTTCTGGCCAATTTGTATGCCACTTCCTTGGCTTTAATACTATCCCTGATTTCCCTTGATAGCCACGGTTGAGCCACCTTCCCTTTTTTATTTTTACGCCAGACAGGGATGTACAATTGTTGTAGTTCATCCATGCGGTCTCTAAATGTTTGCCATTGCCCATCCACAGTCAACCCCTTAAGTATCATTCGCCAATCTATCCTAGCCAATTCACGCCTCATACCTTCAAAGTTACTCTTCTTTAAATTCTGGACCATGGTCTCTGAATTAACTGTTTCATTCTCCATCCTAATGCAGAATTCCACCATATTATGGTCACTCTTCCCCAAGGGGCCTCGCACAACGAGATTGCTAATTAATACTCTCTCATTACACAACACCCAGTCTAAGATGGCTTCCCCCCTAGTTGGTTCCTCGACATATTGGTCTAGAAAACCATCCCTTATGCACTCCAGGAAATCCTCCTCCACCGTATTGCTTCCACTTTGGTTCGCCCAATCTATGTGCATATTAAAGTCACCCATTATAACTGCTGCACCTTTATTGCATGCACACCTAATTTCCTGTTTGATGCCCTCCCCAACATTACTACTACTGTTTGGAGGTCTGTACACAACTCCCACTAACGTTTTTTGCCCTTTGGTGTTCTGCAGCTCTACCCATATAGATTCCACATCATCCAAGCTAATGTCCTTCCTAACTATTGCATTAATCTCCTCTTTGCAATGCTACCCCACCTCCTTTTCCTTTTATTCTATCCTTCCTGAATGTTGAATACCCCTGGATGTTGAGTTCCCAGCCCTGATCATTCTGGAGCCATGTCTCTGTAATCCCAATCACATCATATTTGTTAACATCTATTTGCACAGTTAATTCATCCACTTTATTACGGATACTCCTTCCATTAAGACACAAAGCCTTCAGGCTTGTTTTTTTAACACCCTTCGTCCTTTTAGAATTTTGCTGTACAGTGGCCCTTTTTGTTCTTTGCCTTGGGTTTCTCTGCCCTCCACTTTTCCTCGTCTCTTTTCTGTCTTTTGCTTTTGTTTCCTTTTTGTTTCCCTCTGTCTCCCTGCATTGGTTCCCATCCCCCTGCCATATTAGTTTAACTCCTCCCCAACAGCACTCGCAAACACTCCCCCTCGGACATTGGTTCCGGTCCTGCCCAGGTGCAGACCGTCCGGTTTGTACTGGTCCCACCTCCCCCAGAACCGGTTCCAATGCCCCAGGAATTTGAATTCCTCCCTGCTGCACCACTGCTCAAGCCACGTATTCATCTGCGCTATCCTGCGATTCCTACTCTGACTAGTACGTGGCACTGGTAGCAATCCCGAGATTACTACTTTTGAGGTCCTACTTTTTAATTTAGCTCCTAGCTCCTTAAATTCGTTTCGTAGGACCTCGTCCCTTTTTTTTACCTATGTCGTTGGTACCAATGTGCACCACGACAACTGGCTGTTCTCCCTCCCTTTTTAGAATGTCCTGCACCCGCTCTGAGACATCCTTGACCCTTGCACCAGGGAGGCAACATACCATCCTGGAGTCTCGGTTGCGGCCGCAGAAACGCCTATCTATTCCCCTCACGATTGAATCCCTTATCACTATCGCTCTCCCACTCTTTTTCCTGCCCTCCTGTGCAACAGAGCCAGCCACAGTGCCATGAACTTGGCTGCTGCTGCCCTTCCCTGATGAGTCATCCCCCTCAACAGTACTCAAAGCAGTGTATCTGTTTTGCAGGGGGATGACCACAGGGGACCCCTGCACTACCTTCCTTGCACTACTCCTCCTGCTGGTCTTCCATTCCCTAGCTGGCTGAATCTGTATCTACCATCCTTCAGCTTGTGCATTCTAATTCCTAACTACTCGTTGCGTAAAAAACATTTACCTCATGTCGCCTCTGGTCCTTTGCCTTAAATCTGTGCCCTCTAATTATCGATCCTTCAACCATTGGAAACACTTTCTCTTTAGTTACTCTATCTAAACCCTTTGTGATTTTAAATACTTCCATCAAATTTTCTCTTAGCCTTCTCTGCTCTAAGGAGATCAACCCCAGCTTCTCCAGTCTACCCATGTAACTGTAATCCCTCATCCCTGGAATTATTCCAATAAATCTCCTGTACCCTCTCCAAAGCCTTCACGCCTTTCCTAAAGTGTGGTGCCCAGAATTGGACACACTACTCCAGCTGGGGCCGGACTAGTGTTTTATATAGGTTTAGCATTGATACTCTAGAAACTAAAATAAATAACCTTTCTACACACAGTGACATGTTTATGAAAATGGCACCTAAACCAGAATAAAATGGAAACAAAAGGGCCGGGTTTCAACACTGGCCACATGGCGGAAAATAGGCAGACAGTTAAAATGGCTACAGTGACTTGCCCCTTCAATCCTGCTGCCTTCCCGGATGCAATATATCTGCTCTTTTGTGCAGGTGAGTGGGAGGCCTGCCAGAAGATAATATTGGGGCCCGACTGCAGTTTTAACTCAAGACCTGTGCAGGGAGGCCTTTGTGGCTGCCCTGCCAAGCTAATCCGATGAGCCCCATGTCGATGAGGCCCAGGAGTTAAAATCCCCCAGGCCTGACCTTGTGAAGGGTTACAGTTTCCCATCTGACTCAGCCCTCCCCTGCACAACTCCCACTGGCAGTTAAAATCTGGGCTTTAGTTAAATTGGCAGCTATTCATTAGGAATTTATTTGTATATGTGTGGAGTACACTGACCTCATCTTGGTCCCTGGTACAATATTGGAACTAAATTTGTGAATTAATGTTTAATAGGGGTGATTCTGCAATTGCATACTCCCTGCAAGTGGGGCTCACAACTTGGAGCACAGCTTCACCCCATATATGTTCATGTCAAGTTGCTTCCTCTGTTATTTTAAAAGAAGGATTTGCCTGTTTAAAATCAAGATAGTGAAAGGAATTTCATAAGCTTGTGTTAATATCCCAAGGTGTGATCTCAGTGCCAGCGTCTTTTTAAAATAAACGGGTCAGCATTTTACATTTAAAATTACATTAAAATCGTGCCCACAAAATCCAGGGGTGTCACCTCTTCTGAAAAGTACTAGTCCTTCAGCAGAGAATTATATATTCTGCATTCAACACGTCTGTATTGTTCAAAAGTATCTGCTAATCGCAAAGCACGTTGCCTGGTTTTAACTCATATGTCACTTTAACAGCCATCTCCATGGATTTCTGATAATTAATTAACTGCTAATCCTTAATGCTCAATTGAGAAAGCATAACACCAGAACAGTATGCCTTTGAGGCCCGTCATTTTTATTATAACAACTGCAACTAATTGTGATAACCACAAACGGTAGTGTTAATAAATCTAGAGCTGTGAAGAAGCACAACGTTCAGGTCTTTTTTTATTGATTGGAATTAAACATATTTGGGTGGATTTTGTAGAAAGTATTATTTTTTCAAACATAATTGCTATGGGCTAGAATTTGCAGTGTTTCACCGCCCGGTTTCTCGGCGGTATTGGCCGTTTTGGGCGAGAACTGGGTCGGCGAAAAATCCCCCAGCTGAGGCATGCCGGTGGTTTCGAAGTCCCGCTGGGGAGCGGACCGCCAGCGTGCAACGTCCACAGATCACCCTGGCACAATCTTTGGCTGAGCGGGGACCCATAGGTAAGTATTAAAAAAAAATGTAAACGCCCACGAGGATCAGCGAAGCTGGGCAGTAGGTAAGTAGGTCTGCAAGAAAAAGGTAAATGATTGTTTTTTTACTATTTATTTTCAAAATCTGTTGGGGTGATTTAATTTAAGTGTGTTAGGAATGTTTGTTTTTTATTTTTTTGTTAGGTTTTTAAAAAAATTATTTTTATCCTTTTTCTCATGTTAGGCCCAACCCGCAGCCTTGGGGTAAAGTTTTATAGATTTTTTAATTTATCGCCCATTTTCTTTAGGCACCGCCCAATCTAGCCAAAATTGCACTTTTTTGCGCAGATTGGGGGTGCAAGGCCCATATTTAATCGCTGGGCGGATTAAAAAAATTTATTTCAGGAAGTTTGCGCGGCGATATTCTTCCCAGCCCTGGCGTTTTTTGGGGCGGCAATCAGGCGCTAGCGGGCTTTGGGGAAATTCTAGCCCTATGCCATATTGATTAAGTTCTGATCTTAGCACATTCGTTAAAATATGTCAATTAATTTTCACAGAAAACATGTGGGTGATTTTATTCTGGTGTTGCAATAAAGAGATGTTAATACTGCTGCACTGACAGCCAAGATACCTAGATTTAACAAGAACTGTTGATCAGCGTTTTAAAAGTGTTACTTTACAAAACACCATTCCAATCGCTTTTTCTTCATCAAACGATTTACAGTGGTAAATTTTCATAACTGAACTAATTGTGTAAAAAGTGGGATGTTTGAACATCCATGTCCAACATGGATGGATTTCCAAGGTAGTTACTGCTTGTCCTGTTAACTCCATAAATTTTTTTTGCCAAATAAAACAAATAAAAATATATTAAACAAAGAACATTATTTTTTAACAGTAGCCTGTGCTATACTGAGTGTGATAGCCAACATTCCAGCAATGTTGTATCATACAAATAATAATTGTACATAGAAAAATAATCTTTCTGAATACTTAATAGCAGTACTTACTGGTTGTTCTGCAGGCATTAATCGCTTTATTGCAGACACAACAAGAAGTAGTGATGTTGTGAGCAATTATTTGGACAGTAGTTTTACTGTTACTTTACCTTTTCCATGAAGTTTGTTGCCCAGTCCCCATTGGTTTTTAGAAACTACTTTACAGTGTGATCCAGTTATAAATCTGGCTACTTCTCTTACTAGTCATAACAACCTGAGATCAAACAAAAGGCTTCTTTGATGCTCCTGATATACACAAAAAATAGTATATATATCACACACACACTGGCAACATGCTCACACTATTTGAATATAAAGGTCACAATCAGCATTCAATTATGTTGTACCAGTTGCCAGTAATATTTCCACATAGAAAATGTATTACTCATATTCACCTGAAGAACTAAGATTGATTTTTAAGTTTTATTTATCGAACAGGGTCAGGTTTTCACTTGTTGGATCTGATGGGCACACGTACATCAGACTAAAGATGCAGATGTGTGGTTGCCCACACAACCAAGTTGGCTATTCAAACAGCATGCAAATGTCAGCCTTGGCTCAGCTCTCTCGCCTGAGTCAGAAGGTTGTGGATTCAAATCCCACTCCAGAAACCCGAGCATAAAAATCCAGGCTGACACTCCAGTGCAGGGCTGAGGGAGTGCTGCACTGTCGAAGGTACCATCTTTCGGATTAGACATTAAACCAAGACCCCGTCAGCTCTCTCAGGTGGGCATAAAACATCCCATGGCACTATTTCGAAGCAGAGCAGGGGAGTTATCTCCAGTGTCCTGATCAATACTTTTCCCTCAATCATCACAACAACAAAAACAGAATATCTGGTCGCATTGCTGTCTGTGAGAGGATGCTGTGCACAATTGCCTATTACATAATCCTACGTTACAACAGTGACTACACTTCATAAGTACTTCATTGGCTGTAGAGTGCTTTGGGACATCCTGAGGTCACAAAAAGCACTATATAAATGCAAGTCATTCTTTTTAAAATATTTGCTCCAATTAAGGGGGGGGGTGGTGGAATCTCTAGTTTTAAGACTGTTCTTCAGATATTGCTATGAATTTTAAAGTAAATTTAGAAAATCTTTCCTCCATTGAAATTTGTCTTAAGCATTGAGAAAGAGTTTTGTTCATTTATGTTAACTCTGCAGATCATGTCTTTTTCCATCTCCCAGCTTTGGGTTTAAGACCACAACCACCGAGCCCTTTGGCTGAATGGTCACTAAAAGGCCCATTATTATTTGGTATCCTTAAATGAACTGTGATTAGAATGCATTCAAATCTTTATTTACGATTACCATTTTCAACTCAATTCTATTAAGAACCATTATATCTTCACTGTTGCTGTGTTATAAAATACTCCATATTGGCATTACAGGTTAATGTAAATCTAAACCAGAAGTACAAGTTAATCTCAATTTGTTGGGGTGATGTAGCCAAGCAAGCAAAAGAGCTTTGTTATTTTTCCCAGTCTGTAATTAATGCTCTGGAGAGCAATGAATGTGGATGAGCTGGGAATTGTTTGACTCTTTCTTGGTTCAGATCCATGGGTGACAGTTTTCCACCAGTAATCCAACCATGTGGCCATTCTTCTTGTGCGAGGCAAGCCAGTGACCTGACCACAGGTAGCACGGTTGAGCCTGATCTTGCCCTTATCAAATTCCCACACTTATGCACTTCAAGCAGAAGTCATTGGATCAGGTCAAAGCTCTGCAACCTGCCACATCCAGCAAATGGTGCTGGACAATTAAAACAACTAACATAGGAGGAGACTCCATGAACATCTGCATCCTCAATGATGGCAGAGCCCGTAACTTGAATGCAAAAGATAAGGCTGAAGGGTTTGCAACTATCTTCAGCCCGACGCGCGGAGTGGATGATCCTTCTTGGCCTCCTCCCGAGGTACCTATCATCACAAATGCCAGTCTTCTGCCAATTTGTCACTCCACGTGACATCAAGAAACTAAGTACAGCAAAGGCTACAGGCTCCAACAATATCTCAGCTGTAGTGCTGAAGATGTGTGCTCCTGAACTAGCTGTGCCCTTAGCTAAGCAGTTCCAGTACAGTTATAACACTGGCATCTACCCGACAATGTGGAAAATTGCCCAGGTATGCCCTGTCCACAAAAAGCAGGAGAAATGCAACCTAGACATATACTGCTCTATCAACCTACTCTCAATCATCAGCAAAGTGATGGATAGAGTCACCAAGAGTGCTATCAAGCGGCACTTACTCACCAGTAACCTGCTTATCGATGCTCAGTTTGGGACCTGCCAGAACCACTCAACTCCAAACCATTTTATAGCCTTGGTCCAAACATGAAGACAAGAGCTGAATTCCAGGTGTGAGTGAGAGTGACTGCCCTTGACATCAAGTGTGGCACCAATGAGCCCTAGTAAAACTGAAGTCAATGGGCATCAGGGGAACACTTGCCACTGGTTGGAGTCAAATCTGGCACAAAGGAAGATGATTGTGTTTGTTAGAAGCCAATCATCTCAACACCAGGACATTGCTGCAGGAGTTTCTCAGGGCAGTGTCCTAGGCCCAACCATCTTCATCTGCTTCATTGATTACCTTCCCTCCATCATAAAGTCAGAAGTGGAGCGGTTTGCTGATGATTGCACAGTGTTCAGCTCTATTCGCAATTCTTCAGATAATGACACAGAACCATGCAGCAAGATCTGGACAACATCCAGGCTTGGGCTGATAGGTTGCAAGTAACATTCATGCCATGTAAGTGCCAGGCAATGATGATCCCCAAGAAAAGCCTTTCCACATCAACTTGAAATTCAACGGCATTATCATTGTTGAATCCCCACATCCCAATTGACGCAGCAATCTGTTACTAAGCGCCAGAAGCACCTCTGACCAGACTTTTCAGAGCAGCTCCTGGTGCATAGTAACTGATTACTGTTGCACCAGATGCAGCTCTGATAGGTCCAGTGTCTGCTTGTAGTAGTTGGCAGGGATTAAAACATCGCATGCTGTGCTATTCAGCACCTCCTCTGGCGATTTCATTAAAAGTGAAAGCCATTTCTGTGGCATCTCTGGTTGAAAGTAGAGAGTCTTGAAGCAGTTGGCTGGTTGAAGCACATAATGACTGAAGGCAGGGTGAGTATTTTCAACTTCTCTCAATTTTATCCCTAGTTTTTGAAACCAATTAGATTGAACTCTGCCATCTTCTTGGGGTCTACAAAACACAGTTTCTTAGAAAAAGGGGGGTGGGGGGGGGGGCGCGGCGTGAATGGGGCATGAATCTCTAATCCATGCTCAGGCTTAAGGTTGAGTAGTAACATACATACTATGGTATCCCTGCACCATTCTACAAACTCACACGAGGCATGTACTGCAGACACAGTCACTACGTGACCTTAACCTTTATTCCCAGGACCAAGGAGTGCTGACCCTGGGTGGGACCTCCCCTTTTATACCTGGAAACCCAGGTGAGGAGTGTCTCCCACAATTTTACCCCCTGTGGTCAGGGTGTGCAGTTCTAGGGTATAAGTACAGTGTACAGGAGCTGCATGAAGGTTACAGTTACATGAAGATTACCGTTGCATGATGGTTACATACATGACATCACCTCACCCCTTACGTCTTTTTGTGTCAAAGGTTAAGTCTTTCAGGTGGTCGACGCTCTCTCGTGGAGCACCGCAGTTGTGGCTCTGGTGGCTGAGCCTCGGCATGCGCCTCTGTCACCTGAGGTGATTCCGGCCTGTCCGGGCTGGCCTCAGGGACTGTGCATACTGTGGACTGTCCTTGTTGCTCGTCCACTGGCAGTGGTGTGGGTGACATCTCATGCTCTTCTTCAGGTTCCTCCGTGTCTATGCTGAACCTTTTCTTTACTTGGTCCAAGTGTTTGCGGCATATCTGCCCATTGTTTAGTCTGACTACTATGACCCTATTCCCTTCTTTGCCAATTACTGTGCCCTCAAGCCACTTGGGTCCCAAAGCATGGTTAAGAATAAATACTGGGTCATCCATTTCTATACACCTCCCTCTTGAGTTTCGATCATGGAACTCGATTTGGGACTGGCGCTTGCCCTCAACAATGTCTGCCAGGGCTGGGTGAACAAGGGACAGCCGTGTTTTAAGCGTGCATTTCATGAGGAGTTCCGCTGGCGGGACCCCCGTGAGCGAGTGCGGGCAGGACCTGTAGGCCAGCAGGAGGCGCGACAGGCGATACTGAAGGGAGGGTCCTTGGATGCGTAGCATGCCCTGTTTTATGACTTGGACCGCACGTTCCGCCTGGCCATTGGAAGCTGGCTTGAACGGCGCTGTCCGGACGTGTTTGATACCATTGCCCGACATAAACTCCTGGAATTCGTCGCTGGTGAAACACGGGCCATTGTCGCTGACCAGGATGTCCGGCAAGCCGTGGGTCACGAAAACCGTACGCAGACTCTCCACAGTGATGGATGTTGTGCATGAATTTAATGTGATGCACTCGATCCATTTCGAGTATGCATCAACAAAGATCAGGAACATTTTCTCCATGAACGGGCCCGCATAGTCTATGTGAATACGTGACCATGGCCTGGTGGGCCAGGGCCATGGGCTGAGTGGGGCCTCCCTGGGGACATTGCCCAGCTGGGCACACGTTGTGCACCTGCGAACCCAGTGTTCCAGCTCTGAGTCAAACCCCGGCCACCATACATGTGACTGGGCAATGCCTTCATTAACACGATGCCAGGGTGCTCGCTGTGGAGTTCCCTGATGAACGCTTCCCTGCCTTTCTGGGGCATGACTACCCGGCTGCCCCATAGCAGGCAGTCGGCTTGGATAGAGAGCTCATCCATCCGTCTCTGAAACGGTCTGACCTCCTTAGGGCACGCCCTGTGTGCGGGCGCCCAATCCCCAGTCAGGACACATTTCTTTATCATGGATAGGAGGGGGTCTCTGAAGGTCCAGAATTTGATCTGGCGGGCTGTGATCTGGGAGCCTGCGGTGTCAAAAGCCTCAAAGGCCATAATCATCTCAGTGCTTTGCTCCGCTGCCCCCTCGGTTGTGGCCAATGGGAGCCTGCTTAGCGCATCAGCGCAATTTTCGGTGCCGTATGGTGTAGTCATACGCAGCCAGCGTGAGAGCCCATCGCTGTATGTGAGCTGACGCATTGGCATTGACAGCCTTGCTGTCGGACAACAGGGATGTTAACGGCTTGTGGTCCGTCTCGAGCTCGAACCTTCTACCAAAAAGGTACTGGTGCATTTTTTTCACACCGTAAACACAAGCGAGTGCTTTCTTTTCGACCATGCCGTTTCCACGCTCTGCCTGGGAGAGTGACCTGGAGACATAAGCCACCGGTTGGAGTCGGCCATCATCATTACCCTGCTGCAACACACACCCAACCCCGTAGGACGATGCATCACACATTAAAACCAGTTTTTTACAGGGGTCATACAAAGTCAACAGTTTGTTCGAACACAGCAGGTTCCTCGCCTTATTGAAAGCCCGTTCTTGACAGTCCCCCCAAAGCCATTCACAACCTTTACGCAGGAGCATGTGTAACGGCTCCAACAATGTGCTTAAGTTCGGCAGAAAGTTCCTGAAATAGTTCAAAAGTCCCAGGAATGATCGCAACTCCGACGTGTTGCCGGGCCTGGGCGCCTGGCAGATCACCTCCGTTTTTGATTCAGTGGGCTGGATCCCGTCTGCAGCAACCCTCCTGCCCAAAAACTCAACCTCTGGGGCCAAAAACACACACTTGGCCTTTTTCAGCCGCAAGCCTACCCGGTCCAGTCGGCGTAGCACCTCTTCCAGGTTGTGGAGGTGTTCCTCAGTGTCTCGTCCCATTATAAGGATGTCGTTTTGGAATACGATCGTTCCAGGAATGGATTTGAGCAAGCTTTCCATGTTCCGCTGAAAGATAGCTGCTGCCGAACGAATGCCAAACGGACACCTGTTGTAGATAAATAATCCTTTGTGTGTTGTGATGGTGGTCAGAAGCTTGGATTCTTTAGCCAGTTCCTGAGTCACGTAGGCCAAAGTGAGGTCCAGCTTCGTGAACAGCTTGCCACCTGCCAGCGTGGCAAAAAGTTCCTCCGCTCTCGGGAGCGGGTATTGATCTTGCAGCGACACTCGGTTGATGGTGGCTTTGTAGTCGCCACAAATCCTGACCGAGCCATCTGCTTTAAGGACAGGAACGATGGGACTTGCCCAGTCACTGAATTCAATGGCCGAAATTATGCCCTCTCTGAGCAGCCTGTTCAATTCACTTTCAATTTTCTCACGCATCACATACGGCACCACTCTGGCTTTGTGGTGCACTGGTCTGGCGTCCGGAGTGATGCCTATCACTACTTTAGTGCCCTTGAACGTTCCGACACCGGGTTAAAACAGTGACCCGACTTTTTGTAGGACCTGTGAGCATGAACTTTGCTCCACAGATGAAATGGCGTGCACATCCCCCCATTTCCAATTCATCTCGGCTAACCAACTCCTCCCCAAGAGTGCGGGGCCATTTCCCAGGACAATCCAGAGTGGCAGCCGATTCTGTGATCCATTATGTGTTACCACCAAGTTTGCACTGCCTAGCACTGGGATGATCTCTTTGGTGTACGTCCGTAGCTGCGTGTCAATGCGTTCCAGTTTGGGCCTGCTAGCTCTGTGTGGTCATAGTCTCTCAAATTGTTGAGCGCTCATAAGTGACTGGCCAGCTCCCGTATCCAGATCCATGTGCACCAGGATGCCATTCAATAAAACTTTCATCATCATGGGTGGCGTTTTAGTGTATGAGCTGTGGACATCAGCCATGTGAACCCGCTGAACTTCAGCATCCATGGCTTTTCCCCAGGCATCATCCTGCATTGCAGACCCCTCGTCTGGTTCCTCTGTCCTGCAGATTAGCCTCGCCACAGCCTTTTTGCACATCCTGGCCAAGTGTCCACTGACATTACAAATCCTATAGGTATATTGCTGGAACCTGCAGCTTTTCGCAGTATGTCTACCCCCGCACCTCCAGCATGAGTTGAGATTGTTGTTAACAAAAGGACTGTTACCAGGCATTCCGCTCTGATTACCCATTTGGTTGTTTCTAAGCACTCTGATGGTGGGTGTAAATGGTCCCATCGCGGGACGCATTGTTCCTCGTGATGGCGTGAATTGCCGATCCTCTTTCCATTGTCCCTGTTGCGGGCCCACCCTAGAGTCTGTTGCTGCCTGGGTGGTTTTGAAATGCCCTTGCCTGCCTGCGGGGTCCCTAGCCATGTTCACAATGTTAACTCCCTGGTCCATCACCACGTTGGGACCAGGGCTGCACATGTAAATTAGCTTGGTCTCCTCTTCCCCTGCCATGAAGGTCTGAGCTATCAACGCCGCCCCTTCTAAAGTCAAGTCCTTAGTCTTTATGAGCTTCCTGAAAATCCCGGCATGATTAATGCCCTCAATGAAAAAGTCCCTTAACATCTACCCCCTGCAGGCGTCTGTGAACTTGCAGAGACTGGCCAAGCGCCGCAGGTCTGCAACGAAGTCCGAGATGTATTGTCCCTCCCGACGCCAGTGTGTGTAGAACCAGTGCCGGGTCATGTGTGCGCTACTCGCCGGCTTGAGATGCTCACTGATCAGCTGGCTGAGCTCTTCAAAGGACTTGTCCGCTGGCTTTTGGAGTGCGAGTAGGTCTTTCATCAGCGCATATGTCTGTGGTCCGCAGCTGGTCAGTAAGTGCGCCCTCCGCTTGTCAGCCGCTGTCGCTCCCAGCCAGTCCTTTGTGACAAAGCTCTGCTGGAGTCTTTCCACAAAGTCGTCCCAGTCCTCACCCACATAGTAACGTTCCTCTGTGCTACCGGTGGTCATCCTCTGGTTCGGTGATCTCCATTTCTCGTCGCCAAATGTGGTGTCCCTGCACCGTACTACAAACTCACACGAGGCATGTACTGCAGACACAGTGACTACGTGACCTTAACCTTTATTCCCAGGACCAAGGAGTGCTGACCCTGGGTGGGACCTCCCCTTTTGTACCTGGAAACCCAGGTGAGTTGTGTCTCCCACAAGTTCACTCCCTGTGGTCAGGGTGTGTATTTCTAGGGTATAAGTACAGTTTACAGGAGTTGCATGAAGGTTACAGTTACATGAAGATTACCGTTGCATGATGGTTACATACATGACACATACAGCATACTCACCATCCAGGAACTCATGGTACAAAGTAAAACTAAACAGCCATTTTAGTCATATTCCCACCAGGTGCCATCATAATGGACAGTGACAGTAAATTCAACTATTGATACTGCTGTAGCTCTAACTTGGAAAATATCAGATTTACAATAGTTAAAATGGAACAGGAAATAGAAGACAGAGGATGACCTAAATGTAAAATTGAAAACAGGAGCTGATCAAATGGCTTGAGTAATATAAACATGCGGCAATAGGAAGCATAATGAAATAAATTAAAGACATTTAAGGGGCACACGGAAGGTGTGGACAGTTGAGGTAGTGGGTGGAGCAAAGTAGGTTTGAAATTGAATCAGGAAAAGCTGGCAAAATGGAACAGAATCCTGCATCCTGAGGAGAAGATAAAAGCAGATCAACTCCAAGGCTGAAGATTGCCCATGGCAGCATTCTGACCATATGACGCTGACTTATCGACAGACTTAGTGCTCTGTTAGCTCACAATGAATGGATTTTGCTGAAGGAGACAAAGAAAATATTTTTAACTGCTCCTTTCCCAAAAGTAGTTTCAACTAGAAGGAAATATGATGGAATATGTGTATAGTCTTTGCAATATGTCAGGAGAGAGCAATGAGCTGCATATAACGAGACTTGTGTATATCACAATAAGGCTATATCAGGACAGATTTGAAATCAGGAACAAATTTTTTGTGATTTGCTTGAGCGGAGACTTTACATAAATAATGAGCTGGCTAGACTCACACAGGTTTATTACAATGTCTTCAAGGCTTTGTCTCCCATAATTAGTGAGCATTTTTTAGTGATGTTCAGTTCTAAAATGTCCGTTCAGCTTGGTATAAGAATGACCCACACATGGATTCCAGCACTAATTGAAACAGAGGATATGTGAGCTGACTGGCTGCCAGATCTATTACTCTTCTATCCATAGCAGACTAACTGCAGAATGGTCTGTGTGGACATGGATAAAACTTATCATTTATCATTAAGGTAAATCAATTGTTGTAGAGTTAACTAATAATTTGTTTATCCCAGAATTTGCTTACACAGAAAGTGGAACAATTTTTAAAAGCCTCTGTGCTGAAGACATATTGGCCCAGATTCTGCAGTGGATAATGCAGTGTTCACCGTTATCACTCTACTGAAACTGACCATAACTTCAGGATGTAGCACACGCGCATTGAATTGCGGAAATCCTGAAGTTGCGGTCAGTCATTCACTGGTTGCACTGTGGACCCCCACCCATAACCGCAATCAGTGTAATCAGTAAAACTGATGAAAACTTGGGCTTTTCCACGCTAATATTGCTGTTAAATATCCCATTAAATATTAAGCGTTGTTGGAAGAGGTATAACTAGGGTTTGACTGCTAAACTAATGTTATGGCCCTGAAACACTAATTTTTATTTTTGTGAAGTATCAAATTTCTCCATTATGATAAAAATTATAATTTTTCAAATATTTAAACTTTTTTTAAAAGTTTGTTCATGATATTTCATCTTCCAAGTTATTCCCATGTGAAAGTCCCAATCTTTATTTCGCTCTCTGTAACATTTATTGAAAGTGGGGATAAAAGCAACTTTCCATTTCCTGGTTTGCTGTCGGTGAGAATTGTTCGATGTGACTGGCTGCTTAGACAGCTTGTTGACGCCATTGCAGCTCTGCGATGGAGAGTCCCATTACACTGCGCTACAATGAATTACACGTCGAGAAAGGCAAACTTCTCCCCACAACGATCTCTGTGAGCAGCTTTCTTTAAGTTCAAGGCGAGCGCCTTTGTTTTGCCATTGACCGCATAAAATAATGTATTGTGGGTATTTCATATTCTTGTCATTACTGTTCACTACATGTTAGTAATTCTGGAAATCGAGAATTGTTGTTAAAGTGTAATGCAAAATGACTGGCGGGGCAAAATGGTTGATAGTGGTGAATTCACACGATAGCCTTGTTGATCTTGTTTATACTGGTACAGCTAATCTTTAACTGGAATTCTCACCATTTTGCAAGGTTTCCATTTTGCATATAAGGGTAGATTTTATGAATTTGCATTCCCAGATAAAAGCTTTGTGTAACAGAAGCTTATATTGAGAACTCGGGCATGCAGGTCAGTGGGCCTCTCGGGACTTTCTGTCAATTAAAATTAATGAGTGGAAAATCCTGTGGGGGCCCAGGAGCACAAAATTCTGTGCTGGGAGTATCAATTCATGGAATCTACCCCGTGGTGCTTCGCAATCTTATTTAAAGCCAGATCTACAACAGAGGCTGCAAACTACTTGGCTTCACTGACTGGTGATCTGCTACAGAACAGAGACAGAAATTTAACAGTAGTTAATTGCAATTGGGTACTGCATTGTGTTCACTTTACAATGCATAATGAAAGCAAGAAAGGGGAAAATGTTGTCATAAACAGACAGTTGTCGCATGAACCTAAAGCTGCCCCCTTGTGTGTGTCCTGAATAGGATAGTGTGCCACAGTATTAACAACTGCTCCCTAATTGTGGTATCGGCCACTGCCTATCATAAGAGGTACCCACCATGTTCTCATAAGTCTCTAGAAAGACAGAAAAAATATGGTGTCAGATTTGGGCCCAAATTTGCCCCCCTGCTAGAACGGCGCACTGACTTTGTAGTACAGAAACGGTGCCAATTTCTTACCTCCGTATTCTCCCCATTGGTTCCAGGCCTGTGGCCTGTGGCGCAGCACATCAGAACGCATGGTGGGCAGAGCTACAGCCCTGCACCGAAAAGAGTGGAGTCTGCGCACGTAGCTCCTGGCCCCCCCAGCGCCTCCTGGCTCCGGGTGACTCTATCCCTGGCCGAAAGGACGATGCGATGTTCGCCGCCCCTATCCCGGGCCAAGTGGCCTGCCACACAGGCCGGCCACTGCCTTCCCGCGCTGAGGGCTACAAGAGACAGGTTGGTCGGGGGAGGGGAAGAGTTTTGGTCGGGGGAGGGGAAGAGTTTTGATGGGGGGGGTGGGGGAATGGGAAGAGTTTTGATCCAATGGGGGGTGGGGGGGGAGGGGAAGAGTTTTGATCTGGCAGGTGGGAGGGGAAGAGTTCTGATCCGGCGGGGGGGGGGCGTAGAGAAAAGAATCTTCAAAGATTTTCCAATACTTTAATATGTATCTATCTTTTTAGTAAAAATATACTCTGTTTAATCAGGCTGATAGCACCTACACCCTGTCCAGTCTCGCTGCTTGGGATTTAAAAAAAAACTAGCATTCCTATCATAACACTGTCATTTGGAGGCTACCTGCGCTGATCTCTTAACTCAGAACGTTTTTCAGAACGTACAAAAGTGGCCACTTACTCTGGCCTAACTTAGTTTGGAGTAAGTTTTAGCTGGCTAAATTTGCTTAAATGGCGAAAACAGGCTGGTACCGCCCCCTTTTGGAAAAAAAAAACGAACTAAAAAAACCTAACTAACTCACTTACCCTGAATCAACTTAAATGGGGAGAATTGCGATTTTTAAGTTACTCCAAAAAAATCTAGCTGCTCCAAAAAAAACAGAGCAACTTCTGGGGAAATTTGGGCCCATTAATGTGTGCAGGCTGAAACTAATAGATTTATTTGCAGACTGATTAATACATAGAAGCTGTCAGATTCAGCAAAATAATAACATCAATCCACAAGGAGATACTAAGCCTTTTAGTAGAAAGGTGCTGTAGACTTTTCTCAACAAACTGTCACAGTGATGTTTTGGACAGCGATAACAGATGCCTGTACCTGGGAAAGTAGATCTGATGATTTGCAGATCAATGGGACCACAGCCTACACCATGTGTGTCACCTTATATCATGGCCAGCCCTTTACTCCTTTTGTTCGTCTTCCTCAGCCAATTGCAGTGCAAGTGGAGCAGTGGAGCCTTTATTGGCATGCATTAATACCAAATCAAATTGCTAACCACTGTCCTTAAGCGATATTGGATGCAAGGATAGTGGATGCATTGGTTGTAATTTACCAAAATTCCCTGGATTCTGGGGAAGTCCCAGCAGATTGGAAAACTGCAAATGTAACGCCCCTATTTAAAAAAGGAGGCAGACAAAAAGCAGGAAAATATAGACCAGTTAGCCTAACATCTGTGGTTGGGAAAATGTTGCCGTCCATTATTAAAGAAGCAGTAGCAGGACATTTGGAAAAACATAATTCAGTCAGGCAGAGTCAGCATGGATTTATGAAAGGGAAGTCATGTTTGACAAATTTGCTGGAATTCTTTGAGGATGTAACAAACAGGGTGGATAAGGGGGACCAGTGGATATGGTGTATTTGGACTTACAGAAGGCATTCGACAAGGTGTTGCATAAAAGGTTACTGCAAAGATAAAAGTTCACTTGGTTGGGGGATAATATATTAGCATGGATGGAGGATTGGCGAACTAACAGAAAACAGAGAGTCGGGATAAGTGGTTCATTCTCTGGTTGGCAATCAATAACTAGTAGGGTGCCGCAAGGATCAGTGCTGGGACCCCAACTATTTACAATCTATATTAATGACTTGGAAGAAGGGACCGAGTGTAATGTAGCCAAGTTTACTGACAATACAAAGATGGGAGGAAAAGCAATATGTGAGGAGGACACAAAAAATCTGCAAAAGGACATAGACAGGCTAAGTGAGTGGGCAAAAATTTGGCAGATGGAGTATAATGTTGGAAAGTATGAGATTATGACTATGGCAAGTTATTATTTAAATGGAAAAAAAATTGCAAAGTGCTGCAGTACAGCGGGACCTGGGGGTATTTGTGCATGAAACATAAAAGGTTAATATGCAGGTACAGCAGATGATCAGGAAGGCCAATGGAATCTTGGCCTTTATTCCAAAGGGGATGGAGTATAAAAGCAAGGAAGTCTTGCTACAGTTATACAGGGTATTGGTGAGGCCACACCTGGAATACTGTGTACAGTTTTGTTTTCCATATTTAAGAAAGGATATACTTGCTTTGGAGGCAGTTCAAAGAAGGTTCACTTGGTTGATTCCGGAGATGGAGGGGGTTGACATGAGAAAAGGTTGTGCAGGTTGAGCCTCTACTCATTGGAATTCAGAAGAATGAGAGGTGGTCTTATCGAAACGTATAAAATTATGAGAGGGCTTGACAAGGTGGATGCAAAGAGGATGTTTCCACTGATATGGGAGACTAGAACTAGGGGGCATAATCTTAGAATAAGAGGCCGCCCATTTAAAACTGAGATGAGTTGGAATTTCTTCTCTGAGGGTTGTAAATCTGTGAAATTCGCTGCCTCAGAGAACTGTGGAAGCTGGGTCATTGAATAAATTTAAGACAGTTTCTTAACCAATAAGGGAATAAGGGGTTATGGGGAGAGGGCAGGGAAGTGGACCAGAGTCCATGATCGGATTAGCCATGATCGTACTAAATGGCGGAGCAGGCTTGAAGGACCATATGGCCTACTCCTGTTTCTATTTCTTATGTTCTTATGTTATGTTCTTCCTTTGAAGGCTCTTTTAAAGATCAAACAATTTCTTCACCGCGCCATAACATTACAATTTTAATACTTTTTTTTTAATATACTTAAGAAAATAAGGTGCTGGTTTTAGTTTCCTGGCTTAACTAATTTCTGGACAAACCGGAAAAATTCAGCACTTTGTGGGGTTTTTTGGAGCGGGACGGAAGTGGCCTCATCATCGGGGCAGAACTGCGGTTGGGTCGGAGTAGCCGTCACTTGCGAAGCAGAATTGGGGACGGGTTAGAGTTGCTGATACTACAAGTTATCAGCGTTGCGCTGATGACGTCATCGTGCTGGCGCGTCACAACATCCGTCCCCTTCAGTTAAAGGGGAGGGCCAGTGCGAACTCTGCAGCCACTTTAGTGGCAAAAACTGGGCCACCAGGGAAGGTTTTGGCCGGACCAGCGGCCTGGCACCCAAGTGGGGGTGCCAGGCTGCCTGTTGGCGCCCCGGCTGAACCTGCGGGCATAATTGTCGCCATGACTTGGCAGTCGGACGACAAAAAAAAAATAACATGGAGTCGCCGGCAGCACCACCTCCCCTTTAAGGACAGCCGTACCGCCCAGCCACAGAAAGCTTTTGCTGTCGGTAATCTGTCAGTAGCACTGGCTGCTGGCTGACGGCAGTGCCGCTCCCACTGGGCAATTTCCCATGGGTCAATTTCTGAAAGGGGTCGCCGCTGGTCGGTAAGGGGTTGGTGTGTGCACGATGCAGCGGGAAAAAAGAGAGCGGTCCCTTACACCGCTCCAAAAGTAAAGGAGGGCACTATCAAAAATGGCAGCCCCTCAGCAGCCAGTCTGCACTGACCCGTGGCTGCCCCTTTCAGGTGGCTATGGGCCTTATAGAAAGGGACAATTTCAGTCCCCTAATGTTTGCAACCAGTTATGTGTTGGCCAGAAATCTATGGAATTTGCCCAGGGATACAGCTGGCTAAAGCCATTTTTAACTTGCTTTTATCAAAACAACTTAGCACTACATAAGATATAATACTGAAATCTCTCCATTTTGTCACAGCCTCCATGTTAAGGTAATCTATGTGTGACTGTTATTTGAAGGGGCAAGAAAAATGATTCTCAGGAGATAATGGTACTTTCTGCAGACATGGCTCTGTCATCTTTGTGATAACCATGGAGAGAAGAGCACAGGTACTATGAAGTTCATGCTACAACCTGGTTCATAATAGAACATACTGGTGAGCACCTTGACTGATCAGGAGGCACCCTCCACACCACCCCTTCCCTCCACCCCAAGGGTTTCAAGAATAATGGCATCTGCTTGCTTATATAATTCTGCAAAGTGGACTCAGCATAGAGGAAGAAAAACAGAATGCCCAAATCATGATAGAGCACGAGGTTAAGTCAGAATAAGGAATTACTTCCAGAACCACCAGTGCAACAAGGAAGATTAATTCGCCAAGCACTAATCCAAGATGCCTTCCAATAAGTGCCAGAACTGCCCTAACTAATAAACTTGCTATCTATATATGCAAAATAGGCTTCACCAAACCATATTTTCATATATTTTCCTGCACAATTCCTCAAATGCTTTCTATTCCCATCTTCTGCAGTGCTCCTGCTTTATTCGAATGACACATAAATAGGCAGCATTTTTTGCCAGTATGATTTACCGAAGAGTTTCGCCAGGATGTGTTAGCACAAATCCTCCATATGATATGCACTCCCATGGCTCTGTTTTTTGGTTATGGCCAGTCCTGCTTTGGTCCAGAGTCCGGCCCAACACCCGGCCAGATTCACGACCTGGCTGGCGGGTGGGAGCAGGAATTTGGTAGCAGGAGGCCACAACCAGGGACCCGTGGGTGTGGTCCCCAGCAGTCAGTGGCAGGAGAGATTTAGAGCTGATAGGGGATCGGGTCCAAGGCGATTGGGGTGGGGGAAGGATTCCAGGGTGATGGGGGGAGGCCGGGGCTGGAGGTTCCATCGGAATCGTGGGGGAGGCCGGGGCTGGAAATTCCATTGAGATTGGGGGGAGGTCAGGGCTGGAAGGTCAAGGACTCCTTGCAAAACCTGGGAGGAGCACCCTTGCTCCCCCTGAGTGACAAGAACTTCTAGCAAGAAATTATTTTTGACTCATCATTCCCTGTTATCCATATCCTTTGAAACCTTAATAGAAATCTGTTGCTCATTATGGGGAGCGAATTCCAGATTTCCACTACCCTTTGTGTAAAATAGTGCTTCCTGATTTCATTCCTGTATGGCCGAGCTCTAGTTTTAATATTGTGCCCTCTTGTTCTGGATTCCCCCTCCAGAGGAAATAGCTTCTCTGTATCTACTCTATTGAATCCTTTTATCATTTATAACACCTCAATTAGATCAGCACTCAATCTTCTAAACCAAAGGGAATACAAGCCAAGTTTATGCAATCTGTTCTCATAATTTAACCCTTTAAGCCCTGGTATTATTCTGGTGAATCTGTGTTGTACATACATCAACATGTTCTTTGAGGTTTGGTGCCCAAAAATGAACACAGTACTCAAGATAGAATCTGACCAAGGTTCTGGAGAACTGAAGGAAAACGTCCTCCCCTTTGTATTCCAGCATCCTTCAGATAAAGGCTAACATTCCATTAGCTGTTTTAATTGGTTCGGTATTCACTAAGGAGGACACAAACAACCTTCCGGATATAAAAAGGGTCAGAGGGCCTAGTAAGAAGGAGGAACTGAGGGAAATCCTTATTAGTCGGGAAATTGTGTTGGGGAAATTGATGGAATTGAAGGCCGATAAATCCCCAGGGCCTGATGGACTGCATCCCAGAAAACTTAAGGAGGTGGCCTTGGAAATAGCAGATGCATTGACAGTCATTTTCCAACATTCCATAGACTCTGGATCAGTTCCAATGGAGTGGAGGGTAGCCAATGTAACCCCACTTTTTAAAAAAGGAGGGAGAGAGAAAACAGGGAATTATAGACCGGTCAGCCTGACTTCAGTAGTGGGTAAAATGATGGAATCAATTATTAAGGATGTCATAGCAGCGTATTTGGAAAGAGGTGACATGATAGGTCCAAATCAGTATGGATTTGTGAAAGGGAAATCATGCTTGACAAATCTTCTGGAATTTTTTGAGGATGTTTCCAGTAGAGTGGACAAGGGAGAACCAATTGATGTGGTGTATTTGGACTTTCAGAAGGCTTTCGACAAGGTCCCACACAAGAGATTAATGTGCAAAGTTAAAGCACATGGGATTGGGGGTAGTGTGCTGACGTGGATTGAGAACTGGTTGTCAGACAGGAAGCAAAGAGTAGGATTAAATGGGTACTTTTCAGAATGTCAGGCAGTGACTAGTGGGGTACCGCAAGGTTCTGTGCTGGGGCCCAGCTGTTTACATTGTACATTAATGATTTAGATGAGGGGATTAAATGTAGTATCTCCAAATTTGCAGATGACACTAAGTTGGGTGGCAGTGTAAGCTGCGAGGAGGATGCTATGAGGCTGCAGAGTGACTTGGATAGGTTAGGTGAGTGGGCAAATGCATGGCAAATGAAGTATAATGTGGATAAATGTGAGGTTATCCACTTTGGTGGTAAAAACAGAGAGACAGACTATTATCTGAATGGTGACAGATTAGGAAAAGGGGAGGTGCAACGAGACCTGGGTGTCATGGTACATCGGTCATTGAAGGTTGGCATGCAGGTAGAGCAGGCGGTTAAGAAAGCAAATGGCATGTTGGACTTCATTGCGAGGGGATTTGAGTACAGGGGCAGGAGCTGTTACTACAGTTGTACAGGGCCTTGGTGAGGCCACACCTGGAGTATTGTGTACAGTTTTGGTCTCCTAACTTGAGGAAGGACATTCTTGCTATTGAGGGAGTGCAGCGAAAGTTCACCAGACTGATTCCCGGGATGGCGGGACTGACATATCAAGAAAGACTGGATCAACTGGGCTTGTATTCACTGGAGTTCAGAAGAATGAGAGGGGATCTCATAGAAACGTTTAAAATTCTGATGGGTTTGGACAGGTTAGATGCAGGAAGAATGTTCCCAATGTTGGGGAAGTCCAGAACCAGGGGTCACAGTCTAAGGATAAGGGGTAAGCCATTTAGGACTGAGATGAGGAGAAACTTCTTCACCCAGAGAGTGGTGAACCTGTGGAATTCGCTACCACAGAAAGTTGTTGAGTCCAATCCACTAAATATATTCAAAAAGGAGTTAGATGTAGTCGTTACTACTAGGGGGAATCAAGGGGTATGGCGAGATAGCAGGAATGGGGTACTGAAGTTGCATGTTCAGCCATGAACTCATTGAATGGCGGTGCAGGCTCGAAGGACCAAATGGCCTACTCCTGCACCTATTTTCTATGTTTCTATTACTTCTTGTCCCTGTGCACTAGCTTTCAGTGATTTGTGTACAAGGACATGCAAATCTCTTTGCTGCTCCACAGTTCCTAGTCTCTTATCATTAATAAAATATTCTGATTTGCCTTTCTTGGATCCAAAGTGAATGACCTAATGCTTCCGCACATTGAACTCAATCTGCCACAGTTTTGTGCAGTCACTCAATCTATGTCCTTGTCCATTTGTAACCTCTTGCTCCCATCTACAGAACGTACTGTGTCTCCTAACTTCATGTTATCTGCAAATTTGAATATTAAACTTTCTATTCCTTCATCCAAATAATTGATATATATGGTGAAAAGCTGAGGCCAGTTGTAGATCCCTAGGGAACACCACTTGTCAAGTCACACCAATTAGAGTTCATTCCCTTTATCCATAATCTTTGTCTCCGACCTCCCAACCAATTACTGACTCACAACCTTCTCCAATTCCATGTGCTCTCATTTTTGCTAATAATGGCTTTGAAATCCCGGCCACCTCGGGTCCGTACTGAATGTGTACAGACCTGGGAAGGCATCGCAT
Source organism: Pristiophorus japonicus (assembly GCF_044704955.1). NCBI lineage: Eukaryota > Metazoa > Chordata > Chondrichthyes > Pristiophoridae > Pristiophorus > Pristiophorus japonicus. The sequence goes on from NC_091982.1 coordinate 218,988,489, forward strand.
AAGCCGTTTTTTGGCGCACAATGCGCATACGTCATAAAACCAGCTTTTTCGATCTGTCAAATTTCTGGCTTGACAGATCCTCCGCATCCCGGGAGTGAGGACATTCCCACGGCAGAGATTGGGCTATTTGCCCATCTCTTGCCCAGCGAATGTCCTTAAAACTCTTGTACCTGGTAAAAGAAGGCACATAGCCTACTTTTACCAGAATAAGCATTTTAAAACATACAAAAACATAAAAATAAAATATAAAAAACACATTTTAATGTTAAAAACCCTGCCCACTAAGGTAACTTTATTTTAAATCATAATTAAAACTTTTTTAAAAAACAGGCAATTTTTTTTTCAAAAACATTTATATCAACTTTAATTTCTATAATGTATTTATGTGAAGTGCTTTTTTTTAATGTTTTATTTGTGTTTGGATGTGTTTTTCATTCATAGTAATAGGAGTTTTGGATTTACGAAATTACTATTACAATGAATGAGAAAATACTTTACCGTGATTGGGTGTCCAGGCCCACGTGACTCCTACGGATGTCCCAACGTGAATGCGCTCCATTGCACAAGAAGAGGAGGCCTCAGGACCGGGATCTTTGGTGGGCGCAGCAGAAAAAGGTAAGCGCGCATCCTTTTAGCCATTTTCTGGCGAGAGCCCGTGGGAAGCAGAGGACCGAGATTTCAGGGTAATCTCTTGTGCAAATTCCTTCTGGCAGTCCATACAGACAACATCCATAAACACACCCCTGCCCACCATGTTAATGGCCTCTTCAAAAAATTCAACTAGATGACCCACCCTTCACAAATCCATGCTAACTTTCTTTGATCAGCTTCTACTGGTTTGAATGCTCAGTCACTCTGTCCTGATGATAGACTCCAGTAACCACTGAAGTTAAACTGACAGGTCTGTCGTTTCCTGGTTTCTCCCTCCCTTCTGTCTTAAATAAAGGTAAAAGACTGATTAACATCTTTGAATCATTAGATCTTTTTTGATTGAACAAAGATTCACTGTGATGCACGTCTGTACAACCTCAATATCCTCTTCCTCCAGGTTTTTAGTATTTACAATGTAGCACACATTAATTAAGACTCGTGGACACTGTTTGTTCTGTATCCAACACTGTTGCTAGTGCTTTGGTTTGGACTCAAAAAAATATAATTTGCTAATAAGAAAATATACTAGAAATGATAACCAGAATCTCCTTTTAAGGGATTCAGATTTTCAAAACACCCACTTTAAAGATGATGGCATCAGCCAGAATAGCTTGCTTCATTTTAAAGGGCTATTGGCATAAGTGGAAACAAGTTATTGTAATCTTGAATGGATCATTTGTAAGGCCACATTTGTGCAGCTTTGAGCATCTTTCACATGTACACTGATGTCACCCAGCTTTAGCTTTCTATCACCTCTTTCAAGCTTTCACTATCTATATGCTATCTGATTGTTTGTCCTGGATGTGCTGTAGCTTTCTTCAGCTAAACATTGAGAAGATCAAAGCCATTTATTTAGTCACTGAGAGTAGCACTCTTGCCTCCTGAGTCAGAAAGTTGTGGGTTCAATCTCACTCCTCTTGAGCACAAAAATCTAGGCTGACCCTCCAGTGCAGCACTGAGGGAGTGCTGCACTGTTGGAGGTGCTGTCTTTTGGATGAGATGTTAAACCAAGGCCCCATCTGCTCTCTCAGGTAAAAGATCACATGGCACGATTTCAGAGAGCAAGGGAGTTATCCCAATATTTATCCATCAATCAACATTACTAAAACAGATTATCTGGTCATTATCGCATTGGTGTTTGTGGGTTCAATCTCACATGACATGATTTTTGCAGCGCGACAGCTACAGGAAAAATGCAAGGAACAGCGCCAGCCCTTATACATGGCCTTCTTCGACCTTACAAAGGCCTTTGAAACTGTCAACCGCGAGGGTTTATGGAGCATCCTCCTCCGTTTCGGATGCCCCCAAAAGTTCGTCACCATCCTCTGCCTGCTCCATGACAACATGCAGGCCGTGATCCTTACCAATGGATCCATCACAGATCCAATCCACGTCCGGACTGGGGTCAAACAGGGCTGCATCATCGCCCTAACCCTCTTCTCAATCTTTCTCGTCACCATGCTCCACCTCACAGTCAACAAGCTCCCCGCTGGAGTGGAACTAAACTACAGAACCAGTGGGAACCTGTTCAACCTGCGCCGTCTCCAGGCCAGATCCAAGACCACCCCAACCTCTGTCGCCGAGCTACAGTATGCGGATGACGCCTGCGTCTGCGCACATACAGAGGCTGCACTCCAGGACATAGCTAAACATCCATAAGACAAAGGTCCTCCACCAGCCTGTCCTCACCGCATAGCACTGCCCCCCAATCATCAAGATCCACGGCGCGGCCCTGGACACCGTGGACCACTTCCTATATCTCGGGAGCCTCCTTTCAACAAGAGCTGGCATCGACGACGAAGTCCAACACTGCCTCCAGTGCGCCAGTGCAGCCTTCGGTCGCCTGAGGAAAAGAGTGTTTGAAGACCTGGCCCTCAAAACTGCCACCAAGCTCATGGTCTACAGGGCTGTAGTAATACCTGCCCTCCTGTATGGCTCAGAGACATGGACCATGTACAGTAGACACCTCAAGCTGCTGGAGAAATATCACCAACGATGTTTCCGCAAGATCCTACAAATCTCCTAGGAGGACAGGCGCACCAACATCAGCGTCCTCATTCAAGCTAACATCTCCAGCATTGAAGCACTGACCACACTCAATCAGCTCCACTGGACAGGCCACATAGTCCGTATGCCAGACACGAAACTCAAAAGCAAGTGCTCAACTCGGAGCTTCTTCATGGCAAACGAGCCAAAGGTGGGCAGCGGAAACGCTACAAGGACACCCTCAAAGCCTCCCTGATAAAGTGCGACATCCCCACTGACACCTGGGAATCCCTGGTCCAAGACCGCCCTAAGTGGGGGAAGTGCATCCGAGAGGGCGCTGAGCACCTCGCGTCGCAACGCCGAGAGCATGCAGAAATCAAGCGCAGACAGCGGAAAGAGCGTACGGCAAACCAGTCCCACCCACCCCTTCCCTCAATGACTATCTGTCCCACCTGTGACAGAGTCTGTGGCTCTCGTATTGGACTGTTCGGCCACCAAAGAACTCACCAGGAGTGGAAGCAAGTCTTCCTCGATTCCGAGGGACTGCCTATGATGATGATGAGGTGTTTGTGGGAACTGGCTGCCGTGTTTCTTGCATTACAACAGTGACTACTGTTCAAAGGTACTTCATTGGGTGTAAGGCACTTTGGGATATCCTTCAGATTATGAAAGGCACTCTTATAAATACAAATCTTTCCTTCTTTCATTGTCTTTGGCTCTCATCACAAATTCCCCTGACGACTAGTCTGCCCCCCTCCCTTGAAACTGTCTTGGGCTGAAATAGACTATTTCCAACCTTGAGGTCCGATTCAACCCCAAGTTAAGCTTTATAGCTTATATCCTCTCCATCACAAAGTCTGCCCACATCCACCTGTACCTCAGCCTGTCTGGCACTGAAACTTTAATTTTTGCATTTGGCACCTCCAGATTACACTACTCCAATGCTCTGCTAGTTGGCCTCCCATCCTCCACCTTCCATATTCATTCAAAATTCTGCAGCTCCTACCCTTTCCCACAACAAATTCAACTGCCCACCACACCTATCATTGTTGACCTATATTAGCTCCTGGTTCCATAAAGCCTCAAAGTTAAAAATCTCCTTTTTGTTTAAATCCCTCCACAGCCCTGAATCTCCCTATGTCTGTAAGTTCCTCCAGCCCAACAATCATTCCCATAGTGTCCACTTCACTTACTCTGGCCTTTTTGCACCCCTACACCCCACCTGGCTATGTCTTTAGTCATGTAGGTCCCACTCTCTGGAATTACCTCCACTGGGGAAGTCCAGAACCAGGGGACACAGTCTAAGGATAAGGGGGAAGCCATTTAGGACTGAGATGAGGAGGAATTTCTTCACCCAGAGAGTGGTGAACCTGTGGAATTCTCTACCATAGAAAGTTGTTGAGGCCAATTCACTAAATATATTCAAAAAGGAGTTAGATGAAGTCCTTACTACTAGGGGAATCAAGGGGTATGGTGAGAAAGCAGGAATGGGGTACTGAAGTTGCATGTTCAGCCATGAACTCATTGAATGGCGGTGCAGGCTAGAAGGGCCGAATGGCCTACTCCTGCACCTATTTTCTATGTTTCTATGTTTCTATAAAATCCCTCTACCTCTCCACATCCCTCTTCTCCTAAGACCTTTCTTAAAGCCCACCTCTTTGACCAAGCTTTTGGTCAGCCATCCAAGGATCATATATTTATATACACCATCTATGGATCATAGAATCATAGAAATTTACAACATGGAAGGTAGTCATTTTGGCCTATCATATCCGCACCGGCCAACAAAGAGCTATCTAGCCTAATCCTACTTTCCAGCTCTTGGTCCGTCGCCTTATAGGTTATGGCACTTCAAGTGCACATCCAAGTACCCTTCAAATGTGGTGAGGGTTTCTGCCTCCACCACCCTTTCAGACAGTGAGTTCCAGACCCCCATCGCGCTCTGGATGAAGAAATTTCCCTTCAAGTCTCCCCTAAACCTCCTACCAATTACTATGTCCCCTGGTTGTTGACCCCTCTGCTAAGGGAAATCCGTCCATCCTATCCACTCTATCTTGGCCCCTCATAATTTTATAGACCTCAATAAGGTCTCCCCTCAGCCTCCTCTGTTCCAAAGAAAACAAACACAGCCTATCCAATCTTTCCTCATAGCTAAAATTCTCCAGTCCAGGCAACATCCTCATAAATCTCCTCTGTACTCTCTCTGGTGCAATCACATCTTTCCTGTAATGTGGTGACCAGAATTGCTGCAGTAATCTAGCTGTAGCCTAACTAGTGTTTTATACAGTTCAAGCATAACCCCTCTGCTCTTGTATTCTATGCCTCGGCTAATATAGGCAAGTATTCCGTATGCCTTCTTAACCACCTTAACTCCCTGTCCTGCTACCTTCATGGATCTGTGGACATGCACTCCAAGGTCTCTCTGTTCCTCTACACTTCTCAGTATCCTACCATTTAATGTGCATTCCCTTTCCTTGTTAGCCCTCCCCAAATGCATTATCTCACACTTCTCCGGATTGAATTCCATTTGCGACTGATCTGCCCACCTGACCAGTTCATTGATATCTTCCTGCAGTCTGCAGCTCTCTTCTTCATTATCAGCCACACAGCCAATTTTAGTATTATCTGCAAACTTCTTAATCATACCCCTTACATTCAAGTCTAAATCATTGATATATATCACATAAAGCAAGGGACCTAGTACTGTGCCCTGCGGAACCCCACTGGAAATGACCTTCTAGTCACAAAAACACCCATCAACCATTACCCTTTGCTTCCTGCCGCTGAGCCAATTTTGGACCCAACTTGCCACTTTGCCCTGAAACCCATGGGCTTTTACTTTCGTGACCAGCTTGCCATGTGGGACCTTATCAAAAGCCTTGCTAAAATCCATATACTACTTCAAATGTACTACCCTCATTGACCCTCCTTGTTACCTCCTCAAAAAAATTCAATTAAATTAGTTAGACACGTGGGGGCAGAACTTGATGGACTCACCGCCCGCTGCCGACGAGTTTTCTGGGCGGTCTCCCCTCCGAGCGAATTTGGTGGAGGCCTCCCGCTGGCGAGGAGGGGAGACCGCTGGGAACCGCCTGCTGACGTCCGCTGGCGCGTAAGTGTTCTCCCGCCCGCGGAGCTGCCAGTTTGGTCTGAGTGGGAGTCCGCTGAAGGAGGGGAAAGGACCGCCACATGGAGGCAGGTCGAACCTGAATGGTAAGTATGAAGACCTGCAAAAAAAGTTAGTAAACTTCTTTTCTTTACTTTTTTTCCAGCGATTCAGGTGGATGGGGTCCCCTGAAAGTTTTGCAGTGTTTTTAAAAACATTTTGGAGACTAGTTTATTTTTATCAGTTGCCCCCCCCCCCTCCCTGGGCCCAACTCAGTCCTTGGTGGTACTTTGCTGAAGATTGCATTTGCTGCCGAGATTGGGATCTCCTGCCCGCTGCTGCCCAGATTCAGGGCATAAGTCTTTTTTTTGCCGCCTGGCGGTCTTTCCAGGACTTTTTCATGAAAGTTCTGCCCAAGTACCATCAGGATCTCAGCCTCCTTTGCGCAGTTCTTGGGCGGAACTTAGCTTCCAACAAGTTCAGGGCCGTAATTTTTTTTTCTCTCTTTCCCATGGCAGCTGGTAATTATTCCACCACTCACATCCTCTCTAGACTAATCTTTTTCTAACTTCTGCCATTACCAGATGAACTCGGCCCATCATCCCTTTAGTCTCGATAATCTCTCCTGCCTTCCATCCAATCACAGACCTTCCTTTTTGTTTTTTCCTCCTCTCCCCTTTCAGTGCTCCTTAAGAATCTGTTCATTTCAAACATTCACCAGTTCTGACAAAGGGTCATCGACCTGAAACATTAACTCTGTTTCTCTCTCCACAGATGCTGCCTGACCCGCTGAGATTTGCAGCATTTTTTTAAATTTCAGATTCCAGCATCCACATTATTTTGCTTTTGTATTGTTGTAGTCAGACATGACCTTTCCTTAACAAATCCATACTGACTGTCCTTGATTAATCCGTGTCTTTCTAAATGACGATTTATGCTGTCCCTCAGAATTTTTTCCAGTAATTTTCCCACTACCAAGGTTAGGCTAACTGGTTTGTAACGATCCTAAGATTTAAAGCTTTAAGATATATGACAGTTGATCCCAGAACTGAACTTTGTGCAAAATCTATGGAAGCAATGATCTTGATTGGTACATTGGGCTTTATTCGTTCTTTGATTTCGAATGTCATTATCTTTCATGCATCATAACTGATAGATAGATACCTACAATTCTTCTCACAGTGAATTCTCAATCTCAGCCATGTGTCATTTACAATCTTCCAGGTTATCAGTCATCAAACAGAACTATTCATTCTGGATAAAAAGTGGCATATTTAGTTTGATGCATGTCATTCTTGAGAATAAATCAGTTCTATACATTTACATTGTCTGTATTCTGTGTCTTTTTGGCTCATATTTTTTCTTATCAATTGGACTGTCAATTTTCTTTACTTCCCTACTGTCCTGAAAAATGCATCCTGGACACCCTCCAGCAATTCACCAAGTGCCTCTTCAAGGATAAGACTTGATAGTGAATATCACCATGCCGTTTCACTATGGGGGAGGGACATCACAGTCTAGCTTAACCCTGCCCTCATCCAATGTCCATACATCTGTATTACATTAAGCAGCAGTAACTGGATTGTGATCAGGGTGAAAATGTTGTCCAAATTTTCCCTCCCTAACCCAGGGCTCTAAGACCAATTGCAGTACCCCTGCCACGTGCCATCTGAGATCTGCTAACTCAGCACAGACTGGGAATCAAAGTTCATACCTTCCTACTCTCATCGAACAGTTGGGGAACTATAAATGTCACCCATAACATTTCTACAATTAGCAAAGGCTTTACACAAGAGTAAACAGATAGGGTAGCAAGTTGGGTTGATCTGGCACAGCTCCTTACAGCTATCTCCTTGGAAGACTGAGTGTGTATTTGAAGAGTTTTCACTGCAGTAGATAAAGTCTGTTCCTGCACAAGCTTCCCTTTGTAGCCAACACAGCAGATGCTTAGAGCAGTTTTTGGAGCAGCTCAACAGCCTGACCAAAACTCCCAAGTGTCATGACAACAGCTTTTTCTTTTAATGGCTCCATCTTGTTTATGCAACAGATGTTGCCAAACATTCAGATAAGTGGAGCATAGTACTCTGATATCAGTCTATAGATAGTACAACTAAGGACCAAGAGAAATTGCACATCTGATGTACTGCACTGCTGCTGGGATTGTACTAATATTGACCTTGAACCCTGTTTCCCCTCGGCTCAGGTCTCTTGACTATCTTTTTACTCTCTCACAGTCCCTTCCTGCTGTCTACCCACAACATTGAAACAGGAGGTTGGAAGGATAAAAATGCCACTGAAATAGAATTTATTTAAATTTAAACCGCATTTTAAGATTTAAACTGCAGAATTTGGATCCAGGGACTGAAAATTCAAATGAGGGACACCGAGAGTTGCAAATTACAAAATAATTAGTTCTCTTTTAAAAAAACATTGAATGAAACAAATTGTTTTGAAAGCTAATAAAGCTGATGTGGGGATATCAACAACCTGCAGCATTATAAGTCTGAAAACGTAATTTTATTCATGACATCCTTAATATTGCGTTACCTTTCTTAGGGCTACCTTTACAGCTTGTCACAGGGTAAATTACCAGTTGTAATGTAGTGGTAATATTGGCCCTGTACTAACTGATGCTGATGTTTTCGCGCAAATCGGATTTTGATTCGAGTACCATTGTGTACTATACATGATTTTTCCACTTTCCTTTCCGCAATGGAGTCTACAGCATTTGGCCACATAAACAATGGGGATTTAAATCTCCGATTACTGTTGTAGGTTATCTCAAATGTTTTACATACATTTATGATACATTTTAAGTTCTGTCCATCAAGTGTTATGCGATATTTGATAGGAAAATCAATTTAAGCAGGATTTTCTGCTTTGGTGAAATCCCAGTAGAGACTTTGCATCAATCAACAATTTCCTTTCAATTATGTATATAAATGTGTCCTGTTATAAGCAGATTATCTGAAAACCCTCTGTACATCAACACGTTTGTAATACTTCCAGTATTAAATGCGGTTGTGGGTCTGTGGGAAACACTGCCCTATACTTAATTGGGTTTCACCATATGTTTTCAATTAACATAAATACTGCACTGTTTATGTGAATACTTCCTCTATTCCCTGTTTTTGGAAGTGTGTAAATGTTTTTCTCAAGGACAGATGAAAGGGTTGATTGTCATATTTGCACTTTCTAGACCCAACATTACAGTTATCATCTTTTGACATCTCTATACGACATGCGTTCCATACACTATATTCAGAGATACCTGTTCACACCTCCATTTAGCTGATATTTTTAATGGATCCAGTGTATTCTAGATTAAAGGGCCCAATTTTGGCCATGACTTGCTCCAATTTTTTTGGAGTAAGTTGGTTTTTCTGGTGTAAATTAAACGCCATTTGCCCCAATAAACTTGCTCCAGAGTAACTCAGTTAGGTACGTTTTTTTTAGTTGAGTTTTTTTTTTCAAAAGGGGGCGTTCCCAGCCACTTATGCCAGTTTTGGCTATTTATGTCACTTTGGCCAGCTAAAACTTACTCCAAATCGACTTAAGTCAGCGTATGTGGCCAGCTCTGAAAACATTGCGGGCAGTTAAGAATTTGGTGCAAGTTGATACATTTAAAGCACCAAGACTTACAAAGCACTAAACAAAGGTCAAAAAGTAATAAGCAATCAATCAATAACAAATAAAAAATAGAAGTCCTACCTTTATACCAGAAATAAGTTTTTTTTAAAGTTCCCCCCCACCGACTTCAAAATTCTCCTCCTCCCCCGCACCCCCCCCCCCCCCCAAATCAAAACTTTCCTTATTAAACAAAGCACAACCATCAATAAATAAAAAATAAAACTCCAGTCCTACTTCGGCCGGGGAAGTCAGCAGGCCGGCCGGCCGGTGCGGGAGGCCACTCGGCCGGGGATAGGGGCTTCGAGCATCGGGTCCTGCTCACAGCCCGCAGGACTCACTGGGAGGACGAGGAGCATGTGCACAGACTCCACTGCGCATGCGTGCAGCTGCCGGCAGTGTTTTCTGCCCTTGGCTGTTGCGCCGCCCCCCCCACTGCACTATGTACGCCACGCTAGGACACGGGAGACTCGGCAGGGCGAGCAGGATGGGGCCACATTTTTTCGCCGTCGTTTCTAGCGCGCAAAGTCGGCATATTTAGGGTAAGTGCACAGAAAAAAAGGGTTGGGGAAAGTTGGGTCCACAGAGAGAGAAAACTGGAATCTTATGGCCTCATTTACTGAACTGCTCCAAGTACAACCACAGAAAGCCAACACTTTAGGTAGGTATCAGGTTTAAGAAGGCTGTGGCAATGTCTCCCTTACCACACAGTGTTGTTGCCAAAATGTGAACTGTTGTTGGCAGGAGTGCTGTAACATACAGGATCCTTTCAGTACTATTTTTTCCTGTTTTTATTGATTTATATTTATTACCTTCCAGTACCTCACCTATGTGCCAATTATTTATGTCTGCGCCTTGACCATGCCGCATGCCATTTAGCCGAGAGGGAGCATCATAACCAAGGTCACTCCTGTCTTAACCCAACATCCATTGGATAGCAATCAGAACCCTAACCAATTTCTCCCATCATCCATCATCCAGAGGCCAATTGTGGTGCTCCTACCACTGACTCAGTTACATCAGCTACCTGTAGAGCTCAGCTATTCACCACATAAACTCATTAAGCTATTACGGGAATCTACTGCAGCTTTTCAAGCATGGCAATAAACTGTATTCAATTTGCAATGCAATAGAATTCCATTTCTATCAGACTTCTTGATAAGACGTGCATTTTGTTACAAATCAATGAATTTGGTTGCTACTTTAAAATCCCAACAATATTGTCACAGGGAAGGAACAGTTTGTTTCTCTTTGCTGTGCTGCTTAATGCCATAGTGATGGAAGTTAGTGCATATAAAGACATATGAAAGTCATTTTCAGCTCCACCACTGACACAGTTGAGAAATGAACTGAGCCACATCGACTGAGCAGTTCATTGTTGAGGTTGCTGATCTCAGGCAGGTTGGCAATGGGGCTGCTAAAATTGATCCAGGTTTCCTTGGGCTAGGGAAGGGAGAAAGAAAATCAGAAGGCCTCCGCTGAAAAGTGCATATTTGTTGAGGTCAGGTGAGGTCAGGACTGCACTCGGATGAGATGCCCTCTGTCAAGTAGCCTGCCGATGCTCACTGACTAGGTTCACACATAAAGAATTCCCATTGTGCAAGGCACTGTAGGGTGACTGACACCTACAGAACTACATACCAGCATAAAGCAGTATCTTCAGGAGAGGAATGGAAATCTATAGATTGAGAAAAGACACGTTGAAAATGTATTCAATGAATGTATAAGCACAGTGCTTCATTAGCATTCATAAACTATCCAACATTACTCCTGTGCACAGTAACATTCTATAGAAATATCATCTTACGTAGTGCTAAACCATATAGATGGGAAGTTCCCAGGTTCAATTCCTGGTTTGTGCTGATAAATCAAAACAGCTGGGAATTGGACTGTTACAATTAGGTAATGCGGATGGTGTACGGTCAGGCTCGGCCATGATGCATTCCATGATTGAACAGCCTGCAGGTATTCCCTGGCTGGACTCATTTGAAGAATGGCCACTTGGATGAGGTAGTGGAGGGCTGCTAGCACCTGTGGAACTGCACTTCATTCCAACAAGAATTAGGTAGGGAAAATGGGGAACATTTGAAAGAAAAGTAAAACAAATAAAAATATTCAATAGTGAGTGTACTGGACATTGGACACTTTCCTGACTTTTCTGAAAATATTAACAGTGATGCTGAACTGAAGTGTGTTTGTCAATAAAACTGTAGCTGCCAACCTCAGAACGGAATGTAATTTTACTGGGAAAACTTCATGCTCGCATGCTTTGCACTGACATCTAATTGATTTCTCTTTGCCCCTTTCCATGTCCATCCCACTCCATCTGCATTCAAATGCTATATACCACCATGGAATATCTAAGTATCTAAAAATGGGGCCTTTTGAAGCTGCACAAAAGTTGCTTTGCACTCATCCATAAGAAGATTTAAGCTCCAGATTCTAGTGAGAGAAAGCCCTCAAACATGATAAGAGTTATTTAAAACATCCTAATTTACTGAACCAGTCTCAAATAAAATTCCACAATATTTCTAAACAAAGACAACAGCTTGCATTTATATATGGTCCAAGATACGCACACAGCTACCAGCAGGTTTATTTTCTAAAGGAACTCATTAATCAAGTTTTGGTAAAATTCAGAAGTTCTTGCAATTCGTCTTACAGTGGAATGTGTGTGACAAAGCTTTAAATGCGGCAGGTTTTTAAATATAAAGTATTGAGTGTCCAGAACCAATAAGTAATGCCATAAAATGGAAGGACAAACATGCAAAAAAAGAATTGAAGAGGAGAGAAAAAGTCTAACAATTCATGAGAAAGTGCACACATTAGCCAGCTAGTGATGAATTTTCCTATCTTGGATACCTCCAATGAAATGCTAAACGGCAATTTATTTTTTAGCAGGGAACATATGAATAAATGCCAAAACCCATTTCATAAGCTCATCGAGGGAAACCATAGTAGTAAGCATAACAGGGCCTCCATAGGTAAGGAATTTTGAGCACTTTCTCTGTTCAGATTTTTCTTTTGGAAAGGACCATCTTAATAACAGATGATAAGATGACCGTAGAAGTACTGCAGATTTGTTTCTGTGTATATTAACCCAGGTTTTCCAAGACTTCACTAATGCCATGAAGATGAGGAAGAGCGAACATGAACAGAGATGATGTACAGGGAGATTAATATGGAACTCTGATCAAGTCGTGAACACCAATTTTATCTTCTCAAAGAACCTCCACACATGCCTGTGCTTCCTATTGCTGATGCTATAAGATGTACTTGTCCTACTATGCAATTAAGGCTGTGACTGTGTTTCGTGAGTGGGGGAAGCAATTGTGACAGCAGGCTGAATTTGGGTGGTATGGCCTTGTGAGGATGATTGTGGCTTTGAACTTCTGGATGTGGAGACATATGATCTCCCTTAAACTGCAGGAACCATGTGCAATATCTAAGTAGCTGCCAGCACTTGCTGCTCTCAGTGACTTCCTCAATGCTATCAGAGACCAGGCTGGAGTGGGAGGAGGTGCAGCCACATTGGGAGGAAACTGCATTATCAGATTCCTCTTCCTGCTACACCCCTGGGACTAGGAATCCCAGCTGAATGACTCATGAATATGCCTGAGAGCAATTGTAGTATGTCTCCAATCTTTTCAACCAATTGCCTGGCTGTGACAGATTCTTGTGGCCGGGTACCCAAGCTCTCAATGGCACCAGCCACAGCATTCGTGAGAGAGTACTACTCAATGCTTCCTACTGCTTTGGGACCCCCCTGCAGAGGTATGTGAAGATGTCACTTGTTCCATGGTATTCTGCACTCTGTAACCTCGGTCCACAGAATTGCAATGATATTTGAGGTGCACCTGCTTTGCCAGGTCTTGCAGACAACTCATAGCTGCCTCAAAGATTGTAGCAAATGCGTTTTGCTCCTGCATTAAGTCTCATTTGAACTCAGGCTCCGTAGGATGCCAATTCGTTGCCCATACAGTTGACATGCAGTATGGGCTTGCAGTTTGCCCAGATCTTGCTTCTTCTTCTCCTACCACCTCCACTTGTTCCTTTTGATTTGTGAATTATCATTCACCAAGTGTCCCTTTCTCAAACTCACTGAGTACATGTTCCAGGTTACAAGTATTTGTGCTGATGCTGTGAGTGGAGGAGTACTGTGATGTGCAATGGCCTGCAGAACCATCTCATCTTGCCTCATCTTGAAAGAAATCTATAAGAAGAGAAAAGAAAACTGAGTTGCAATACATTCCCAAGAAAATGCCTTCAAAGAAAGACAAGATCATAAAACATTTTGTGCATCATGCTGCTGATTAGTTAGTAAAGCTCCTGTTGTTAAGATTAAAGAAAAAAGCTAGGATATGAAGGATCATAACAAGTGGAGGATACTTGCTGAATGGTGGCACTATGCTTCCAACCTTGCCTCTGCCAAGCCTTCTACAGCTTTTCTGTTGAAAAAGGCAAGGGCTATTACCTTATGTGGTGTGAGCTGCTTAATGGCTTGTCCCCCACCTGTCCTCATCCTTTCCCTGTAGTTGTGTGCAGCCTTAACCGGCAAGCAGAACACGATAAAAGAGATGATAGGAACATGCTGAACTCCCAAACAGATGACAGTTTGCCCAGACATTCCCCCAATGAGGCAACTACAGCCAGAAACCTATGCAAGCAGAACAAGAACTGCTATGGTCAAGGGATTACTATGCCCCACTACAACTGTGCCCTCCATGCTCTGTTTTATGCAAGAGTGCATCAACATTCTCCGCGTGCTCTCTACCTTAAGGTGCAGAAGTGTAACCCATCCATTTGAATCAAGAAGCATAAATGTATTTACCTTGGCATTTACTTTGGCACTTATCCAGATATTCGAAAATTTCCTTTTCATTTGCTTCCAGGTACAATGGACGTAGGAAGCTGAATTCAATCTTTCTGCCATCACCCTGCCACCGCCCCCGCCCCCCCCACCCCCTCCATGCAGCTTGCACCTCAGTCTTCACAGGAGGGTAGTCTTCTGCTCCAAAAATAGGTACCTTCCTTTGCCACACCTCCTGCAGAAGGACATCCAAGGTGTTGTAAGTGAATGGGGCAGTTTTTCCCACGTTGCTCCTCGTACCTAGATCCTCACACACTAAACGGTTTTCTTGCAGAGTCAAAAGTTATCTCCCCTTTATGGACCAGTAGCCTTGAAGAACTACTGGCTGGCCATATTTTGCAACTCCCTACATATTTTTCATACAAAGGGGTTTATTCTAATGAAAGCCACATCACAAGTGTGTGCAGCCCTGATCTTGCTGCTACTGTATTGGAAAATCGGATTACAGTGTAGTGTTTCATTCATCTGCAATACTTGCGCAGGAACTGAATCTGGGAATTACTGAAAGCAATTATTAATTTGTGCTTACTGCTCCAATATTCCGGGCTACACCACTGTTTCCTCCATTTCTTCCTCTCGTCCTCTGGTACTGCTGTGCCATGGATCGCCTCCCGGTGCATACTCACTCCTCTTTATATTACAAAATTATGCAGCAGTCTGTGTTTATTTTGGACACCTTTATGATGCTATAACAGAGCACTCCACATGAATGATCCAGATGACACATTCTTTTCTTTGGCGTTCCAATGGTGTGCTCTATAGTAATTCTGATTGAGGCTTGAGCGACATTGTATTTACATTGCACTGCCTTAGAAGGTTTCTCTGTGGGTTCATCAGCTGCAGGGGATAGCCCTGACTAGAATAGTGATTTCTTAAAAAATATTAGTACATCTCCCATGACGTAGCTTGCGGATCAAAAGCATGCAGGAGGCGAATTGAGTAACATCCATAGCATTATTCAAAGAAGAAATTGGAGTTCTCCTGGCGTACTAGCCAATATTACCTCAACTAACACCACCCAATAAAATATTAACAGTTCATTCATCTCATTGTGGGACTTTTTACTGCACAATAGCTGCTTTATTTGCCTCTAATAGCAATTTATTATATGGAAAGTTTCAGATGTACCACATAGATGCAAGTTGAGTAAAAATCTAAGCAAAAAAGATACAGTGATGGTGACCCGAGAATAAAGACTTGTTGGTTATATCACTTCATGTGAATAATCTAGGCTATAAACATCAACCACATATAACATTTGAATTTGATAAGAAACAAAATTATATTTTCTCAAGCAACTCAGCTTCATAAACTAGTGTACCTTTGTCTTGAATATATATCTGACACGTAAGGTTTCGTTTCACAGAATTAACTGTGACATTTAAATGGGGATACATTTGGCAATGTTCCTCAATGCCCCAGCCATATATTTATATATACTAAGGCATTCTAAAGAAAATTGAGAATTGCAATCCTCTATTATTGTTATGTCTGATGTGAAATTGCTACCAAGGGCCTCTGAGGATTGCAGACAACTTATTTGTTGTCAACAGTACACAAACAGAATATGCTTGAGGCAAGTTTTAATGCCTAGGGCCTAGATTTTACACTTTTGTGCAGATCGCCCAGAAATGGGCGTTATTTCCGACGTGGGTGGTAAAAATGGGTTTTCAGATCGTCGACTTCTCGCCCATTCTCAAAGCCCCTAGTCTCCATTTTTGAAATTGGCCGTTATCGCGAGCGATATGAAATGGGCGGTAGCGTTAAATCTCTCTGACCTTCTGCCATAAAGTGTTGCCGTCTTTAGCAACGGCATGGCAACGCTTGATTCCCGTGATTCAGGAGGTCAAGGGTCATCATGACATGCGCAGAAGAGGAGACAGATAGAGAGGGAGCTGAGAGGGAGTGAAGGCGTGTGTGGGTGTGGGTGTGGTGTGGCTGCTTTTGGAGGAAGGAGGGAGAGTTTCGAGCTTTAAGCAAATTAGGAAAAAAAAATTAGCTGTTACCAGTCAGATATTTGCCCGAATTTGGTGCCTATAATGGAGGGAGAAGAGGAGACGACACAGCATGCTGTGGAGACTGACGCTGGCGAGACCAGTGAGCTGGGAGAGGAGCACATTGGAGGGCGCAAAAGAGCGAGGAGGTTCTCGGACGAGGCAAATGCCTCCCTCCTGCAGGAGGTCGAGTTACGCTCGGGTGATTTGACCCAGGGAGGGTGTGGGAAGCCCACCCCAAAGGCCAGAAGATATGGGCCGAGATAGCAGAGGTGGTCTCATCGGCGAGCAACGAGGTGCGTGAGGGCAACCAATGCCGCAAACGGTGGAACGACCTTTATGGATCTGCAAGAGTAAGTATTACATTTATTTACATGTACTTATGTATTTATATAATTTGATTTGTAAGGGTCATGAGTGACTATCATCAGACATTTAGAGACCGCATGGATGAACTACAACAATTGTACATTCCTGTCTGGTGTAAAAATAAAAAAGGGAAGGTGGCTCAACCGTGGCTATCAAGGGAAATCAGGGATAGCATTAAAGCCAAGGAAGTGGCATACAAATTGGCCAGAAATAGCAGCGAACCCGGGGACTGGGAGAAATTTAGAACTCAGCAGAGGAGGACAAAGGGTTTGATTAGGGCAGGGAAAATGGAGTACGAGAAGAAGCTTGCAGGGAACATTAAGACGGATTGCAAAAGTTTCTATAGATATGTAAAGAGAAAAAGGTTAGTAAAGACAAACGTAGGTCCCCTGCAGTCAGAATCAGGGGAAGTCATAACGGGGAACAAAGAAATGGCGGACCAATTGAACAAGTACTTTGGTTCGGTATTCACTGAGGAGCACACAGACAACCTTCCGGATATAAAAGGGGTTGGAGGGTCTAGTAAGGAGGAGGAACTGAGGGAAATCCTTATTAGTCGGGAAATTGTGTTGGGGAAATTGATGGGATTGAAGGCCGATAAATCCCCAGGGCCTGATGGACTGCATCCCAGAGTACTTAAGGAGGTGGCCTTGGAAATAGTGGATGCATTGACAGTCATTTTCCAACATTCCATTGACTCTGGATCAGTTCCTATGGAGTGGAGCATAGCCAATGTAACCCCACTTTTTAAAAAAGGAGGGAGAGAGAAAACAGGGAATTATAGACCGGTCAGCCTGACATCGGTCGTGGGTAAAATGATGGAATCAATTATTAAGGATGTCATAGCAGTGCATTTGGAAAGAGGTAATATGATAGGTCCAAGTCAGCATGGATTTGTGAAAGGGAAATCATGCTTGACAAATCTTCTGGAATTTTTTGAGGATGTTTCCAGTAGAGTGGACAAGGGAGAACCAGTTGATGTGGTATATTTGGACTTTCAGAAGGCTGTCGACAAGGTCCCACACAAGAGATTAATGTGCAAAGTTAAAGCACATGGGATTGGGGGTAGTGTGCTGACATGGATTGAGAACTGGTTGTCAGACAGGAAGCAAAGAGTAGGAGTAAATGGGTACTTTTCAGAATGGCAGGCAGTGACTAGTGGGGTACCGCAAGGTTCTGTGCTGGGGCCCCAGCTGTTTACACTGTACATTAATGATTTAGACGAGGGGATTAAATGTAGTATCTCCAAATTTGCGGATGACACTAAGTTGGGTGGCAGTGTGAGCTGCGAGGAGGATGCTATGAGGCTGCAGAGCGACTTGGATAGGTTAGGTGAGTGGGCAAATGTATGGCAGATGAAGTATAATGTGGATAAATGTGAGGTTATCCACATTGGTGGTAAAAACAGAGAGACAGACTATTATCTGAATGGTGACAGATTAAGAAAAGGGGAGGTGCAAAGAGACCTGGGTGTCATGGTACATCAGTCATTGAAGGTTGGCATGCAGGTACAGCAGGCGGTTAAGAAAGCAAATGGCATGTTGGCCTTCATTGCGAGGGTATTTGAGTACAGGGGCAGGGAGGTGTTGCTACAATTGTACAGGGCCTTGGTGAGGCCACACCTGGAGTATTGTGTACAGTTTTGGTCTCCTAACCTGAGGAAGGACATTCTTGCTATTGAGGGAGTGCAGCGAAGGTTCACCAGACTGATTCCCGGGATGGCGGGACTGACCTATCAAGAAAGACTGGATCAACTGGGCTTGTATTCACTGGAGTTCAGAAGAATGAGAGGGGACCTCATAGAAACGTTTAAAATTCTGACGGGGTTAGACAGGTTAGATGCAGGAAGAATGTTCCCAATGTTGGGGAAGTCCAGAACCAGGGGTCACAGTCTAAGGATAAGGGGGAAGCCATTTAGGACCGAGATGAGGAGGAATTTCTTCACCCAGAGAGTGGTGAACCTGTGGAATTCTCTACCACAGAAAGTTGTTGAGGCCAATTCACTAAATATATTCAAAAAGGAGTTAGATGGGGAATCAAGGGGTATGGTGAGAAATCAGGAATGGGGTACTGAAATTGCATGTTCAGCCATGAACTCATTGAATGGCAGTGCAGGCTAGAAGGGCCGAATGGCCTACTCCTGCACCTATTTTCTATGTTTCTATGTTTCTATGTTTCTATGTGAGGTCTTTCACTTTTACCGGGAATGTTGTACTCAAAGCCTACGGTCACGGTGCACGTCTTTAGGTAAAGAATGATAATTATCATAATAATCATGATTACATCTGTCAGTTTAGTGTTGTATCAGTGTCTGTTACAGTACCTAGCAATGATATCACACAATGATCTCATGCCATGTCATCCTGTTACCTTTTACAGAAGAAGCTATCGGTGATGAGGTCCGTGCAGAGGCGAAAGGGTGAGGGGCCACCAGTTCCCAACGACATCACTGAGATGTAGGAGCGGGTGCTTACACTCGTGGGGAAACACTCCCCGATGGCCACGGATGCATCTTCAGAACCTGAAGTGAAGCGACGTGAGTAAAGTTTACACCATTGCGTGATGTAAAGCCAATCGATGCCGCACCCACTGATATCCGAACAATCATATATGATAGATGATTTCTAAAATTATCCTATAAATAATGCTGGCCTAATGAAAATCATTGCAATGCAGAATGTGTTGATGGTCATGAAATGTGATGTCTGTGATGATTTTGAGATTTTGATAGCGGTGGTGCTTTTGTCGTGCATATGTTGTGTGTAGCGCTGGAATCACCTTGTGAACCTAGCACCCTCTTCTCCTCTAATAACTTCATTTGTGTTTTGCAGCTCAGCCAGCAGCACAGCCCCAGGCAAGACCACAGAGGCCAGAAAGTGGGGGCACGGGGCCGGACTCTCCGGATGATCCTACATCTGCTGAGGAGCTCCGATTCTCACCCGTCAATCTGCTGGGTCTGTTCTCTACGGATGAGAACGTGGACTTCGAGGAACCTGCATCGCCACACCCCAGAAGTCATTCCACCCTAAGGCCATCTAGTGCTTGTCCGTTCATTCCCGCCTCCATTCTGGAGGTACTGGCCCCAAGCACCTCGCCACAGTGCACCCCATTTGTCCCCAGGATGGCGCCGACCCCGCGGAGGTTTCGTGGACGCAGCAGGTTTGGTCCACGAATGCCAGATGAGAGTGGAGAGATGGTACAGTTGTCCAGGAGGACTGTAGACATTGGTGACCAGATCCTCGATGCAGTGGGGGGCATATCCCGACAGCTGGCCACCACGACTGAGTACGTTCTACGAATAGCAGAGTGCCTGGAGGCGATAGCCAGGAACACTGCTGGCACAGGCCTCCCAGTGGTCCCGGAGCGTGGCACTCCTCCCCTAGGTTCCGCACCACCACTGCGAGCAACAGATGAGAGGCAGGACCAACATCCTGCTTCTGCATCAGAGAATGTTCCCCCCTCGGCATCCCCCACTCCCGTACCTGTCCAACCACCGCCTCTGCCTTCATCCCCCACCAATGAGGCACCGCCTGAGGAGCTCCTCGGCCAGGCACCGTGGAGCGAGGAGGGGAAGGGGTAGAGGTGGGGAGAAGGGGAGGGGGGAAGGAAAATGAGGTGCATGTCCACAGGTGATGGCTGTGTTATAGCTCCATCTGGGTATATGCAATTTGTTGTACTGTATGGGGGGAGGGGGGCACCCTCCTGCTTTGCATTTGTATTCTGATTTGCTGGACATGTTGACCATTTGATTGATGTCAATGGTTGAAAAAGTGGGGTGGGGCGGGGGTGGGGTGCTTTTGGCTGTTATACTTATGATTTCAGACCAATATTGGTGTAAAAAATGTTTTTATTCAACATAACCTTGTTGCGCATTGTCTCAGATAGCTGGACCGTTACACACTGGTGATTCCTTAACATGAATGAAGTTAAGTTTTATTTAACCCTATCAACTTAAACTTTAATTGGCACCAAGGTGATGCCTACCATTGATGTCTGAACTGCACACACACAGCAGTGTGTCAGCGTTGTCACACAGCAACGTTATTTCAGGCAAATCGTTCAGTTATGAGTTCCTGACCTAAGAATCTTGCAGCTATGTAGCCACCACTGGCCTTTTCTTGCAGTCTGAAGGGGGGCATGGGCAAGGTTGCATAGCCAGCCTGATTGTCTGGCCCTAGATCAGCGTCCAGCCCCTCGGCCTTGTAGTGTCCTTACACACTGCTATAAATTCACACGAGGCACATTCTGCAGACAGTCACTCTGTGACCTATCCTTTATTCACAGGACCAAGAAGTGATGAAGGTGGGTGGAGCTTCCCCTTTTATACCTGAAAGACCAGGCTAGGAGTGTCTCCCATAAGTTCACCCCCTGTGGTCAAGTTGTGCATTTCTTAGGTGTATATAGTATGCAGTGTTGTTACATGAAGGTTACAGTTACATGAAGGTTACATACATGACATCATCTCCCCCCCCCCCCCCACGTCTTGTGGGGTCTTTCGGGCGGTCGAAGCTCTCTCGTGGAGCACCGCAGTTGGGGCTCTGGTTGTTGAGCCTTGGCATGCATCTCTGTCCTCTGTGGTGATTCCGGCTTGTCCGGGCTGACCGCAGAGACTGTGCAGCTGCTGAAAGTTCTTGTTGCTCATTCACTGGCGGTGGTGTGGGCAGCATCTCATGATCTTCCTCAGGTTCCTCAGTATCCATGCTGAACCTTTTGTTTACTTGGTCCAGATGCTTGCGGCATATCTGTCCATTGTTAAGTCTGACCACTATGACCCTATTCCCCTCTTTGCCAATTACAGTACCCTCAAATCACTTGGGCCCCAAAGCGTGACTAAGAACAAATACAGGGTCATCGATTTCTATACATCTCCCCTTTGAGTTACGGTCATGGCACTCATTTTGGGACTGGCACTTGCCCTCAACAATGTCTGACAGGATTGGGTGAATGAGGGTCAGCCGAGTTTTTAGTGTATCTTTCATGAGTAGTTCTGCGAGCGGGACTCCCGTGAGCGAATGCGGTCGGGACCTATGGGCCAGCAAGAGGCGCGATAGGCGGCATTGAAGGGAGGGTCCTTGAATTCGGAGCATGCCTTGTTTTATGATTTGGACCGCATGTTCTACCTGACCATTGGAGGCCGGCTTGAACTGTGCTGTCCTGACATGTTTGATGCCATTACCCGACAGGAATTCATAGCTAGTGAAACACAGGCCGTTGTCGTTAACCAGGATGTCCGGCAAGCCGTGGGTCG
Organism: Pristiophorus japonicus; assembly: GCF_044704955.1. Lineage (NCBI taxonomy): Eukaryota > Metazoa > Chordata > Chondrichthyes > Pristiophoridae > Pristiophorus > Pristiophorus japonicus. Next base: position 219,010,340 of record NC_091982.1, read on the forward strand.
CAAAGACTGCACGCAGACTCTCCATAGTGGTGGATGTCGTGCACGTATTCAATATGATGCACTCGATCCATTTCGAGTACGCATCAACAATAATGAGGAACATTTTTCCCATGAACGGGCCCGCGTAATCTACGTGAATACGTGACCATGGCCTGGTGTGCCAGGGCCACAGGTTGAGTGGGGCCGCCCTGGGGGCATTGCCCAGCTGGGCACATGCTGTGCACCTGCGAAAACAGTGTTCCAGATGTGAGTCAATTCCCGGCCACCATACATGTGACCAGGCAATGGCCTTCATTATCACGATGCCTGGGTGCTCGCTGTGGAGTTCCCTGATGAATGTTTCCCTTCCCTTCTGGGGCATGACTACCTGGCTGCCCCATAGTAGGCAGTCGGCTTGGATGACGAGCTCATCCATTCGTCTGTGAAACAGTCTGACCTCCTCGGGACATGCTCTGTGTGCGGATGCCCAATCCCCAGTCAGGACACATTTCTTGACCAAGGATAGGAGGGGATCTCTGTTGGTCCAGATTTTGATCTGGCGGGCTGTGATGGGGAGCCTGTGCTGTCAAAAGCATCGACAGCCATGGACCATCTCAGCGCTTTGCTCCACTGACCCCTCAGTGCTGGCCAGTGGAAGCCTGCTGAGCGCGTCAGCGCAACTTCCAGTGCATGGCCGGTGCCGTATGGTGTAGTCATACGCAGCCAGCGTGAGAGCTCATCGCTGTATGCGTGCTGACACATTGGCATTGACAGCTTTGTTGTCTGACAACAGGGATGTTAACGGCTTGTGGTCCATTTCTAACTCGAACCTTCTGCCAAAATACTGGTGCATCTTTTTCACCCCGTAAACACATGCGAGTACTTTCTTTTCAACCATCCCATATCCCCGTTTTGCTTGGGAGAGCGACCTGGAGTTGGCCCTCATCATTACTCTGTTGCAACACGCACCCAACCCCATAGTATGATGCATCACATGTCAAAACCAATTTCTTACAGGGGTTGTACATGGTCAACAGCTTATTAGAACAAAGCAGGTTCTGCGCCCGATTGAAAGCCCGTTCCTGACAGTCCCCCCAAAACCAATCACAACCCTTACGCAGGAGCACATGTAGCAGCTCCAACAATATGCTTAAGTTCAGCAGAAAGTTCCCGAAATAGTTCAAGAGTCCCAGAAATGAACGCAACTCCGATGTGTTGCCGGGCCTGGGCACACGACGAATCGCCTCCGTTTTGGATTCGGTAGGCCGGATCCTGTCTGCAGCAACCTTCCAGCCCAAAAACTCGACCTCTGGGGCCAAAAACACACACTTGGACTTCTTTAGTCGCAGGCCTACCCGGTCCAGTCGGTGTAGCATCTCCTCCAGATTGTGGAGGTGTTCCTCGTTGTCTCAAACCGTGATAAGGATGTCGTCCTGAAATACGATTGTTCCAGGGATGAATTTCAGCAAGCTTTCCATGTTCCTTTGAAAGATAGCGGCTGCTGAACGAATGCCAAACGGACACCTGTTGTAGACAAAGAGCCCGTTGCGCGTGGTGATGGTGGTCAGTAGCTTGGATTCTTCGGCCAGTTCCTGAGTCATGTAGGCTGAAGTGAGGTCCAACTTGGTGAACAGCTTGCCGCCTGCCAGCGTGGCAAAAAGATCCTCCGCTCTCAGAAGCGGGTATTGGTCTTGTAGTGACACTCGGTTGATGGTGGCCTTGTAGTTGCCACAGATCCTGACCGAGCCATCCGCTTTTAGGACAGAGACAATGGGGCTTGCCCAGTCGCTAAATTCAACGGGCAAAATTATGCCCTCTCTTAGCAACCTGTCCAACTCACTCTCAATTTTCTCCCGCATCACATACGGCACAGCTCTGGCTTTATGATGCACTGGTCTGGCGTCCGGGGTGATGCCTATCACAACTTTGGTACCTTTGAAAGTCCCGACACCAGGTTGAAATAGTGACTCAAATTTCTGTAGGACCTGTGAGCATGAACTTCGCTCCACAGATGAAATGGCGTGCACATCCCCCTATTTCCAGTTCATCTCAGCTAGCCAGCTCCTCCCCAAAAGCGCGGGACCATTTCCCGGGACAATCCAGAGTGGCAGCCGGTTCTCTGATCCATTATGTGTGACCAGCAACATTGCACTGCCTAGCACTGGGATGATCTCTTTGGTTTACGTCCGTAATTGCGTGTCAATGCGTTCTAGTTTGGGTCTGCTAGCTCTGAGTGGCCATAGTTTCTCCAATTGTTGGACACTCATAAGTGACTAGCTGGCCCCTGTGTCCAGCTCCATGCGTACCGGGATGCCGTTTAATAGGACTTTCATCATCATAGGTGGTATTTTTGTGTATGAGCTGTGGATGTTTGCCACCTGGACCCGCTGAACGTCAGCATCCATTGCTGTGTCCCAAGCATCACTCTGCCTTGCAGACCCCTCTTGTGGTTCATCTGCCTCGTAAATTAGCCTCGCTGCGGGCATCCTGCACATTTTGGCTAAATGTCCACTGAAGTTACAATTTCTACAGATGAATTGTTGGAACCTGCAGGTTTTTGCAGCATGTCTGCCCCCACACCTCCAGCATGAGCTGAGATCGTTGTGAACAAAAGGGCTATTACCAGGCATTCCTCTCTGATTGTCTCTTTGATTACTCTTGAGCACTCTGTTAGTGGGTATCAATGGCCCCATCCTGGGACGTATTGTCCCTTGTGATGGTGTAAATGTCCGTTCAACCTGCCATTGTCTCTGTTGATGACCCACTCTAGAGTCTGTTACTGCCTGGGTGGTGTCGAATTGCCATTGCCTGCCTGCGGGGTTCTGAGTCGCGTTTACAATGTTAACTCCCTGCTCCATCGCCACGTTGGGAGCAGAGTTGCGCGCGTATATTATCTTGGTTTCCTCCTCCCCCGCCATGAATGTCTGAGCCATTAACGCCACCAGTTCCAATGTCAAGTCCTTGGTCTCAATTAGCTTTCTGAAAATCCCGGCATGACCAATGCCCTCAATGAAGAAATCCCGTAACATCTCCCACCTGCAGGCGTCTGTGAACTTACAGAGGCTGGCCAAGCGCCGAAGGTCCGCAACAAAGTCCGGTATGCTCTGTCCTTCCCGACATCGATGTGTATAGAATCGGTGTCGGGCCATATGTAAACTGCTCTCCGGTTTGAGGTGCTCACCGACCAGTTTGCTGAGCTCCTCGAAGGTTTTGTCCGCCGGCTTCTCGGGCGCGAGCAGGTCTTTCATCAGCGCGTACATCTTAGGTCCACAGCTGGTCAATAGATGCGCCCTTCGCTTATCAGCCGCTGCCTCTCCCAGCTAGTCCTTCGTGACAAAGCTCTGCTGGAGCCTCTCAACGAAATCATCCCAGTCCTCACCAACACAGTACCGTTCCTCTGTGCTACCGGTGGCCATTCTCGTGAGTCGTTGATTCCTGTTTCTCGTCGCCAAATGTAGTGTCCTTACACACTACTATAAATTCACTTGAGGCACATTCTGCAGACAAAGTCACTCTGTGACCTAACCTTTATTCACAGGACCAAGAAGTGATGAAGGTGGGTGGAGCTTCCCCTTTTATACCTGAAAGACCAGGCTAGGAGTGTCTCCCACAAGTTCAACCCCTGTGGTCAAGGTGTACATTTCTTACGTGTATATAGTATGCAGTGTCGTTACATGAAGTTTACAGTTACATGAAGGTTACATACATGACAGGCCTCCTCTTCATCTCTCTCCTGAGGTGGAGCATCAGTCCCTTCTGGTAATTCTTGACCCCTCCTGATAGCCAGTTGTGCAGCATGGAGCACTCTATCATGAATTTAGCTAGTTGCTCAGGGTTGCATTGTAGCTCCCCTCCAGAGTCCTCCAGGCATCTAAAGCACTGCTTAAGCACAGTTATTGTTTTCTGGACCACATTGCGTGTGTCTCTGTGGCTCTGGTTGTATTGCTTCTCGGCTTCGGTGTGGGTGTCACGCAGTGGGGGGGGGGGGGTCATCAGCCAGGTGGCTAGGCCATATCGGTTGTCAGCAAGCATCCAGCATTGTTCTTGTGGCTGACTCTTAAACATGTCAAGAGACAGTGCTCTCATGCAGGATGTAAGCCTCATCGAAGGTGCCCGGACATTTGGATTCACTGCCATTATGATCTGGTTGTGGTCGACAACTAGTTGGACCTTCAAGGAGTGTTACGAAAAAGCTTTGGGTCCTGAGAAGGTGCCCGCCTGGTGATGTGAGTGTACTGTATTGCTCCCTGCACCCTGGGAAACTTAGCAATGCGGTAGAATGCTCCAGCCCTGTCAGTCTGAGCCTCCGTGGTCATGGGGAAGCTGATAAGGTCCATCCTACGTGCGTACAGGGCCTCCGTGACCGGTCTAATGCAGCGACGTGTGGCATGGTGAGACAGAGGGGAAATCTCGACCGCAGAGGCTTGAAAGGAACTAGACGCGTAGAAAGACAGTGCCGCGGTGACCTTGCACTCGACCGACACTGATGTCTTGATGTCAGGCTGCAATTCTGGTCTGATGAGCTCGCATATCTCATTGATCACCACCTTGTGGAAGCGCAATCTCCGAAGGCAAGTGTACTCGGAAACGTCGAGGTAAGACCTCTTCTCCCTGTAAGTGCGGGGTGTTTATGGTCTGGACTCCTCCTCATTCTGGCACGTATTAAATATGGCACATAATGATGTGCATTAGACATTGAGCCATTTGCACTCTGCAGCATCTATCTGTGTATTAATCGATGCTGGCTGAGAAATGGCTGGCCCCATTCCAATGAAATATAATAGCGATTGATCAGAAGCAATAATTTCCTCACTAAAATATACCTACAGTAATCTCCAATCATCCAGAGTCTGAAAATATGTCTGTTGAGATGGTCACTTCACCTGAGAAGAACTCCAGAGTCAATCCAAACTCCCCCGAAGTTGAAGCAGCCTTTTGAATGAAGCAACCTGCAATTTAAAAAATGCCACCCACACGCTGTGATTCATTCAGAACAGTTCCACTTTTTCTGAGCGGTGTTTTCGGCGAGCGATATTGTGGCCGAGATGTGTGCGAGGTGGTGAAAGTGACGCTGAGCGATCTCCTGGGCGTTAGTTTCGGCAAATGTGATCTTTACGACAAAAAAAAGTGGACGGCTGGTATTATTGAATCTCGGCATTATACAGATGGGGAAAGTAACGCTCGCCGATAAGTGTCCGAAAAATGGGCGTCAGTTTCCATTTTGTGGCTAAGTGGGCAATATCGGGGCGTTATACCTCATTTCAGCAGTAAAGTGGGAGTTATGCATGCAAAAAAAGTGTAAAATCTAGCCCTAGGTTCTTACTTGTATTGTAGCTATTTTTCAAAGATCAGTATAATGCTCAATTTTGTCAGTGTTTGAAACAACAAGCATGTCTGTGCGACTATTACAAGCTCACTGACTCCCACAGCTATCTTGATTACACGTCCTCCTACCCCACTACCTGTAAGGACTCTATTCCATTCCCTGAGTCACATCTGTTCTGACGATGGTACCTACCACACCAGTGCTTCCAATATCTTCCTTTTTCCTCAACCGAAGAGTCCCCTCCACTGTGGTTGACAGAGCCCTCGACCGTGCCCGTCCCATTTCCCGCACTTCTGCCCTCACCCCATCCTCTCCCTCCCAGAACCACGATAGGGTCCTCCTTGTCCCCACCTACCATCCTACCAGCCTCTACATTCAACGGATCATCCGCCGCCATTTCCGCCACCTCCTAACACATCCTCATTCAGCTCCACAACACTTTGGTAGACTCTTCAATCACTCCCAACACCTGCTCCCCTTCCTACAACACTTTCCCATGCAAGTGTAGGAAATGCAACACCTGGCCTTTCACTTCATCCCTTCCCACTGTCCAGGATCCCAAACACTCCTTCCAGATGAAACAGCGATTTACTTGTACTTCTTTTAATTTAGTATACTGTATTGACTGCTTGTGATGCGGGTAAGTGGAGCTGAGTCCACGGCCAGATCAGCCACGATCTTGTTGAATGGCGGAGCAGGCTCGAGGGGCTAGATAGCCTACTCCTGTTCTTAATTCTTATGTTCTATGTCTCCCCTACAGAAAGAGATAAAACACAGATTGGTTGATCACTTTACTGAACACTTCAGTTCAATCGGTAAGCATGACCCTGAGCTTCTGGCCGCTTGCCATTTTAATTCTCCATCCCACTCTGTCGTCGGCCTTCCACACTGTTCCAACAAAGCTCAACAGAAGCTCGAGGAACAGCACCTCAACTTGCGATTGGGCACTTTGAACTCAACATTGAGTTCAATATTTTTAGATCATAACCACTACACCCATTTTTACAGACAGCAGGTGCTGCTAATAGTTCTGCTGTAGCTATTTACAGCTACTGTAGACCCATCTTTTGTTTCTTTACTTGTCCCATTTTTTATCGCTACGAAAATCTGAGAATTTTTACAACACAAACTGGAATTTTATTTCAAGATCGTTCCCAGATTTAATAAGACATCCTTTATGTCTATTATAATTGTATATATCTGTCTATAATATAACAGATTATCTGGTCATTATCACATTGCTGTTTTTGGGAGCCTGCTTGTGCACAAATTGGCTGCCATGTTTCCCACATTACAACAGTGACTACATTTCAAAAGTAGTTCATTGGCTGTAAAGCGCTTTGAAATGTCCGGTGATCGTGAAAGGTGCTATATAAATCCAAGTCTTTCTTTCTTCCTTTACCACCCACTTTTGCCATGGATCATCATCCCTTTTGCCATTTAATCTCTCCTGTCTTCCATCCTATCCCAAGGCTTCCCTTGTGTTCTTTCCTCCCCTCCTCCTCCCCCCTTCATTCTCTGGCTCTGTATTTGCTTATTAACATCGCTAACTTCTTCCATTTCTGATGAGAGATCATCAACCTGAAACATTAATTCTGCTTCTCACTCTCCAGATGCTGCCTGACCTGCTGAGTATTTCTAGTATTTTCTGTTTTTACTGCCAAAAAATCTATTTCTCATCAGTCACTCAATGACTCAAGATGTCACAGTAAATGCTATGTTCTATTAGTCACTGTGCAATGATCTCCATTAAGTATCATTATGAGAAAATACAGTTTCTGGTGAAAGCTGATTGAAAACTGATTTAAACTACAGTTGCTATGGTATTGATTCACTGTCAGCAGCACCTTGATTATACAGTACTGCTGACTGAAAATTTGACTTTTGTTTCCAAGAGATTGCTCTGTGTAGATGTGTTCACACACATGTATAGAGCTTTGTTCCTGGCCAATGAATTTTGAGTGTTGGCAGGAATAAATTCAGTTAAGTTACTAAAGTGCCTAAGAGGTCCAATGGACCTCCTGAGCACTTGGATTGACATGGCACGAGTATATATTCTACGTGGTAGCAATGTGAGGCAACCTCCTCCACGAGGTTTTGGTTTCAAATTGTTCCTGTCTAAACCAGGTCGAAGCCCAACTTTTCAGATAAATGGTTATTTTTGAATTGCTGCAAAGTTAGGGTGACCCGGATGAGGTTGTGCTGGGGCAAACAATGACCCCGGAAGAGTCCCCGGTTCACGAAACTCATCTCCGAATACTTTAGCTGCCATTTTATTTCAATAAGCTCCATTGATCTTAATTGCAGCTTGCGTAAATCCACGCCCGCACTCAGGGATTCAGAGACGGACCAATCAACTGCCCATTGGCAGTGACGGACCAATAAAAGGACGGATCACTGTTTGTTGTCCGCTGAATTACGTTGACTAAATTGGCTTCGAATTCGACCATTGAATGGACAGAGTGCGGAGGGAGTGAGGGGGAGGGAGTGAGTGCTGGCCAATGGAGTGGCTGTGTTTGCGCAGGAGGTGTGCTGGTGCTGTTGTCTGTGAGAGCTGGAGCCCAGGGACTGGTAACACATCTCATTGGCTGGTGATGTGTAAACGCGAATTTGATTGGTCAATGTGGGTTCACCCAGGGCTGCCCCTCACTGGGCAGGCCTTCACTTTTTCCGTGAGGGGCGGCGGGGATTAAATACACTGCAAAAATCCGCTGCCGCCTCAAAGGACTAAAGCGCAAACACCAGCCATCGAATAAAAGGGTCGGCTAGTCGGTGCTGGGAATAGGCAGTGGGTCGGCCAATTGGTGCTGGGAATAGACAGTGGGTCGGTTAGTCGGTGCTGGGGATAAACGGTGGGTCGGTTAGTCGATGCTAGGAATAGACGGTGGGTCGGTTAGTCGTTGCTGGGAATAGACGGTGGGTCGGTTAGTCGGTGCTGGGAATAGACGGTGGGTCGGTTAGTCGTTGCTGGGAATAGACGGTGGGTCGGTTAGTCGGTGCTGGGAATAGACAGTGGGTCGGTTAGTCGGTGCTGGGAATAGACGGTGGGTCGGTTAGTCGTTGCTGGGAATAGACGGTGGGTCGGTTAGTCGGTGCTGGGAATAGATAGTGGGTCGGTTAGTCGGTGCTGGGAATAGACGGTGGGTCGGTTAGTCGGTGCTGGGAATAGACAGTGGGTCGGTTAGTCGTTGCTGGGAATAGACGGTGGGTCGGTTAGTCGGTGCTGGGAATAGACAGTGGGTCGGTTAGTCGGTGCTGGGAATAGACGGTGGGTCGGTTAGTCGGTGCTGGGAATAGACAGTGGGTCGGTTAGTCGGTGCTGGGAATAGACAGTGGTTCGGCCAGTTGGTGCTAGGAATAGACGGTGGGTCAGTTAGTTGGAGCTGGGAATAGACATTGGGTCAGTTAGTTGGTGCTGGGAATAGACGGTGGGTCGGTTAGTCGGTGCTGGGAATAGACGGTGGGTCGGTTAGTCGATGCTGGGAATAGACGGTGGGTCGGTTAGTTGGTGCGAGGAATAGACGATGGGTCAGTTAGTGGAGCTGGGAATAGACAGTGGGTCGGTTAGTTGGTGCTGTGAATAGACGATGGGTCAGTTAGTCGGAGCTGGGAATAGACAGTGGGTCGTTTAGTTGGTGCTGGGAATAGACGGTGGGTCAACCATCACCCGGAAAGGGAAAGCACAGTTCCACATTTGCTGTGGAACCTTTCCCAGAACTCAATAATATTCCTGGAGCATTTCCATGCGAGGAGTGGGGAATCCACTCTTTACATAGAAATACATAGAAGTTACAACATGGAAACAGTCCATTCGGACCAATCAGTCCCTGCCAACAATTACCCTTCACTGAACAAACACTGAGCTTCGCACCCGACACCCCCAGACCCTCTAGTTCCCAGATCTCAAGGTCATTCACTGAAGCATAATCAAAAAAATGGACACGAAGCCATGAAGGTGATATTGGGAGGAGTGATAAAAAATTTGGTCAAAGGGGAATTTCATGGAGGGCAGTAATGGAGGGAAATAAATGACTTGGGCAGTGCTGTGAAGAAAGACATTTTTTGAATAGGCCATATAGACAGCGAGTACGAAAAACTGATGTTCCCGAAAAGTGTTATTGTATTACCTGTATTTATAAACGATTTCTGAATGCGCTTCAATAGTGTGGCGTCACTTCCGCGATAATTATATACACATTTATTTTGCATTTGTCGTGTGTATGTGCAACTATTAAAATGGAGGTTGCTAAAAAAATTTGCCTCATACGCTACGCAACCTACGTTTTCAGTCCTGGCTACTTTGCTGTGCTTTCACCCTGTGTGACCCCGGATTCGGTTTAGAAAATATGGTCACCCTATGCAAAGTGGAAATTAGGGTCAAACTGTAGTAAAAAACACAAGGATTGTGGGCCTGTAATCTCTCAGTGATAGCTACCTCAAATGTGTGGGCTACCGGAAATCAGAGACGCAAAGCAGCAGCTCTGAACAACAAGGCTTTTTTTATTATTGTCATGTTTTTCTACCTGAAACCACCCACTGACATTTCAGAGTCAAACAAACCATTGCTTCCTCTGCCAATAACCATTTCTCCCCAGCCACCAGATGGCGATAATCCTGACCAAGTTTTACATATCAATGCAATGCAATCCTCCCCTTTTGTAAATTCCTTGCTGCTCTCAAAGTGCGGTCTTTCTATACATTTCCGAACTCTCGGGTCCTTCATTTCTTCAGATGCTGGTGACAAATCATTTATGGGTAGATCCTGATGGTTGTGATTGGGATAAACCCCTGGGCAACAGGTGAGGGGTTTCGGCCTCTAGTAAAGTGTCAATTGTTTAAAATATATTTTTCATCAGTTCATCAGTTTTTTTAATCGACAATCAACTTGAGAGCCATAACTGATGAGAAAACACTGATCCTCTTTCCCTCTTGAGTGTTAGCCATTCCCATTACAATCAAAATTTCACAGAAACAATGGTTTCTACACTTAACTCTTCATTTGGCTCAACTGAAATATCCTGTAATGAGTAAATTCTGTCATCTTCCATTGTTTTGACTGGGGAGAAATGCTTCCTTTCCTCCAAGTGCACATCTGGACCCTTGACTTCTTTTCACAAAATCAAATAATCAAAATGCACATGCCAGATTTTCTCTCCAACCTGAACCAAATAAGTCAAAGGCAGCAGTTTGTTTACTATTACATCATCGAACCACTTCTTTCACTCATGCTTGTTGGAGCACCATCCATTCTCTGCGTGTCACTCAATCCTTGTCAGGCTGAGTTTTCTCCTCTTCTTTCACTTCCACTACCTTGGCCCAGCCAGGTTTCAGTAAGCTGAAACCACTTTTCGGCTGTTCCTTCAAAAACAGTTCAACAGCAGAATACTCTGTTACAGAGTGCAGGGCTGCCTGTGCAGGAGCAGAAGATTTGCCACATAGTGTTGCAGGGCCAAGTTTGTTTTCCTCTGGGCAGAATGTAGTATTTGTTTAAAGAAGTGTTTGTTTAACAGTTTGCACAAACCATTCTGTGGGCTGATTTGAGGCAGCATAGTATGGTGCGAGGTAGAAAATTGGATGTTCGGTACCATGCAATTTTACAAACCTACATCTGGAGTTGCCAATGGATTCTTCTTATTTCCACACATTCAATTTCAATTGCACGTTCAATTTTTACATTTCATGTCCTTAAATTTGCACTATTTATCCCACAATGGTAACAGCTTTCCATATATGTGAGTTTCCTCCTTCCACATCTTTGCATACTGGCTTTCTTAATAAAGGTTATACCCATTTCTCACTGGAAGCAGCAATTTAGATACGCTAATGGTGGGAAATTTGTATTTCCTAACAATTCCTGTGGAATGTTACTTGCTATTTCTATTGCTAGGGCAATTTTTACAAGCACACTTAACTCTCAAGTCTTCCTCGGACAAGAGATTTGTTGTTATTGAATGGATTCATTCCTGAAGCTACAAACAAAACAATCTCAGATAGTTCCATGAGAAATTATTTTAATAAGCATGTTTTTCAACTGATGTGACTGTTTCGACATAAGTCTTCAATGAAGTTTAATGCTTCATTGGATATATTAGCATATTTTACAAGTTCCAAACACGGAGAAGCAGAGTACAAGGGCTTCCTCAAGAACGGAGTGGTTAGAGGAATGTGTTTAGCATGTGTGGCCTCACTTTATAACAACAGATTGTATTTATATAGTGCCTTTAACATAGTAAAACGGTCCTAAGGTGCTTCACAGGAGGATGTCAAAGAAAGTTTGACACCAAGCCACATATTCGGGTAGCTAACCAAAATTAAGGGGTGTCTTAAAGAAGGAGAGTGAGGTAGAGATGCGGAGGGATTTAGGAAGGAATTCCAGAGTTTAAGGCCTCACCAGCTGAAGGCACGGCCACCAATGGTCGTGCGATTAAAATCGGGGATGCACAAGAGGCCAGAATTGGAGGAGCGCAAATATCTTGGAGGGTTAGCGGGCTGGAGGATGTTACAGAGATAGGCAGGAGTGAGGCCATGGAGGGAATTGAAAACAACGATGAGAATTGTAAAATCAAGACATTGCTTAAGCAGAAGCCAGTGTAGGTCAGCAAGCATAGGGGTGATGAGTGAAGGGGACTTACTGCGAGTTAGGACATGGACAACAGAGTTTTGGATGAGTTTAAGTTTATGTGGGGCGGAAGATGGGAGATAAGGTAAATGCAATAACATTTTCAAACTGTGAGCAAGCATCATGTGACCAGACTCCATGTGATCAAATGTCACATGATCAAACCTCCAGGAATGCATCCTACATGAGTTGGCAACCCTACCCCTGGAGGGTTGGAAACCCTAAACTTAGATAGATGCTTTGTCAGATTTCTGATGCACATTGCTAACATGTGGCTGTCCCATGAATCTGAACCCTTGCACACAAAATTTAACTTAAAAGTATTATTTTCAAATAAATTACTCCAAACCCCCATAGCAAATAGTCAAAAATCCTGAAACATGACACCCACCCTAATACTTCCAGGTCAAGCAAACCTTTCCTCCCCAATTTTGAACCTGCTATTTATTTCTGGCCACCAGGTGGCAATAGCCTCTTTCTTTACCAAATAATGTATTGCAGGGCTAAACATTGCTCAATTTACTTGTTACACTCACAATTTTTATTTCTGCCCTAGAAGATTATATAGCTGTATAAATAATATTTGTAACAACATATTAAAAAAAATGAAAGAATTCCCCTAAAATCATGAAACTTACCCATACAGTTGTTATTGTACCTAACTATTTCAGGTAACCTGAGAATCTCTTCTTCTTGCCGTTAGCTTTTTTTTTCAAATTGGGCTTTGTTACTCATCTCTTTTTTATAGTTAAGGCAATCGCACATTCCGTGCTACACCATGAGCATTGTGCATGGTTCTTGTCACCAAGACACAAAGGAGACATTGAAGCCCAAGAGGTGTCAGAGAAGAGCCACACGTCATCCCCCTATTTCAAAGGACTAAGTCATGAGGAAAGACTGGAGAAACTTAGGCTTTTCAAGCTCAAAAGTCAACTGGGTTGTGATCTTATGGAGGTATATAAGATGGCAAACCATGTAGAAAAAGTCAATCCTGAACATTAAACGAAGGCCCTGGGGCATTGAGTCACGAGTTCAAACTAGTGACATTACATTTAGGGTTGACATCAAGAACTTCCTCACACAGTGATCAACACATAGAATGGATTTCCAGGTAGAGTTGTAGAGGTGGAAACCTGGGATTATTTCAGAAACAATTAGCTACTGTAATGAGGTCAATGGGATGAACATTGCATGGTTTCTACAATAGCTGGACCATAATCTGCTCTGCCAGATGATGGTCCGTGTGGTGAAGGTAAAACTTACCCCTTACATAGACTGTCTGCATCTATTTAACAACTGATTAAGGCTGCTTTGAGGCTAAGTCCACAGTTACAAAGCTGAAATAGTCAGGACTGAGCATTGATAAGATTAACAATTTGGACGTTCTTCTGCACACACTAAATTTCTGACCCCTTAGAAAAAAAACGCTTTCTAAGAAAAAAGCAAAACTGGCTCTTGCATTATCTGTTTTGAGACTCTGAGTAAAACAACTGAGGCCAGGTCTTGCTGGAGGTCTCTCTGACTTAATCCGAGCCCCATTCATTCTGGTCGTTCCTGCTTTTGTTCAGTTTGCAACCTTTCGGAATCAGATGAGCTACAACTGGATGTCCTGCATGCTGTTGTTATGGTGGACAAGACTGTAGTTCACTCTGAGGGTGGACACACGCACCTGCTCCTGGACCACTCCTGCTCTTTGGTGTCTCCTGGACTCTCCAGCGCGGATCCCCCACTCTCCTCTCTCTAGCTCTCCTATCTCCAGCTGGTCTCACGCTGACTCCTCTGCGCGCTGAGGCTGCTGCGCACAAACACAAACACGCTGTATGAAAGCTAATGGTATTTGTAAGTCATGTACACTGATTACAGGTGAAAATAATCCTGACTCGTGAACGTTAGCAAGAAGTAATGAGGATTAAGTATTCAGACAGACAACAGTCGTCTAACACTATTTCTACTCCTTCCTTTCTCTCCTCTCCTGCTCCAGAAAGTGGATACCTTAGAGACTTAGCAACTGTCTTACCCCAAAAATCTAACAGACGAGACATAGATGCACACAATTTAAAAAAAAAGAAAAATTCCCTTACCTTTCACTACCTGCGAAAGAGACATGGAGGGATCCAAAATCTTTTGCTGCATCATTGCTAATATCGCATTCACAAAATGGGGGAAAAGTTTATGAAGAAATGATTATTGATTTTATTGGTTGTATTTACAGACATCCAATAAATACAATTTGACTGATTATGTCACATTAAACAGTATATTTGTCTACTGCATCCAGCTCCTTTCCACCCCCTAAGGTATAAACATCAGAAGCACGTGCATTAAATTTAAAAAATATATAATTTTCTCCAGCAAGTAACAAATTTATTGTCACTGGATATTTCTATTTGATACATAAAATATAGTTTCACAGAATTCATTCCATCAGTTGGTGGAGGACACATTACCAAAACAATGTACTTCTATGCACAACTAAGTGACAGAAATATCTCATTTTGTACACATCTTTTTGCTAAACAGAGCAGGCCACCTAAGTTTGAAATATGTTCAAATTCATTTTTTCATTCCAATTCATTTATATTTTAAATCTGATTCAGAGCTTATCTCTGCCCCATGCCAGTCTTTACCGCAGTAATTATTCTCAGTAGTCCTGCTAATGGTCATTGACGTTAGCGCATTTCTAGGCAGTGCGTGGGCAGAAGCTGGTAATTTATGTGGGAGATTTTGTGTAATGTTGTGCAAAAATAATGATTTACATATGACATGGAAAAACAAGAGATGCTATCATTCAGGTCACTGCTGAATTATTCTAAATTTTTAAGGCTTTTACCTTTCTCCTGAAGAACACTTTGCAAGACCGCATATAACCAAAATAAATGTTGTAAACTGTTCCATTATAATGTAGCTTACCAAAGATCATTTGAAATTACATTACATTTCAAATGACATTTTCTTTAAATTCACAAGGGTGCATGAAGCAAAGCTCTTTGCCCAATCCTCACATGATTCTTAGACTCTTCTATCATTATTCTTTTTCCTTCCTAAACAATGTAAATACTCCATTTGGAATATTTATGATTCAATTATCAAACCGGTTCTTTTTATTTCAAAGACTGAGCACATCTCTCCTGTTTAGAAGTCAAACTTTACAAAAAGTCAGAACTATTACGAAACCACAAAGGCACCACTTTCACTGACCATCTGAAAACATCCTCGTGCATCAATTACATCAAAGGTGCTGTTCCTTCAGCCAATACCAATTACATTTTGGACACTTTTAGTAAACATCCTATGGCAAATAATGGCAAGGACACTTTATTGCAGTAGCGGCTTTGGGAAGAGCAAGAAAATGATTACTTCAAAACCACTAAAAGGAGCTCTTTGGTCACGCTCAGTTCAGCTTTTCCTAGACATCAAGGTGAGGCAAGCTGATCTGAAGACCAACCAGAAGAACAATGTGCCACTGATGACCAGCTCAAGACAGATCATTGGAGGCCTTCAACTTTAAGGCAGTGGAGAGGTGACACTTGGCCACATGGGTTACTACATGTCAGAAGACTTGAGTGGTTTATTTCACGAAGAAAAATTCTCCTTATGGGCAGATGTCTGTAAACCAGTTGCATAGTCAATTGGCCCCAGATATCTGGAAAATCACTGAGAAGTTTTAACCTTTTCACGTAAAAGTCTTGCATATGGAATGTGC
Organism: Pristiophorus japonicus; assembly: GCF_044704955.1. Classification (NCBI taxonomy): domain Eukaryota; kingdom Metazoa; phylum Chordata; class Chondrichthyes; family Pristiophoridae; genus Pristiophorus; species Pristiophorus japonicus. The sequence continues at coordinate 219,025,967 of NC_091982.1, forward strand.
TTCCTGTCCACATTAACCTTACTTCTTGTCACAATCTTTGACCAACACTTTGTTATGCCAACATTTAAAATGGAAAATGGCTCTGACTAGGTTTGCCTGTCATGTTGTATCTGCTGGTTTCCTGCCACGAAGTGCTACTGTTCAGTGGCAGAGCGAGGTTTGCTTGACTCAGGAGGATCCAACTTGAGATTTGACAGACTTGGCAGGAAAGGAACCAAGCTGGGAATTGGGGAATGTCGGCATACCGAGTGCGAAGGTCAAGCTGGGGACTGTACAGACCAGTTTGTAGAGGTTCCTGTGAGTGAGGTTGCGGGTTTAGGAGGTGCTGTCGGAGAAGCTTTGGCAAGTTGTAGATGGTACAGTGCACCAGTGGTGAAGGTTTAAGGTAGTGGATGGGGTGCCAATCAAGTGGGCTGCTTTGTCCTAGATGGTGTTGAACTTCTTGAGTGCTGTTGGAGCTTCTCTCATCCAGGCAAGAACACAAGAAATAGGAGCAGGAGTAGGCCATTTGACCCTTCGAGCCTGCTCCGTCATTTAATAAGATCACGGCTGATCAAAATGGAGAGTATTCCATCACACTCCTGACTTGTGTCTTGTAGGTGGTACAAAGATTTTGAGGAATCAGGAGGTGAGACACTCACCACAGAATACACAGCTTCTGACCTGCTCTTGTGACCACAGTATTTATGTGGTTGGTCCAGTTAAGTTTCTTGTCAATGAAGACCCACAGGATTTTGATGGTGGGAGATTCGGCGATAGTAATGCCGTTGAATGTCAAGGGGCAGTAGTTTGACTCTCCCTTGTTGGAGATAGTCATTGTCTGGCACTTGTGTGGTGTGAATGGTACTTGCCACTTATCAGCCCAAGCCTGAATGTCGTACAGATCTTGCTGTATGCAGGCATGGACTTATTCTGAGGAGTTGTGAATGAAACTTAAGACTGTGCAATCAGCAGCGAACATCCCCACTTCTGAACTTATGATCGAGGAAATGTCATTGATGAAGCAGCTGAAGATTGTTGGGCCTAGAATACTGCCCTGAGGTACTCCTGCAATGATGTCCTGGGGACTGAGATGATTGGCCTCCAATCACCACATCCATATTCCTTTGTGCTAGGTATTAATCCAGCCAGTGGCGAGTCTGCCCACTGATTCCCATTTACTTCAATTGGTCAAAAGCTGCCTTGATGCCACGGGCAGTTACTCTCACCTCACCTCTGGAATTCAGCTCTTTTTTCCATGTGTGAACCTAGGCTGTAATGAGGTCTGGAGCTGAGTAGTCCTGACGGAACCCAAACTGAGCATTGGTGAACAAGTTATTGGTGAGTAAGTGCCACTTGATAGCACTTTCAACAACACCTTTCATCACCTTGCTGATGATTGAGAGTAGACTTTTGGGGCGATAAATGGCTGGATTGGATTTGTCCTGCTCTTTGTGGATAGGACATAGCTGGGCAGTTTTCCACATTGTCAGGTAGATGCCAGTATTGTAGCTGTACTGGAACAGCTTAGATGGAGGTGCGGCTAGGTCTGGGGCACATGTCTTCAGCATGTATCCAGTGCACTCAGCCATTTCTTAATATCACGTGGAGTGAATCAAATTGGCTGAAGACTGGCCTCAGGAGGAGGCCGAAATGGATCATCAACTCAGCACTTCTAGCTGAAGATGGTTGCAAATGCTTCAGCCTTGTCTTTTGCACTCACGTGCTGGGCTCTACCATTATTGAGGATGGGGATATTCATGGAGCCTCTTCCTCCCGTTAGTAGTTTAATTGTCTACCAACATTTGCAACTGGATGTGGCAGGAATGCAGAGCTATGATCTGATCCATTGGTTGTGGGATCGCTTAGCCTTGTCTATAGTATGCTGTTTCTGTTGTTTAGCATGTAGTCCTGTGTTGCAGCATCCCAGGTTGGCACCTCATTTTTAGGTACACCTGGTGTTGTTCCTCTTCCACACTCCTCATTGAACCTGGGTTGGTCCCCTGGCTTGATGGTAATGGTAGAGTGAGAGATATGCCGGGCCATGAGGTTACAGATTGTGATGGAATACAATTCTGCTGCTGCTGATGGCCCACAGTGCCTCATGGATACTCAGTTTTGAGCTGCTAGATCTGTTCTGAATCTATCCCATTTAGCACGGTGGTGGTGCCACACAACACGATGGAGGGTGTCCTCAGTGTGAAGATGGGACTTCGTCTCCACAAGGACTGTGTGGTGGTCACTGCTACCAATACTAACATGGGCACGTGCATCTGTGACAGGTAGATTGGTGAAGATGAGATCACGTAAGTTTTTCCCTCATGTTAGTTCTCTCATCACCTGCCGCAGGCCCAGTCTGGCAGTTTTGTCCTTTAGGGCTCGATCAACAATGCTGCTACCGAGCCACTTTTGGTGATGAACATTGAAGTGCACCAACCAGACTACATTCTGTTCTCTTGCTACCCTCAGTGCTTCTTCCAAGTAGTGTTCAACATGTACTAATTCATCAGCTGAGGGAGGGCGGTAGGTGGTAATCAGCAGGAGGTTTCCTTGCCCATGCTTGACCTAAAGCCATGAGACTTCATGGTGTCTGGAGTCAATATTGAGGACTCCCAGGGCCATGCCTTCTCAACTGTATACCACGCTACGGCCACCTCTGGTGGGTCTGTCCTGCCGGTGGGACAGCTCCTCCAGAGCGGTCCAGGCAGCGGAAGCATTGGTCGATGAACCCTTTAAATAGCACTGGTGGGGTCCTTCATTTTGCTTAACATATGTTCAACTGTGCGAATTTAAGACAGGACGTTGGCTGGAGTGTGAAGTTCGAAAATCGCAACGTGGCATCAAATCAGCATTGCACACTGATTAACGCCATAATCTGCTTACTCTGCATGCTGCCGGCAGTCATTAGGTGCACGCACACCCTTTTAACAAGATGGCGTACTTCCTCTCAGAAGTGTGCATGCATCTCAGACCCCATTTGAGAGTGTTAGGTTGCCATGTAGTGCTTAAAAACAGGCCCCACAGAGCTCAATTTAACCACCAATTTAGCACAAATGAACATAAGATCCCTGCTAAATTCATAAAAATGAGCCAAAACTATCATCTGGTTTGAACCGAATGCTATCACATGGGCGTTCAGAGACATCTGTTATCTGGTTCTATTCCATGCATAAATTCTGGGTTCATATTGTTAGAAATATAATCAGTGACACTGCAGTGATTTTGTTAATAGCTTGAGTATATATGAAGGAGGAAAGAAGGGAAAGGGAAAGAAAAGGAATTCAGCTTGACTTACTGGTAGTAACCTCACTTTTGAGTCAGAAGGCTGTGGGGTCAAGTCCTACTGCAGGCCTCGAGAGTATAATCTAGGCTGATATTTCAATGCAGTACTGAGGGAGTGCTGCAATGCTGGAGGTGCTTTCTTTCAGATGAAATGTTAAATTAAGTTCCTGTCCACCTGTTCAGGTGGATTTAAAAGATCTCGTGGGAGGGAAGGGAAGTGCTCCAAATTTTGTCAACACTACAAAAACAGATTAAGTTGCCATTTACTTCATTGCTATTTGTGGGACTTTGCCGTACACAAATAAGCTGCGGCATTTTCCTGCATAACAGTAACTATGCTTCAGAGGTAGTTCATTGTCTGTGAAGCGCGAAGTCCTGAGATATGAAAGGCACTGTATATATACACATTATTTCTTTATATTAATGATAATTCGAGTTTTCCATAATTCTAGGTCACTGCAGACCTTTGGGAATGTTGTGTGCTCACTACCATACACTGGTACAACTCTAAATTTGAAAGTCTGCAAAAACCCTACAGCCAAATAACTTCTTGCAAAAGGCAATTTACAAATGCCGCACATCAGCGATAATTCAACAAATCAAAAAACTCCACAAAACCTTTGTCAACAGACAGCAAATGGAGCCTTGGCCTTTTCACATTCAGCATGAAAAATAAAGCTGAAGCAATAGAATGGGTTCTCACAATACATCCCTCCATTTAAAACAACAACGTGTCATCCAAAGTTCAACCTGCCAGAGGCAAGACACATCTTTATTGCCCTCTTGTGCTCTCAATGATTGTCGGTGGGGGTAAACACACAGCTTATGGTTTGACCAGATTGGTGATAATCTGCTGAAGCTAAAGTTATTCAGGTGACAACTTAATGGGCAGGCATATTTTTTATTTTTTAGCACTTAGTAGAAATGATCAGACAGTTTCTGACCGTCATTTTTGATCTGTTTAATATTTGGTCTCTTGTCATTCTCCCAAACAAGGTTTCCGTAAAGTCTAAAGCTGACCAAGTTTAAAACTTTGTGAGGTGAAAGACATTTATAGCAATTTAAAAATAATTATTCATACATTGTTGGCTCTGTAAATAGTCCACGCTTTATTTTTTGAGCCAAGCTGTTGCCCACAGGATAATTCAGAATTAAACTGGCAATATGGAATTTCCCCCGTGGGTACATTCATCTTTCTGTACAGACACAACTTAGCTGGACATAAAACTTTGGGGTAGATCTCCAGCTGGAGAGAGATCTGGTGCTGCTGGACAAGTCCAAACAGAGAGTTCCTTTTACTAAAGAACAGCAGAGCCTTTCCTTGTCCCATCTGGCACTTTCCAACAATACAATTCCGAAGCACTGACACTTGGCACAACCTCTTTCAGTACTGGCTTTGGTCACTGAAGTTGCCCAATGTGAAAAAGTGCAGTCCTGAGCACAGGAAGACTTTACAATTTTATGAAGCAGCTTAGGTGGACAATTTGAAGAACTGGATTTAATTCCGGAATACAATTTTATTCATCTCCTCTATCTTTAATTAGTCAATCTCTAAATAGTTGAATGCTGAGATTTCTGAAATGTCCTTTTTTCCTAAAAACCAGATGCATCAGGCATTATTTAGTTGTTATGCTGCACACAAATGTAGAAAAGGCACCCATCTTTAATAGTTCAATGTGAAAGAAATGTGGGCCTCTGATAACTGTATTCAATAAAAATGATTAATAAAGAAGATTGATCCAGGATTCCTCAAGTGGCTCAATAAGTAAACACTTGGCCTGGTGTAATATGGAGCCATACAGCTCAGTGTCTCAGACATGCCAACTGTTCCTATTTGATGCGGATAGTCAGCATGTCCAAAATGGTGCTGACTTTTGCTTTCAGACAAAAATCAGTAAAGTTTGGCCTCCCTTCATGGCGCCGCCTGTGACTCCTTCCTCCTGTTGGAGCTCCAGTTTTCAATACTGCAACAAGAACTCTTGTGGGAGCAGGAGTTCCCACAACCAGGTGCAATGGTATTCATAATCAGAGCAGTAACAACAGTTACTGTCGGTCAGTTTTTTCGCTAGCTTTCTAGGCTGGTCTGTTGGTCCCTGTACAGCGATTTCTAAAGTCACTCCAAACGAATCTGCAACAATATTGAGAATTCATTCACCACTTTGTAAATGAAGATAATATCAAAACACTACACATATATTTCAAGCAACTGATTGACTACTTTTCTTTCATAGATAAGCTTCATTTTATTTACTTCAGAAAACAGGTTTACTTATATACACGACAAAAAGAATTACTGAAGCCATTTTGCAAATCTATGGGAAAGAAAAGCATTCAAAACAGCATATTTATAAAGAGAATGAGTGAGAGTGCATACCAAGAACCAGTATTGGTCAGACTGCATTGTACAGAGTTTTTTCATACATATCTGTTTTGTTCTTTTATATAGTACAGATAACGTGCCACGATCCCTCATTGCCTAAGATTTACAATGGCAGTGTCACTTTGATACTTGTCATTAATGAATGCGGTTATTACATTAGACTTTTCTTTCATTGCCTACATTCACCAGCGCAATGACTTTCCTTCCCTCTCATTGGAAAGAGATTCTTTTTGAAGAAATTTCCCCCCAGGGGCACATTCATCTTTATGTACAACTCCAGCTGCTGACTGCCTCTGATGGGAAAGAGTGCAAGGTGATTGAGCTCAAATATTGAAAGATGTCTGATAAAGCGCACAATAAAAATGAGGGTATTATATACACTTTCCTCTGGAATCAAATCTGTACAGGTTGTTTATGCAGCACGTTATCATCTGTCTTCTTAACTGAACTCCTTATCTCCGAAATGGCTTACTCAAGGGATTATGTCCAATGGGTAAAATAGAACAGCAGGTTTATTTAAAAAAATATAATTAAATGTCTTGAACACAGTACATTCAATTCTAGATTGTTCTGGAATTATAAGGCTGATGGTATTATTGCCTTTCACTATCCTAAGTTTACTTTAAGCACAGCTATAAGCAAAAAATGCAAATGTAGAGTCTATGATTTCAAATACCCAGACCAAAACTGAATATGAAATGATATTTGTCATCATCTGCCAACCCTCTGGATGAAGTAGGCAGCAACCTACTCATGGTGTGGATTCACTGTCGAAAGATTTGATTTGGCAAACTCATCTGTGGCAATTATAAAATTACAATCTATGGAAATTTTAAGTGAATCACCTAACCAGAATTTAGCACAAATCAGACTCCCTGCACAACTTCCAACTACTATTATTCGTTACCTTAGATACAATATACACACTGACATATAGCTACACATTTGCAAACTTCTGTGGTGGCTCATGGAAAGTTATAATGCTGTTGTTGCGGGTGGAGGGGGAGCTAGGGGTGTGCGGGTGGGGGGGGAGGCGGTCCTGGCATGGAAGAAATTGGAAAAGAGTTTGTAGATGACCTCGCCATAGACGGTTGAGTGTTTCTGATTGGTTCCTGGAAAACAAGCGTAAATTCTTAAAATGGGGTAATTATGGAAATGGACAAAGATAGATCTGGAATAAAAGTTCTCAATTGTGGAAAAGCCAACTTTACTAAGCTGAGATGTGATTTAGCCAAAGTGGACTGGAAACAGCTAGTGGAAGGCAAATCAGTGTCAGAGCAGTGGGAGGCATTCAAGGAGAAGATCCTGAGGGTTCAGAACAAGTATGGTCTCTTAAAGAAAAAGGGTGAGACCAACAAATCTAGAGTGCCCTGGGTGTCAAGGGGCATACATACAGGTTAGGATAAAAACAAAAAGGGAGGCTTGTGACAGATACTGAGGGCTCAATACTGCAGAAACCCTAGAGGACTATAGAAAGTGTAGGGGTGAAATTAAAAAGGAAATTAGGAAAACAAAGAGAAAGCATGAAAAAATGTTGGCAAGTAAAATCAAGGAAAACCCAAAGATGTTTTATAAATACATTAAGAGCAAGAAGATAACTAAAGAAAGAGTAGGGCTGATTACAGACCATGTGGAGGCAGAAGATGTAGGATTGGTTCTAAATGAATAATTTGCGTCTGTTTTCACAAAAGATAGGGGTGATGCAGACATTGCAAACAGGGAAGGGAATGTGAAATATTAGATGAAATAAACATAGTGACGAGGAAGTATTAAGGGGTTTAGTAGCTTTGAAAGTGGATAAATCCCCAGGCTCAGGTGAAATGTATCCCATGAAGCAAAAGAGGAAATAGCAGAGGTTCTGACCATCATTTTCCAATCCACTCTGGCTACAGGTGTGATGCTAGAGGACTGGAGGACTGCTAACACTGTACCATTGTTTAAAAAGGGAGAAAGGGATAGACTGAGTAATTACAGGCCTGTCAACCTAACCTCAGTGGTGGGAAAATTAGTGGAAACAATTCTGGGGGACAGGCTAAATCTTCATTTAGAAAGACAAGGATTAATCAAGGATAGTCAGCATGGACTTGTTAAGGGAAGGTCGTGACTAACTTGATTACATTTTTTGAGGAGGTAACAAGGAGGGTCGATGAGGGTAGTGCATTTGAAATAGTGTATTTGGATTTTAGAAAGGCTTTTGATAAGGTCTCACATTGCAGACTGGTCATGAAAGTAAAAGCCCATGGGTTCCAATGCAAAGTGGCAAGTTGGATCCAAAATTGGCTCAGAGGCAGGAAGGAAAGGATAATGGTTGATTGGTGTTTCTATGACTGGAAGACTGTTTCCAGTGGGATTCCGCAGGGCTCAGTACTAGGTCCCTTGCTTTTTGTGGTATATATCAATGATTTAGACTTGAATGTAGGGGGTACAATTAAGAAGTTTGCAGATGATACAAAAATTGGCCGTGTGGTTGATAATGAAGAAGAAAGCTGTAGACTGCAGGAAGATATCAATGAACTGGTCAAGTGGGCAGAACAGTGGCAAATGGAATTCAATCCAGAGAAGTGTGAGGTAATGCATTTGGGGAGGGCTAACAAGGCAAGGGAATATACAATAAATGGTAGGACACTGAGAAGGGTAGAGGAACAAAGTGACCTTGGAGTGCACGTCCACAGATCCCTAAAGGTAGCAGGCCAGATAGAAAAGATGGTTAAGAAGGCATGCAGAATGCTTGCCTTTATTAGCCGAGGCATAGCACACAAGAGCCGGGAGGTTATGCTTGAACTGTACAAAACACTAGTTAAGCCACAGCTAGAGTACTGTGTGTAGTTCTGGTCACCACATTACAGAAAAGATGTAATTGCACTAGAGAGGGTATAGAGGAGATTTACAAGGATGTTGCCTGGACTGGAGAATTTTAGCTATGATCTAAGATTGGATAGGCTGAGGTTGTTTTCTTTGGAACAGAAAAGGCTGAGGGGAGACCTTATTGAGGTATATAAAATTATGAGGGACCTAGATAGAGTGTATAGGAAGGACCAATTTCCCTTAGCACAGGGGTCAACAACCGGGGGCATAGATTTAAAGTAATTGGTAGGAGGTTTAGAGGGGATTTAAGGGGAAATATTTTCATCGAGGGGGTGGTGGAGATGTGGAACTCACTGCCTGAAAGGGTCGTAGAGGCAGAAAATCTCACCACATTTAAAAAGTACTTGGATATGCACCTGAAGTGCCGTAACCTACAAGGCCACGGACCAAGAGATCACTGGAAAGCAGGATAGCTCTTTGTCGGCCGGCAAGGACACAATGGGCCGAAATGGCCTCCTTCTGTGCTGTAAATTTCTATCATTCTATGATTCTCCAGTTCTGTGCACGTCAGGAGTTTGCTTTGTGAAGCTGTGCACGCCACCTGATATTCCATCCATTAAAGTTGATGAAGCAAGTCCTTGATTTTCCGTCCACTAAAGTTAATCGATGTAAAATTACAGGCTGGGGCACGCAATTTCACAATGTGCACCCCCAACTTGTGTTCAGAATAGAGTGAAGAAAACTTATCCAATAGTGTTTTTGTTACTGCAGGTAGATAGTAAATAAATTACACGGTTATATAAAAAACTGTGTATATGAACAATAGTTGTTTTCTAATGAATAAAATAAAAGGCAGATAGTATCATTATTTAGAAATACTATATACAGTATAAAAATGTCGCTTTGAACTTTGTGATTATTTAATGTTTCATTTTTCAAATGGTGGAATTCAAAATAAAAAGAGAAAATTCGAGAAATACACAGCAGGTCTGTAAAGGTTAAAATTTTGATTTTTTTTTTAACCTTGGTTTACTCTTTACAGATACTGATGGGCCTGCTTTATATTTCTAGCTTCTTGAATATAGAAACAGTTTTTTTCCAAGAAAATGTTTCTTTACCTCGTCTTCAATGTTACATTAGCAGCAGGTGTCCTTGCAGTAGATGGCACAACTCTGATCTGACATTCTGCCTCAAAGACAGTTCCCCAAAGTAGTTTTGAGGTAGGTGCACCAATGCCTGCAAATAAGGTTGATGCATCATTGTGCCCTGTAAATGAATTGCCATCTATAGCTCAGTATATAGCAACCTTGCACATCTGGGTTTCCTTGACATGGGGTGGGAAGAAAGAGAAAGAAAAAAAACAGATCTGCTGGAATTGCAAATCAATACTGCTGCCATTCACAAACAGCAACTATCAGAAGCTAGTAAAGTCTAGATTTCGACTACCAGAAATTCAAGCAGAACTGTTGCACTTGCAGATTTACTGGAGTGAATTTTCACTTGCATTGCCGAGCAGGAATCAGGCAGAAGTGGATCTGCTGCTTGTCTTACACCCCACCCGATTTTCACCTCCCTTGAAATCAATGGGAACAAAAGTTGGGTGGAGTATAGAAATGGCAGCCTGGTGAGTGAAAATTAATTTGGGTGAAAAATGATACAACTATAAGAACTGCTACAACAATTTAAAGAACAGAACCACAAGATTACCAATGCCATGTAATGAAACTGTTGCATAAAAGTAACCACAGTAGCAATCAGATTCCATGGATTACATATTGCTTCATTTATAAAACATCTGAAAGTGAATTCAAGGTGTAACTATGAACTGCAAATATCAGTCTATATAACTGCTCCTCTGCCTAGACATAATCCCAGTCTTCTATTCCAATTTCTCTAACAGCAACTCATTTCGTCAGTCTACAGCTCATGGTGTCCTGCCAAACATGAATTCCCACTCCACACTATATATAACTGAACTCACTTCCACATTTCATCAGAATGCTAAGTAAATTTAAACCGGTGCTGAAGTTATGACAGTTGCTCAGTAGCTGCTTATTTTCAGATTACAAAATAATCCCATACCAAACTGCATTCAAATGATTTTGTTGTAATTAAGCCATTAGTCAAGACAGATGTTCACTGCATGAGTTCACAAACACAAATGCAGTTGCTGTTTTTCCAATTTAGCAACTGCTAGCTCATTTACAGATGCTGATAAATGTTAGTGTTGGGCTTATGCTGAAGCAGATTCAAATCAGCTAAAGTGATCATAGAATCATACAGCAAAGAAGGAGGCCATTCGGCCCATCGTGCCTGTGCCAGCTCTTTGGTAGAGCTATCCAATTAATCCCACTTCCCTGCTCTTTCCCCATAGCACTGCAATGTTTTTTTTTTCCCATTCAAGTAGTTATCCAATTCTCTTTTGAATGTTACTATTGAATCTGCTTCCATCCCCCTTTCAGGCAGTGCATTCCAGATCACAACAACGACCTGCGAAAAAAAATGTTTCCTCATGTCACCTCTGGTTCTTTTGCCAATCACCTTAAGTCTGTATCCTCTGGTTACCAAACCTTCTGCCACTGGAAACAGTGTTTCCTTATTTACTCTATCAAAACCATTCATGATTCTGATCACCTCTATCAAATCTCCTCTTAACATTCTCTGCTCTAAGGAGAACAACCCCAGCTTCTCTGGTCTCTCCACATAACTGAAGTCCCTCATCCCTGGCATCATTCTAGTAAATCCTTTTGCACCCTCTCCAAGGCCTTGACCTTCTTCCTAAAGTGTAGTGCCCAGAATTGAACACAATACTCCAGCTGAGGCCTAACCAGTGTTTTATAAAGGTTGAACTTAACTCCCTTGTTTTTTACTCTATGCCTCTATTTATGAAGCTAAGGATCCCATAAGCTTTTTTATCAACCTTTTCAACTTATCCTACCACCATCAAAGATTTGTGTACATACATCCCCAGGTATCTCTGTTCCTGCACACACTTTAAAATGGTACCATTTGGTTCATACCATTGTCCTCATTCTTCCTACCAAAATGTATCATTTCACTCTTCGCTATGTTAAATTGAATTTGCCATGTGTCTGTCTATGTCCTCCTGAAGTCTGTTACTATCCACCTCATTGATTGCTGCATTTCTGAGTTTCGTATGATCTGCAAATTTTGAAATTATGCCCTGTATACACAAGTCCAAGTCATTAATATATATAGCCATCCTGGGCTCCTCCCCCTCCATGATCACAACTCCCCCCCCCATACTCTCCAACAGGACTTTCCTTGCCAGATGGGTGGTCTCCGGCCTCCCAATATTGTGCCAGCTCAAATCCAGTGAGCTTCTTCGGGACCTCCATTTGAGGCAGGCAGCTCACTGGTTCTATTTAAATAAGGCCTGACACAAAATGTTCTGTGCCTCCCACTTCGCTTCCCAGGAAAATGTTGGCAGATAATGGAAGTTGCATTTTTTTTAACCTTACCAAAAGTAGTTATTTGACTTTTAACCTCAGGTAATAAACCATGAAATGTATTTTAGTATATGGTGGGAGTTTTACAGAGGGTTAGAATACAATTGCAACAGGAAAGTTGAAAAAGAATCAAAAAATAGAGGTGATTCTGCTGCTTCCTACAAGTTGTGAACAATTTTGTTTTCTACTCACCAAATTGGAAAAAAGAAAAAAAAACTGTCTCCAGTTAACTAGTGGAATGTTCCAACCTTGATTTTAATGAATTACAACTTGTCTGAATGTAGAAGGTGAAAGGCTGGAATGTCTGGACTGCTAGAAACTCACTCTGGGTAGTGGGTTTGTTTATTGAAATTCTCTTTTCTCAGCATGTTATGACATAACACAAACAGTACTTTGGGGAAGTCAGACCAAATGATTAGTCTACGGTTTGTGAAGAGTGCCAAAGGATTGACCACAATATACAAGGTAGCCATGAGGTGTGATTTTTTTTTAGTGGTTAATGCTTCCTTTCATAACAGACGAGCAATCATAGTCATAGACTAACTTTAATGAAGGGGTACTATCAGAAAGGCATTGGCAGTACTGCTGCTGATTGAACTTTTATAAAGGTCCATGAGCAACCTCCCCCAATTGTTATTTATTTTATTTCCATTCATAAAAATAATTGACCTTTGAAAAGGATAATGTGACATTTTGAAGGTCTATAATCCAATTGTATTTTATGTATGGATGTAATGATTACATTTGTCCTTGAGGGATTAAGGAAAGATGTTGAAAATACCTATAACTTGATACAGCTGATGAGAATCTTTTTTTCAACCCCCTTATTCACCACTGAATGCCAACTAAATTTATGCTCCCACTGAGCTCAAATTTACTTTTACAGTTACAACACTTTACCCACTACTGCTATTCATAGTCAGTGTTACATTGCCATTAGGTAGCATTCATGGTCATTTTACCTCAACAAAGTATACCCCTTTCTCCTAAATTTTCTAGTTTTGTTTCTGCTGCCATTTTCATGCCTTCAACTACATGTTATGCTTCCTATCTTTTGTGTTTTTGTCCACTAATGGAGGTAATTCTGGCCCATTCTCTGTAACACAGGTAAACTCTTTCTAAGATACAATGGGTTGAACTTCTGTATCTCTCACTCTTCATTGTGATTGCAGGTTTTCAGAAAGTCAGCGAGCATTTCAGCAATGCTGTCTTCTGGTAATAACCATCACTTCTTACATTGAAAATAGGTGCAGGAGTAGGCCATTCGGCCCTTCGACCTGCACCGCCATTCAATAAGATCATGGCTGATCATTCCCTCAGTACCACCTTCCTGCTTTCTCTCCATACCCCTTGATCCTTTTAGCCGTAAAGGCCATATCTAACTCCCTCTTGAATATATCCAATGAACTGGCATCAACAGCTCTCTGCGGTAGGGAATTCCACAGGTTAACAACTCTCTGAGTGAAGAAGTTTCTCCTCATCTCAGTCCTAAATGGCTTACCCCTTATCCTAAGACTATGTCCCCTGGTTCTGGATTTCCCCAACATCGGGAACATTCTTCCTGCATCAAACCTGTCCAGTCCTGTCAGAATTTTATATGTTTCTATGAGATCCCCTCTCATCCTTCTAAACTCCAGTGAATACAGGCCCAGTCGATCCAGTCTCTCCTCATATGTCAGTCCTGCCATCCCGGGAATCAGTCTGATGAACCTTCGCTGCACTCCCTCAATAGCAAAAATGTCCTTCCTTAGATTAGGACACCAAAATTGAACACAATATTCCAGGTGAGGCCTCACTAAGGCCCTGTACAACTGCAGCAAGACCTCCCTGCTCCTATACTCAAATCCCCTAGCTATGAAGGCCAACATGCCATTTCCTTCTTCACCGCCTGCTGTACCTGCATGCCAACTTTCAATGACTGATATACCATGACACCCAGATCTCGTTGCACCTCCCCTTTTCCTAATCTGCCGCCATTCAGATAATATTCTGCCTTCGTGTTTTTGCCACCAAAGTAGATAACCTCACATTTATCCACATTATACTGCATCTGCCATGCGTTTGCCCACTCACCTAACCTGTCCAAGTCACCCTGCAGCCTCTTAGCATCCTCCTCACAGCTCACACCCAGCTTGAGCAGAGCTTTGGGTAAAAATAGAGAGAAAAGATCTTAGCTCAGAAAATCAAGAAGTAGAATCAGTTTGGGTGGAGCTAAGAAAAAGCAAGAGGCAGAAAACATTGGTGGGAGTTGTTTATAGACCCCTAAACAGTAGTTGTAATGTAGGGCAGAGTATAAATCAGGAAATTAGAGGCGCATGTAACAAGAGTAATACAATAATCATGGGGGACTTTAATCTACATATAGACTGGGCAAACCAGGATATCGCACACATACCTGATGGGCGTGGTCTCCAAGATGGGGTTCGGGGAGGGTATCCGCAATTGGATCCGACTGCTCTACATAGACATCAATAGCACAGTTCTAATCAACGGGTGGGAAACTGAAAGTTTTCCGATCAGCTCTGGAGTCAGGCAAGGCTGTCCCCTCTCCTCTGTCTTGTTTGTGTGCTGTATCGAGCCCTTTCCCGAGTCCATCAGGAAGGACGCGGGCGTTAGGGGAGTGACAATCCCAGGCAGCGGAGGCGCTCAGGTCAAGACCTCCCTGTACATGGACGACATCGCCGTCTTTTGCTCGGATCCGCAGTCGGTCCGCGGATTGCTCACAATCTGCGACCAGTTTGAACTGGCCTCGGGGGAGAAGGTTAATCGCAGCAAAAGCGAGGCCATGTTCCTTGGAAGCTGGGCCGACCGATCCTTTATTCCCTTCACCGTGAAGCCAGATTACCCGAAGGTGTTGGGAATATGGTTCGGAGCGGACAGGATGTGCGCCAAAAACTGGAAAGAACGTATCGCTAAAGCCAAACAGAAACTGGGATGGTGGAAGCTGCATCCCTTCTCCATTGCAGGAAAGAACCTGGTCATCAGGAGTGAGGTGCTCTTGGTGTTGTTGTACGTGGCACAGGTCTGGCCCATACCCCGCTCCTCTGCCATGGCAGTCACCCAAGATGTCTTCCATTTCGTCTGGAGATCGAAAATGGACAGTGTCCGCAGAGACACGATGTACAAATCTCTGGACAAGGGGGAAAGGATGTTCCGAACGTGGCCCACCTTTGTGTGCGGCTGCATCAAGCTGTGCATAGACCCTTCATAAGCAAACACCAAGTGTCAGTACGTGCTGAGATTCTATCTGTCCCTGGTGTTGCGAAGGATGGGTCTGGCCAGGCTGCCACAGAACGCTCCAACTAGTTGGACCATGCTCCACCAGCTGTCCTTCGTGGAAAAGGTTTTCAAGAAAATCACCTTTGACCACAAGGCCATAAAGCAGTGGTCGGCACGCAAGGTTCTGGACGCCCTACGAAAGAAGGAGATGATGGATCCCGTCCAGCGTTTCCACGAGCAGACTGTCGAACAGATTTGGCAGAATGTCTCATCGCCAGAGCTTTCATGCAAGCACCAAGATGTAGCTTGGTTGGCGGTGAGAAGGGCCCTACCCATCAGATTCTTCATGCACAGCCAGGGTTTCAGAGACATGGCACTCTGCCCTCGAGTTGGCTGTGGTGTGGACGAGACTGTCATCCATCTCCTTCGGGATTTCCCCTTTGCAAGGCAGGTCTGGAAGGAGATGCAGTGGTTGCTGTCGAGGTTCATCCCAAGCAGCTCCATAACACAGGACTCTGTGCTCTGCGGACTGTTCCCAGGGACACACACCGAGACAGACATCATCTGCTGCTGGAGAGCCATCAACTCGGTGAAAGACGCACTTTGGTCTTCCCGAGACTTGCTGGTCTTCCAGAGCAAGGAGATGTCCACGGCCGAGTGTTGCAGACTGACGCAATCCAAGGTCCAGGAGTACGCGCTAAAGGACGCACTAAAGATTGGTGCAGTCACCGCAAAGGCACGATGGGGAAGAGCCACAGTTTCAGGCCCTTCCGCCATGGTAAACCCAGGGGATGGAATCAGACCCCCCTCAGCCTGTACGTGTTAATCTGCTTGTATACATAGAGCACCATGTACTGAAAAACACCTGTGTTGTGCCATGTATAATGAAAGTCTCTGCACTGTTTAGTAACTTGTAAAGAAATGTAAATGTATTCCATCCGTTCCGTATACTGCTTTCATCTGCATAGTGCTACATGTAACATGATTCGTGATTGGTATTGAAATGTATACTGGAATGTAATGTAAACCTGTTCTCATCTTCTCCATGTAATACCCTTACGTGCACAGTACTACATGTAACGTGATTTACGGATTGCACTAAACTGTAACTTGAAATGAAAGCACGCTAGTGCATTGTATGGAAACTGCTGTCACCATCCAAATGAATTGTATGGAATTGCTGACCGCAAGACACTGAACTATTTTCCAATGTATTGTGAAAATTTTACATGAATAAAGTATATATTTTTTTTTAAAATAGACTGGGCAAACCAAATTTGCAGTAATAATGTGGAGGATGAATTCATGGAATGTATACAAGATAGTTTTCTAGATCAGTATGTTGAGGAACCAACTAGGGAACAGGCTATTTTAGATCTAGTATTGTGCAATGAGAAAATTACTTTGTAGTAAAGGGGCCCTTAGGGAAGAATGACCATAATATAATTCAATTTTATATTAAGTTTGAAAGCGATTTAGTTAAATCCAAAACTAGGGTCTTAAATCTAAACAAAACAAACTATGTAGGTGTGAGGGGCGAGTTGGCTGAGGATTAAAAGGTATGAGGGTGGACAAACAATGGCTAGCATTTAAAGAATGAATACATAATTTACAACAAATATACATTCCTTTAAGGCATAAAAAGCCCACGGGAAAAGTAGTCCAACTGTGGCAAACAAGAGAAGGAAAAATAGTATTAGATCAAAGGAAGAGACTTATATTGCCAAAAAGAGCAGTAAGCCTGAGGATTGGTAGGATTTTAGAATACAGCAAAGGAGAACCAAGAAATTGATAAAGAAAGGGAAAATAGAATATGAGAGTAACCTAACGAGAGACATAAAAACAGACTGTAAAAGCCTCTATAGGTATGTAAAAAGGAAAAGGTAAATGTGAGTCCCTTGCAGGCTAAGACCGGAGAAATTATAATGGGGAATAAGGAAATGGCAGAGAAATTAAATAAATACTTTGTGTCTATCTTCACAGCGCTAATGGAGCACATACGATTTCTCGCTTGGTTTCGGGGTGTGGGGTGGGTGTGCTACCGGCTCCCACAAAATTGTGCAGGAGCTAACGGAGGAGCAAACCGGTAGCACCCTGGGCCGCTGAGCCGCCGATGATGACATTATCGCCATGCACAGCAAAACATAATTAAATCAGCACACAATGTTTGTATTTTGACAACAAATGATAGGTTTTCACTTTATTCATCTGGAGCTTTTATGACAGGCTATGAAAATTGAGAAGCATTAAAAAAATGAAAACTAAGCCAAATAACCTTCTCTAATGATTCCGTTAGTCGGTGCGCTCATAAGTGTAGAGCTGAGCCATACAGATCAAGATGGTCCTCGGTTCAATTCCAAGTCAGTGCTGAATTCCCTGATCTCAGGAAGGATGGCTGTGAGGTGTTGCAATTAGGTGGCGGGGATGTTAGTCAAAGCTCCTGCTTCGAATTGGTCTCCAGTAACCCTTACTGAAAAGTGTGCATGTGGACATCGGGATAGGACAGCAATATCTTGTCTGTGCTACTCTACTCCCCATCTCCTCAAATGGCTCGGTGCACACATGAAGGATAATCACTTGGTGCCTACAATTTAAAATTGCAGTTGGGAGGGTTGAGGCAGGAGGCCAACAGGAAAGTCTCCCACTAACTTTAACTGCTTCCCTGCTCGGTTTCCACTGGCTGGTGGGGGGAGGTTGGCTTGGATTTTGCAGCCAGCAATGACCAAATGGCACCAGCCGTTCATTACAGTTACACTTGCCCACAGAATTTTTATGGGCTTTTGCACTGGAATTTGTGGTGATTAGAAATCCTAAACAACACAGTACCCTCTATCGGGGATCTGGGACCTATGTGAACAGGTCAAGCCACTGTGCATCTCCTTAACCTATAAGATTGAAGAATTCTTAATGAACAGTGCAGAGTCTAAACCAGGAAATATATGTTAGAATATTTAATTCAATTTCCAATCATCTACAGAAAGCGAAATAAAGAGAAGGAAAGCAAAATGGGTTTAAGAGAGAGAGATAAAAAAGGCAGAAAGAAAACGTTCTTTTTATTAATTTTTTTAAATCTCTAACAATAATTAAAATTTGAAGAAATGAGACTCCACACTTGTAAAAGTTAATTTTCAGTGCCAGAGAAATTGTTTGGCAGGCATTAAGACTTATCATGCCATTAAAAAACACATACACTAGAATGGAGAAGCTCTAACCTTTTCTGGTGAGTTTAATGGGTATCTAGTGGGTAAGTACAGCAATTTCACACATTCCATGTGTTTCAATGGCGAGTCTCTGAGCGAGATACCATGGAGTGAAGTTTCTGGAGGAGTAGGGCAACGCAGACAACAACTTCCTGATTTCCACATGAGCAATTGTGCATGTGCAGTCGCCAGATTTTGCTTTCGATTTACTCTTTAATAGCGTTGAGCGCTGATTGCCTCACCATTATTTTTAGCACAAAATCCAGGCCAATATAATTTCCCATCACTCTCAAGACACTCAAATGAAGAATGGTTACTTGGGTGAGGTATTGTAGGGCTGTTTATGCCAGTGAATATATACTCTAGGAAGAAGTCACCACCTTCAGGAGACGGGGGGAAACTAAATAGGAAGTTGTTTTTGTATCAATGTCTAATGAACAATCAGACTGAACAGCGCCAACTTTTATTGATGTCTGACTACACAGACATGACGCAGAAATTGAATTCTTACAGTTGTATCATTTTAACCACTTTATTGTTTTTGTGAAAGGGGGCTCCACCCTATCTTCCGGACATATAAATAGAGTTGTTTTGATGAAGAAGAAGTGGTTCAGCGAGTCTAGCCAGTGAGTCGATATGTCTGACAGATCGGGATAGCTCGAGGGTCATTCCCAAGTCTATACTGCTTTTCTTGATCTCAGCCAAGGCAGTGGTGTGGGCATGATAATTGGCATCGCCATCCATCAGCTAGGTCTGCGCAACCCCCGGCCTGCGAGCACCATCGAAGCAGGTGGGGAGCAGAAGGAGCAGCGTGGAGGCACACCACTCCAAGGAGCAGCACGTGCTGGAGCAAGAGAGCAATAGCAGTGAAGAGTGATGTCATCAAGGTCCAGGTTGGTGATTGGAGCGTGGGCAGGTACAGCAGGAGCGGCGAGGACGGGGCGAAGGAGCGGCGAGGTCGGGGCGAAGGAGCAGCGAGAGACTGTAGAGGGACGTGATCAGAGCCTAGGAGAGGCATGAGTTTGGGGCCCAGAAGAGGCGAGGGCCCAGGGGCAGCACGTACCAGCCCACACTGTGATATGTGTGCACACTTGGTCTGTGCAGCAGAACTGGTCTCCAGTCGTCTTGGTTAATCCTTGCTACTGGACCAAGACCTAGCTCTGTCAAGCCCGTGTGGTGGCTGGGGTGCAACGGCCACCAAACGTTAAAAAAAATCCACGCACAGGCATCTTCCACCCTTCAAGATTTAGTTTGGATCTGGAATTTTAGGTCCATCATTGAAACACCTGTGAACTTTTTGATGTGGAAGCAAGTCATCCTCGATTTGAGGGACTGCCTATGATGATGATGATGGGAGAAAATAATTGCCTTGGATTCCCACTCCTGATCACTGCTCGGTGACACCTGCTATAAATCTGCAGCTGTGGATATCGGGTGAGGCTAGGATCGGGTAGCACCCTGCTCCGCTGTTGTCATCACCGTGCGCAGTGACCCGTTTTCACCCGGAACGAAAATTCACTAACACCCCCTAAAGCTGCCCAGGGTGAAGCCAGAAGGCTGTAGGCTGCTCGTGGGACAAAAATTAAAGGGGAGATGGTGATTTTATAATTAAAAAGGCCGATTTAACGGTTGCGGCCTTCTTCCTGTTGGATCACGGGGTCCATGCCACGATCTTGCAGCCCGGCACTCCGCTTGTGTGCCGAGCTGCTGCCATGGCACACCGCTCCCCGGTGGTCCAGAGATGGCCCTGTTTCTCACACGCAGTGTCGGCAGCTTGGCCCTCCTCTTTAATGAAGGAGCGTGCCCTGTCTATGTGGCAGCGCTACACGTCCCACTCCAGCGGAGGAATTCCTGCCTCGCAGATGTTACTGCCCCCCAAACGGGGTGCTCCCCAATTTTGCCCCCATTTTTTGCAAACTGAAAAATAGTGAGTGGAATATTACATAAACCTTTTGGTCCATACCTTTCAGAAGTCGGGCAGTATTAAAGATAATTCAATAAATATTTGCTGCTTTGATATGGAGGGGTTGGAGAGGTTGGAGAAGCACTGTTGCAGCCAAGAAGTGCTTTGCTTCCTCTCCCTCAGAACTATTTACAATATCGGGAGAATTGTTCATCTTTACAATATGGAATTCAGGCACCCCGCCACCCTCACCAATTTCTCCACTTCCGTCGCCATCCAAAGGCAGGACTTCCTTGCCCTGGGATGCATTCCTGCCACCGACTGGGTAGAGATAAAAGTTATTTCCCACAGCTAAGCTAGTTTGTTTCAAAATAAAAACAGAAAATGCTGGAAACACTCAGTAGGCCAGGCAGCAGCTGTGGAGAGAGAAACAGAGTTAATACTTCAGGTCGATGTCCTTTCATCAGAACTGTAAAAGGTTAGAAATGGAACAGGTTTTAAGCAAGTACACAGGCAGGTAAAGGGGGGAGGGGAGGAAGGAACAAAAGGGAAGGTCTGTGATAGGGTGCAAGGCAGGAGAGATTAAGTGACACAAGGGATGATGGTGCAAGACGAAAGGAGTTGGTAATGGACAAGGAAAGAAACGAAAAAATAGGTCTAGAGGAGCTGTAAATGAAAATATTAGAATCACCAGCAACAGATGCCGTCAAAAAAAAGAGCAGAGATTATGATCTGAAATTGTTGAATTCAATGTCGAGTCGGGAAGGCTGTAAACTGCCACTCAGTTCAATGACCTGGCATTGGGGACATTGGTGGGGGCAGTGGAGAGAAGGAGGGATGCACTATTCGCTCCATCTGGGAGAAGGCCAACACTGCAGGTTTTTAGGGCCATGTGGGCAGAGGTGTCCATGGAGGTATCGGCCAGCACCGTGGTCGACAGAACCCCTACACAGTGCCGCAAGTAATTCAACGGCCTCAGTCGGATGGACGAGGTGAGTACATGTTTGCACAACTCTTACATAGCAGCCTCTGAGTGTTTGTCTGTGCACACTCTGCAAACTAACACTTAACCCAACAGGCAACTACCAACCATCTATACCTACTCACAGTCACAGCCTCATTTCACGCCTTGCCTACATGCACACCTATTCAACCACGACAGGCATATCTTCCACATACATAACCAGACCCTTACTCACACAGGTTGCTTTCTTTTGCAGGCCAAGATGGCACATAACAGAAGGGAGCAGCAGCGGACTGGAGTGGGGTGGGGAAGCTGAACTACGCCAGCTGACTGACTTGGAGGAGCGCGTGCTCGAGCTCACTGGCCCCCAGGTGGTGGGTGCCGTGGCCCACTGGGGGCAACAATGGTATCTTTATCCCCTCTTCTCATCCCGCTTCCTCGTTAAATCAGCTCCTCATACTGTCTGCCTCCATTCCTGCCCCTCTGCCCTCACCTTAATGTGACTCTTGCGTCATTTATGCTTTCAATAACTGTGCAGCAGATGAGTAGCTTGTGCCTGAGCCCCCCCAACTGAGTCATGAGGGAGAAGAGGAGGGGGAGGAAGAGGAGGAGCCAAGCACTGCTTCACTGCTTCTCTCACCTGCAGGCAACAGCTCAGCTACTGGTACTACGCAGTCCTCAGAGGTTAGGTTAGTAGAGGGGTTTGTACTGGGTGATGCACCAGGGCCAAACGGGCTGCAGCATGGTCAAGGGGAAAGGGAACCTCTGGGGCCGCAGTCAAATGGAGATCTCACAGTGTCGCAGCAGCCCATCAATCTGTCCTGCAGCAGATTGGTAGGAATGCTGAGGTGCTGCCCCGGGGGAGTGGCACTGCATCAGTGGAGCAGGAGCCTGCTGTCCTCTCTCAGGATGACAGTGTTCCTGATCTCACCACTGCCACTCCACCATTGCACTTGTCGCTGCCTGTCACCCAATCATCCTAGACTGCCGCTGCCCAGCCTGAGGTGGTGCAGTCTACAGCCAGGCCTCCCGGGCCCAGAGCTGGTCGAGGGTGTCCAGCAAAACCATCTGTATCTCTGGCCCTGACACACAGCAGCCTTCCACCTGCCGTGCTGAAGCCACCCAGAACACACTGTGAAGGAGTATTAGAGTAGGTCAACGAAAGAGGGGATATAAGGAAATGCACAAGGGTGAAGAATAAATACACTAATGAGGTACAAAAGCTTGATCAAAGAGCTAGGTTTTAAGGAGTGACTTAAAAGAGAAGAGAGAGGTAGAGAGGCTGAGAGGTTTAGGGAGGGAATTCCAGAGCTTAGGCCGAGGAAGCTGAAGGCACGGCCACCAATGGTGGGGCGATTGGTCACCTTACTTAAGGAAGGATATACTAGCTTTGGAAGGGGTACAGAGACGATTCACTAGGCTGATTCCGGAGATGAGGGGGTTACCTTATGATGATAGATTGAGTAGACTGGGTCTTTACTCGTTGGAATTCAGAAGGATGAGGGGTGATCTTATAGAAACATTTAAAATAATGAAAGGGATAGACAAGATAGAGGCAGAGAGGTTATTTCCACTGGTCGGTGGGACTAGAACTAGGGGGCACAGCCTCAAAATACGGGGGAGCCAATTTAAAACTGAGTTGAGAAGGAATTTATTCTCCCAGAGGGTTGTGAATCTGTGGAATTCTCTGCCCAGGGAAGCAGTTGAGGCTAGCTCATTGAATGTATTCAAATCACAGATAGATAGATTTTTAACCAATAAGGGAATTAAGGGTTATGGGGAGCAGGCGGGTAAGTGGAGCTGAGTCCATGGCCAGATCAGCCATGATCTTGTTGAATGGCGGAGCAGGCTCGAGGGGCTAGATGGCCTACTCCTGTTCCTAATTCTTATGTTCTATGATTAAATCAGGGATACTCAAGAGGCCAGAATTGGAGGAGCCCAGAGATCTCGGAGGGTTGTAGGGCTGGAGGAGGTTACAGATATAGGGAGGGGTGAGGCCATAGAGGGATTTGAACACAAGGATGAGTATTTTAAAATCAAGGCGTTGCCGGAGCAGGATCTGATGTCAGTCAGTAAAAACAGGTATAATCAGTGAACGGGACTTGGTGCGAGTTCATATACAGGCAGCAGAGATTTGGATGAGCCAAGTTTACGGAGGACGGAAGGTGGGAGGCCAGCCAGGAGAACATTGGAATAGTCAAGACTGGAGATAACAAAGATATGTGGAAGAGGATATCAGCAGCAAATGAGCTGAGGCAGGGGTGGAGACGGGCGATATGACGGAACATTTAGGATCAAATGCAATGCTGAGAATCAAATATAACTCATCGCTGTACTTCAGAACTATGCTTCACACCCTTCATTTCTACAGTGAAAGACAGGGGGAGAAATGTAGCAGAAGGAGGTATTATTTAATATTTCTGCTTTGTTATTTCTATCTTCAATTTGACAGTAGGCAATTTCAGCAACAAACACAAAACATGGCATAGGTGTCTGATCAAACAAATTCGTTATTTTTTTCCATCACAACTGGTAAAACACTTGCTATAAGGTTTTCAGGAGCAATTTAATCCTTGAGATAGCAAGATAAGTTTGAAACAAAACAAACTGTAAATCTGCCGTTAGAACGGAAGTGCACAGCAGGTCGATCAGCATCTTAATGTATTGAATGTAGATCCTTCATTAGAACTGGAGAATGGAAGATAAACAAGCCCATTTCTAGGACTAAATAAATTAAAGGGCGGGGGAAGAAGATACAAACAGAAGTCAAGAGTCATACACTTTCTTTTAAATCAGAAAAATAAAAATAATTTTGAAAATGAACATAACAGAGAGGTCAAGGATGACAAATAGGGAAAACACCCCATAATATCACTCACAATGGATGGCATCGGTGGCTTTGATGACACAATCTTGGTGCTGTGGGCAGGATGGAAACTAGATTGAAGGGAACAGAACACGTGATGGGAGAGGTGAGCACAAAGCTGGATTAGATGGTGACAATGTGCTGAAAACCTTAGAAAGAAAAGAGGGGTGATAGATTGAGCAGTAGTTTGAGTCAAGCACAGTTTTTTTGAGGAGGGGTGATGATGACAGCATTGAAGGATGGAGAATCTCCTCCTCACTTCTAATTCTGAAGCAGCACAAATACCTTGGAATTTTTGAAATTTGACGCGTAGCAGCACACACCTAAATTAATACTTTTTTGAGTCCAAAACCACAGAAATATCCTGATGCTCTTGGAATTTTAAATGGTATAATAAAGTGGACTTTACTTCAGGACACCCCTGAGCCACATGGTGTACAGATCAACTGCTGCTAACCTTACTGCAAATTTGAGAGTTCATCATTGTCATAATCTGTTGGCTACATTGAATAAACCTTGGCTAATTTGTCCCCTACCTAGTCGATAAAACTTTGATGAATTACAGTGCTCCAACCTTTGTCTTAGAACCACATAACAATAGAGGTTTGCAAGATGCAAGGGGGCTATTAAGCTGATCATATCTATACTGGCTCTTTGCTAAATCAATTCAAAACTAATCCCACTCCCTTGTCTCTTCTCATAGCCCTATATTTTCCTTTGCTTCAAATAGTTATCTAGTTTTCTCTTAAAAGATGCAATGGTCTCTGCCTCAATTATTCCCTGTGGCAAAATATTCCATGCTCCAACAACTCTGCGTAATGACATTTCTCCAAACTTCTCTCCTTATTTCCTAAGTAACAATTTTAAAATTGATGACCGTTCATCACTATTCCCCTATTCATCCTGTCAAATCCTTTTATAATTTTAAAGCCATCTATTAAAATCTCCTTAGCATTCTCAACTTCAATCATCATAGTCCCAGTCTGTCCTCATAATTATAGTTTTTCATCCCTGATATCATCCTGGCTGAGGTTAGCCAAATCCACACAGAAGACCGATGAACCTTTGTGCTCTGCGTGGTTCAGTAACATCGCAGCTGGTGTATTTACCCACCGAGGCATTACAGGGAGTTATTAGCCTTTTCTGAAACATAATGAAAGTCTTTTATCAACATACTTTATTTAATGTTATGAACCTAAAGATAGATTCTACACATTCATAGATCATAAACACCCTAAACTCCTGAATAGGCTTGCAATATTTGGTTGTATGGGCTGGATTTTCAGCTTTGATGATTTCAGGGCGGTAATGGCGGCGGGGCGGTAAAGTTTTCACCTAAGTCATCAAAATTGGGCAGCTGGGCCCTGAGTCTGGGGTGCAGTGCTAACGGAGGCATTGTACACCTCTGTAGGGCATTATCATGGGAAAATCCTGAGCTAAAGAGCCAGGCCTGGAGCACTCAGAGAGATGCTTGGGGAGAAAAATATACTGAAAGAAACCCACAACAACATTCCCAATACATAGCCCATGCCACCACAACATAAATCGCAAATAACATTAAAAGAAGAAACAATCACACTTACCTTGGGGCTGCTTTACTTACCTCTCGGTATAGGTTGGACCGCCCGATTGCTCAGGCAGTCACAACGGAGCGCGCTGTGGGCGTACGGGAGTCAAAAAGCGCGCCGGTGTCACAACCAGGGGTGTTGCACACCGTGCAGCTCTTCTGGGTGATACTGCTCCACGCCGCCACAAAACCGGCCCCGAAAACCCCGGCGGGGCGCTGGAGGCTGACCACCAGCCCAGAAGACCTCGCCGCCACCATTGCCGCTGCTCCGGGCCAGAAAATGGAGCACTAAAGACCAGAGCATCTGGTGTTGTTGGACATATTTTTAATTTTGAATTTCAAGGTCTATTTAATTCAACAGATAGAATAATACATACCTGTAACCAACTGATGCAAAATGTTGAGCTGCTCACCCAGGAAATCCAGTCAGTGTCAGCATTTACATGAAGGCTCACCAGAAACTGCAGCTTTTCAACAGTTTCTGAATCAGAAAATGGATTGAAGTATATGTTGCACATCTGTCTCCTCATTTCAAGGACATTAAAAACATTTTAAAATCTTTGACTTCAAATAGTGCAAAGTTACATATCCTTAAGTCTTGTGGCAAGGATAACCAGATTATGTCAGGAAGGGACAGAGCATACAAACAAAAGAGTGCACTAACAAATAGGGTCCAGGTAAGAAAAAATAGCGGTAAGACAAATAGGGCTATAGTACAAAATAATGTTAAGATGTCTAATAATGTTAAAAAGACAAATTTAAAAGCAGTGTATCTGAATGCACGAAGCATCTGTAATAATCACTAGGTTGATTCCGGAGATGAGGGGGTTGACTTATGAGGAAAAGTTACATAAGAACATAAGAATTAGGAACAGGAGTAGGCCATCTAGCCCCTCGAGCCTGCTCTGCCATTCAACAAGATCATGGCTGATCTGGCCGTGGACTCAGCTCCACTTACCCGCCCGCTCCCCATAACCCTTAATTCCCTTATTGGTTAAAAGTCTATCTATCTGTGATTTGAATACATTCAATGAGATAGCCTCAACTGCTTCCTTGGGCAGAGAATTCCACAGATTCACAACCCTCTGGGAGAAGAAATTCCTTCTCAACTCGGTTTTAAATTGGCTCCCCCGTATTTTGAAGCTGTGCCCCCTAGTTCTAGTCTCCCCGACCAGTGGAAACAACCTCTCTGCCTCGAAAAGGTTGGGTCTCTACTCATTGGAATTCAGAAGAATGAGAGGTGATCTTATCGAAACGTATAAGATTTCAAGAGGGCTTGACAGGGAGGATGCAGAAAGGATGCTTCCACTGATAGGGGAGATTAGAACTAGAGGGCATAATCTTAGAATAAGGGGTTGCCCATTTAATACTGAGATGAGGAGAAGTTTCTTCTCTCAGAGGGTTGTAAATCTGTGTAGTTCGCCGCCTCAGAGAGCTGTTTAAGCTGGGACATTGAATAAATTTAAGACAGAGACAGACAGTTTCTTAACCGATAAGGGAATAAGGGGTTATGGGGAGCAGGCAGGGAAGTGGACCTGAGTCCATGATCGGATCAACCATGATCGTATTAAATGGCGGAGCAGGCTCGAGAGGCCATATGGACTACTCCTGCTCCTATGTTCTTGTGTTCTTATAAGGTAGACGAATTAACAGCACAAATAGATGTGAACAAATACGATATAGTTGCAATTACGGAGACATGATTGCAGGGTGACCAGGGTTTGGAACTGAATATCCAAGAATGTTCGATCTTTAGGAAGGACAGGCAAAAAGGAAGAGGGGAGGTGTGGCGTTGTTATTAAAGGATGAAATCAGAGCAATAGTGAGAAAGGATACTGGCTCAGAAAATCAAGATGTCGAATCAGATGTTGAATTAGCTGGTGGAACTAAAGAGCACAAGGGGCAGAAAACATTGCTGGGAGTTGTCTATAGGCCTCCAAACAGTAGTGGTACTGTATGGGATGACATCAAACAGGAAATTAGAGATGCATGTAGCAAGGGTACTACAGTAATCATAGGTGACTTTAATCTACATATAGACTGGCCAAACCAAATTAGTAATAATACTGTGGCAGATGAATTCCTGGAGTCTGTACGAGATAATTTTTTAGACCAGAATGTTGAGGAGCCTACTAGGGAACAGGCTATCCTAGATTGGATATTGTGTAATGAGAAAGGGTTAATTAACAGTCTTGTTGTGTGGGGTCCTTTAGGGAAGAGTGACCATAACATGACTGAATTCTTTATTAAGATGGAAAGTGAAGTATTCCAATCCGAAACTAGGGTCCTAAATCTAAACAAAGGAAACTACGAAGGTATGAGGAATGAGTTGGCTATGATAGATTGGGAAGATTCATTAAAAGGCATGACGGTGGATAGGCAATGGTTAATATTTAAGGAACAAATGCATGAATTGCAACAGTTATACATTCCTTTCTGACGTAAAAACACAAAAGGAAAAGTGGCCCAACCATGGTTTACAAAAGAAATTAGGATAGTATTAGATCCAGAGGAGTTATATAAAGTTGCCAGAAAAAGTAGCAAGCCTGAGGATTGGGAGCAGTTTAGAATTCAGCAAAAAAGGACCAAGAGATTGATTAAGAGGGGAAAAATAGAATATGAGAGTAAACATGCAAGGAACATAAAAACTAACTGCAAAAGTTTCTACAAGTACGGAAAAATAAAAAGATTAGTGAAGACAAATGTAGGTCCTTTACAGACAGAAACAGGAGACTTTGTAATGGGGAACAAGGAAATGGCAGAACAATTAAATAAATCAGTTCTGTCTTCACGGAAGAGGACACAAATAACATCCCAGAAATGCTCGGGAACCAAGGATCTAATGAGCAAGAGAAATTAAAGGAAATTATTATTAGTAAGAAAATAGCGCTGGAGAAACTAATGGGACTGAAGGCCGATAAATCCCCAGGGCCTGATAATCTGCATCCCAGAGTAGTCATGGAAATAGGAGATGCATTGGTTGTCATCTTCCAAAATTCTATAGATTATGGAACAGTTCCTGCAGATTGGAGGGTGGCAAATGTAACCCCACTATTTAAAAAAGGAGGGAGAAAGAAAATGGGGAACTACAGATCGGTTAGCCTATCATCAGTATTCGGGAAAATGCTAGTCTATTGTAAAGGATGTGATAACGGCACACTTAGATAATATCAACGGGATTAGACAAAGTCAACATGGATTTATGAAAGGAAAATCATGTTTGACAAACTTACTGGAGTTTTTTGAGGATGTAACTGATAGAATAGATAAGGGAGAACCAGTGGATGTAGTGTATTTGGATTTTCAGAAGGCCTTTGATAAAGTTCCACATAAGAGGTTAGTGTGCAAAATTAAAGCACATAGGATTAGGGATAATGTATTGGCATGGATTGAAAATTCGTTAACTGACAGGAAACAGAGAGTAGGAATAAACAGGTCTTTTTCGGGGTAGCGGGCAGTGACTAGTGAGGTACCACAGGGATCAGTGCTTGGGCCCCAGCTATTCACAATATATATAAATAATTTGGATGTGGGAACCAAATGTAATATTTCCAAGTTTGCTGACGACACAAAACTAGGTGGGATTGTGAGTTGTGAGGAGGATGCAAAGATGCTGCAAGGTGATTTAGATAGGTTGAGTGAGTGGGCAAACACATGGCCAATGCAGTATAATCTGGATAAATGTGAAGTTATCCACTTTGGTAAGAAAAACATAAGGACAAAGTATTATTTAAATGGTGATGACTTGGGAAGTGTTGATGTACAGAGGGACCTGGGTGTCCTTGTACACCAGTCATTGAAAGTAAACATGCAGGTGCAGCAAGCAGTTAGGAAGGCAAGTGGTATGTTGGCCTTCATTGCAAGAATGTCTTACTACAGTTATACAGGGCCTTGGCGAGACTGCACTTGGAGTATTGTGTGCAGTTTTGATCTCCTTACCTAAGAAAGGATATACTTGTCATAGAGGGAGCACAGCGAAGGTTCACCAGACTGATTCCTGGGGTGGCAGGACTGTCATATGAGGAGAGATTAGGTCGACTAGGCCTGTATTCACTAGAGTTTAGAAGAATTAGAGGTGATCTCTTTGAAATTTATAAAATTCTGACTGGACTGGATAGACTGGATACGGGGAGGATGTTTCCCCTGGCTGGGAAGTCTAGAACAAGGGGTCACAATCTCAGGTTACGGGGTAGGAAATTTAGGACTGAGATGAGGAGAAATGTTTTCACTCAGAGGGTGGTGAACTGTGGAATTCTCTACCACAGAAGGCTATGGAGACCAAGTCACTGAATATATTGAAGAGGGAGATAGATAGATTTCTCGAAATAAAAGGCATCAAGGGGTATGGGGAAAAAGCAGGAATATGGTGTTGAGGTAGAGGATCAGCCATGATCATGTTGAATGGCGGTGCAGACTCCAAGGGCCGAATGGCCTACTACTGCTCCTATTTTCTATGTTTCTAAAGACATGTGGAAGGCTTTACAGTACATTTATTTGAGCACCACTGTCTTTGCAAAAGGAAAACCTCTTATGGCTTCACCAGCCTAGCAAATATAAAGTTTAATGCTGCAGCAGCTATTTTTTTGGGAGGTCATATTTCTTCATGCTTTGTAACTTTTCCTTTCCCCCATATCCTTGTGGTTTTCGACCACATACAAAAACACACTTTGTTCTCTACCAAGGGACCAGAGCCAGGTATCTGCAACCAGTTGTTTGAGAATGGTGGGGATGGATCACACTCATTGAAACAGTTTCCCTCAGACAGCCTGGCTGACCTGAGAACATTGCTAAGGAGAAAGACCAGTTGGTTTACTTTCCTCCCGAACCCACCCACACAGCAACTGCAAATGCAAACAGCATTTGAGAAGCTCCATAGCAACGAGAAAAAAAACTGCATTTAGCTGTGGAATAACATCTTGCTGCATTTGTAATAGCCCTAACCTAAAATCAAAAATAGAGAATGAAACACCTAAAAAATAAGCAGATTTCCAAAAAGACAGTGGTTGGAACTGTGCTGCCTGATGCTGCTGCGGCTATTTTAGCAGTAACTGTGTAATTACCACAGGGCTACAACTGAACTCTAAGAATATTACATTTTTTCCAACTTGCTTCCATGAAAAAAGCCATCCAATAGAATGCAACATATTAAAATTAAACAGTTTGGCATCTGAAAATGACCCACTTGACCTTTATTAACAGGCATAGCTCATGCTGCATTTATATTGCAATGGCGTCATCAGTAATAGTGTGACAAATGACACAACACTGCGAAACCAGAGACACAGAAATGGCTTAGGAAGTGGTTTTAAGCAGCTGGAGGCAACCGAGTCGGAGTAGCAACATAAATTAATTGTCATTTTTAAACAATTGCGAGTTCAGTTGGTTTCTTGTTGTCACCAGCACTGTAGAATCTTTCCGACAGTATGCATGGGGCAAAATAGCAACAGGGGGTCCAGCATATTACAGAACCAATTCAAGTAGAAATGGCTCTGTAATATAAATGTAATATTAGTTTTCACTGAAGATAAATGTAGAAAATGCCCTGCACAACTACACCAATGCATAACCGAGCACCAGCTTCATATGTTATTGAGTCAGTCAATTAAATAAAGCAAATGTTATGGTCTCAAACAGCCAAGTTACCTTTAGCTGCTGCACTTGAAATGGCTAGTCTAACATAACCCCAGCTTAAAGTTTCAGAATTAAGAGGAATGCAAACAGTGCCACAGTGAGTTTAAAAGACCATAGGTGAAGATGGCATATAATACAACTCCAGTCACTTGAACACTTAATCAAGACCAATCCTTCAACGTAGTACTACGGGAGTGCTGCACTGTTGGAGATGCCATCTTTCAGATGAAATGTTAAACCAAGGACCTATCTGCCTGCTCACATGGAAATAAAGTATCCCACGGCACAATTTGAAGAAGAGCAGGGGAGTTCTCCTGATATCCTGGCCAACATGTATCCCTCAACCAACACTACTAAAATAGATTATCTAGTCATCTATCTCACTGCTTTGTGGGATCTTGCTGTGTGCAAATTGGCTGCCGTGTTTTCCTCCATTACAACAGTGACTACACTTCCAAAAGTGCATCAATGGCTTTGAAGTGCTCGGAGATGGCATGTGGATGTGAAAGGCACTATAAAAGAAAGCTCTTTATTACACCCAAATGGCAACATTTTTATGAGGAAATCTGGGCGGTTAGTTTCAATTAACTAATTGACCACTTAAGGTATCACGGCTGCACCAATTCTGTACACACTCAGGGCAGGATTTTAACTTGGAGGCAGGTAGGAAGCGGGAGGGCTAGGTTGCAGTTGGGAAACCGGGTTTCCCTCAAGCCCTGTTAAATTTAACAACGGGGCTGATTAACATTTATTTCTCTGTCGTCGTCCCCGCCCCCCCCCCATCCCCCCTCCAAGCTGGCTGTCGGGCGGGTAGGGCTGCAGCACCAGGCTGCAGCAGGGGGGCAGAGAGGAGACATCAGAGGGAGTTTGGGGGTGGGGTGGGGGGGCAGTGGTGGGTGGCAGAAATCTGGGATCAGGGACAGGGGTCATGAGGCCAGGATTGGAGGGTGGTCGTAAAGCCAGGTTCGGGGAGGTTTGGAAGGCCAGGATCGATGCCGGCGGGGTCAGACGTACAGGATTGGAGGCCAGGGAGGGCTGTGGGGTGGAATCATAGGGGAGGTCAGAGGCCTGGGGAGGGCAGGCGGCAGCTTCAAGGGTAGGGGTTGGAAGCCTCTGGGGGAGGTCGGAGGTTTGGCAGGGATAGGTCGGAGGCCTCGGGGGCAGAGGTCGGAGGCCTGGGGGGGCGGAAGGTCTGTCGAAGATCGGAATGGTTGGGGGTGGTCCAATCAAGTTGGCGAGGTAGGGACACTGGATTCAGCAGGTAGGTGGAAAGGCACTTACTTCCTGGATACAGCAGTCCTTGCCTTCCTTTAACTACCAGGTTGCACGAGGCCCACACAAATCTTCTGCCAAAAGTTACAATTAAAATGGAGCTTCAAAATAATACATGCAGCCTCATTATAATATTAAAGTGCCAACCCACCTCCTGGAAGCGGTGGCCATCCACCTCTGTTCAAACCAGAAGTGGGTGGGTTGGAAGTGGGCTGGGGTCAGGATTCAAATTTTTGTACCACTTTAATCTCCCACCTGATCCAAACGCACCTGTTTTTGGGATTAAAATTCCCCCCTCATTGTTCACAGCAGCATCAGATGTTGTTGAATAGCAACCTGAGGTAGAACCTTAAATAAGGCCAATTGTAGCTCTCCTACTGCCTCAGAAGTAGTGAACTCATCACAGAATCAGGAAGCTTAAGGCAATGATTCAATCTTGGGAGTCTGTTAAAATTTAAAATTCCCTTGTGCTTCACTGCAGCTATTTAGGACAACATCGGAATCATTTGTTTGAATTTGTACTGACTACCTCACAACACCAACTGATTACCCCACATAGAATGCTGAAAAACGGTTGCAATTATAATTACAGGCTGAACCTCCCTTATCCAGAACTCCCTTATCTAGAACCATCCCTCGTCCAGAACCATTCCCGGCCACCAGGTGGCGCATGCGCAGAACTCCAACATGAACAAATTGAAGTCCTTCCTCGCTGCCGATTCCCGCAATCACTGGCCTGATCCCACGATCCACCGCCCCCCCATGATCTCTCTGCCCCAAGCCAGCCAGCCCCAACATCATCTTGCTCAGTACCTGTACCATCCAATTTAACGTGACCACCCCTCGTCTGCAAAAATCCCTTATCCAGAACAGGCCAGGTCCCAAGGGTTCCGGATAAGGGAGGTTCAACCTGTACTGACAAATATGTTAATTCAGTTATTTTCCTGGAAATTCAATTGAGGAGTGTTTAGTCCCTTCTCTATATTTGTAGCAGACATGTCACATTCCTGTGGGTCACAATGCCCTTACCGAGTCAGGCAATGATCTAACAAAGGTTTGATATATTCACATATTAATTTGAAAATCTCTGGTTGAGATACTGACACAGGCAAAGGATCACATCACAGGTTGCAGAGAATACAATGTCCTTGCTGCTGAGGAAGATACAATGCATATGCTGCTGAGGAAGATTCAGGTTTACAAAATCTATAAATTTGGAAAAACTTTATAGATAACATCTAAATTAAATGTTCTTAGTAACATACAATTAATTAATGAAGGTAAATAAAAAATAGAAAGTAAATGCTGGATTTCCAAGTCGGATACACTCAGTACCTGTATTGCTGTCCATGCATTAGTGGAAATAATGAGAATCCCATTTCATACAGTTTGATTTTTAATTAGCTCAGCTGTCCCCTGAGAAACATATTCATGCACTTTACCTTTCTCAAAGCCTGCTGAGATTCACCTAGTCTGGTAATCATTTTTAGCAAAAGAAACTATGGGCCCAAGTTTCGGCCTCAGTTGCTCCTGATTTTTCGGAGCAACTGGTGTAGAACGGAGTATCTTAGAAATTCAAATTCTCGGCATTTAGTTTGCTCCAGTTCTAGTCAGTTAGAACAGTTTCACTTTGGAACAGAATTTTTTTTTCAAAAGGGGGCGTGTCCGGCCACTTACGCCTGTTTTCAAAGTTTCGGCAGTGAAAACTTACTCCAAACTAACTTAGAATGGAGTAAGTGAAGATTTTTGTACGCTCGAAAAAACCTTGTCTACACATTAGAAAATCAGGCGTAGGTTACAAATCAGGGGTAGGGAAAGTGGGGGGGGGGATTTAAAGGGAAGTTTACAAACATTAAACATTTCAGTTTTACAAATAAAGAGCCATCGTCAATAATAAATGATAAAAACATCAATAAATCAACCAATAAATCAATCAGCACGGGTCGGGTCGGGTCCGGTCCAGGTGGTGGGGGGGGGGTCGGGAGCATGGGTCGGGTCGGGGGGGGTGGTGGGAGGGAGGTCGGTTCGGTTCGGGTCGGGGGGGAGGGAGGGAGAGGGAGGTCAGGTCGAGTGGGGGGGGGGGGGATTGGGAGCGTGGGTTGGGTCCAGTCCGGGGGGTCGGGTCGGGTCGGGTCCGGGGGGAGGGGAGGAAGCGGGAGTCGAGTCGGGTCAGGAAGAAGCAGGAGCTGGGCGTGGGAGGCAGCCTTATTCGGCCAGGGCTAGGGGCTGTGTGCTTCGGGCCCCTCCCACACAGTTTTGGGCGCCTGGAGCTACTGCACATGTGCGCCCACTGTAGCGCGCATGAGCAGAGGTCCCGGCACTGTTTTCAGCGCAGGGACCTGGCTCCGCCCCCAACTGCTTGTGCTGCGCCGCGCTTGACTCAAGAGGACCAGCAGGGAGGCGGAGACTACGTAAGTTTTTTTAGGCGCACTTTGTGGCGCAAAAAACGGGCGTCCAGGTCGGGGCTGCGCCGTTCTAGGCGCGGCCCGAAACTTGGGCCCTTTATGTTTCGGGGCCCCCAAATTGCTCTTCCTTCCTTCCTTCAGGAAGGCCAACACTTCCGATTGCATCCTCAACAGGGGCTCCCAAAAGCCCCACTTAACTAACAGGAACAATCTGTAGTGCTGTCGGCTTACTTTGCATATCAGAGCTAATAGGCACACACCACTAAAAAACATACATTTATTTTTGGTCACATTAATATAACATTTAACATGAGAATCGTATAAAGTAGTTTAGTTAGCAAATTCACCATGGAAATTGTACTAAGTCACACAGCTGCTGTAAAAAGGTGAGAAACATGTTCAATCTTTGTTGTGGTATCACCATAGTAAAATAATAAACCAACATTTAAGGGGTAATTTTCACTCCACCGGACAGAACAGGAGTTAAATTCCAAGCAGGGTCCTGCTGCGCTCTTCCTGCACTCAGCCATTTTAACTCCAAGGGCTCGGGTGGGAGTTTCAGAGTACATGTAAATCATGGTCTTATGATGTCATTTTTAATGTCCTACAAAGCAGTGTCCGTCATGGACGCTCCCTCAATGAAACCTGATGAACACACAGCAGAGGCCATGTCAGGTAAGTTCAAAACTTACCTTTGTGGAGCCAGAAGGAGCAGACCCATCGCCCACGAACTGCCTTTGAACACCTGTTTTGGATAGGCAAATGGCCCCGCAAAGCAAACTTGGGCTGCTGCAGCCCTGGGCTACTCTCGTCAAGCTGCCTGGTTTGGGCAGATAGCTGACCAGTGCATCTTTACTGAGGGCCATTCATTAAAATGGACCAGGCCTACCACGGCTGGCATCCCGCCAGTTATCCGCCCGGGAATTAAAATTGTTCCTTCAGTGTCCAAGTTCATGCATGGATAAAGGCTAACTAGGAAGGTACTAAAAAACCCCAGTGCCTGTGGAATGGTAATCCAGCAAAAGGTACTGCCTTTCAGAGAGAGACATTTAGAACTGATGCCATGAAAGTCTGGACAATGTGTAAGGTAATGTAGGCAAAAACTCTGGAATCATTTAAAAATGAATGGATGTTGTGAAAGGGGAATTGTAGCATTGTTACATAAGAACATAAGAAATAGGAGCAGGAGTAGGCCATTTGGCCCCTTGAGCCTGCTCCGCCATTCAATAAAATCATGGCTGATCTGAACGTGGCCTCAACTCCACTTCCCTGCACACTCCCCATAACCCTTGACTCCCTTATCATTCAAAAATCTGTCTATTTCCAAGTTAAATATATTCAATGACCCAGCCTCCACAGCTCTCTGCGGTAGAGAATTCCACAGAGTCACGATCCTCAGAGAAGAAATTCCTCCTCATCTCCATTTTAAATGGGTGACCCCTTATTCTGAAACGATGTCCCCTAGCTCTAGATTCCCCCACGCAGGGAAACATCCTCTCTGCATCTACCCTGTCAAGTCCTCTCGGAATTTTATACGTTTCAATAAGATCACCTCTCATTCTTCTAAACACCAATGAGTATAGGCCATACCTGCTTAACCTTTCTTCATAAGTCAACCCCTTCATCTCAGGAATCAACCTAGTGAACTTTCTCTGAACTGCCTCCAATGCAAATATATCCCTCCTTAAATAAGGAGACCAAAACTGTTTGCAGTACTCCAGGTGTGGTCTCACCAATGCCCTGTACAGTTGTAGCAGGACTTCCCTACTTTTATACTCTATCCCCCCAGGCCAACATTCCATTTGCCTTCCTAATTACTTGCTGTACCTGCATGCTAACTTTTTGTATTTCACGTACAAGGACCCCCCTGATCCCTCTGTACTGCAGCATTTTGTAATCTCTCTCCATATAAATAATAATTTGCTTTTTTATTTTTCCTATCAAAGTGCATAACCTCCATCTGCCAATGTTTTGCCCACTCACTTAACCTATCTATATCCCTTTGCAGATTCTTTGTGTCCTCCTCACAACTTGTTTTCCCGCCTATCTTCGTATCATCAGCAAATTTGGCCACAATACACTAGGTCCCTTCATCCAAGTCATTAATATAGATTGTAAATAGTTGAGGCCCCAGCAGCGATCCCTGTGGCACCCCACTAGTTACAGTTTGTCAACCAGAAAATGACCCATTTATCCCAATGCTGTTTTCTGTTAGTTAACCAATCTTCTATCCATGCTAATATATTACCCCCAACCCCATGGGCTCTTATATTATAAAGTAATCTTTTATTTGGCAGCATATTGAATGCCTTCTGGAAATCCAAATCCAAATAAAGTTCCACCCTACTCGTTACATCCTCAAAGAACTCTAGCAAATTTGTTAAACATGATTTCACTTTTATAAAACCATGCTGATTCTACTTGACTGCATAACGATTGTTCTGAATAAGCCAAGCTGGGTTGAATGGTCTTCCTCATCTATATCTAGCTTTGATCTTATGAGGAGGTGATTCAAAAATGGTAAAAATGATGCATTATTACAATGAAGTATTTTATCTCACAGAAGAGTGGTTTGCATTGTCCCCATGGATACACCACAGCACTCAATATGAACACAAATATGGAGCAAGGAGCAAATATATTATATGTAGCAAGGGGGGTCAGTTTCAAATGACATTGGTCTTTTGGACTGAAAGGATTGAATCTGAACTTCCAAAAACAGGTGGGTAGAGATTGTGTCAGAGGTTAAAATGTAAAAAATCTGAAACAGGAACCCTATCCGCCTTGAACCTGCCCACTTCTGGTTTCAACGGAGGCTTAACAAGGGGTGAGTGGTCAATCCAGTCGCGAGAAACGGGTTGCATATTTAAATATTATAATGAGGCTGCTTGCCTTAATTTTAATAGTCATTCTAGTTGTAACTCCATTTCGGCCGGGTTTCCCAGGCCTCGGGAAACCTGTCAGGTACAAAGAGGTAAGAAGGGCTAAATCCATAAGGTAGCCTTTAAAGCACTAATTGTGGGCCAGGACGAGCAGGAGAATTTCCTCCAAGCCCAACAAGCTACCCAGTTAACCTACCACCCCCACATGATCTATCTGCTCCTCCCCCTGACCACCATCGGATCCCACCAACCATCATTTGCTTCCCCTACCCACCATCTGCTCCCGCCCCCTCAATCAGACCCCACGTGATCAGTACCCTCTCGTGATCAGGAAACCTCCCACCCCCTGTGGTTTCTCTCACTGCCCCACTACACCTGCATCTTTGTGACGCAGGCTTTGCGCCCAAAAGATCTCCAGCCTGTCAACCCAGTGGGAACCTGACAGAAACAAATTTAAAGGAGCACTGCAGGACATTCAGGAAACCCGTTCTTCCGGGTATCCTGACTTCACAACAGCTCCCCCCCTTCACCTTCAAGATTATAAAATGAATAAAGGAAACACAGTCCTGAATCTTAACTCAAAAAAGGTGTGGGTTGGGGTCATGTCAGAGGTTAAAATTCAAAAAATCTGAAACTGGAACACAACCCACCTCGAACTCGTCCACTACCGGGTGGGTAGTGAGTGAGTGTGTCAGGGTGGGTGTGTGTAACAGTGAGTGTGAGTGTGTCAGAGTGGGTGTGTGTAACCCAGTGTGAGTGTGTCAGGGTGGGTGTGTGTAACCCAGTGTGAGTGTGTCAGGCTGGGTGTGTGTAACCCAGTGTGAGTGTGTCAGGGTGGATGTGTGTAACCCAGTGTGAGTGTGTCAGGGTGGGTGTGTGTAACAGTGAATGTGAGTGTGTCAGGGTGGGTGTGTGTAACCCAGTGTGAGTGTGTCAGGGTGGATGTGTGTAACCCAGTGTGAGTGTGTCAGAGTGGATGTGTGTAACCCAGTGTGAATGTATCAGGGTGGGTGTGTGTAACAGTGAGTGTGTCAGAGTGGGTGTGTGTAACCCAGTGTGAGTGTATCAGGGTGGGTGTGTGTAACAGTGAGTGTGAGTGTGTCAGGGTGGATGTGTGTAACCCAGTGTGAGTGTATCAGGGTGGGTGTGTGTAACAGTGAGTGTGAGTGTGTCAGGGTGGATGTGTGTAACCCAGTGTGAGTGTGTCAGGGTGGATATGTGTAACCCAGTGTGTCAGGGTGGGTGTGTGTAACAGTGAGTGTGAGTGTGTCAGGGTGGGTGTGTGTAACCCAGTATGAGTGTGTCAGGGTGGATGTGTGTAACCCAGTGTGAGTGTGTCAGAGTGGATGTGTGTAACCCAGTGTGAGTGTGTCAGAGTGGGTGTGTGTAACCCAGTGTGAGTGTATCAGGGTGGGTGTGTGTAACAGTGAGTGTGAGTGTGTCAGGGTGGATGTGTGTAACCCAGTGTGAGTGTATCAGGGTGGGTGTGTGTAACAGTGAGTGTGAGTGTGTCAGGGTGGATGTGTGTAACCCAGTGTGAGTGTGTCAGGGTGGATATGTGTAACCCAGTGTGAGTGTGTCAGGGTGGGTGTGTGTAACAGTGAGTGTGAGTGTGTCAGGGTGGGTGTGTGTAACCCAGTATGAGTGTGTCAGGGTGGATGTGTGTAACCCAGTGTGAGTGTGTCAGAGTGGATGTGTGTAACCCAGTGTGAATGTATCAGGGTGGGTGTGTGTAACAGTGAGTGTGTCAGAGTGGGTGTGTGTAACCCAGTGTGAGTGTATCAGGGTGGGTGTGTGTAACAGTGAGTGTGAGTGTGTCAGGGTGGATGTGTGTAACCCAGTGTGAGTGTGCCAGGGTGGATGTGTGTAACCCAGTGTGAGTGTGTCAGAGTGGATGTGTGTAACCCAGTGTGAGTGTATCAGGATGGGTGTGTGTAACAGTGAGTGTGTCAGAGTGGGTGTGTGTAACCCAGTGTGAGTGTATCAGGGTGGGTGTGTGTAACAGTGAGTGTGAGTGTGTCAGGGTGGGGTGTGTGTAATCCAGTGTGAGTGTGTCAGGGTGGATGTGTGTAACCCAGTGTGAGTGTATCAGGGTGGGTGTGTGTAACAGTGAGTGTGAGTGTGTCAGGGTGGGGTGTGTGTAACCCAGTGTGAATGTGTTAGGGTGGATGTGTGTAACCCAGTGTGAGTGTATCAGGGTGGATGTGTGTAACAGTGAGTGTGAGTGTATCAGGGTGGATGTGTGTAACCCAGTGTGAGTGTGTCAGGGTGGGTGTGTGTAACAGTGAGTGTGAGTGTATCAGGGTGGATGTGTGTAACCCAGTGTGAGTGTATCAGGGTGGATGTGTGTAACCCAGTGTGAGTGTGTCAGGGTGGGTGTGTGTAACAAAGTGTGAGTGTGTCAGGGTGGGTGTGTGTAACAGTGAGTGTGAGTGTGTCAGGGTGGATGTGTGTAACCCAGTGTGAGTGTGTCAGGGTGGATGTGTGTAACAGTGATTGTGAGTGTGTCAGGGTGGATGTGTGTAACCCAGTGTGAGTATGTCAGGGTGGATGTGTGTAACCCAGTGTGAGTGTGTCAGGGTGGATGTATGTAACAGTGAGTGTGAGTGTGTCAGGGTGGATGTGTGTAACCCAGTGTGAGTGTATCAGGGTGGGTGTGTGTAACAGTGAGTGTGAGTGTGTCAGGGTGGATGTGTGTAACCCAGTGTGAGTGTATCAGGGTGGGTGTGTGTAACAGTGAGTGTGAGTGTGTCAGGGTGGATGTGTGTAACAGTGAGTGTGAGTGTGTCAGGGTGGATGTGTGTAACCCAGTGTGAGTGTATCAGGGTGGGTGTGTGTAACAGTGAGTGTGAGTGTGTCAGGGTGGGTCGAGAGGCGGACAACCCATCTGCTCCTGGGAGGAGGGTTGGCCATTTAAATATTTTAACAAGGCTGCCTGCCTTAATTTTAGCAGTCATTCTATTTTTAGCTTGTGTCGGCTGGGTTTCCCAGGCCTCAGGAAACGCGGCAGGTAAAAGGATGCGAGAAGGGCTTAATCCATGAGTTAAGCACTGCTTGTTGGTTAGGAGGAGCAGGATTGTTTCCTCCAAGCCCAGCAAGATACCCAGTAAACCACCCCATGATCTTCTCCACCCACCCCCAACCCCCTACCCCACCACCCACCATCGGAGCCCACCTGCTCCGATCACCATCAGAATCATCGCCCCCACCCCCCGCCCGCAATCAGGACCTTCACCGCTGAGATTGGGAGGCTCCCTCCTCCATGATTGGGATCCTCCCTGCGACCTGTAATACCA
The DNA here is from genome assembly GCF_044704955.1 of Pristiophorus japonicus. Classification (NCBI taxonomy): domain Eukaryota; kingdom Metazoa; phylum Chordata; class Chondrichthyes; family Pristiophoridae; genus Pristiophorus; species Pristiophorus japonicus. The sequence goes on from NC_091982.1 coordinate 219,067,088, forward strand.
CCCCACTAGACCTACTTTATTTCCTCGGCTACTGCCTTGTTCTGCAGGCTTCCCACCTGTCAGGCTGTCTGTGGGCAGGAATTTGACAGAAAAAATATATAAGGGGAACCCTATTCTTCTAGGTTTCCCCGACCTTAAAACAGCCACCTGCACGGAATGCACTTCTGCGTAAAATGCCAGAGTTACTATGACTGCAAATTATCTTGAAGATGAAGTTATTATTGTATTGCCTGAAATGACAGTGAATGATTGCTACTTACTTGAACTATTACAATAAAATGAATTAGACACCTCAACATATTATAGTAATATATCTGCACTTTACAAATACCCATAACATTAAATACATGATTGTAGCAAATTCACTACATCATTGTATTAAATTAACTACAGAAATAGCATTATCAATATGTAATTACAGTCAGCATGATATTAGAATGACAAGTTTCCCAGAAATAAAATCAATATACCACATCTGATCAATATTAAAAACCACACAGTGCCATCAAGATACCAGACCAATTAAACAGTAACTTCACAAACCATCATATGTACACATATTTAACTACAGCAACTAAGTATCTTGAAAATTGTCCTTTTATTCATCTTGTTACATGTCTGTAAAACATCTCCACATGACTGTAATGCATCTCTACAATGTGACAATATTTCATTAACTCATATATATCTGACTGCCCTTTGCGGACGAAGTGGATACTTGTGTGCAGTACACTGATGTGACTGTCACAGGCCAATCACAATAAAACAGATCAACAATCTTTACTATAGCATCAGTGAATATGAAACAGCCATGGACAGTTTGTGAATACGCACACAGTAAATGGCTTTTCACAATTGATCAATTGTTACCAGGTATCTTTTTTAAGTTTGGTGGGCCAAATTGAAAACTAATAGAGATTTAATCAGACAAAACTTCAGCTGTGTTATTTAACCACCATTTATATCGAAAGGACGGAAGCATTAACAAATATTCCTGCTGAAAGGTTCCTGGTGCTTGGCAAATGGCTTTTTTTTCTATTTCATGTATTTTTTACTAGTTAGCTTCCATTTACATTTGATCAGTGCCGTTCTCTGCTGATACTTTATAGAAACATACAGTACACAGTACACATAGCAATGTCAAGTGTTACAATCCATCCCACTAACAGAGAGGAGAGCAAGGGTAATTAATGCACTTTGCCTTGGAGAAAGCATATTACTCCCCATTGTTTTCCACAGGGAAATAAAGAGATGGCACATAGTGCATTGAATGCTGCTTCACGTTACACACATCATATCCCAAGTACAATCGGATGAGTTTTTAAAATTTGCCAATAGGCTTGTTACTGTACTTGGACTCCTAAGACACACTAGAATGATCTGTCACCAAATCTCTGACATGCCTTCATTTCCAAAGCATTATAAAGCGCTGTAATCAGCTGCATTAGTATTCCAAGCTGGTCTCTTGTTTGCATGGTTAGCCAAACATGAATATTCAAATAGGATCCAATTACTGGAGCCAATTACAGCCTAATCTCCACATCCTCAACCAGTGAGCCTTTGAAAAATGTGTAAATTTTTTTGCGAATACAAATCTATTAATGCTGAGGAACCGCAGGCAATCCCTCAGCAACAAACAACTGAAGTGCTATCAAACTTCACCTGAGAATGGAACAGTTGCTTTATCAGTAATTCAACTTTACCATTGCCTCTTTAATAAGAAAATTGTGGTGGAAAGGCAGACAAATCAGTGGGGGAGAGGGGAATCAATAATCAATAAGCCTCCTCCAGCATCCCACAAACTGCAAACAGACAAATGGACACATCTTTCATATTTAAAAAAAGCTGGTCACTCAGATAGTGTGTTGGCTGCCATATGTCCTTTATTCATTCCAACTCTCAGCAAAGCCACTGTATGTGATAGAAAATTAGAAGTGTAACTGATGACTGCGTTTTACTTAAAAGTTTAACTAATTACAAAAAACAACATTCCTGTTGATTTGCAAGCAACATGTATGGCACAGGGTCAAATCTGTATTGTTAAATATAATTTTTCCCATTCTCTCATCTTTTGAAGGCATTGACTGCTTGCTGGAATACAGTTCATTCTCTCGGGTCACCCTGTGGTACTTTGACAAGATGATAATTATTCATGTGCGAGCTTCAATAGCAAATACCAGCAGTTTATTTGGCACTGGGATCATCACCGAATAGCCACATATACACACTTCCAGTAAGATCTGGTTGGTAACAATCAGGAAGAGGAATTATGGCCAATTTTTCTATCCCTAACCCGAGGTGTTGAGGCTAATTGCAGCACTGAGATCATATTACTCAGCACAGACCTTGGGACTGTATGCATCAGCTACTCACTGGATAAGCTCACTGAGCCATTAGGAGAATTCTTTGACATTATTGTACTGGTCCAAAAATATCATCGTCACCCTGTTAACGGCTTCTATTCTATGAATCTCAAAACTGGTCATCAGTGGCTTTCCTCAGTCAGTAGTGGTCATCAATGTTCCCTCTTAGTTTTTCTTTGGTGCAGGTTCCTTTAAGTGACTGCACGCCCATTCAAATTTTCATACATGCGGGATTTCTCCCATCTAAAAGCTGTGAGCGGCCAGCGCGCGATCTCCAGCTTAGTGGGAACGTTGGTGGTCATGTTGTCAAAATACTGAAGGAGAATGGGCCATCAAAACATGGTCTTTTCCTGTGATTTCTGTGCAACTTTTAAATCTCTGCCATGCCAGCCCAGGGAGAAGACTTCACACACATAAAGGGATAGCAAGTACTTAAGTACGTTACTTCAGGCTAGACTCACATGCTTACACTCTCTTCCTTCCTGGCTCAGCATCCATTTTTATTCCACCTATTTGTGAAGCACCTTTCAACCTTTCTTTACATTTAAAATCACTATATAAATAAAAGTTGTTTAAGTAATAGCTTAAATAAAATATATTTGGTCCTCCATATAGTGATATGGACACACTCCAGAATTTGAGGTTGGACAGGTCATGCAGCTGTGCTGCAGATGTGTGTTTGGAGGGAAGGGAAGTACTGTCTAAATTTAAAAAAAATAAGTAGCTCAAGTAAAACTCAACATTTAATTTTTTTTAAACTAAACTCCAGGTTCAAGATAATATGCAGTTTGTTTTAAGGGCCTATTCCTACTGTATCAAATATTTGACATTTATTTTTTATAACAGCAGGATATCAATGAAACAGCTTCATAAAGAACTACACATTGGAAACATTTATCAAAAGCCAACAGCAATCAGGAATAAAGAGATAGTTTTGCTTATACTGCCAAAAGAGACCATGAAAATCCATAGGCTGTTAATGGCCAGGTTCTATGATTGCTTAGAATAGCCAGAATGAAAGCGAAACCCCCAACAAGGGTGATATTGATTCAATGTTAAAAAGAAAAGATTTGGATTTATATAGTGCTTTTCCACTGGACATCTCAAAATGCTTTACACATAATGGAGTACTTTTGGGGTGTAGTCACTGTTGTAATGTAGGAAACATGCCAATTTGTGCACAAGCAAGCTCCCACAAACAGCAATATGATAATGACCAGATAATATGTTTTTGTGATGTTGATTGAGGGATATATATTGGCCAGGACACCGAGGATAACTCCCCTGCTCTTCTTCAAAATAGTGCCATGGGATCTTTTACGTCCACTGAAATATGGCACCTCCAACAGTGCAGGACTCCCTCAGCACTGCACTGGAGTGTCAGCCTAGATTTTTTTTGAGCAATCTGGAGCGGGATTTGAACCCACAATCTTCTGACTCAGAGTGCTAGCCACAGAGCCACGGCTGACATTTAAGTAAGTATTAAGTATTTAACAGAATAAATTATTTCAAACCGGAAATATGCCAAAGACAAAGTATATACATTACTAATCAGAAAAAGCCAGAGTACATCCAAATTTTGGTCTCACAGCAGACACATTATGGAGAAAAAGGGTCAGAAATTTCTGAATGAGCAAATAAACAGTAACTAAAATTTGTAGTCTAGGAGCATTCTGAGTTTATCCAGTGAATAACTGAGCTATAGAGACCAGGATGATCTCAGAAGGTGCAGCAGGAGGATTGCTATATTGGTCTTGGTGCCTTGGTTAGCCATGGTTCTCACTCCTAATCATTGTCCAGTGCCCCCACTTCTGGAAGTGCTCATGTACAGAAATTGGATTCTGCTATGATGCTCATGTTGATCAATTAATCTGCTGGGTTTGTATGTAAAGAATAGGGAAAGGTACATGAGGATGATTGATAAACTCATAACTGTACCCCTGCAGAGAGTCAAGACATGTACGAGAGAAAACTAGCAAATAAAATTGGTAAGAAAAGATCACTTAAAAAAAAGTCTAGTTAACTGAGCATCAGACTCCTTTAGCTGTAACTTAGACTATAACTCTTCCCAGCATTTCCAGAGGCCATACCTTGTTTTCAAGGGATCTGTGGTCCCTTGCTCAGGCTGTTAATGGCTGCTCCTAGTAACTGCTTAACAAATTCAAATCTTTATAAACTTGTTTCATTCATACCCTGAATTAATCAAAAATAAATATCAGCCATCAGACACCTCAGGAACTTAGTCTGTAGTAACCATTTATTATTGAAAGCCCAGAGTCCTCCTTTAGTAGAGAAATATAAAGTGTGCTGAATTGAATTGAAAGCAATTGCTTTCTATTCATGCGCTCATCAGTCAGCATGTCAATCACTGAGCCACACATCCTTATCATCTTTTTAAAAAAAACAATAACCATCTTTTAAAAAAAAAATAACCCAAAATATAAACTGCACAAGTTTAGGTTTCTCCTGTGATCGCTTTGAGCAAATTTAAATTTGCTGGGTTTGGCTTCTGATTCAAAGGAAATAAAGTTAATTTTCCTTTAGAAAAAACATAACATTAAATCAGGATTTTCATGGTTGGGATGGTGGCTGGGGATGGGTAGGGGGATAGGGGGAGTGGAGGCAGGAGGCAAACTCTTACTGTCAAATGCATACTGCTAGAAAATGTATCTTTGTGGGCATCATGTGACTTCAGCAGCAATACCCTCAATGGTCAAATGGCTCGTCAACACTTCGGGGGTGATGTTCCGAGTTGTCTCTACCAGCAGCACATATTGGTGAATCGCAAGCTGCTGCCCATGATTTTCCACTCAGTAAAATGAATGGATGGAAAATCGTGGGCAGCACAGGTTCAATTTCCTGATATGCTGTGGTGGTGAGCGAGGCTCCCTGCCGGCAACACGGACTCAGAAGAATCCATTCTTTACTGTCGAGATTCACATCTGAATAATATCCATTGGGGAAAAGTACTAAAAGTTTCCAGCACTCAAGTAATTGGACCTCAGCATCAGTCACTGCCTTCAGGAACAGAAGAAAGAAAGGGGAAGGAGCAGCAAGATAAAAATCCTGCTGTGTTTGCATGTATTAACATCAATCCATGTTGGAGAGTTAAAACCACACAGCTTGTTATCCTTTGTGGAGATTTACAGGATTTAAATGGTTCTGAAAAATCGAGTTCAATTCCTCCAAACCTATATTTTCAGTAGGTGTAGAACCCCATGAAACAGTCCATTATAGGTCTGGTGGTGCCTTCTGAAGAAGCTGCTGTTCTTGCTGGACTGCTAACATTTTGAAAATACTTTTGTGTCATTGCAGTGTACAATTTTTTTACAAAATTTATTGTTCTTGTGTAGCAACTGAGCTTTAAAGGGCACTTCCTTTAGTTGTGAAACATGTAATGATGTAATTCATATTAAATGCACTGCTGTGAGAAATTTATGTATGATTCTTCTCCCTTTGTAAATTTTTTTTTTACCGAAGTACAATTTCATGAAGAAAATGTCATTCTAATAATAAATCCCATTAAATTGAAAATATCAATCTTAAAATATTATTTACACACATTATATATACATAATCTTGCTGTGCTGAGGAAGCTTTGTCTATTGAACACTTCTGAGCATTTTCCACAGGCATAAAACTTTTTTAATGATTATTGTGGCGTTTCATGAAAGGATGATTGGCAATTTTTTCCCACTTTTTGCTTACATTATAGCCCTGATTTTGCAATAATGATAAAAATGGAATTCAGCTGACCAATGGTGCAATCAGCATCAGTCACTGTTTTCAGAATAAAAGGAAGAAAGGGAAAGGAGTAGCAAGATAAAAATCCTGCTGTGCTTGTATGTATTAACACCAATCCATGTTGGAGAGTTAAAACCATATAGCAGTACCTTTGTTTGATTTTACAGGATTTCAGATGCTTCTCAAAAACTTGACCGGTTCCTCCAAACATATTTTCAGTAAGTGTCAAACCTACTGACTGCATCAGCAACTCAGAGAGATCACACTACAGTGCCTTGCCCTCATTTTAAGATAGTCCATCTCAACATTAAAGGGAGAGTTGCAGTGTTGACAGAAAATTTGACTGATGTTCATAATGGTCAGATTCCACCTAAATATTAAATGAGTGCAAAGCTTTTCTGTTTGTGTAGGCCAAGTGGTTGATATGAAGAGCACTGATGCTCAAATGGATGCAATCTACAATGCCATACACTCGAGATAACTTGTCATCCTGTGCAACTGATGAGAATTTTCTAAAGGAAAAATGATCAAGTTTTGCTCCTTGCAAACATAGGGAGTCACTTGCTTAATATAGGTGTGCAGTGCAGGGCAGATTGCCAGATGTGACAGATGCTTCCTACGGATTAGAAAACTGAGGTGCATGAAAGCTTCATACTGTAGTAAGAAACATAGAAACATAGAAAATAGGTGCAGGAGCAGGCCATTCAGCCCTTCTAGCCTGCACCGCCATTCAATGAGTTCATGGCTGAACATGAAACTTCAGTACCCCCTTCCTGCTTTCTCGCCATAACCCTTGATCCCCCGAGTAGTAAGGACTTCATCTAACTCCCTTTTGAATATATTTAGTGAATTGGCCTCAACTACTTTCTGTGGTAGAGAATTCCACAGGTTCATCACTCTCTGGGTGAATAAGTTTCTCCTCATCTCGGTCCTAAATGGCTTACCCCTTATCCTTAGACTGTGACCCCTGGTTCTGGACTTCCCCAACATTGGGAACATTCTTCCTGCATCTAACCTGTCTAAACCCGTCAGAATTTTAAACGTTTCCATGAGGTCCCCTCTCATTCTTCTGAACTCCAGTGAATACAAGCCCAGTTGATCCAGTCTTTCTTGATAGGTCAGTCCCGCCATCCCGGGAATCAGTCTGGTGAATCTTCGCTGCACTCCCTCAATAGCAAGAATGTCCTTCCTCAAGTTAGGAGACCAAAACTGTACACAATACTCCAGGTGTGGCCTCACCAAGGCCCTGTACAACTGTAGCAACACCTCCCTGCCCCTGTATTCAAATCCCCTCGCTATGAAGGCCAACATGCCACTTGCTTTCTTAACCGCCTGCTGTACCTGCATGCTAACCTTCAATGACTGATGTACCATGACACCCAGGTCTCGTTGCACCTTCCCTTTTCCTAATCTGTACCTTGCCTTCCATGCAAACGGACATCATTTATTTTTATTTGTTCCGGGATGTGAGTGTCACTGGCAGGGCCAGCATTTATTGCCCATCTCTAATTGCCCTTGAGAAGGTGATGGTGAGCCATCTTCTTGAACCACTGCAATCCTTGTGATGGAGGTAGTCCAACAGAGCTGATAGGAAGGGAGTTCCAGGATAACGATGAAGGAACGGCGATATATTTCCATCAGGATGGAGTGTAACTTGAAGGGGAACTTGGAGGAGATGGTGTTCCCATGTGACTGGGGCCCTTGTTCTTCTAGGCGGTAGAGATCATGGGTTTGTGAGGTACTCCCGAAGAATCCTTAGTGAGTTGCTGCAATGCATCTTGTAGATGGTACACAGTGCAGCCACGGTGTGCCGGTGGTGGAGGGAGTGAATGTTTAAGTTGGTGGATGTCCAGGATGGCTTGAGCTTCTTACATAGAAACATAGAAAATAGGTGCAGGAGCAGGCCATTCAGCCCTGCTAGCCTGCACCGCCATTCAATGAGTTCATGGCTGAACATGAAACTTCAGTACCCCCTTCCTGCTTTCTCGCCATACCCCTTGATCCCCCGAGTAGTAAGGACTTCATCTAACTCGCTTTTGAATATATTTAGTGAATTGGCTCAACAACTTTCTGTGGTAGAGAATTCCACAGGTTCACCACTCTCTGGGTGAAGAAGTTTCTCCTCATCTCGGTCCTAAATGGCTTACCCCTTATCCTTAGACTGTGACCCCTGGTTCTGGACTTCCTCAACATTGGGAACATTCTTCCTGCATCTAACCTGTCTAAACCCGTCAGAATTTTAAACGTTTCTATGAGGTCCCCTCTCATTCTTCTGAACTCCAGTGAATACAAGCCCAGTTGATCCAGTCTTTCTTGATATGTCAGTCCCGCCATCCCAGGAATCAGTCTGGTGAATCTTCGCTGCACTCCGTCAATAGCAAGAATGTCCTTCCTCAAGTTAGGAGACCAAAACTGTACACAATACTCCAGGTGTGGCCTCACCAAGGCCCTGTACAACTGTAGCAACACCTCCCTGCCCCTGTACTCAAATCCCCTCGCTATGAAGGCCAACATGCCATTTGCTTTCTTAACCGCCTGCTGTACCTGCATGCCAACCTTCAATGACTGATGTACCATGACACCCAGGTCTCGTTGCACATTCCCTTTTCCTAATCTGTCACCATTCAGATAATAGTCTGTCTCTCTGTTTTTACCACCAAAGTGGATAACCTCACATTTATCCACATTATACTTCATCTGCCATTCATTTGCCCACTCACCTAACCTATCCAAGTCACTCTGCAGCCTCATAGCATCCTCCTCGCAGCTCACACTGCCACCCAACTTAGTGTCATCCGCAAATTTGGAGATACTACATTTAATCCCCTCGTCTAAATCATTAATGTACAATGTAAACAGCTGGGGCCCCAGCACAGAACCTTGCGGTACCCCACTAGTCACTGCCTGCCATTCTGAAAAGTACCCATTTACTCCTACTCTTTGCTTCCTGTCTGACAACCAGTTCTCAATCCACGTCAGCACACTACCCCCAATCCCATGTGCTTTAACTTTGCACATTAATCTCTTGTGTGGGACCTTGTCGACAGCCTTCTGAAAGTCCAAATATACCACATCAACTGGTTCTCCTTTGTCCACTTTACTGGAAACATCCTCAAAAAATTCCAGAAGATTTGTTAAGCATGATTTCCCTTTCACAAATCCATGCTGACTTGGACCTATCATGTCACCATTTTCCAAATGCGCTGCTATGACATCCTTAATAATTGATTCCATCATTTTACCCAATACTGAGGTCAGGCTGACCGGTCTATAATTCCCTGTTTTCTCTCTCTCTCCTTTTTTAAAAAGTGGGGTTACATTGGCTACCCTCCACTCGATAGGAACTGATCCAGAGTCAATGGAATGTTGGAAAATGACTGTCAATGCATCCGCTATTTCCAAGGCCACCTCCTTAAGTACTCTGGGATACAGTCCATCAGGCCCTGGGGATTTATCGGCCTTCAATCCCATCAATTTCCCCAACACAATTTCCAGACTAATAAAGATTTCCCTCAGTTCCTCCTCCTTACTAGACCCTCTGACCCCTTTTATAACTGGAAGGTTGTTTGTGTCCTCCTTAGTGAATACCGAACCAAAGTACTTGTTCAATTGGTCTGCCATTTCTTTGTTCCCCGTTATGACTTCCCCTGATTCTGACTGCAGGGGACCTACGTTTGTCTTTACTAACCTTTTTTTCTTTACATACCTATAGAAACTTTTGCAATCTGCCTTAATGTTCCCTGCAAGCTTCTTCTCGTACTCCATTTTCCCTGCCCTAATCAAACCCTTTGTCCTCCTCTGCTGAGTTCTAAATTTCTCCCAATCCCCGGGTTCGCTGCTATTTCTGGCCAATTTGTATGCCACTTCCTTGGCTTTAATACTATCCCTAATTTCCCTAGATAGCCACGGTTGAGCCACCTTCCCTTTTTTATTTTTACGCCAGACAGGAATGTACAATTGTTGTAATTCATCCATGCGGTCTCTAAATGTCTGCCATTGCCCATCCACAGTCAACCCCTTAAGTATCATTCGCCAATCTATCCTAGCCAATTCACGCCTCATACCTTCAAAGTTACCCTTCTTTAAGTTCTGGACCATGGTCTCTGAATTAACTGTTTCATTCTCCATCCTAATGCAGAATTCCACCATATTATGGTCACTCTTCCCCAAGGGGCCTCGCACAATGAGATTGCTAATTAATCCTCTCTCATTACACAACACCCAGTCTAAGATGGCCTCCCCCCTCGTTGGTTCCTCGACATATTGGTCTAGAAAACCATCTCTTATGCACTCCAGGAAATCCTCCTCCACCATATTGCTTCCAGTTTGGCTAGCCCAATCTATGTGCATATTAAAGTCACCCATTATAACTGCTGCACCTTTATTGCATGCACCCCTAATTTCCTGTTTGATGCTCTCCCCAACATCACTACTACTGTTTGGAGGTCTGTACACAACTCCCACTAACGTTTTTTTGCCCTTTGGTGTTCTGCAGCTCTACCCATATAGATTCCACATCATCCAAGCTAATGTCTTTCCGACCTATTGCATTAATCTCCTCTTTAACCAGCAATGCTACCCCACCTCCTTTTCCTTTTATTCTATCCTTCCTGAATGTTGAATACCCCTTGATGTTGAGTTCCCAGCCCTGATCATCCTGGAGCCACGTCTCCGTAATCCCAATCACATCATATTTGTTAACATCTATTTGCACAGTTAATTCATCCACCTTATTGCGGATACTCCTTGCATTAAGACACAAAACCTTCAGGCTTGTTTTTTTAACACCCTTTGTCCTTTTAGAATTTTGCTGTACAGTGGCCCTTTTTGTTCTTTGCCTTGGGTTTCTCTGCCCTCCACTTTTCCTCATCTCCTTTCTGTCTTTTGCTTTTGCCTCCTTTTTGTCTCCCTCTGTCTCCCTGCATTGGTTCCCATCCCCCTGCCATATTAGTTTAACTCCTCCCCAACAGCACTAGCAAACACTCCCCCTAGGACATTAGTTCCGGTCCTGCCCAGGTGCAGACCGTCCGGTTTGTACTGGTCCCACCTCCCCCAGAACTGGTTCCAATGCCTCAGGAATTTGAATCCCTCCCTGCTGCACACTGCTCAAGCCACGTATTCATCTGCGCTATCCTGCGATTCCTACTCTGACTAGTACGTGGCACTGGTAGCAATCCCGAGATTACTACCTTTGAGGTCCTACTTTTTAATTGAGCTCGTAGCTCCTTAAATTCGTTTCGTAGGATCTCATCCCTTTTTTTACCTATGTCGTTGGTACCAATGTGCACCACGACAACTGGCTGTTCTCCCTCCCATTTCAAAATGTCCTGCACCCGCTCCGAGACATCCTTGACCCTTGCACCAGGGAGGCAACATACCATCCTGGAGTCTCGGTTGCGGCCGCAGAAACACCTATCTATTCCCCTCACCATTGAATCCCCTGTCACTATCGCGCTCCCACTCTTTTTCCTGCTCTCCTGTGCAGCAGAGCCAGCCACGGTGCCATGAACTTGGCTGCTGCTGCCCTCCCCTGATGAGTCATCCCCCCCAACAGTACTCAAAGCGGTGTATCTGTTTTGCAGGGGGATGACCACAGGGGACCCCTGCACTACCTTCCTTGCACTACTCTTCCTGCTGGTCTTCCATTCCCTATCTGGCTGTGGACCCTTCTCCTGCGGTAAGACCAACTCACTACACGTGATACTCACGTCATTCTCAGCATCGTGGATGCTCCAGAGTGAATCCACCCTCAGCTCCAATTCCGCAACGCGGACCGTCAGGAGCTCGAGGCGGATACACTTCCCGCACACGTAGTCAGGACACCGGAAGTGTCCCTGAGTTCCCACATGGTACAGGAGGAGCATAACACCCGACCGAGCTCTCCTGCCATGACTTAACCCTTAGATACACTTAAATTGGCAACAACAATGTTAAAAGTTACTGACTGATATAAAAAAGAAAAAGAAAAACTACTCACCAATCACCAGCCAATCACTTACCCCCTAGGCTGTGACGTCACCTTTCTGTTTCTTTCTCCTTCTTTTTTGCCTTCTCCTTGTAGCTGCACAAGTACGCCTTTTGTAGGCCTCTGCTAATCCCCGGACTCACGCCTCAGCGACCACGAACTCCCGCTGCCTCTCGCGGCCTTTTGTAGGCCTCTGCTGATCCCCGGACTCATGCCTCAGCGACCACGAACTCCCGCTGCCTCTCGCGGCCTTTTATAGGCCTCTGCTGATCCCCGGACTCACGCCTCAGCGACCACGAACTCCCGCTGCCTCTCGCGGCCTTTTATAGGCCTCTGCTGATCCCTGGACTCACGCCTCAGCGACCACGAACTCCCGCTGCCTCTCGCGGCCTTTTATAGGCCTCTGCTGATCCCCGGACTCACGCCACAGCGACCACGAACTCCCGTTGCCTCTCGCGGCCTTTTATAGGCCTCTGCTGATCCCCGGACTCACGCCTCAGCGACCACGAACTCCCACTGCCTCTCGCGGCCTTTTATAGGCCTCTGCTGATCCCTGGACTCACGCCTCAGCGACCACGAACTCCCGCTGCCTCTCGCGGCCTTTTATAGGCCTCTGCTGATCCCCGGACTCACGCCTCAGCGACCACGAACTCCCGTTGCCTCTCGCGGCCTTTTATAGGCCTCTGCTGATCCCCGGACTCACGCCTCAGCGACCAGGAACTCCCGACGCCTCTCGCGGCCTTTTATAGGCCTCTGCTGATCCCCGGACTCACGCCTCAGCGACCACGAACTCCCGCTGCCTCTCGCAGCCTTTTATAGGCCTCTGCTGATCCCCGGACTCACGCCTCAGCGACCACGAACTCCCGCTGCCTCTCGCAGCCTTTTATAGGCCTCTGCTGATCCCCGGACTCACGCCTGACCAACGAACTCCCAACGCCTCTCGCGGCCTTTTATAGGCCTCTGCTGATCCCCGGACTCACGCCTCAGCGACCACCTTGAGTGTTGTTGGAGCTGCACTCATCCAGGCAAGTAAAGAGTATTCCATCATACTCCTGACTTGCTTCTTGTAGATGGTGGAAAGGCTTTGGGGAATCAGGAGGTGAGACACTCGGTGCAGAATACCCAGCCTCTGACCCGCTCTTGTTGCCACAATATTGATGTGGCTGGTCCAGTTAAGTTTCTGGTCAATGGTGGCCCCCCAGAATGTTGATGGTTGGGGATTCGGCAATGGTAATAAACATAAGAACATAAGAATTAGGAACAAGAGTAGGCCATCTAGCCCCTGGAGCCTGCTCCGCCACTCAACAAGATCATGGCTGATCTGGCCGTGGACTCAGCTCCACTTACCCACCCGCTCCCCATAACCCTTAATTCCCTTATTGGTTAAAAATCTATCTATCTGTGATTTGAACACATTCAACGAGCTAGCCTCAACTGCTTCCCTGGGCAGAGAATTCCACAGATTCACAACCCTCTGGGAGAAGAAATTCCTTCTCAACTCAGTTTTAAATTGGCTCCCCCGTATTTTGAGGCTGTGCCCCTTAGTTCTAGTCTCCCCGACCAGTGGAAACAACCTCTCTGCCTCGATCTTGACTATCCCTTTCATGATTTTAAATGTTTCTATAAGATCACCCCTCATCCTTCTGAACTCCAACGAGTAAAGACCCAGTCTACTCAATCTATCATCATAAGGTAACCCCCTCATCTCCGGAATCAGCCTAGTGAATCATCTCTGTACCCCCTCCAAAGCTAGTATATCCTTCCTTAAGTAATGCCATTGAATGTCAAGGGAGGTGGTTACACTCTCACTTGTTGGAGGTAGTCATTGCTTGGCACTTGTATGCACGAATGTTACTTGCCACTGTTCAGCCCAAGCCTGAAAGCCCCCCAGGTCTTGTTGCATGCGGGCATGGACTGCTTTATTTTCTGAAGAGTTGCAAATGGAACTGAACACTGTGCAATCATCAGTGAACATCCCCACTTCTGACCTTTTGGAGGGAAGGTAATTGATTTCAATTTTACTAGGGCGCCTTGATGCCACACTCGGTCAAATGTTGCCTTGATATCAAGGGCAGTCACTCTCACCTCACCTCTGGAATTCAGTTCATTTTGTCCATATTTGGACCAAGGCTGTAATGAGGTCTGGAGCTGAGTGGTCCTGGCCGAACCCAAAGTGAGCATCGGTGAGCAGGTTATTGGTGAGTCATAGGTGGTCCCTCGTATCGAGGATAACTTGCTTCCACACCAAAAAGGAATGAGTTCTCAGGTCTTTCAATGAAGGACCGAATATTCCAGGTCCCGAACTACATGTTGAAAGGTGGAAAATGCCTGTATGTGGATTTTTTTTAATGTGTGGTGCCCGTTACACACCAGCCACCACATGGGCCTGATAGAGCTAGGTCTAGGTCCTAATGGCAAGGATTAACCAAGATGACTGGAGACCAGCTCTGCTGCACGGACCTAAAGCACACACATATTGCAGTGTGGGTTGGCCCGTGTGCCCCTGGGCCCTCACCTCTTCTGGGCCCCGAACTTGCGCCTCTCCTGGGCCCCGAACACGTCACTCAGCGATCACTCGGCGCTCTGCAACCCAAGCTCGCCGCTCCTGCTGTACCTGCCCACGCTCCAATCAGTGACCTGGACCTTGGTGACATCCAATCTAGTCGCCCTTTTCACAGCCTCCTGCAAGGCCATGAAGGCCGAGCTCTGGAAACGCAGGTTGGTCTTGACGTCCTGAACGATCTCCTGCATCAGGCACTGGAAGGGCAGCTTGCAACTCAGCAGCTCGCTGGATTTCTGGTCGCGGCGGATCTCCCTCAAAGCCACAGTGCTGGATCTGTAGCGATGAGGCTTCTTCACTCTGTCCATGGCTGGAACGCTCTTCCGGGCCACTTTGTGAGGTGCTTTCCTCCGGTCGATTTGCGCGGATCAGCACAATCAGATGTCAGCACAATCTGGGACACATGGCCTGTTAATGCAGAGCCTTTATTGGTGAGTAAGTGCCGCTTGATAGCAGTGTCGACAATACCTTCCATCACTTAGCTGATGACTGAAAGCAGACTGATGGGGTGGTAATTGGCTGGACTGGATTTGTCCTGTATTATGTGGACAGGACATACCTGGGCAGTTTTTCACATTGTCGGGTAGATTCCAGTGTTGTAGCTGCACTGGAACAGCTTGGCTAGAGGTGTGGCGAGTTCTGGAGTACAGGTCTTCACCACGACTGCCGGGATGTTGCCCATAGTCTTTGCTGTATCCAGTGTGCTCAGTCGTTTCTTGCTAGCTTGTGGAGTGAATTAAATTGGCTGAAGACTGGCTATGTCCTGTAGCGATGAGTCTTCTTCCAGACAGGTATGTCCTGTCCAGAAAAAACAGGTCAAATCCAATCCGGCCAATTACCGCCTCATCAGTCTACTCTCAATCATCAGCAAAGTGATGGAAGGTGTCATTGACAGTGCTATCAAGTGGCACTTACTCACCAATAACCTGCTCAATGATGCTTGGGTTCCACCAGGATCACTTGGCTCCAGACCTCATTACAGCCTTGGTCCAAACATGAACAAAAGAGTTAAATTCCAGAGGTGAGGCGAGAGTGACTGCCCTTGACATCGAGGCAGCATTTGACCAAGTGTGGCATCAAGGAGCTCTAGTAAAACTGAAATCAATGGGAATCAGGGGGAAAAATCTCCATTAGCTGGAGTCATACCTAGCACAATGGAAGATGGTTGTGGTTGTTGGAGGTCAATCATCCCAGCCCCAGGACATCACTGTAGGAGTTCCTCAGGGCAGTGTCCTAGGCCCAACTATCTTCAGCTGCTTCATCAGTGACCTTCCCTCGATTATGTCAGAAATGGGGATGTTCACTGATGATTGCACAGTGTTCAGTTCCATTCGCAACTCTTCAGAAAATGAAGCAGTCCATGCCTGCATTCAGCAAGACCTGGATGCCATGTAGGCTTGGGTTGATAAGTGGCAAGTTACATTCATGCCACACAAGTGGCAAGCAATGATCATCTCCAACAAGCGAGAGTCTAACCACCGCCCCTTAACATTCAACAGCATTATCATCACCGAATTGCCCAACATCAACATCCTGGGTGTCACCATTGACCAGAAAATTAACTGGACCAACCACATAAACACTGTGGCAACAAGAGCAGGTCAGAGGCTGGATAGTCGCCTCCTGACTCCCCCAACCCTTTCCACCATCTACAAGGCACAAGTCAGGAATGCGATGGAATACTCTCCACTTGCTTGGATGAGTACAGCTCCAACACCACTCAAGAAGCTCAGTATCATCCAGGACAAAGCAGCCCGCTTGATTGGCACCCCACCCACCATCTTCAACATTCACTCCCTCCACCACCGTTACACCGTTGCTGCAGTGTTTACCATCTGTAGCAACTCGCCATGGCTTCTTCAGCAGCACCTCCCAAACACATGACCTCTACCACCTAGAAGGACATGGGAAGCAGGTGCAAGGGAGCACCATCACTTCCAAGTTCCCCTCCAAGTTACACACATCCTGACTTAGAAATATATCGCCATTCCTTCATCGTTACTGGATCAAAATCCTGGAACTTCCTCCCTAACAACACTGTGGGAGTACCTTCATGACAAGGACTGCAGCGGTTCAAGAAGGCGGCTCACCACCACCTTCTCAAGGACAATTAGGGATGGGCAATAAATGTTGGCCTTGCCAGCGATGCCTACATCCCAGAATGAATTAAAAAAAAGGATTCCCAATTTTGAGCAGCTAGATCTGTTCTGAATCTATCCCATTTAGCATGGTGGTACTGCCACACAATACGATGGTGGGTGTCCTCAGTGTGAAGACAAGGCTTCGTCTCCACAAGGATTGTGCAATGGTTACTGCTACCAATGCTGTCGTGGACAGATTGATGAGGACGAGGTCAAGTAGGTTTTTCCCTCATGTTGGTTCTAACACCACCTGCCGCAGGCCCAGTCTGGTAGATACGTCCTTCATGACTCAGCCAGCTCGGTCAGTACTGGTACTACCGAGCCATTCTTGGCGATGGACATTGAAGTCCTCCACCCAGAGTACATTCTGTGCCTTTGCAACCTTCAGTGCTTCTTCCAAGTGGTGTTCAACATGAAGCTGAGGGAGGGCGGTAGGTGGTAATCAGCAGGCGGTTTCCTTGCCCATGCTTGATCTGAAGCCATGATACGCCTCCCAACTGTATACCACTGTGCCGCTACCTGTAGTGGGTCTGTCCTGCTGTTGGGATGGTGATGGAGGAGTCTGGGACATTGGCTGAAAGGCATGATTCTATGAGTATGACTATGTCAGGCTGTTGCTTGACAAGTCTGTGGGACAGCTCTCCCAACTTTGGCATAAGTCCCCAGATGTTAGTAAGGAGGACTTTGCAGGGTTGACTGGGCTGCGTGTCCGAAGCCAGTGCCTAGGTCGATTGCAGGTGGTCCGTCCGGTTTTATTCTTATTATTGTTTCTCATAGCGGTTTGTTACAACTGAGTGGCTTGCTAGACCAGTTAAAATGGCAGTTAAAAGTCAACTACATCTGGAGTCACATATAGGCCAGACCAGGTAAGGACAGCAGATTTTCTTCTCTAAAGGATATTAGTGAACCAGATGGATTTTAATAAAAATCCAATAGTTACATTACTAATAAGAAAGAAAACAAACAAACACTGACTCTTCTGGCATATTGAGATAGGTGTGGTCAGGGTAGTGGCAATAACAACAACTTGTATTTATATAATGGCTTTAACACAGTAAAATGTCCCAAGGTGCTTCACAGGAGCATTATCAAACAAAATTTGACACCGAGCCTCATAAAGAGATATTGGGGCAGATGACCAAAAGCTTGGTCAAAGAGATAGGTTTTAAGTAGTGTCTTAAAAGAGGAATGAAGGTGGAGAGGTTTAGGGAGGGAATTCCAGAGCTTTGGGCCTTGGCAGCTGAAGGCAAGGCTGCCAATGGTGGAGCAATTAAAATCGGGGATGCGCAAGAAGCCAGAATTGGAGGAGTGCAGAGATCTCGGAGGGTTGTAGGGCTGGAGGAGCTGACAGAGAAATGAAGGGGTGAGGCCATGGAGCGATTTGAACACAAGGATGAGAATTTTAAAATATTAAATTGCTTAACCGGGAGCCAATGTAGGTCAGCAACCACAGGGGTGTAGGGTGAACGAGACTTGATGTGAGTTAGGATACGAACGGCAGTGTTTTGGATGACCTTATGTTTATGGATGGTGGAAGATGGAAGGCTGCATATCCCAGAGTAGCTACTCAGCTGTCATTGCACCTGCATTTCTTGGCCCTTCATCAACACCTTTTCCTCATCTAAATCATGAAAAATGTTATGGAACCTCCAAAGGAATACACATCCTCAGCACTTTGTACGGTATGATTTAAGTAACAGCAGCCAAAAATAATGAAGGAAAGTACTGTCAGCAAAAAAACAATGGTGCACTAATTAGAAACACCAACATGGAGATGTAATAAGTTAATTAAAAATGAGGGGTGGTGGTGTGGAGGGGGGCAGAGCGGTTGGAGAAACAACGACTGTCACCAGGAGCTCCCTTTAAGATGCCTGGTTGAGCAGGCCAGTTCTGTGGACTCCCCTAAGGCAAGTTTATACAAAGAAAGAACTTGCACTTATATAGTACCTTTTATGCTCAAAGGCTTCCAAAACGCTTCACAGCCAATTCATTACTTAGAACCATAATGTTGAAAGCATGAAGAGGCCATTCGGCCCATAGTGTCTGTGCCAACTCTTTACTAGACCAATCCAAAACTAATCTCACCTCCCCACTTTCTCCCTACAGGTCTGTCTGCCTTCTTCTGCTTCAAATATAATGGTCCTGCCTTCTCTTCAACTATTCTTTTACTTTTTATATGTTTATTAAATCTCTTACTCGTTCCTTTTTTATTATCTGCTAGCTTTGTCCAAATTCCCTTTTCAAATATCACTTTTCACCTCCTGGTTACACTTTATGTATTCTTCATGTTTATCTTTGCTATTGTTAGCCCTAACTTTATCACTTGCCTCCTTTTCAGTATTAGTTTAATTTTAATCTATTTGTCCACAGAACTCTATTCATCGGTGCACCGCTTTACACCTGATAGGAATATATTTATTTTGTATTCTATGCATCTCATATTTGAAGATTTCCCACTGCTGATCCATCCAACTGTTTGCTAGCTTTTCTGCCCAGTTAATTTGGGTCAGAACCTTTTATATTTCCCTGAACTTTACCTTTACCAATCCAGCTCTCTTATCTTTGACTCTTCGTTATCTTTTTTTTAATTTGACATTAAACGTAACTATTGTGGTTGCTATTTCCCAATTGTTTCTCCAACTGTCAGGGCTAGAATTTCCTATCAGCCTGCCAGCGCCTGATTGCAGCCCAAAAGACCACTAAGACTGGGAAGGTTATCGCCGGCGAAAATCCCCCCCCCTCCAAAAAGAATTCCACCGAGCGAAAAACATGGGCGTTGCACCCCCCCCTGCCCCCTCTCCCCACCCCCATTCTGGGTGGAAAAATGCAATTTAGGGTCGATTGGGCGGTTCCTAAACAAAATAAGCGATAAATAAAAAATTTAATAAAAATTTACCCCAAGGCTGCAGGTTGGGCCGAGCAGTAGAAAAGCAATAAAAATAATTTTTCAAAAATCACCTAACAAATTAAAAAACATTCCCAAGATCCTCTTAAACTAAATAACCACAACAGATTTTTTAAATAATTAGTAAAAAACAATTATTAACCCTTATTCTTGAAGAGCTAGTCACTGACCGCCCAGCTCCGCTGATCCTCGTGGGAGGTTTTTTTCATACTCACCTACAGGCAGGCCACCGCTCAGGCAAATATCGTGCCAGAGCGATCTCAGGACTGTGCATGTTGGCGGTCCTCTCCCCAGCGGTACCTAGAAACCACTGGCATAATTCAGATAGGGAATTTTCCGCTTATCTGATTAGCGCCCACAATGACCAATACCACCCAGAAACCGGGCGGTAAGCCATTGGAAATTCCAGCCCGTACGTTATTTGCCCCACTTGATTTCCCAGAACTAGAAATTTACAATTCTAGGGCTCAATTTTCCCCAAAGCTTTTTTTTGCCATACTTGAAGAGTTACGCCCATTTTTTGGGGGCCCCAAGTATGCCAAAAAAAAAATTCTAAGTTTCCCCGTTGGATTTCTTCATTTTGGCGTGGCATAACCTGTCCTTTAGCTTTGGAGGTGGAGCCTTGATCGGGCTGCCATGGTAACCAGGGACACAATGCGAGCCGAGGCTGCAAAGTGAAACATATAGCCAGCTCGCAACACATTAAAACACGTTGCATCAATTTAAAAACACATTGAAATATATTGCAGCAACTTACCTCCAATGCCCCCAGCCGAAGGGCTTGCAGGTCCGGTCCGCCACCCGAATAGCCTTCCCGGTGCGCCGCCCGAATCGGTGTCTCTCTCTCTCTCTCTCTCTCTCTCTTGGGCATCTGCTGCCCTTCCCTGCGCCAATTTCTTTAACTCTCCAGAAAGTTTTTCTGCTGAGGCCACATACGCTGACCTAAGCACAACTGGAGTAACTCTCAGCTGGCCAAATTTGCCTAAATGGCCAGAATTGGCGCGGGTGGCAGGTTACGCCACCACTGGGGAAAATTGAGCCCCGAGAAAGTAGTCCTGGATGTATTTTAAAAAGTGTTCCCCACTTAGACCACATGCATTCCATTCTATTTTGGAATAGTTACAATCTTCCAATATTATTTTCCTGCTGTTCTTGCATATCTCCCTGAACTGTCAGCAGACCTCCAACAGGGCATCCTAATGCTCTAGCACTGTGTTAGAAGCCTTCACTAACACTACCACCTCACCCACTTTTTTCCCATGCTATCACTCCTATAAATCTTATAATGCGGAACATTAAGTTCCCAGTTGGTCCAAACCTAAGCCAAATTAGAGCTATTATATCATGGTAATTAATGGTTCCCCAATTTTATTTTGAATGCTTTGTGCATTCATGTATAAGCACAAACAGTAAACCAAGCACCCCACCCACCCGTCCCTTTAAGCACTACCTGCCCCACCTGTGACAGAGACTGTGGATCCCGTATTGGACTCAACAGTCACGTTAGAACACATGTTAGTGTGAAAGCAAATCATCCTCAACTCTGGGGGACTGTTAAAGAAGAAGATCTGGTCCTGTGTAATGAGACAGGATTAATAAACAAACAATCTCCTCGTAAAGGATCCCCTCGGAATGAGTGATCATAGCATGATTGAATTTCAAATTCAGATGGAGGGTGAGAAAGTTGGATCTCTAACCAGCGTACTAATCTTAAATAAAGGAGACTATGAAGGTATGAGAGCAGAGTTGGGTAAAGTGGACTGAGAAAATAGATTTAAGTGTAGGACGGTTGATTAACAGTGATGTACACTTAAGGAGATATTTCACAAATCTCAACAAAAATATATTCCAGTGAGGAGGAAAGGATGTAAGAGAAAAGATAGCCATCCGTGGCTAACTAAAGAAATAAAGAACGGTATCCAATTAAAAACAAGGGCATACAAAGAGGCCAAAACTAGAGGGAGGACAGAAGACTGGGAAGTTTATAAAAGCCAGCAAAGAACGACTAAAAAAATGATTAAGAAAGGGAAGATAGACTATGAAAGTAAACTAGCACAAAATATAAAAACAGATTAGCAAGAGTTTCTATAGGTATATAAAAAGGAAAAGAGTGGCTAAAGTAAATGTTGGTCCCTTAGAGGACGAGACCGGGGAATTAGTAATGGGGAACATGGAGATGGCAGAAACTCTGAACAATTATGTTGTATCAGTCTTTACGGTAGAGGACACTAACAATATTCTGACAGTGGATAGTCTAGGTGGGGGAGGAACTCAACACAATCACAATCACTAAGGAGGTGGTACTCAGTAAGATAATGGGACTAAAGGCAGATAAATCCCCTGGACCTGATGGCTTGCATCCTAGGGTCTTAAGAGAAGTAGCGGCAGCGATTGTGGATGCATTGGTTGTAATTTACCAAAATTCACTGGATTCTGGGGAGGTCCCAGCAGATTTGAAAACTGCAAATGTAATGCCCCTATTTAAAAAAGGAGGCAGACAAAAAGCAGAAAAATATATAGACCAGTCAGCCTAACATCTGTGGTTGGGAAAATGTTGGAGTCCATTATTAAAGAAGCAGTAGCAGGACATTTGGAAAAGCATAACTCGGTCAGGCAGAGTCAGCATGGATTTATGACGGGGAGGTCAAGTTTGACAAATTTGCTGGAAGTCTTTGAGGATGTAATGAAGAGGGTGGATAAAGGGGAACCAGTGGATGTGGTGTATTTAGACTTCCAGAAGGCATTTGACAAGGTGTCACATAAAAGGTTACTGCACAAGATAAAAGTTCACAGGGTTGGGGGTAATATATTAGCATGGATAAAGGATTGGCTAAATAACAGAAAACAGAGAGTCAGGATAAATGGTTCATTCTCTGGTTGGCAACCAGTAACTAGTGGGGTGCCGCAGGGATCAGTGCTGGGACCCCAACTATTTACAATCTATATTAACGACTTGGAAGAAGGGACTGAATGTAATGTAGCCAGGTTTGCTGACGATACAAAGATGGGAGGAAAAGCAATGTATGAGGAGGACACAAAAAATCTGCAAAAGGACATAGACAGGCTAAGTGAGTGGGCAAAAATTTGGCAGCTGGAGTATAATGTTGGAAAGTGTGAGGTCATGCACTTTGACAGAAAAAAAATCAAAGAGCAAGTTATTTTGTAAATGGAGAAAGATTGCAAAGTGCCGCAGTACAGCGAGACCTGGGGGTACTTGTGTATGAAACACAAAAGAATAGTATGCAGGTACAGCAGGTGACCAGGAGGGCCAATGAAATCTTGGCCTTTATTGCAAAGGGGATGGAGTACAAAAGCAGGGAAGTCTTGCTACAGCATTATAAGGTCTTGGTGAGGCCACACCTGGAATACTGCGTGCGTTTTGGTTTCCATATTTACGAAAGGATATACTTGCTTTGGAGGCAGTTCAAAGAAGGTTCACTAGGTTGATTCCGGGGATGAGGGGGTTACTTAAGAGGAAAGATCGAGTAGGTTGGGCCTCTACTCATTGGAATTCAGAAGAATGAGAGGTGATCTTATCGAAACGTATAAGATTATGAGGGGGCTTGACAAGGTAGATGCAGAGGGGATGTTTCCACTGATGGGGGAGACTAGAACTAGAGGGCATGATCTTAGAATAAGGGGCCGCCCATTTAAAACTGAGATGAGGAGAAATTTCTTCTCCCTGAGGGTTTTAAATCTGTGGAATTCGCTGCCTCAGAGAGCTGTGGCAGCTGGGACATTGAAAAAAATTAAGATGGAAATAGACGTTGAACGATAAGGGGATAAGGGGTTATAGGGAGCGGGCGGAGAAGTGGGTGCTGAGTCTATGATCAGATCAGTCATGACCTTATTGAATGGCGGAGCAGGCTCGAGGGGCCGTATGGCCTACTCCTGTTCCTATTTCTTATGTTCTTATTTTCTTATGTAAGAAGAAGGTATGCCACTGAATCCTGACTCCAATTAATTGAAATATTAACCTTTATTCATTTTCCTGGTTTTCTCCTTAAATTTTTTGGTATCCCTTGTCCCTTCTACAATAGTGTACTTGTCTCCCTTTGACCCTACCTTTGACTCGAGTGTTCTCGACTCCATCCTGTTCAACCTTCGCCGTCTCCAGGCCAGGTCCAAGATTACCCCAACCTCTGTCATCGAGCTACAGTAGGCGGACGACGCCTGCGTCTGCGCATATACATACGCTGAACTCCAGGCCATAGCCGACGTATTTACCAAGACATATGAAAGCATGGGCCTTATGCTAAAGACAAAGGTGTTCCACCAGACTGTCCTCGCCACACAGCACTGCCCCCCAGTCATCAAGATCCACGGCGCGGCCCTGGACAACGTGGAACATTTCCCATACCTCACGAGTCTATTATCAACAAGAGCAGACATTGACGACGAGATGCAACACTGCCTTCAGTGCGCCAGCGCAGCCTTCGGCCACCTGAGGAAAAGAGTATTTGAAGACCAGGCCCTCAAAACTGCCACCAAGCTCATAATCTACAGGACTGTAGTAATACCCACCCTCCTGTATGGCTCAGATACATGGACCATGTACAGTAGACACCTCAAGAAGCTGGAGAAATACCATCAACGATGCCTCCGCAAGATCCTACAAATCCCCTGGGAGGACAGACGCACCAACATTAGCGTTCTCGACCAGGCCAACATCCCCAACATTGAAGCACTGACCACACTTGATCAGCTCCGCTGGGCAGACCACATCGTTCGCTTGCCAGACACTAGACTCCTAAAGCAAGCGCTCTAATCGGAACTCCTTCATGGCAAATGTGCCAAAAGTGGGCAGAGGAAATG
This sequence comes from Pristiophorus japonicus, assembly GCF_044704955.1. Lineage (NCBI taxonomy): Eukaryota > Metazoa > Chordata > Chondrichthyes > Pristiophoridae > Pristiophorus > Pristiophorus japonicus. The sequence continues at coordinate 219,091,581 of NC_091982.1, forward strand.
TTACAGGGACACCCTCAAAGCCTCCCTGAAAAAGTGCAACCTCCCCACTGACACCTGGGAGTCCGTGGCCAAAGACCGCCCTAAGTGGAGGAAGTGCATCCGAGAGGGCGCTGAGCACCTTGAGTCCCATCGCCGAGAGCATGCAGAAATCAAGCGCAGGCAGCAAACCTGTCCCACTCACCCTTTCCCTCAACGACTATTTGTCCCACCTGTGACAGGGACTATAGCTCTTGCATTGGCCTGTTCAGCAACCCAAGGACTCATTTTTAGAGTGGAAGCAAGTCTTCCTCGATTCCGAGGGACTGCCTATGATGACTTGTCTCCCACTACCTCATTGCCTCTTACTTCCTCTTTCTCGTCTGATAATATTTTCTCTATTTATTTCAACAAAGCATTCCATTTCTATTCTAGTTTTATAAATCCTACTCTCCCTCACCAGTCTCAAACCACGATTTCACTGACATCATGCCATATCAGTTTAAATGATACTCTACTGTTCTTTTTACTCTCTGTAAAATAGCTTTGGTTCTGTTTCGGTTCAGGTAAAGGCTGTCTCTTTGATTTTAGCCTGCCCTTGTTTAAGAGCTCACTTCAGTGCCCCAAGAATGTGAGCCCTTTTCTCCTGCACCAGCCCTGCAGGCACACATTAACCTTCCTAATCTTTCTGTTCTTAGCCTGTTCAGCGCACGGCACATTAAGCTATCTGGTGATTATTAAACTTGAGGCCTTGTTTTTCAATTGAATGCCTGACTCTATAAGCTCCCTCTGCAAAACTTGAAACTTACTTTTATCATTAGTTCCAACAAGGACCACAACGTTTGACTGCTCTCCCTCTCTTTTCAGAAGTTTTTCCACCCGTTCCGTGATATCCTTGACCGTCACCAGGGATGCAACATACCAGTCATGACTGCAGAAATGATATCCATACCTCGGACTACAGAATCTCCCATAACATTACTCTCCTTTTCTTATTGTCTACTGATCTCTCCTCCCATCCCCCAGTAGTCCTTTGCTCCATCGTGCTACAGTTATGCTCAAGACCACCCTCCTGTGAGTTACTGTCACTGTTCATCTCATACTTGTCCAAGACTGGGTCTGTTGGGCAGTTCCAATAACTCATGAATTCCCTCCATCGCCGAGTCCTTTCTTCCTCTGCTGCCTCGGCAAATAGTCATCCACTTCTTTCTTACTACACCACGTATGTATTCTGAGCTGTCTAGCACTACCTCTCCGGTGGCCTATTCTGGAGAGTAAAATGACACTAGGTTGCTACTCAAGCATAGAGATCCTTTGCTTCAGAGAATTAATTTTCCAACACTTAGTGCAAATGTGCTGCTCCTGGATACACAGGACAGCCCAGACATCGCACTCCACACACATCATAAGGATTCCTTGTGCTGCCATTCCTCTGTTTCTAACATCAGAAAATGTAGACAGTGTTAGCCAGTACTTCCTCGAACACCAAACTCTTGCAAAAATCCTCTTATTCACTTCACACAAGGATTATTTATCGGAAAAAAATCTGTCCAAGTGTATCTCAAGACTGAGCTCTCACTGAGGCTAAACTCTACACTCTTCTGGCCTATCACGCTCTCTACTGGCATCTCATAGCTTGAGATTGATCTCTTCCTACTCAGCTCAAATTTGTGCTGTCTTAACTGACGCAAAGCCAACAGACACAGGAAAAAACAGCCAACTGCACCACCCATTTAATAGCTTATACTACCTATTTCCACAATTAATTAATCTATCACAGACTCAAACCAACTAACAGTTAAGGCACCAAGTAAACAAGTTTAAACCGTGAATCTCGTAACTCCAGATTGTCGTGTGCCATTATTGTTATGTACGTTGCCAATTTGTGCCGAGTAAGGTCGCACAAAAAGCAATGAGATAATGACCAGTTAATCTGATTTGGTGGCGCTGTCTGAGTGATAAATGTTAGCCAGGACACCGAGAGAACACCCTGCTCTTCTTTAAATAGTGCTGTGGGATCTTTTACATTCACCTGAACAGGCAGGTAAGGCTCAATTTAGAATTTCACCTTAGAGATGACACTTCTGTCAATGAAGCACTCAGTCAATACAAGACGGAAGTGTCAACCAAAATTATGTACTCAAGTCCAGGAGTGGGGTTTAACTGGTAACCTTCTGAGTCAGAAGTACTATCACTGAGCCAAGCTGACACTAATATGGATGAGGTACTTACTGTGGGCAGAGTCTTGTCTCAAGTTGGAAGATTTACTATGGACCTCTTTAAAATAATCTAAATGTTTATATGAGCCTCACACATGCTATTGGCTAGCTTCATTTTTTGGCAACAAATTGCCATCGGATAAATGTGTCTGATGTGAATGGAGTACACAAGGTTGTGGCGGATTGTCTGACCCACACTTACTGCCTGTGAGGCTCTACGCCATGGACAAAGCCTTAGAACTATTTTGTACTGAAATCTAGCATTATCCCTCTGCTGGAAAGTAGAGCAGGGAAAGCCACCTTCTAATTCATTATGATCGCAATCACCACAGATATAAAATTCAAGTAAATTTGTCTTATCTGCAAGCTTGAAGGCACTCATGCTGTGTCACCCAGAATGAATACAAAGTGCAAGTGCATATGAGTCTTTACACAAATGAATTATGTTTCCCAATTCAGTTAAAAAGACTTTTTGAATTTCTAGCCAGTCGAATGATATATAGAATGAACAAGTCTTCCACTTACAACCAAATAGATTCAGAACTGAAAGTCCCACGAGGTCAAAAATTACAACCCTCAGGCGCACTCGCACTGCAGGTCTGGTAGGAGAGCACCGGAAGGGCCAGAATTTAGGCTTTGTAAGGCACAGAGCCTCTGCCCACCTTTTACAAGGCTAATGGTACAAGAGGTGGTGGGACTCCCAATGTCAAACATTCCAGCATCCCCAGCAGGAAAATACAAGGTGGAGATCAGGGGTAGTATGCCCAGAATAAGGAGGCATATCAGCTTCAGGAATGGAGGTTATGGGGCCCATCTTGTGGGTGAAAGCCTGGGATGTGGCCTGGACATCCTGATATTATTTCAATAGTGTGATTATTTTAGCCCCCTTTGACTGAAACTTTCTTTGTGTGTGCCAGGATGAAAAAGTGAGCTGATGTTGATTTTGTTTTGTTTCACTAGATTATTTGCGGGGAGGGAGACCAGTGTGCCCTTTCCTAGAACCTCAGATCTCAGCTTTTACATATGCAAAAGAGGCAATTCCGAGCCCAGGCAGACAATGGCCCACAGTATTTTTGTGGAACCAGGAGGAGCACTCCTGCTCCTTGTAGCTCCACAAAAATATAAGTTTTGAAAAAGTTCTGTGGCCATTTTTGAGCGGCCTCCAGCGGTCCCTTTAAGAACTGGCTGGGCCACTGAAGATCTGGTATGACTGAGCAGAGCTGAAATGCACAAGCTCCGCCCATTTGTACCAGAATTTCATAACCAGCATAGGACCCCAATTTGCATAGTAAAGCATCCTTACACCTGTTCCAGGTAAGCGGGTTGCTCACCCGTTCACAAGTCAGTCTCAATATGGCATCAGGTGGGTTTTGGGCACTAATAGAGCAACCGAGGTGTCCCTCACCCCCTGCATTTTCAACTCCTGGCCAGCTGTTTATCAGGTACAAAACCGATGGCCATGAGTTTAATTTCAGTTCCCCCCCCGCCACCTCTGCTCCTGTTATGTTTTCTGGAGATAGATCAGACAAAAGGCTTTCTTTTGACTTCCAACTCGATGGAAACATTTCAATATATGTTCCGCTAACACCAGAATTAATATAAGATGACACCGATTGAATTCACGTCAGCAGTAACTAAGACTTCCTCATTCAAAATTTAAAAAGATGATCATATTTCTTACAAAAGGAATTCACCATTACAGATTTTTCCTCAGCATATGTATGTTTACAGATTGTAGGTATACTATTTGACAAATGTTTGTTGTCACTATTTAATAAAAGCCTGATTTAAGATCATATCTCCCGTTTTAAAATTAGTTTGATAGCATAATAGCACTAGATTACATTTAATCCAGAAAGGAGATTACTGCAAATACGTTAATTGTTAATCCTTGGTTCACCCAACTCTGTAGGGACTGATCATTGAAAATGTACTCTCTTGGATTGTAATAGACAAAGTCTGCTTACAGGAAATATAGCTGAACTATTGATACAGAAAACAGCCCAATACAAATCTTAAATTGTACTCATTATTATGCAGCTTTGTGTGGCTTTTTTTACACTTTAAGAGAGTTTAAAATTTGAAAATAATGAAGAGTGAAATAAAATTGGGATCAAAAAATATTTTTTAAATGAACTGAAAACTGCTTCAATAATCTCCTTTGTTAATCAGTGGTGGTGGTTATAGGCTTCAGACACATGGCACACTGGCAGTAAAGAAAGGCTGTTTTCAGAGTGTGCTTTTTACTTCAATGTCTTGCATCAGCAGTGCTAGATGATTTTCTTATCAATCAGAAGTAAATCAGTGGGAGCTGTACTTACAGAACTGCAGGCTGAGGCTCAGGACAGCCAGCAGGGCAGCCACAGCCAGCAGGAATAGGAACCGGCTTCGGAAAAACATTGTCACACACATTTTCACACTCCCATTATGACTGGACCTCCAACTCACTCTCCCCTGTGAAAGCAAATACAATAATACAATCAGGAAAGAATGAAGATATCAATTCCAACATAAGACAGCCTAATTGCTGCACTGGGAAGAACTTAAAGCATGAAGAATGAAGCTTCGGTTGCTATGGCAATTTGCCTTCCTTTTGAAAAGGTATTCGATTCTGATTAATAGCTTACATTTCCTCCTGGACAATATCTAGATACTATTAGTCATAAGATCAAACAGTTCTATTGAAATGAGTGTAGATGCACATATTTAGCAAAGTCTTGTAAATATTGCTTAGTCCTAGTATCCTAATCAGCTTACATTGAAAAGAAAAGGTTACTATTTAAAGAATAATTACAAACTGAATAGAAATTACTGATATTTTTTCCCCCTCCATTGCTATCAGATCTGCACACTTCTAATTCTCTAAAACATAGTCAGATAATGAAATGATACAAATATTTAGGAGGTGGTACTCAGTAAGATAATAGGACTAAAGGCAAAAAAATTCCCTGGACCTGATGGCTTGCATCCTAGGGTCTTAAGAGAAGTAGCGGCAGGGATTGTGGATGCATTGGTTGTAATTTACCAAAATTCCCTGGATTCTGGGGAGGTCCCAGCAGATTGGAAAACTGCAAATGTAACGCCCCTATTTAAAAAAGGAGGCAGACAAAAAGCAGGACACTATAGATCAGTTAGCCTAACATCTGTGGTTCGGAAAATGTTAGAGTCCATTACTAAAGAAGCAGTAGCAGGACATTTAGAAAAGCATAACTCGGTCAGGCAGAGTCAGCATGGATTTACGAAGGGGAAGTCATGTTTGATAATTTTGCTGGTGTTCTTTGAGGATGTAACGAACAGGGTGGATAAAGGGGAACCAGTGGATGTGGTGTATTTGGACTTCCAGAAGGCATTTGACAAAGTGTCACATAAAAGGTTGTTGCACAAGATAAAAGTTCACGGGGTTGGGGGTAATATATTAGCATGGATAGAGGATTGGCTAACTAACAGAAAACAGAGTCAGGATAAATGGTTCATTCTCTGGTTGGCAACCAGTAACTCTTGGGGTGCCGCTGGCATCGGTGTTGGGACCCCAACTATTTACAATCTATAATAACGACTTGGAAGAAGGGACTGAGTGTAACGTAGCCAAGTTTGCTGAAGATACAAAGATGGGAGGAAAAGCAATGTGTGAGGAGGACACATTGTGCATGAATCCCAAAAAGTTAGTTTGCAGGTGCAGCAGGTAATCAGAAAGGCGAATGGAATGTTGGCCTTCATTGCAAGAGGGATGGAGTACAAAAGCAGGGAGGTCCTGCTGCAACTGTACATGGTATTGGTGAGGCCGCACCTGGAGTACTGCGTGCAGTTTTGGTCACCTTACTTAAGGAAGGATATACTAGCCTTGGAGGGGGTTCAGAGACGATTCACTAGGCTGATTCCGGAGATGAGGGGGCTACCTTATGATGATAGATTGAATAGACTGGGTCTTTACTCGTTGGAGTTCAGAAGGATGAGGGGTGATCTTATAGAAACATTTAAAATAATGAAAGGGATAGACAAGATGGAGGCAGAGAGGTTGTTTCCACTGGTCGGGGAGACTAGAACTAGGGGGCACAGCCTCAAAATACGGGGGAGTCAATTTAAAACTGAGTTGAGAAGGAATTTCTTCTCCCAGAGGGTTGTGAATCTGTGGAATTCTCTGCCCAAGGAAGCAGTTGAGGCTAGCTCATTGAATGTATTCAAATTACAGATAGATAGATTTTTAACCAATAAGGGAATTAAGGGTTGTGGGGAGCGGGCGGGTAAGTGGATCTGAGTCCACGGCCAGATCAGCCATGATCTTTTTGAATGGCGGAGCAGGTTCGAGGGGCTAGATGGCCTACTCCTATTCCTAATTCTTATGTTCTTATGACACAAAAAATCTGCAAAAGGACATAGACAGGCTAAGTGAGTGGGCAAAAATTTGGCAGATGGAGTGTAATGTTGGAAAGTGTGAGGTCATGCACTTTGGCAGAAAAAATCAAAGAGAAAGTTATTATGTAAAAGGAGAAAGATTACAAAGTGTCGCAGTACAGCACACAAAAGGATAGTATGCAGGTACAGCAAGTGATCAGGAAGGCCAATGGTATCTTGGCCTTTATTGCAAAGGGGATGGAGTATAAAAGCAGGGAAGTCTTGCTACAGCTATACAAGGTATTAGTGAGACGACACCTGGAATAATGCGTGCAGTTTTGGTTTCCGTATTTACAAAAGGATATACTTGTTTTGGAGGCAGTTCAGAGAAGGTTCACTAGGTTGATTCCGGAGATGAGGGGGTTGACTTATGAGGAAAGGTTGAGTAGGCTGGGTCTCTACTCATTGGAATTCAGAAGAATGAGAGGTGATCTTATCGAAACGTATAAGATTATGAGGGGACTTGACAAGATGGATGCAGAGAGGATGTTTCCACTGATGGGGGAAGACTAGAACTAGAGGGCATGATCTTAGAATAAGGAGCCGCCCGTTTAAAACAGAGATGAGGAGGAATTTCTTCTCTAAGACGGTTGTAAATCTGTGGAATTCGCTGCCTCAGAGAGCTGTGGAAGCTGGGACATTGAATAAATTTAAGACAGAAATAGACAGTTTCTTAAACGATAAAGGGATAAGAGGTTATGGGGAGCAGGCGGGGAAGCGGAGCTGAGTCCATGATCAGATCAGCCATGATCTTATTGAATGGCGGTGCAGGCTCGAGGGCTGCATGGCCTACTCCTGTTCCTATTTCTTATGTTCTAACTGATAGTTACCAGACAGACAAGGCAGACAATGCACAATTCAGTACCAGACAGTTGGCATACATCAGGCAGAAAAACACTCATTTACAACCACATTTTTGAACTGGTAAAACAACAAAAGGGGCATGCAACACACTGCACATTATCAAAATATTCTTCTGTAAATGGCAACTTGAAAGATAAGGTTTAAAAGAACCAATGAAAATATTATTCGATTAACAATGATATATGTTCACTGTTACTTTGCATACACAATAGGTTTGGGATTCTGATGTACTGATTCTATTTATGGGCTCCTATGTTAAATGTTAAGGAGGTCATTATTGATCTTTAGACAAAATAGAGATGTTGATGCAGTCATAATGTTATTATGCTTAGTGAATGAGTTCTGATATTGTAGTCATTAAATGTGCTGGTGATATTTAATGGCAAAAGACCAACATTTATTTTTATAATAGTCATGGGCTATCTAGTTTGGGTATTGGGGATTGTTTCCAAAATTTCTAAATTAAATGTCATCTGCTCACACAATTGTACATCATTTCTTTTTCCTCATTATCCCTCTTCAATGGATGTCAAAGTAAAAATAGTGGGCTACACATGGGATCAGTTTGGTTGTTCAAAATAGAGTTCAATGGCAAAAAACAGTAGAAGACCTATACTCCACAAGGCGTAATAAGGTTGAATGATGATGATAATGGCTACTCTTCTCCTGAAGGCAGTGATGCATGCTACAATTACATATGCAGCAGAAGTATTCTTCCTATGCCTCATCCAAGTAGCTATTCTTCACGTATGAACCTAAGCAATACGTTTTGGCAATTTTATCTTTAAACAAACATTTATTTCAAATAAAACTTACAATTAATGGTCCTAACAACACTTAGGGCTCCCCTGATGGCTTGGTTGGTTAAAGCTATGAATAGCTGTGCCATTCCTGAAAGATTCCAAGTTATATCATCAGCCTGTGCTGAGTGAGCTGATCTCAATCAGGGGACAGCAGGAGTAGCTCAGTGCCTCCTGGTTTATGAATGGAACATTGATAAGGGTTCCTACTCCTGCTCTCTAATCAAAGATACATTGTGGGATGCCTGCTGACATATACTATCTAAACTCACATATGAAAAATGGCCAGCTAGGTGAGGTATCCAAGACTGCCAAGCAGCTGCGATACTGTATCCCAGCAAGAAGTCAATGCCTTCGAAAGAATTGGAGACCACCAACTGATGAGAAAGGGAAGTGAAGAAAATTTCATGCATTTATACTCCCTAGTAACTTGGCAGGTAAATGTAGTGCTAAAAAACAAAGAGCAAATCCAGCAACCAGGTTCAATCTCAGTCTGCAATATCTTAATTAATCTCTGCTGGGTCAGCAATTAGGATGGCTCCCATGGGGTGGAGAAGCGAGTTTTCCCACAGCTATGACTTCTGTCTGAAAAGGTGTGTGTCTGTGCGCACTCACTAATCAAACTGCTTTGCAATCTGAGCACAGACACAAAGACGAGCCCAATTCAGGTGAGGCACTAGAAAGTTGCTGATGCTCATTGAGCTACACGCCAATAAAAGTCAGTGGCTTCAGGAGAGAAAAATGGCAAAAACAATAAAAGGTTGTCCATTATTACATGCAACATTACAGACACAGAAACCAAAAAGTAAAAAATAATATATACAATGATACAGTTGAGATAGGCCACGAGTAAGGTCAGATATAGGTGATTTCACCCATGTCTATAAGCAGGATACATTCTGTGGCATCACACAACTTACTGAGCTTCCTGATGGCCTGAAGCTACTTATTCAGACCAAATTAGTAGCACGTTATTCAACCTTGGTTGGAAAGGGAATTCCTTTCTCTAGATTAAAAGCACTTGCGGCAATTGTAGAAGCCGTACTATTGTCTGTACTGCTCTGTGTTGTGTATGCAATAACTGTTAGACTGAGTACTGTTTAATTCCAAGAAGTATGACCTTGGCTCTGCTTTATTAAGGCCCAAAGTGACTAATATACAAACTGGCTGGCCTTTTATACTTGGGCTGCACACACGTCATCTAGTGGCTAGTGATCCCAAAAGTAAATACATGACAATACCCCTCTCTGAGATATTACAAATTGAGATAGTCTGGTGTTTTACGCTCCCGGGTTGACTGTCTCAGTTCAACTCCAGCCTTGGGTGAGTGTTCTGTTGTGGCTGGTGGCTGGGTGGCTGACCTGGTGGGAGTGGCAATGGCCATGTTAGGGACTGAAAGTCCCAATTCACTGATTACCACTGAGTCCTCTGATGACTGGGGGTAGGTTGGTTGGTCATCGATTGTCTCTTCCTCCGAATGTTCCGGTTCATCTGTGTGTCGCAGCTTTGTCTGATCCATATGTTTCCAGCATGTTTGCCCATTTTTGAGCTTGACAATAAATACTGTTGCCCTCCTTGGCCATGACAGTACCAGCGATCCACTTGGGACACTGACCATAATTCAGAACATCTACAGGATCATTTACAGAAATATCGCGTGACACAGCTGCGCGATCGTGATACCCTTGCTGACTTTTTCTTCCATATTCAACATGATTATTCAAGTCAGGGTGTACAAGAGATAGGTTGGTCTTAAGACCTCTTTCATCATTAGTTCAGCAGGCGAGACCCCGGTAAGCGTGTGTAGTCTTGTCCTGTAACTCAGCAGTATGCATGACAGGCGGGTCTGCAGTGACCCTTGGATTACTCGCTTCATACTCTGCTTTATGATTTGGACAGCACATTCTGCTTGCCCATTGGATGCAGGTTTGAACAGTGCTGACCTTACATGTTTGATACCATTGAGTTTCATGAACTCTTGAAACTCCTGACTGGTGAAACACGATCCGTTGTCGCTAACAACGATGTCAGGCAGACCATGTGTCGCGAACATGACACTGAGATTCTCAATGGTAGCTGTGGGTGTGTTGGGTGACATGATTATACACTCTATCCACTTCGAATATGCATCCACCACAACTAAAAACATCTTCCCCAGGAAGGGAACTGCAAAGTCTATGTGGATCCTGGACCATGGTTTGGACGGCTACGGCCACGGACTCAGCAGCGATTCCGCTGGTACTTTGCTGAGCTGCATGTAAGTGTTGCACTGATACACACATGATTCCAGCTCAGAGTCAATTCCCGGCCTCCATACATGAGACCTGGCGATGGCTTTCATTATTACAATGCCGGGATGTGTGCTATGTAGCTCACGTACAAATTTCTCTCTCCCTCTTTCTTGCGCATAACAACACGATTGCCCCACAGTATACAATCCGACTGAATAGACAGTTTGTCTTTGCGATGAATGTAAGGTTTGGTCTCCTCGCACATTTGCTTGGGTATGGCAGACCAATCACATTTGAGGATGCAACTCTTCACCACTGATAAAATCGGGTCCTGGCTGGTCCAGGTCTTAACTTGTTGAGCTGTGACAGGGGTTCCTTCACTCTCAAAAGCAAGCATTACTAACAATAGGTCCACCGGTTGTGGTTTTTCCACCTCCGGTGTGGGCAACGGCAGACGGCTCAAAGTATCGGCACAATTCTCGGTGCCAGGTCTATGACGAATGACATAATCATAAGCGGATAATGTCAGCATCCACCTCTGGATGTGGGATGAAGCATCGGTATTGATACCTTTGTTTTTCAGAGAACAGTGAAATGAGCGGCTTGTGATCTGTCTCCAGTTCAAACCGAAGATCAAACTGGTACTGATGCATCGTTTTTACCCCATACACACAGGCTAGTGCTTCTTTCTCTACCATGCTGTAGGCTCTTTCCGCTTTAGACAAACTTTTTGAAGCATATGCGACTGGTTGAAGTTTATCCGACTTATTAGCTTGTTGGAGTACGCAACCAATTCCATATGACAAAGCATCACAGGCCAATACTAAACATTTACATGGGTCATAATGTACCAGCTGCTTGTTGGAGCAAAGCAGATTAGTGGCTTTCTCAAAAGCTCTGTCTTGAGACGCACCCCACACCCAGTTACCGTCTTTTCTTAGCAGCATGTGCAGTGATTCTAATAAGGTGCTCAATTTTGGTAGGAAGTTACTGAATTAGTTGAGTAGACCCAGGAACGAACGCAGCTCCGTCACATTCTGCAGCTTGGGTGCATTCTTGATGGCCTTGGTTTTCACGTCCGTGGGCCTGATGCCATCAACAGCAATTTTCCTCCCTTGGAATTCAACCTCTGCTGCCATGAAGACGCACTTCGAACGTTTCAGTCTGAGTCCCACTTTGTCCAGACGATGTAGAACCTCTTCCAGATTGTTCAGATGTTCCTCGGAATCACGACCTGTGATCAGGATGTCATCTTGGAACACAACGGTTCTGGGAACGGACTTCAGTAGACTCTCCATGTTCCTCTGAAATATTGCTGTAGCCGAGCGAATTCCAAAAGGACACCTGTGATAAATAAACAGTCCTTTATGCGTGTTAATGCACATAAGTCTCTTCGACATCTCGACCAGCTCCTGTGTCATCTAGGCCGAGGTCAAGTCCAGTTTGGTGAATGACTTCCCTCCGGCTAGCATTGCAAACAAGTCATCAGCCTTCAGTAATGGGTACTGATCCTGTTTCGAAACCCTGTTGATCATAGCCTTGTAGTCTCCACAGATTTTGACTGTGCCATCACTTTACAGCACAGGAACAATGGGGCTGACTGATTCATTAAATTCAACCGGTGATGTGATCCCTTCATGCCGGAGTCTGTCCAGTTCGATTTCGACCTTCTCCCTCATCATATATGGAACTGCCCAAGCTGTATGATGGACGGGTCTGCACCTTGGCTCCCGTGAAGTTGGTTCGAACAGCAAGGGGAACTTGCTCAGTACTTGGACACATGGATCTTTCTCCGACGACATTGCTTTGATGTCGTTCCAATCGCATCTGATTTTTTCAAGCCAGTTCCTGCCGAACAGCATTGGGCCATTGCCTAGGACAATCCATAACGATAACTCATGAACTGCACTGTCATACAACACTTTAATTGTGGCACTGCCAATCACCGTTATGAGTTCTTTGGTGAATGTGCGCAACTTGACATTGACTGGGCTCAGCCTGGGCCTCACAGCCTTAATATCCCACAGCTTGTTGAATGCCCTCTGGCTCATTATCGATTGACTCGCCCCGTGTCCAGTTCTATCGATACCAGTACCCCATTAAATTTCACGTTGTTCATTATCGGTTTGCTCTTAGTTATAAACGAGTACAGTCCATACACTTCCTCCTCTGGTATCTCGGATTGCGCATCCCAATCCGCGCTTGTCTGACCATGATGTTTCGCAGCTCGCTTGCTTATCTGCGGACACTTGCACTGGAGCTGCCCCACGCTCAGACAGCCTTTGCAACTATATTGCTTAAATCGGCATTGCTGGTGCCGGTGATTTCCCCCACAAAGCCAACATGGAGAAATCAGGTGCATTCCCGCTGGCGGATTTTGGGCAGCCACAAGTTTCGCGTATGCAGTCGGGTAGGCCCTGCCATGTGCCGCTCTGCCGAATGCCCAATCAATCATATTTACAGTACTTGCCGAGTTTTGATTTTTCACTGATATCTGCTTTAGACTTCTATCCATCGTTTTGGTCTCCTAACCTGAGGAAGGACATTCTTGCTATTGAGGGAGTGCAGCGAAGGTTCACCAGACTGATTCCCGGGATGGCGGGACTGACCTATCAAGAAAGACTGGATCAACTGGGCTTGTATTCACTGGAGTTCAGAAGAATGAGAGGGGACCTCATAGAAACATTTAAAATTCTGACGGGGTTAGACAGGTTAGATGCAGGAAGAATGTTCCCAATGTTGGGGAAGTCCAGAACCAGAGGTCACAGTCTAAGGATAAGGGATAAGCCATTTAGGACCGAGATGCGGAGGAACTTCTTCACCCAGAGAGTGGTGAACCTGTGGAATTCTCTACCACAGAAAGTTGTTGAGGCCAATTCACTAAATATATTCAAAAAGGAGTTAGATGAGGTCCTTACTACTAGGGGGATCAAGGGGTATGGCGAGAAAGCAGGAATGGGGTACTGAAGTTGAATGTTCAGCCATGAACTCATTGAATGGCGGTGCAGGCTAGAAGGGCCAAATGGCCTACTCCTGCACCTATTTTCTATGTTTCTATGTTTCTATGTCATGCATGACTGAGCGATCGTGATGGTCCTGTTCAAGGCCAACGTCTCCACCACAGTAGTTTATGCAGGATCACCTCGTGGTTGATGCCGATTACAAAGAAGTCCCGCAGCATGTCTGCCAACACAGCCCCGAAATTACACGGTCCCACTAGACGTCTCAGGACGGAATCGAATTCCGCCCTCTGAGCGAACGAGTGTGTAAAATCTGTATCTCGAGATAATGATGCCTTCGTCTGGCTTAAGGTGGTCCTGTACCAGTGTACACAATTCTTCATACGTCTTCTCTGTTGGACTCACAGGCAGGAGTAGATTCTTTATCAGACCATAAATTTTTGGACTGCAAGTCGTGAGGAACACCGCCCGGGACCGATCTGCATCGCCGACCTCCTCCATTTTGTTGGCAACGAAGAACTGGCTCAAAACAGCTCACAAAGTCTGCCAAAACTTCTCCTTCCACGAATCGCTCCAACAATCCAATTGTATTCATTTTTGCATGCAAAGGTTCTTGTTGCCTCGTCACCAAATGTTGTGTGTGCAATAACTGTTAGAATGAGTACTGTTTAACTCCAAGAGGTACGACCTTGGCTCTGCTTTATTAAAGCCCAAAGTGACTGTTATACAAAATGGCTGTCCTTTTATACTTGGGCTGCACACACGTGCGTGCAGCCCAATGACCTCCAACAGTGACGCCATCTAGTGGCTAATGATCCCAAAAGTACATACATGGCTCTCTGCAACACACCAGATGGTATATATAACCACTGAGTCATCAGTGGAGCCTAAACCTTTGATTCTTATTCTTAATTCATAATGGTTGAGCCAAAGCAAGCAGGTGTATGTCAGGGGAGCCAAGAACAATGTGATATAAATCCAAAGTTCTACTCCTCTCCTCTCGCCACAGATCTTACAAGTTTTACATACTAGAGATGAGAAACTTCAGTTATGTGGAGAGACTAGAGAAGCTGGGACTGTTCTCCATAGAAAAGAGAATGCGAAGGGGAGATTTAATACAGGTGTTCAAAATTATGAAGGGTTTTGATGGAGCAAATAAAGAGAAACTGTTTCCACTGACTGGAGGGTCGGTAATCAGAGGACAGATTTAAGGTAATTGGCAAAATAACCAGAGGAAAGATGAAGAGAATTTGTTTTTTTACGCAGTGTGTTGTTGTGATCTGGAATGCACGGCCTGAAAGGGTGGTGGAAGCAGATTCAATAATAACTTTCAAAAGAGAATTGGATAAATACTTGAAGGGGAAATTTTTGCAGAGCTATGGGAAAAGAGCAGGGGAGTAGGACTAATTTGATAGTTCTTACAAAGAGCCAGCATATGCATGATGGGCCAAATGACTTTCTTCTGTACTGGTGTCAAATTTTGTCTGATAGCATTCCTGTGAAGCGCCTCAGCACATTTTACTATGTTAAAGGCACTATATAAATATAAGTTGTTGTTCTATGGGGCCCAAATTTGGCCCACCCGTTTTTTCGGCGCACTCACCGGAGATGCGCCAACTTCCTAGGGTGAAAACAGCGCCGAAAAGATCGCCCCGGATTCTAGCCATTCTGTGGCCTCTCCCTTGGCTTGGCGTGGCGTGATCTGTCCATTAGGGGGCGGAGCTAGGGCACTGCACAAAAAATAGTGCCGGCAGCTCAACGCATGCGCACTGGAGGTTTCGCGCATGTGCAGTAGCTCCTGCCCCCAGCCGGAGGTCCCTCGGAGAAGTCTCTCGGAGAAGTCCAGTCCTCAGAGAAGTCTCTCAGAGAAGTCCCTCGGAAAAGTCCCTCGGAAAAGTCCCTCGGAGAAGTCCTCAGAAAAGTCCCTCGGAGAAGTCCAGTCCTCAGAGAAGTCCCTCGGAAAAGTCCCTCAGAAAAGTCCCTCAGAAAAGTCCCTCGGAGAAGTCCTCAGAAAAGTCTCTCAGCGAAGTCCAGTCCTCAGAGATGTCCCTCAGAGAAGTCCCTCAGAGAAGTCCCTTGGAGAAGTCCAGTCCTCTGGGAAGTCCAGTCCTCAGAGAAGTCCCTCAGAGAAGACCCTTGGAGAAATCCAGTCCTCGGAGAAGTCCTCGGAGAATTCTAGTCCTCGGAGAAGTTCCTCGGAGAAGTCCAATCCTCGGAGAAGTCCAGTCCTTGGAGAAGTCCCTTGGAGAAATCCAGTGCTCGGAGAAGTCCCTCAGAAAAGTCCCTCAGAGAAGTCCAGTCCTCGGAGAAGTCCCTTGGAGAAGGCCTCGGAGAGCCGTTGGAGAGTCCTCGGAGAGTCGGAGAGTCGGAGAGTCCTCGGGAGAATCCTCGGGAGAGACCTCGAGAGAGAGTCGGAGTCCTAGAGAGAGAGAGAGAGAGAGAGAGAGAGAGAGAGAGAGAGAGCGAGAGAGAGAGCGAGAGAGCAAGAGAAAGATAGAGTCGGAGTCGGAGAGAGAATCGGAGTCGGAGAGGAGTTGGAGTCGGCCCGCTGACTTCCCGGGCCGAGTTAGGAAGGTAGGACTTAAGTTTTATTTTTTATTCATTATTGATGGTTTTTATGTTTCTTAAATGTTGCTGTGAAGGTGTTTAGTGCTTTGCAAGGTCCTCTCCGCTTCCCTTCCCCCCCGCCTCCCCCCCATCTCTGGCTGATTTCTCAACTCTTCGCAAGGGTTTTCTGTGCGGCCACAAGTGGCCACATATGCTGGCCTAAGTTATTTTGGAGCAACTATTAGCTGTCCAAACTGGCTTAAATGGCCAAAACGGGTGTAGGTGGCTGGTAACGCCTCCTTTTGAAAAAAAAACTAAACTAAAAAAAATCCTAACTAACTCACTTACACTGGTGTAAATTAAATGTGCAGAATGGAGATTTTTAAGATACTCCAGAAAAATCAAGTTGCTCCAAAAAAAAACGGAGCAACTCCTGGGCAAATTTGGACACATGATTCTATACAAATCTTGACTGACTTCATTTCACACCTGCTGTTTCTCTTACATTCTCAAGGCTAGCAAAATGCAAGGGTTTGCTCTGATTTCTGGACTAAACATTTTATTGAATTTAAGGGACTTAATTAATGATGCAGCCAAGACATGTTGGAAGGCGGAATGGTTCTTAATTTTCTAATTGCCAAATAGATGCCAGCAAATTATAATTATATCCCCATAGAAATATTGTAGTGTCTGACCGACAGCCATACTGTTATTTAGCTTACACTTCACAATGTCTTTATTTTTCTTTAAAAAAATACTTGATATTTATATTGTGTTTAATTTGATAGCAAACTGAAAGCATTATTGATATTGTTCGCTGTCTCCTATCATCTGTATTTCAATCTTATGTGCCTCACCCCAATTTATTGCGCACTACTTTCAAGAAATTATCCAATTTGTATAATATAATGCATACATTGTAAAATATAATGTCCAGGAGATTGGTAATGTTACTTTGAGAATGTTCTACGATTGTTGCATCCCATATAGTTGCTTTATAAATAATGGACAAGCTTTGATAAAAACAACTCTAAAACATGAAATAAAAACATTCAACCTTCACAACTTGAAGCTTCTGTGTAATTTATTTATTAATATGTATTTATAAACAATGCACACACACAAGTTCTGAGGAAAATCATGTTGCAGCATATATATGAAACACATATTCCAAATAATTTTGGAAATTTCCCATTGGTGTATATAGTTGTGTCATTTCTCCATTTACAAAATTGTGGACCAGAAACACATCTGTCTAGAAATTGTCACAAGGCATGATCCCTGCGTCGGAATGGGTGGGCCCCCAGTATTGGGCCTCGAGCCTCATTTACATGAGGTCGGCAAACTGCAGATACCTGCTGGGCATTCCTAGGCAGCTCACCGGTGAAGATGGTTTAAATTGTGGCCTGCTGCATTGCCAGCCCTCAGGTAGGTCCTGAGCAAGCAAGGGTGCAACTGAGAGAGGGTGGCGAGTGATCGGGAGGGTGGGTGGTGACCAGGAGCGGGGGGGGTGGGGGGCAGTGGAGCGGTGAAGCAATCGTGAGGGAGGCGCTCGCCTGAATGGTGAGGCCTGAGCTCAAATATTGGAGGTGCCTCGGATCTCATTTACACTGAGTCTTCATTTTGTGATCACTGTCCCCAGGGGTGCTAGAACCTCCATTTGGAGGACATTTTCTGGGTCCTTAACGAATACCAGGTTAAAATAAGCATTGTCTCTTGTGGATTCCTTGACACACTGGGTCAAGAAGCAGTCATGCGCTACATCTACCTACTCTGAATCTAAACCACCTAGGTTTTCCTTGTTTGTCATCATCATAGGCAGTCCCTCAAAATCGAGGAAGACTTGCTTCCACTCTAAAAGTGAGTTCTCAGGTGACTGTACAGTCCAATAGAGGGACAGACAGTAGTTGAAGGAAAGGATAAGTGGGGAGCCTGGTTTGCCGCACGTTCCTTCCACTGTCTGCGATTCGTTTCTGCATGCTCTCAGCGAAGAGACTCGAGGTGCTCAGTGCCCTCCCGGATGCTCTTCCTCCACTTAGGGCCGTCTTGGGCCAGGGATTCCTAGGTGCCGGTGGGGATGTTGCACTATATCAAGGAGGCTTTAATAAGGGTGTCCTTGAAACGTTTCCTCTGCCCACCTGAGGCTCACTTGCCATATAGGAGTTCCGAGTATAGAGTTTGCTTTCAGAGTCTCGTGTCGGGCATGCGGACAATGTGACCTGCCCAATGGAGTTGGTCGAGTGTGGTCAGTGCTTTGATGCTGGGGATTGTTTGACATTAGCGGTGGCAGTCTTCTTATCCTCTTTCTCAATTCAACATGGGACTCTTCTCTCCTCAGTTCATTTAGGCACTCTCACCAGTCCATGCTGGAACCCTTACCCCTATGCTCCCTCAATTCAAGTGGGCATTCTTCTTCTCCACATCCCAAGCTTTATGCTGGCGCTCCCTTTCCCACCTCCACTCAGTACACACTGATACTCTCCTCTCCTCCCCCCTCAGTGCTACTCCAAACATTTGGGTCTTGATGTTGCTTCAGGGTTGCAGCATACTGTCGGCAGGAATTTCTGATCTTGTGAATAGTCCCACCCACAGGCTTCAGTGGCATTCAGTCGACAGAAACTGAAACATGAGGTAGGCGTTAGAAGCAGTGCTGGTGCAGCTCTGATTTTCATCTTCAAACAATCAGATATTGCCCTGAAAATACTGACCATACATGAGTGTCAAATATGCTCCTCTAAGGCCTTTGACAAATCCACTCATTTCTGGGAATTATGACTACCACTCTTTGGTACAGTGCACATCCAATCACTGCGTTTACAAAAAGGAGCTGAACCTGAACTCTCCACATGGTTCATTTTCTAAAGCTGAAATAAATATAACCTAGTTCCAATGCAAACTTGTAAACTCCCTACACTGGCATATGTAAGAGATTATCCCTGCATATTTCCTCGCTTAAAAAAAGCCATGAATTATATTGTGGGAATTAATGAAATTTGCATTGGTATTTTAGAATTCTATATACAGTGGGAGTGAGTGAGGAGTGGACTGTGCATTGGAATTCTATATAAGTGTGAACAAGAAGTGGACTGCCAAATTCTTAAATATACCAGTACCTCTGACTAGCTTGAATAAATGTAAGTAACAATAACAGTAATTTTTAAAGCTTATTGCAATTGGCTGGTCTCCATGTTCCTGGACTTTCTGGTCGAGAGATTCCCAAACCCTTTTTGCTAAGCCTTCCTCTGGAGATCCATGACCTATTCTTTCCAAGAAACAGTGGGGTGAATTTTCACTTTAGCCAGCGGTTGGAAAACGGGTGGGAGCAAATCAGCCACCTGTTTTAAACACCACCTGATTTTCATTTCTATTGACTTTTAAAATGAGTGCAGATTGGCAGATCTGATGAAAGATATGCACCTAAAACATTAACCTCTCTTTTCTGTTTAGGCCGATTGTGTGCTTTCAGTCATTTCTGTTTTTATTTTAGATTTCTAAAAATATTACCGATCTTAACTACACACAGATCAAGATAAAATACCGAGCAAAATTGCAGCAAAACTGATCATGTTGTCACACAAAATATATGTGCTGTTGTTTCCAGCAAGGATTAGATAGCAATCAGAAGCAGAAACTCTGGTTAATTTCCCCTAATCGATCTCAGGTATGCTGACAGCAATTTTAGCCCCTCTACTCGTACCCAGACTAAGGCCAGCTAAGGAAAGAGTTGATGCTAGGACTTTCTGGAATGTGGGGTTCAGTTACATGCTGTCTTGATGAACTGAGCAACAAGGGAAGTTGATCATTTTTTTTTCAAAAGAAAAAGTGCAAGTATTTGGCTTGTCCAGCAGCATAAACAAGGCACTCAATTAAACATGGCCAAAATATGTCAGAACACTAGACTAGATTGCTTCTTTTTATAAACTATTTACAGCTGGCAGTCAGCCTTCCAGATCCAAAAAAATAGGGCCCAATTTTGTCTGGAGTTGCTCCTTTTTTTTGTAGCAACTAGTTCAGTTTGGAGTATCTTAAAAATCACAATTCTCGGCATTTAGTTTGCTCCAGTTCGAGTGAGTTAGTTTAGTCTTGTTTTAGTTCAGTTTTTTTTTCAAAAGGTGTGGTTACCAGCCACTTAGGCCTGTTTTGCAAGTTTAGGCAGCGAAAAGTTACTCCAAACTAACAGAACGGAATAAGTGTCGACTTTTGTACGCTTAGAAAAACCTTGCGTACACTTTAGAAATTAGGCACAGGTAGCCAGAGATTGGTGGCGGCGGGGGCGGGAGGGAAGTTAGAGGGAAGTTAGGGGATTTTCCAAAGCATTAAACACTTCACTTTTAGCAATAAATAGCCATCATCAATAATAAATGAAAATAAATCAATAAATCAACCTATCAATAAATAAATCAATAAATAATTTTTTTTAAAAATCAATCAATAAATCAGTAAATAAAAAATTATTACTGCAGCACCTATCCGTTCGGGAGCACCGGGAGCCCTCCAGCAGCGCACACAGCAGCAAGCACACGCAGCCCATACACGCAGGCAGCAAGCAGCGACAGGCCACTCGGCCAGGATTAGGGTCGTGAGCGCGGCCGGGAAGGGAGGATGGGGGAGAAGGGGGAAATGTTAAACAGATGAGCCTGCCTAGGTCCCATCCTACTCACGTCTTGCCCCCAATCTCTCTGCTTTCCTGCTACCCCTGCCCCTCCGAACATCTCCGAGACAGTCCCAAGGAACACGCGATGGCCTCAGTCATTGAGAGCAATCGACATCTTCCTTCTTGATGGTCATTTTGCCAGCTCCTTCTCCCTTTCTTGTTTGCCGTCTCCAGGTCCGAGCTCAGGATCTCCTTCTCCCCCGCACAGTCGGTCACCCGCTCCAGGAGCCCGTTCGGCCAGGGCTAGGGACGGCGTGCTTCGGGCTCCTCCCACACAGTCTGCAGCACACGCACACAGAATCTGGGGGCCAGGACACGCATGCAGCTGCCGGCAGTCTTTTAGTCGTAGGGCTGTTGCTCCACCCCCGGCTGTTGCTACTACGCTGCACCGAGGCCACAGGAGGTCTCATGAAAGTTGAGAATAGCAAGGTAGGAAACAGGCACACTTTTTTTCCCAGGAAATCGGCAGGCCTCTCGTAGGTGCGCCGTTCTGCGGGACAGCCGAAACTTGGGCCCTTTGTGTCTATCTTAGTTTAGAAAAACTGTACCTGCACCTCATTCCAACCTTGATTTTAAAATTCTCATCCTTGTTTTCATATCCGTCCATGGCCTTCCAATCTCTGCAACCTCCACCAACCCTACAAACCTCTGAGATTTCCGCACTCCTCCAATTCTGGCCTCTTGAGCATCCCGATTTTCATCGCTCCGCCCTGGCAGCCAAGCCTTCAGCTGCCAAAAGCCTAAGCTCTGGAATTCCCTTCCTAAACCTCTCCACCTCCCTACCCTCCTTTAAGACAATCCTTAAAACTTACCTCTTTGATCTGCCCTAATAGCTCATGTGGCTCGATGTCAAATTTTGTTTGATAACACTCTTGTGAAGCACCTTCGATGCTTTACTACACTAAAAGCACTATATAAATATAAGTTGTTGTTGTTCAAAACAGAACAAATTTGATCTACGTTTCCTTGTTGGGGCACCATCATTTATTTTATGAATGTTTTTGAAATTTACAATAAAGGCTATGGATAAAATGAAGATTTAATAAAAACATTTGATTACCGAATCCCAAAAACTGTTGAATAAATCGCCTTCTCGCACAGCTTAAGAGATTTTAAAACATTTCAAACTTCTTGGCATTGCACCTTAGCTTCTCAGCAAAAGAACTGTTTTTTCCTGTTTTAACTTCATCAACATGCAATTATTACTTTGTTACTGAACTGAGCTAGAACTAGAATTAGCCAATTTTACTAATGTTGCAATGCGGGCAGTATATCTGGCATCAATACCACCAAGCCAGAGGAAAAAATTCAACCAAGGTTCCTACATATGATAATTTGCAAGTATATGAAATGCAGGGTGAAGACATACCAGGGTTATGCCTGGCTGCAAAGCTCCCCATAGTTCCGTAGGCCACTAACAGTCGTCATCCAGATTTACATAAGAATATTTGCTCAGGAAGGGTACTTCAAGGCTGAGAGCATTTGTGGAACCACATGTAAGCATGAGTCATTGCCTTTAGGGCATGCCTAAAAAAAAGCCTTCCATTTCGCTAAATTCTGTAAATAACAGAAGTCAAAGAACAAAGGCTTGTGGAATTGTAATTTTCCCAGCTC
Organism: Pristiophorus japonicus; assembly: GCF_044704955.1. NCBI lineage: Eukaryota > Metazoa > Chordata > Chondrichthyes > Pristiophoridae > Pristiophorus > Pristiophorus japonicus. The sequence continues at coordinate 219,113,838 of NC_091982.1, forward strand.
AGTTAACATCTATTTACAACTAACTTGCATTTGGGTAATCACTTTGCGGAACACCTCCAGTGAGTCCACAAGCGAGACCCCGAGCTTCCCGTCATCTGTCACTTTAGTTTTTTTTTGAAATTCGTAGCCAATCGTTCCAATTCTTTGTCAAATCACAAACGCCAGAGGTCACCTTGCACACGCCAAGGATCACTCTGCGCCAATGCTCTTAGCCAAAAGGCCTAGAGCCACTGCACCGTTCCTGGAAGTACTGCAATACCAGGTTCGTGCCATGGAGGTGGATGGGTCAGGTCCCCCACACACCTCCGTGGAGGTGGATGGGTCAAGCCACCCCACCCATTTTAGTTCTCCGCTCCACTCCCACTCTGACCTCTCCATCCTCCTACACTGTTCCAATGAAGCTCAACATAAGCTCGAGGAACGGCACCTCATCTTTGTAATAGGCACCCTACAGCCTTCTGGACTCAACACTGAGTTCAACAATTTCAGATCATAATCTCTGCCCCTCTCCCCCTCCCCAGTTGCTGATGATTCTGATATTCCCATTTAGACCTCCTTTAGACCCACCTTTTTTCTCAAAGTGATTACCAAGGCTAGACATGCACAGTACCCAACAGTTGCAGCCTACAGTGCAGCATGGGCCACGCTTTCCTCAGCACTATGGGAGCAGACCCCACACTGGATCCTTGCTGGCTGGTCAGGAGAAGAGAGGATCAGAGGGAGAGAGAGGGGGGGGAAATCGGAGTGGGTGAGAGGGAATCGGAGAGCAGAGGAGATCGGGAACTGGGGGGGTGAGAGAAGGTCAGGAACTGTGGGGAGAGAGAAGGTCAGAACCTGTAGGGGGGCGGAAAGAAGGTCAGGAACTGGGTGGGGTGGGGGGGTGGAGGTCAGGAATTGGGGGGAAAGGTCAGGAATTGAGGGGAGAAGGAAGTCAGAAATTGAGGGGAGGTCAGGAACTGGGAGGGAATGAGAAGATCAGGAATGGGGGGAAGAGGACAGGAACTGGGGGGTGGGGGAGAAGTTGAGGAGCTGGCGGGGGAGAGAAGGTGAGGAACTGGGGAGGGGAGTCAGGAACTGTGGGGGATGTCAGGAAGTGGTGTGGAGAGGTCAAGAACTGGGGGAGGAGGGGGAGGAAGGTACGGTCAGGAACTAGGGGGGGGTGAAAGGTCAGGAACTTGGGGGGGGGGGGAGAGGTTAGGAACTGGTGGGGGAGGGGGTAGAATTACACTTTGGGAAGTATCTGGTAATGTCGGCAGGCAGTATCTAATTACACATTCCAGAGAAACTGCAGGGTGTGCCTTGTCCTCCAAGAAGACTAATCAGCAATTATGCCTTGACATTCATATAAACCAATCAGACTTTGGTGGTGCGAATAGACATGTCCTATTTTTCTTTACTTGTGCCATTACCATCTCCTTTCGCCTTGTATCATCATACTTTTTGTCATAATCTCTCCTGCCTTCCATCCTATCACAGACCTCCGCTTTTGTTCTTTCTTCCCCTCTCCCTGCCCCAGCACTTGCTTAAAATCTGTTACATCTTTAATTTCTTCCATTTCTGAATTGACCTGAAATGTTAACTCTGTTTCTCTCTCCACAGATGCTGCCTGACCTGCTGAGTATTTCCAGCATTTTCTGTTTTTATTTGCTATTGTTCAATTAGCTTCAAATCCATATATCTACTACTGTACTTTCCAGTTCTCCAGAATTTTAACCTTCACTGCCAATCTTTTGTGAGATCTTAATTCGGTTTGTATTTTAAAAAGAGTACAAGTATTTGAACAGTCAACGAGTATAAACATGACAGTGCTGCTGAATCCATCCGTATGCATTCAAAATACAGAAGCCACATCACAGGACTCTGCCTAAACATAAACAAAGTGTACAACTTGTATCAGCCTTACAGTCCCATTGTGAAACAGTGGCTATCTTGGTTTACAACAAAGAATCTAGAAGCTCATAAAAACATATCTGAATTGGAATTCTTTTGCATGTACTGCAGCATTTTACGAGTATCCTAAACCGCACACAGTCTCATTTCCCATCATCCCTGTGTTCGCTGACTTACATTAGCTCCCAATCCACCAATGCCTCAAATTTAAAATTTTCATCCTCATGTTCAAAGTCCTCCATGGCCTTGCTACTGTGGTACGGGTCTGTGGTGGATCCATTGGTCAGGATCACAGCTTGCATGTCATCGTGGAGCAGGCGGAAAATGGTGACAAACTTTTGAGGGCAGCCAAATCTGAGAAGGACGCTCCATCATCCCTCATGGTTAACAGTGTCGAAGGCTTTTGTGAGGTCAAAGGCCATGTACAGAAGTTGGTGCTGTTCCCTGCATTTCACCAATCCATCAATGCCTCAAATTTAAAATTCTCATCCTCGTGCTCAAAGTCCTCCATGGCCTTGCACCTATGCAATGTCATGTATGTATGCTGGGGTTTACTAGCCACCAGGTGGCGCCACTGTCGGAAGTCATTGGGCTGTGCACACATGTGTGCGACCCAGGTATAAAAGGCCAGCCATCTTGTAATGAAATCACTTTGGGCCCGAATAAAGCAGAGCCAGGTTCGTATCTGTGTTAGTTTACAGTATTCAATCTATCGAGTTATTACATACATAACAGGTAACTATAGAGGAATCTCCCTGCTGTCGACCACCAGGAAAGTCATCACAAGAATCCTCCTGAATCACCTTCCTCCTGTGACTGAAGAACTCCTCCCAGAGTCGCAACGGGGATTCCGCTCACTAAGGGGCACAATGGACATGATCTTCACCGCGCGGCAGATACAAGAGAAATGCAGGGAACAGCACCAACCCCTGCACATGGCCTTCTTCGGCCTCACAAAAGCCTTCGACACTGTCAACCAAGAGAGATTATGGAGCGTCCTCCTCAGATTCGGCTGCCCTCAAAAGTTTGTCACCATCCTCCGCCTGCTCCACGATGAAATGCGAGCCGTGATCTTGACCAACAGATCCACCACAGACCCATTCCATGTTCGGACCAGGGTCAAGCAAGCTTGTGTCAACGCACCAACGCTCTTCTCGATCTTCCTTGATGCAATACTCCATCTCACCCTCGTCAACCTCCCCGCTGAAGTGGAGCTAAATTACAGGACAAACGGGAATCTGTTTAACCTCCGCCGCCTCCAGGCCAGATCCAAGGTCGTCCCATCCTCCGTCATGGAACTACAGTACGCAGACGATGCCTGCATCTGTGCACACTCGGAGGCCGAACTCCAAGCCATCGTCAACACCTTCACCGAGGCATACAAGAGCATGGGCCTTACACTAAACATCTATAAGACAAAGGTCCTCTACCAACCTGCCCCCGCCACACAGCACTGCCCCCTGGTTCTCAAAATCCACGACGCAGCCTTGGACAACATGGATCATTTTCCATACCTCAGGAGCCTACTGTCAACAAGGGCAGACATCGACGCCTAGGTTCAACACCGCCTCCAGTGCGCCAGCACAGTCTTCGGCTGCCTGAGAAAGAGAGTGTTCGAAGATCAGGCCCTGAAATTTGCCACCAAGCTTATGGTCTACAGGGCTGCAGTGATACCCGCCCTCCTGTATGGCTCAGAGACGTGGACCATATTCAGTAGCCACCTCAAATTGCTAGAGAAATGCCACCAACGATGTCTCCGCAAGATCCTGCAAATCCCCTGGGAGGACAGGCGCACCAATGTTAGCGTCCTCAATCAATCCAACATCCCCAGCATTGAAGCACTGACCACACTTAACCAGCTCCATTGGGTGGGCCACATTGTTCACATGCCTGATACAAGACTCCCAAAGAAAGCACTCTACTCGGAACTCCTACACAGCAATCAAGCCCCAGATGGGCAGAGGAAATGTTTCAAGCACACTCTCAAAGCCTCCTTGATAACATGCAACATCCCCACCGACACCTGGGAATATCTGGTCAAAGACTGCCCTAAGTGGAGGAAGAGCATCCGGGAGGGCGCTGAGCACCTTGAGTCTCATCGCCGAGAGCATGAAGAAAACAAGCGCAGGCTGCGGAAGGAGCGGCGGCAAACCAGTCACACCCACCCTTTCCTTCAATGACTGTCTGTCCCACCTGTGACAAAGACTGTGGTTCCCATGTTGGACTGTTCAGTCACCTGGGAACTCACTTTTGGAGTGGAAGCAAGTCTTCCTCGATTTCAAGGGACTGCTATGATGACAAAGATAATGATATTCCCGACAATGTGGAAAATTGTCCAGGTAATTCCTGTCCACAAAAAGCAGTACAAATCCAAACTGCCCCATCAATCTATTCTCAATCATCAGCAAAGTGATGGAAGGTGTCATCGACACGGCTATCAAGCGGCACTTACTCACCAATAACCTGCTCACTGACACGCAGTTTGGGGTCTGCCAGGACCACTCAGCTCCAGACCTCATTACAGCCTTAGTCCAAACATGGACAAAAGAGCTGAATTCCAGAGGTGAGGTGAGAACGACTGCCTTTGACATTAAGACAGATTTAACGGAATATGGCATCAAGGAGCCCGAGTAAAATTGAAGTCAATATAAACTCTCCTCTGGCTGGAGTCGTATCTAGCACAAAGGAAGATGGTTGTGGTTGTTGGAGGTCAATCATCACAGCCCCAGGACATAGCTGCAAGAGTTTCTCAGGGCAGTGTCCTAGGCCCAACCATCTTAAGCTGCTTCCCTCTAACATTTTGGTCAGAAGTGGGCATGTTTGCTGATAATTGCACAGTGTTCAATTCCATTTGCAACTGCTCAGTTAAAGAAGCAGTTCATGCCCACATGCAGAAAGACCTGGACAACATTCAGGCTTGGGCTGATAAGTGGCAAATAACATTCGCGCCTCACAAGTGCCAGGCAATGACTATCTCCAACAAGAAAGAGTCTAACCACTGCCCCTTGACTTTCAATGGCATTACCATCGCCGAATCCCCCACCAACATCCGGTGGGTCTCCATTTAGCAGAAACTTAACTGGACAAGCCACATTAATACTGTGGCTACAAGAGCAGGTCAGAGGCTGGGTATTCTACAGCAAGTTTCTCACCTTCTGACTCCCCAAATCCTTTCCACCATCTGCAAGGCACAAGTCAGGAGTGTGATGGAATGCTCTCCACTTGCCTGGATGAGTGCCACTCCAACAACACCATCCAAAACAAAGCAGCTCACTTGATTGACACCCCATCCACCACCGGCGCACCGTGGCTGCAGTGTGTACCATCTACAAGATGCACTGCAGAAACTCACCAAGGCTTCTTCGACAGCACCTTCCAAACCCACAACCTCTACCACCTAGAAGGACAAGGGCAGCAGGCACATGGCAATATCATCACCTCCAAGTTCCCCTCCACGTCACACGCTGTTCCTTTACCGTAGCTGGGTTAAACTCTCTCTAACAGCACTATGGGAGTACCTTCACCTCACAGACTGCAGTGGTTCAAGAAGGCGGATCATCACCACCTTCTCAAGGGCAAATAGAGATGGGCAATGAGTGCTGGCCTTGCCAGTGGCATCCACATTCCATGAATGAATAAAAGAAAACTCTGCATTCCTCCAACTCTGGCCTTACCTGGGGCAGCTGTACTTTTAGCCATCAGGGCCCTCCTGAGAACCTATTTCTTTGACTGAGCTTTTGTCACCCTCTTTAATATCTCCTTCATTCAACTGGTTTCAGTATTTGTCTGATTTTGCCCTGTGAACTACCTTGGGGCACTTTCTTACATTAAAGGCGAGTTATATAAATGCAAATTGTTATTATTGGCTCGGAATTTGCAGTCAGCACCAAAACAAAGATGTTCACCACTGGCCCCGAAAAAAGCTGGGCACAGATATCTTGCGGTCTCTGTGGCGAAAAGCTGCTTTCAACCCGACTTTTAAAAAATGTTACAGAGAGCAAAACAAAGATTGGGGCTCTCACATGGGGATAAGGTAGAACCTGAAATATCACAAACAAACTTTGTAAAAAATATATATTTTTTAAGTTTCTTAAAAATTGTAATTTTTATCATAATGGAGAAATTTGACACCACAAAATAAAAATTAGTTTTTCAGGTCCAGAACATTTGCTTAGCAGTTAATACGTTGTTAAAACCCCAGTGACACCTAATCCAACAAGGCCTAACATTTAATGGGGTATTTAACAGTGATATTACCATGGACAAAAACAAAGTTTTCATCAGTTTCACTGATTTCCCTGATTGCCCGCTATTGGGGGGGGGGGGGGGGAGGGGGTGGGGAGGGACGGAAAGCCACAGCGCAACCAGTATCAGAGCAGTGAATGACTGACCGCAACTTTAGGATTTTCACGTTTAGATGCGTGTGTGCTACATCCTGAAGTTGCAGTCAGTTCAAAGAGGTAATAGCTGCGAATGCTGTTAGTTCGCTGTTTTTACCCACAGTAAATTCCAGTCCATTATAATCACTGTTGATGTTTACAATATAAATATTCATGTAAACATACTCTTTCATTCCAGACTGACACTCCAGTGCTCCTCAATCTTCCTCAATCATCTTCTCCCTGTGGCCGAGGAGCTCCTCCTGGAATCACAATGCGGATTTCGTCCCCTACGGGGAACAACAGACATGATCTTTGCAGCGCACCAGTTGCAGGAAAAATGCAGGGAGCAGCGCCAGCCCTTATACATGGCCTTTTTCGATCTTACAAAGAGGCCTTTGACATGGTCAACCGTGAGGGTCTATAGAGTGTCCTCCTCCATTTCGGATGCCCCTAAAAGTTTGTCAACATCCTTCGCCTGCTTCAGGCAGTACTCAGGGAGTGTTGAACTGTCAGAGATGCCATCTTTCAGATGAGACATTAAACCAAGACCCCATCTGCCCTCTCAGATGGACTTAAAGTTTTCCCACGGCACTATTCGAAGAAGAGCAGGGGAGTTCTTCCAGTGCCCTGGCTATTATTTAACCCTCAACCAACATGCTAAAAAAGATTATCTGATCATTATCACATTGCTATTTATGGGACCTTGCAGTGTTCAATTTGGCTGTCACATTTCCTAAATTACAACAGTGACCACACTTCAAAAGTACTTAATTTGCTTTAAAGGGCTTTGGGACAGCCTGAGGTTGAGAAAAGCTTCCTTTCATAAAATACATGTGAATATACTTTCTTAATAAACCAAAACAGCATATTATTTATCTTGCTTTCAATTGCTGAAAAACTGCAATGTAAAAATTTGCAGTGAAACAACTAAACATTTGTTGCACCACAAACTTACATTAACTGCCAACATGGCAGAGGTGTTTTGGCAGACTGCCATTCCTGGAACTGAATCCACTCAGAGACACACACTGAGGCAATTCGACCCTTCAAAAGCAGATCCTGTGCCCTTTCCTACAGGTAAACTTGGCTCACACTGCATTGAATTCAACCTTTCTAATTCACCTTCCTTCTCAGCCCTGCCTCGGTTTATTTCTCAAAATCTGTAGCCAAAAGAATGTATATTCCCAGTGCATGTTGACTGACCAAGCATTTTCTGTTGTTGTTAAGTGCATGAGAGAGTGTGTGCAAATAATGGTGATGTGTTTGAGTTACACTGTTACAGCACCTGACACACTTTAGGTGTCGAACCTGAGCTTGCCGATCACACCAATGGAATCAAGATAAAATCGCAAGTAAATCTAGACCAGATAACTGGAATAAGCCACCTGATACCCGCTGGAATGTGGGTCTGCAGGTCAACTTGGAGGATTACACTCAAAGCTTTATGCAAATTTCAAGTCATAGAAAAAGCATCCAGCAAAAAAAATGCAAATCCTGAATGTAATATACCATCAAACAACATTATCCATATTAATTTAATTTTCTACAGCATAATTTTGATTAAAATATATAAATAACTTCAGTACATGGGTGTTTGCAGCAATTAGCGAACCACCAGTGTGTTCAATTCTTTTAACAAGAAAAGGAAAATATTTATGGAAAATGTTGAATTGAAATATTTTCTTCTCCCCAATAGCCCACAGCCACTACCCATTGCCAAGAATGTCAGACATCAGCTAGTATCCTTTGTTATCAGCGGGTAAGTATAATCCTCTGATCCATCTTATCGTGCTGAGGAATGTCACAAAAAGCTTGTTGTTCCCAATCCAAGCCAATCTTCGGGTGGCTTTCGTGATCATAGTGCGGGGAAAGACTGCTGTTACCATATGTTTTGTTTAGGTTCGAACTAATTTCACAAAATAAAGAGCCAACTCTTTGCACAACAGTACAGAGGGGCTGCTCTTAAACCACGTCTTCGAACTAGTTCCGAGTCCTTACCTTGTGTGGTTCTGGAGTGAGTGAGAAGAGCTGACAGCGTTGCTCACATCCAACTCTTTGTGCTTCTTTCCCTTCCCTTTGACAGATGCTGATTCACAGTCAGACGCGTGGGGGTGGGGAGCGCTCCTGCCTTTGACGATACTATCACTGCCGCTGTTACCTCGCCTCTTCCCCAGAGACTCAGTGCCACTTGGTGTGAGTGGAAGGGAGAAAACTCCCGCTGTGTGAAGCGATCAGAGAGTGAGTGCAGCCTCACCGACAGGCAAACAACTAAAGCAACCGAACTCCCAAACCAGCGCCAAAACCACTCACTCACCTGCCCCTTCTTTTCACCCAGCAATCCGGCTGCTCCCCACTCCTGAATCGGATAAAGTATGTTTTTCTTCCTTTCAACCAGCTTCTGGGAAAAGTATTTGTTTAAGAAAAAGTGTAATTGGCTGCCATCTAATGGTTGAAAACGGGCGAACAGCCCTACATCGACAGAATACCACACAGAGCTGAAGCCAGACACATACACACACACCCACACCCACAGGACAGGCTGCTCCAGCTGATCTGGCGCTGAATGAAGCATTGAACTCAAAGCTTTGTCCAAGAGATAGCTCTTTTAATTATCATATTTTTGAACGTTAGTGCACACAGATGCAATGTTCATTCAAAATGACTGAATTTTTTTAATACATTAGTTCATGGGATGTGGGTGTCTCTGGCAAGGCTGGCATTTATTGCCCATCCCTAATTGCCCTTGAGAAGGGAGTGGTGAGCCACCTTCTTGAACTGCTGCAGTCCATGTGGTGAAGGTGCTGTGCTGTTAGGGAGGGAGTGCCAGGATTTTGACCCAGTCATCATATCATCATCATAGGCAGTCCCTCGGAATCGAGGAAGACTTGCTTCCACTCTTAGCATGAGTTCTTACGTGGCTGAACAGTCCAATACGAGAACCACAGTCTCTGTCATAGGTGGGACAGATAGTCATTGAGGGAAAGGGTGGGCAGGGAGCCTGGTTTGCCGCACGCTCCTTCCGCTGCCTGCGCTTGATTTCTGCATGCTCTCAGCGACGATACTCGAGGAGCTCAGCGCCCTCCTGAATGCACTTCCTCCACTTAGGGCGGTCTATGACCAGGGACTCCCAGGTGTCAGTAGGGATGTCGCACTTTATCAGGGAGGCTTTGAGGGTGTCCTTGTAACGTTTCTGCTGCCCGCCTTTGGCTCGTTTGCCATGGACGAGTTCCGAGTAGAGCGCTTGCTTTGGGAGTCTCGTGTCTGACATGCGAATTTTGTGGCCTGCCCAGCGGAGCTGATCAAGTGTGGTCAGTGCTTCAATGCTGGGGATGTTGGCCTGGACAAGGATGCTAATTGTTTGTGCGTCTGTCCTCCCAGGGGATTTGCAGGATCATGCAGAGACATCGCTGGTGGTATTTGATGATTACGAAACAGCGATATATTTTCAAGTGAAATTTGTAACATTTAGTTTTTCCAGTTTACTCCCTTTTTCTCTTCAATGTATTGACTTTTACTGGGGTATGGTTCCAGGGGTCTGCAAGTACATCCATGCCAATGACAGACATTTTGGCAACCCAGCCTGTGTCATCAGCATTTGCTGATAAAAATCAGCACGGACTGGGCCCCTCTTTTCTCAGTACCACTGGTACCTGAGTCCTGCCGCAAATGGAAGTGATCCTGCTCTCTGCATATTGTAGGGAGGAATTCTCCTGAGAATGGTACTGTCTGCTTACAATATGCAGTATCACATCCATTACACAGTATACAGAATCATATCCATTTATAGCAGAACTCAGAGAACAACGGTGTTAAAGGGAGGTGGGAAATGGGAAACAAAGAAGTGGCAGTGGACATGGATAGCAATGAATGGGAAAGAGAAAGGAGGAATGGATGGGAATAAGGGGAGAGGGAAAATTGAAAGTAATGAAGAGGAGAGGATAGCAGAAGCTGGGAGCGGTGCTTGGGGAGGAGGGGTTACGAATTTTGCTTCACTGTAATTACTTCCCAGGTTCAATGGCATCATTGGCTCCCATAAGCAGTGTGAGCATGTTAGTTTTATGAACGATGACTTGCACTGCCCTATATTTACTCATCTGATCGCATAACCCATGGTGTAACACTTGTGATCTGAACAGAATATCTGTGCCTTTCCTATGTCTACTTCTGAAATCTCTCAGAAAGTTGGACCAAGCAAACATTTGGTGATGCAAGGCTTGATACGAATCGTTAAACTGCTTTATTTTACATCAGCAACAGTTATGATCACATTTACATGTTTCAAACAACTTGGCTTTGCATAAAAATAGTGCACATGCTACACTTCCCCAATTGCCACATCAGTGGGTGATCTTGATTCATTTAAGCAGAATAACTTATCTGCACCTTATTTTCTTTCTGAATCTACCATTTCGGGACCTCTCCGCTTCAGTAGCTTCTCTGCCACAAAATGGGACGGACTCCACCTGAACCGGAATGGGACCAGTGTCCTAACAGAAAGGGGAAAGAGTGAGGTGACATAGGCTTTAAAGTATGGGGGAGGGATCTACAAGAAATGAAACAAGCCTAAATAGAAATGAAACAGGAAAGGAGAGCATAGGACAGACTAACTAAGGAAGGACATAAATGGCCAGGGAATAAATAGGGTTATAGAACAGGAGTGTAAAAAGATGGTTACAAATAAAGTGTGAGGAACTGCTATTAAAAATGAGGTAAAATGTACAGCAATGCACACAGTGTCTGTAATAAAACAGGGGAACTGGAGGCAATAACGAATTGCGAAAAACCAGATATAGTAGGGATTAGAAACATAGAAACATAGAAAATAGGTGCAGGAGTAAGCCATTCGGCCCTTCGAGCCTGCACCGCCATTCAATGAGTTCATGGCTGAACATGCAACTTCAGTACCCCATTCCTGCTTTCTCGCCATACCCCTTGATCCCCCTAGTAGTAAGGACTACATCTAACTCCTTTTTGAATATATTTAGTGAATTGGCCTCAACAACTTTCTGTGGTAGAGAATTCCATAGGTTCACTACTCTCTGGGTGAAGAAGTTTCTCCTTATCTCGGTCCTAAATGGCTTACCCCTTATCCTTAGACTATGACATGGCTACAGAAAAATTAGGACTGGGAATTAAATATTGCAAGGTATAACATATTTAGAAAAGGTAGAGAGGAAAAAAGGGGTGGTGGAGTAGCTGTACTTATTAGAGATAACATAATGGCAGTAAGAAAAAGTGACACAGCTATCAGTAAGAGAGAAATAGAATCTATGTGGCTGGAGATAAAAGAGAATAAAGGATCAATCACATTAATAGGGATAGTCTACAGACCACCTCATAATGTAAGGGAGGTGGAGGAAGAAATATGCAAACAATTAGGCAAATGGGTAAAAATCATAGAATAATAATCATGGGGGATTTCAACTCCCATGAAATTAATTGGCCAGAAGAAGTAGGTAAAGGGGATAAAGGAATGGAGTTCATACAATGTGTGCAGGACTCCTTTCTAACCCAGTAGGCAAGAAGTCCGACAAGGGAGGATTTGCTACTGGATCTAGTAATGGGGAATGAACCAGAGCAGATAAGGGAAGTAAAAGTAGAGCAATATCTAGGTAATAGTGACCATAATATAATACGCTTTAAGATAATAATTGAGAAGGACATAAGCATGACAAGAACAAAGGTAATAGATTGGAGAAAAGCCAATATTTAGGGGCTCAGAATAGAACTTGGGAATGTAAAATGGACAACTTAACATCGATAGTAGGAAAAATAATGGAATACCTGCTAAAGGAGAAAATAGAAAAACACAGAGAAACCAAAAATATAATAATGAATAGTCAGCATGAATATCAAAAGGGAAAGTCTTGCTTGCCAACCTCATTGAATTCTTTGAAGAGGTTATCAGAGAGAGTAGACAAGTAATTTATCTAGTTTTTCAAAAGGCCTTTGATAAGGTACCACATAATAGACTAATGAATAAGGCCGCGCACGCAGTCAGGGGACAAGAAGCAGAATGGATAGCTAGCTGGCTGCAATACAGAAAGCAGAGAGCAGGGGTAAAGGGTAGCTATTCTGAGTGGCAGAACGTGGAAAATCGGTTCCTAAAATGATCTGTGCTGGGACCACTGTTGTTCACAATTTATATTAATGATTTAGACTTCAGAATCAAAAACACAAATTTCTAAATTTGCAGATGACATCAAGTTGGAGGGGATAGTCAATACTGAGGAGAATTGCAACACATTACAAGAATACATTATTAAAATTGGCAAATGAATTTCAAAACAGGTAAGTGTGAGGTATTACATTTTGGTAGGGAAAATAAGGTCACATGTTACTTGGACAATAAGAATCTAAATGGGGTAGAGGAGCAAAGGGACAGAGGGAGAAGAGTGTCAGATTGAACTAGGATTGGAAGAAGGAAGAGTATCTCTGTGAAAGGGTGGGGAGTTGGATAGGGTACAGGCCCCCTATGCACTTAATCCTCTGTGAACTGGGCTGAGAAGTTAGATGTAGGAGAATGACTACTGAGGTAACTTTACAACAACAACTTATATTCATACAGCACCTTTAACATAGTGAAACGTCCCAAGGCGTTTCACAGGAGTATTATGAGATAAAAAATTTGACACTTGAGCCGCATAAGTAGAAATTAGCGCAGGTGATCAAAAGCTTGTGGGGGGCCAGCCAGGAATGCATTGGAATAGTCAAGTCTAGATGTAACAATGGTATGGATGAGGACTTCAGCAGCGGATGAGCTGAGGCAGGGGCGGAGATGGGCGATGTTACAGAGGTGGAAATAGGCAGTCTTAGTTAGGCTGCGGATATGTGGTCGAAAGGGTCAAATATGACACCTAGCTTGCGAACAGTCTGGTTCAGAAGTTCGGGAGAGGGATGGAGTAAGTGGCTCGGGAACGGAGTTTGTGGCAGGAACCGAAAACAATTGGTCATTTGAAAATCCAAATGTTACTTTGCATTTCCTTTATTTATATTAAAAATCTTATCAATCTTGATGTATAACATTACCTAAAATTAACTAGAATGCATCACTTTTTATGTAAAAAAACAAAATTCTCCAGGGGACATATCCCTGAATGTCCTCTTGAAATGCACCAGCAAATTTATCTTTTCAACATTACCTCTGGGTTTTCACAGAATAAAACGCAACTTACCTTTATATAGCATCCTTCACATCCTCAGGGCATCACAAAGCGTTTCACGGCCAATACATTCTTTTGAAGTACAGTCATTGTTATGTGGCCACAAACAGCAATGTTATAAATGGAAAATTAATTTGTTTTGTTGGAGAATTTCCTTATTCTCCTTCAATTAGTACCATAGAATCTTTTGTCCATCTAAGAGGGCAATGAGGCCTTGATTTAACACGTCATTCAAAATGTAAGTACTTTTGACAATACAGTTCCGTGTATTGTGCAGCGGGGTATAACTGCACTTACTGATTTCCTCTGTGCAGCACTGAATTGTCAGCCTAGATTAAATATTCAAATTCTGGAGTGTAGCTTGAACCCACATCCTACTGACTTAAATGCAAGAGTACTACCATTGAGCCAAGTTGATACTTACGTGCTTAGGTTGTTTTTCCTCTGATATAAGTGAAAGAACAGTAAGTGTACCTACAGCTTAAATTGCATGTCCAGTATAACTTTTTTTTTTCAAATGTCAGGATCATTGGGTGCAGCTATATATCTTCAGAGTTGTTTTTTGAGTTGTTGGCTATTTTGAAACTGTTGGGCAGCTTTTGTCAGCATGGTTATCGGATCCAGTGTGCCAGCGCAGCCTTCAATCGCTTGAGGAAGAGAGTGTTTGAAAACCAGGACCTCAAATCTGGCACCAAGTTTATGGTCTACAGGGCAGTAGTGATACCTGCCCTCCTATATGGCTCAGAGACGTGGACCATATACAGCAGACACATAAGAACATAAGAATTAGGAACAGGAGTAGGCCATCTAGCCCCTCGAGCCTGCTCCGCCATTCAATAAGATCATGGCTGATCTGGCCGTGGACTCAGCTCCATTTACCCGCCCACTCCCCGTAACCCTTAATTCCCTCAAAGCCCTGGAGAAGTACCATCGGTGCTACCTCCGCAAGGTTCTGCAAATCCACTGGGTGGATAGACGCACCAACATCAGTGTTCTCGCTCAGGCCAACATCCCCAGCATCGAAGCACTGACCACACTCGACCAGCTTCATTGGGCGGGCCACATCGTCCACATGCACGACATAAGACTTCCAAAGCAAGTGCTCCACTCGGAACTCCTACACGGCAAGCGAGCCCCAGGTGGGCAGAGGAAACATTTCAAGGACACCCTCAAAGCCTCCTTGATAAAGTGCAACATCCCCACCGGCACCTGGGAATCCCTGGCCCAAGACCGTCCTTTGGAGAAAGAGCATCCAGGAGGGCGTTGAGCACCTAGAGTCTCGTCGCCGAGAACATGCAGAAAACAAGCACAGGCAGCGGAGGAGCGTGCGGCAAACTAGACTCCCCACCCACCCTTTCCTTCAACCACTCTCTGGCCCACCTGTGACAAAGACTGTAATTCCTGTATTGGACTGTGCAGCCACCTGAGAACTCAATTTTAGAGTGGAAGAAAGTCTTCCTCGATTTTGAGGGATTGCCTATGATGATGATAATATCAGATAGTGATCAGGAGCAGGAACCCGAGCCAAGGCCATTTGTAGAATCCTCACTGAAATCAGCACCAACTAAAAATAGGATCCTGGATCTTCAGCTTTGTATGGATCATCAAGAAATTCATTTTCAGCAGCATTTGGTTGAATCTCTTTGACCATTTGTTTCTACTGTTGCTTTTGATTTAAGTCTCAGATTTTTTTGAAGAGGGTTTGATCGTGATGGAATCAGATTCAAATTCTGTAGTGTTTTCGTGTTTTAGAAAGGAAATTTTATCAGAACTATATTGAGTTTGTTGGTGGTATTGTGTATACTGGTCTGTTTTTCGGTCAGTTGAACGTAGTCAATGAGGAGTGTCACATCACTTTTGAATTATTTTGTAATTGCCATCAGGAAAATAATCTATATTATAGAATCATAGAATAATACAGCACAGAAGTAGGCCATTGGGCCCATTGGATGTGCGCCGGCTCTTTCGAAGAGCAATCCAATTAGTCCCACTCCCCCACTCATAAGAATATAACAACATAATAAATAGGAGCAGGAGCCCCTCGAGCCTGCTCCGCCATTTAAGAAGATCATGGATGATCTGATCATGGACTCAGCTCCACTTCCCCGCCCACTCCCCATAACCCCTTATCGCTTAAGAAATTATCTATTTCTGTCTTAAATTTATTCAATGTTCCAGCTTCCACAGCTCTCTGAGGCAGCAAATTCCACAGATTAACAACCCTCTGAGAAAAATAAATTTCTCCTCATCTCTGTTTTAAATGGGCGGCCCCTTATTCTAAGATCATACCCTCGAGTTCTAGTCTCCCCCCATTAATGGAACCATCCTCTCTGCATCCACCTTGTCAAGCCCCCTCATAATCTTATACGTTTTGATAAGATCACCTCTCAATCTTCTGCATTCCAATGAATAGAGGCCAAGATTCCATTGGCCTTCCTCATCACTTGCTGTACCTGCATACTATCCTTTTGTATTTCATGCACAAGTACCCCCAGGTTCCGCTGTACTGCGGCACTTTGCCCATATCGCTCCAATTTTTTGTCCTTCAAGTAAGTCTCCTTAAGTAGTGTCAGCTATGGCTCAGTGGGTAGCACTCTCACCTCTGAGTCAGATGTTGTAGGTTCAAGTTGCACTCTAGGGACATGCGCACAAAAATTTAGGCTGACCCTCCGGTGCAGTGCTGAGGGAGCGCTGCACTGTTGGATGTGCTGTCTTTCGGATGAGATGTTAAACCGAGGCCCCATCTACTCTCTCAGGTGGACGTAAAAGATCCCATGGCACTATTTCGAATAAGAATATGGGAGATATCGCCAGTGTCCTGGCCAATATTTATCCCACAATCAAATAACAAAAAAAAAATCACCTGGTCACTATCACATGGCTGTTTGTAGGAGCTTGCTTGTGTGCAAATTGGCTCCCGTGTTTCCTACATTACAACAGTGACTACACTTCAAAAGTACTTCATTGGCTGTAACGCTTTGAGATATCCAGTGGTTGTGAAAGGCGCTATATAAATTCAAGTCTTCCTTTCTTTTTTAATCCAATTCCCCTTTGAAGGCTACGATTGAATCTGTATCCACCGCCCTATCAGGAAGTGCATTCCAAATCCTAACCACTCATTGTGTAAAAAACATTTCCCTCAGGTCGCCTCTGGTTCTTTTGTCAATCACATTAAATCTGTGCCCTCTCATTATTAACCCTCCAGCCATTGAAAGCAGTTTCTCTTTATTTACTCTATCTAAATCCTTCGGGGCCGAAATTCAGCCTCCCAATAAGGCCTGTTATCGCCGGCCAAGCGGCGGTGTCGAATGGCCGCCAATTTTTTGTCGGAATTCGCTCCAGAGGTTTTTCCACTGGTCCCCACTTCTGCCCCGCTGCTGCCAAACCCTCCTAAGTGCATCATCAAAGCGGCACTGCCGATCTTGTGCTCCGCAAGCAAACTTTAGCTAAATAAATCTTGCGCCCGTTGCACGGTGCCCCCGACAGTTTTTTCTGTCGGTGCATTGTGTTTGCAATGTGTGCAAAATGGTGGAGCAGCCGCACTGCCGCAGCCGCCATCTTTTTTTTTTGTCGGTCGACTGCAAAGTCGGCCCGACAATTATGCCCCAGGGTTCAGCCGGACTGCCAACAGGCAGCCACTTGGGTGCCAGGCCACTGGCCCGGCCGAAACTTTCCCTGGTGGTCCAGTGGACCTAACTAAATGAAACAGAGCTTGCAGTGGCTCTCCCCGTTAAGTGCTACGTTGATGACTGACAGCAGCAGAAACTCCGCCTCCGCCTCCACTTCTGCCCCCAATATGACCGACTTCTGCCCTGCTCAAAAAAAAGACAAAGAGTTAAATTTTGCACAAGAGGCCACCGCATCTACCGCGGCGTGCAAACACAGGAAAAATGGTAGGTGCAACCCATTTCCGGTAGGAGGGAATTTCGGCCCCTTCATGACTTTTAAACATCTCTATCAAATCTCCTCTTAGCCTTCTCTGCTTTAAGAAGAACAATCCCATCTACTCCAGTGCATCCACATAACTATAATTCCTCATCCTTGGAACCATTGTAATAAATCTCTTTTGTACCCTCTCCAAAGCTTTCACACCCTTCCTAAAGTGTTGTTATCTGTTATTAATTTTAAATTTTTTGGAGGTGTGTAGATGTCTATTATTAATTCTGGTAGTTGTGCTGAGCTATTTAACTTCAACCAAACAGTACAATTAACCTCATTGTTCCAAGACTAAGGAGGAGAAAAATCAGCCAGAAGGAAACGAGGAAAATTGCAAATAGAAATGCGATAGTTATAGCGACATAAAAAGTTGGTTTCTCCTTTTAAAAGTGTCATATTTTCCTGTTGTGGATTTCATCTTTTGTGTAAATGGGGAGAGGGATTTCAACCACTTTAAGTCTTTTAAAATTCACTTCTTGATTAGTTTTATGTCCTAACTGGCGCAAGCCCATTCCATGCAATCATCTTTTATTTTGTCAATTTGTTTCTTGATGCATTTGGTTGGAATAAAGCTTTGGTCATTTTATTAAAAGACTGTAGGTCTCTCACTCATGAAGATGGGTTGATGGGAGGGCTATCTCATTGCACCTTTTTGGACGTGTTTATTCGCAACACCAAAACTTCTGATTGGTCCCCTTGGAGGTCAAGACACACCCAGCAGTGCTCTGGAATGTGTAATCAGATCCTCCCTGCCTAAATAATCAGTTACTTTGTAAAGTGTAATTTGAGCCATTCTGACTGCTTATTCCAGACAGAACAGAGCTCACGTAGGACAGGCTGACCCTCACAGGTTAAGACCTTCTCCCACCCGCAAACAAGTTCTTGACCCCACTGCACAAGTTCCTGACCTCCTCTCCCCAAGCTCCTGACGTTCCCCTGCCCACCTTCCTGACCTTCTCCCCCTGCCCAAGTTCATGACCTCCCCCCCTGCCCACCTTCCTGACCTTCCCCCCTGCCCAAGTTCTTGACCTTCCCCCTGCCCACCTTCCTGATCTTCTCCCCCCACCTGAGTTCCTGACCTTCCCCCTGCCCAAGTTCGTGACCTTCCCCCCGCCCAAGTTTCTGACCTTCTCCCCCCGCCCACCTTCCTGATCTTCTCCCCCCACCTGAGTTCCTGACCTCCCCCCGCCCAAGTTCCTGCACCCCAGATTCATGACCTTCTTCCCCCCTCCCCAACAAGGTCCTGACCTACCCCCGCCCCCCGCATAGATGGGGCATTGTGTGTGGGTCACAGATTGTTAACAGATTTATTGGGTATGAAGTGAATAGTGACAGTGTCATGACTTTTGTGTTTTATCCAGTCCAATGATGTCACTTGCCACATATGTACCGAGCTTTCCAAGAAATCAACAAGGTCTAGGGGGAGGAGAGGGAGAACATGGTATGGGTGTAAAGGGGGTTGGGTTGGAAGAACACGATCTGTCTTACCATCTGGACCACGTTCATGCTCTCAATCCCTCCCCTTTCGATCTGGATCACATTCTTCCCCATCCCCACTATGATCTCCATGCTCTTTAACCACCCCCTTCCCCGCCGAGTTCCTGACCTCTCTATGACCCGCTCCAATTCTCTCTCTCCCTCTGAGTCCCATCTCTTTCTTTCCCCTTCCATCTCTTCTCTCTCCCTCCAAATTCCCCCTCTCTCAATGCCCCTTTGATGCTCTCTCTTTCCCCTTCTCACTCCCTCGCTCCCTCTGAATCTGTCTCCCGCTCTCCGATTTTCACTACCTCCGCCTCCAATTCCCTCTCTCTCCCTCCAATGCTCCCTTCTCCCCCCCCCAACCAGCATGGATCCAGTAACGGGCTCACAGAGCTGAACAAAGTATGACCTATGCTGCACTACAGCCATACAGCTCCATTTCGGCCTGCTGAAGTGGAGCTAAATTACAGAACAAATTACAGATCCAAGGTCATCCCATTCTCCGTCATCAAATTACAATACGCAGACGAAGCTTGCGCCTGCACACACTCGGAGGCCGAAATCGAAGCCATCGTCAACCGAGGCATACGAAAGCATGGGCCTTGCACTAAACATCTGTAAGACAAAGATCTTCTACCAACCTGCCCCTTGCCACACAGCACTGCCACCCCCCCCCCCCCCCCCCCCCGCTTATCAAAATCCACGATGAGGCCTTGGACAACGTGGACCATTTTTCATACCTCAGGAGCCTACTGTCAACAAGGGCAGACATCGATGACGAGGTTCAACACCACCATCAGTGTGCCAGCACAGCCTTCAGTAACCTGAGGAAGAGAATGTTTGAAGACCAGGACCTCAAATCCGGCACCAAGCTCATGGTCAACAGAGCTCTGTTGATACCTGCCCTCCTATATGGCTCAGAGACATGGACTATTTACAGCAGCCACCTCTGCATAATCCTGCAAATCCACTGGCAGGATAGGCGCACCAACGTCAGTGTTCTCGCTCAGGCCAACATCCCCAGCATCGAAGCACTGACTACACTCGATCAGCTTCATTGGAAGGGCCACATTGTCTGCATGCCTGACACGAGACTCCCAAAACAAGCGCTCTACTCGGAACTCCGACACGGCAAGCGAGCCGCAGGTGGGCAGAGGAAACGCTTCATGGACACCTTCAAAGCATCCTTGAAAAAGTGTAACATCCCCATTGACACCTGGGAATCCCTGGCCCAAGACCGCCCAAAGTGGAGCAAAAGCATCTGGGAAGGTGCTGAACACCTCAAGTCTCTTTGCCGAGAGCAAGCTAAAGCCAAGCGTAGACAGCGGAAGGAGTACACAGCAACCTAGGTCCCCCACCCACCCGTTCCTTCAACCACCGTCTACCCTACCTGTGATAGAGACTGTAGGTTCCGCATTTGACCCTTCAGTCACCTGAGAACTCATTTTTAGTGTGGAAGCAAGTCATCCTCAACTCTGATGATGACAGCCACAGCTGTGGGGTACTGTACATGCATGTCCTCGATGACAGCATGCATGCGCAGAAAGGGATCGGGTGCACATGCGCAATTAGGGGCGGGGCCGACCGTGCACATGCGGTGAAGGACACAAACATGTTCGTGCAGATAATCACTTTGCAACATTTTATCAACCCTTGAATCTGAAGCAGGGAAACTCAACTCTGCATACAACAGTTCCATGCCATCGGGAATTAGTGTGGAACTGTCTCCGCTCTCTCTGCCGTAGATGCTGGAGGACGAGATCACCTGCCAGTACAGCCCCCATGACTTTTAGCAAGTGTTGTAGTTTGAAGTGTCTCAAAAATAATGCGGGAGCTTTTTTACCAGCCAAAACGCTTCCTGATACCAAATAACCTTGAAATATATAAAAACTCTTGCAGTTGCAGGAATTAACAACCATCAAACTTCAAAACTCTGTCAAGTGCGAGTTATTGGTGATGATCCCTTTAAATAGCGTCGCTGCAGCCAGCCTCCTACTGCTGCACGCCACCTCAACCTGTCATTACTTTCTCCAGCCGTTAACTTCAATGGCCAAAATGAAGTTGGGAGTTTAGGCATCAAGTGCGCGTTGCACACTCACTGACGTCATGATCTCTGTGTTTGCAATGTCCCCTGTAATCGGGTTTAGCAGCAGTGTTACTGGAAAGACAGATATGGCGTGCGCCATCAGCTGCTGGTAGAGCGCTGAATGGCATTTTAGTGCCATCTCATGGCGCTAAGGTGTGTCACCAAACATACAGATTTCTTCCACTGCAGTCACTCAAGGGGCAATTCATAATGTGTAAATGCAGACAGCGAGTATGTAAATGGTATTTGACAGTGGAAAGTCAATGCAGCCAAAGCTAATCCTGTCCTCACCCAGTGCCCACATGTGTATTTTCCAGCAGGAACCCTGGGATTGCCCCTCCCTCATCCAGGGACATTGATGATGATTGTAACGTTCCATCTGCTGCCCCGACTGTGATCAGCTAAATCAGCACAGAAGTCTTTTAAATCAAGTCTTTGAAATCATAATAATATTGCTAATAAGATCAGTTAATTTAGCTCCAGTTTACTACTAGAAGATCTCAGTTTCAATTCCTGGTCTGCCCTGTGTTAGCTAATCTGAACTGTGGCAGGAGTTAGGTTGCTACAATTGTCCTCAGCATCCCTAGGCTAGAGATGGGGAAGCAGAGGGGGGGTAGGGCAAATTAGCTAGTATTGATCTATAGTGCAAAGTGCATGCAAGTAGACTTTGGACAAGGACAGGATTAAACAACGATGAGATGCCTTCCGAGAAGGAATATCCCACCAGTGAAAATTGTTTCGAGTCGGACACGAAGAATACCAACTCTGGGAGGTAGTGAAGGGCAACAGTACCAGTGAAACTGTACCCTAACAAGAGTAGGCAGCGTTAAGAGAGCAGTGACGTAAATTGGTTGGAGAAGCTTTTTAGAAAGAAGTTAATAAAGTTGCATTAGCATGCTTTTAGTAGTCATCACACCTACACCCTCCATGTCAGGATGCTAAATGGTATATATAATAAAGTGATATAATGGAAACATTGATCTTTGATACTTTTCAGTACTTTTGTTGGTAGATTCTGTTCACAACCCTGTTGCATCCACACCACCTATAGGATGATACCCACATTTAAATCTTGCTTTTATTAATGGTAATTTAGAACTGCATTGCAAATACAAGACTGCATTGTGCTTCCTCACCATGAATGAAATGATGAGCATTCTTTGTACAGGTATTTGGATTTTGTACATGTTTTTGTTTCTGTAAGCTAGCAATAATTCAAAAAATGCAAGAAAACAATCTTTCATTCCATTTTATTAAATAAATATTTGAAATTATCATCTCATTACTTTCCATAGAATTCATTATCATCAAAGATGAATGTGTAATAATCTGCCGACAGGGGTGGTGGAGCCAAAAACATTAGGGATGTTCAAAACAATAGCAAGAATGTCCTTCCTCAGATTAGGAGGCTAAAACTGTACACAATATTCAAGGTGTGGCCTCACCAAGGCCCTGTACAACTGCAGTAAGACCTCTCTGATCCTATACTCAAATCCTCTCGCTATGAAGGCCAACATGCCATTTGCCTTCTTCACCGCCTGCTGTACCTGCATGCCAACTTTCAATGACTGATGTACTATGGCACCCAGGTCTCATTGCACCTCCCCTTTTCCTAATCTGTCACCATTGAGATAATATTCTGCTTTCCTGTTTTTGCCACCAAAGTGGATAACCTCACATTTATTTACATTTTACTGCATCTGCCATGCATTTGCCCACTCACCTGACCTGTACAAGTCGCCCTGCAGCCTCTTAGCACCCTCCTCACAGCTCACATTGCCACCCAGCTTAGTGTCATCTGCAAACCTGGAGATATTATATTCAATTCC
Organism: Pristiophorus japonicus; assembly: GCF_044704955.1. NCBI lineage: Eukaryota > Metazoa > Chordata > Chondrichthyes > Pristiophoridae > Pristiophorus > Pristiophorus japonicus. Next base: position 219,136,603 of record NC_091982.1, read on the forward strand.
TTCGTCTAAATCATTAATGTATATTGTAAATAGCTGGGGTCCCAGCACTGAACCTTGCAGTACCCCACTAGTCACTGCCTGCGATTCTGAAAAGGGCCCGTTTATTCCGACTCTTTGCTTCCTGTCTGCCAACCAGTAACCTAACCCAGTCTGCCAATCAGTTCTCTATCCACATCAATACATTACCCCCAATACCATGGGCTTTAATTTTGCACATTAATCTCTTGTGTGGGACCTTGTCAAAAGCCTTTTCAAAGTAAAAATACACCACATCCACTGGTTCTCCCTTATCCACTCTACGAATTACATCCTCAAAAAATTCTAGAAAATTTGTCAAGCATGATTTCCCTTTCATAAATCCATGCTGACTTGGACCTATCCTGTCACTGTTTTCCAAATGCTCTGCTATTACCTCTTTAATAATTGATTCCATCATTTTCCCCACTACCGATATCAGGCTAACCGGTCTATAATTCCATGTTTTCTCCCTCCCTCCTTTTTTAAAAAGTGGGGTAACATTAGCTACCCTCCAAACCATAGGAACTGATCCAGAGTCTATAGAATATTGGAAAATGACCACCAATGCATCCACTATTTCTAGGGCCACTTCCTTAAGTACTCTGGGATGCAGACTATCAGGCCCTGGGGATTTATCGGCCTTCAGTCCCATCAATTTCCCTAAAACAATTTCCTGACTAATAAGGATTTCCTTTAGTTCCTCCTTCTTGCTAGACCCTCGGTCCCCTAGTATTTCCAGAAGGTTATTTGTGTCTTCTTTAGTGAAGACAGAATCAAAGCATTTGTTCAATTGGTCTGCCATTTCTTTGTTCCCCATTATAAATTCGCCTGATTCTGACTGTAAGGGACCTACATTAGTCTTCACTAATCTTTTTCTCTTCATATATATCTATAGAAGCTTTTGCAATCAGTTTTTATGTTTTATGTCAGCTTATGCTCATACTCTATTTTCCCCCTCCTAATTAAACCCTTTTTCCTCCTCTGCTGAATTCTAAATTTCTCCCAGTTCTCAGGTTTGCTGCTTTTTCTGGCCAATTTATATGCCTCTTCCTTGGATTTAACACTATCCTTAATTTCCCTTGTTAGCCACAGTTGAGCCACCTTCCCTGTTTTATTTCTATGCCAGACCAGGGATGTACAATTGTTGAAGTGCATCCATGTGATCTTTAAATGTCTGCCATTGCCTATCCACCGTCAACCCTTTAAGTATCATTCGCCAGTCTATCCTAGCCAATTCATGTCTCATACCATCAAAGTTACCTTTTCTTAAGTTCAGGACCCTAGTCTCTGAATTAACTGTTTCAAACTCCATCTTAATGAAGAATTCTACCATATTATGGTCACTCTTCCCCAAGGGGCCTCGCACAACAAGACTGCTAATTAATCCTCTCTCATTACACACCACCCAGTCTAGGAGGGCCAGATCTCTAGTTGGTTTCTCGACGTATTGGTCTAGAAAACCATCCCTTATACACTCCAGGAAATTCTCCTCCACCATATTGCTACCAATTTGGTTAGCCGAATCTATATGTAGATTAAAAAGTCACCCATGATAACTGCTGTACCTTTATTGCACGCATCCCTAATTTCCAGTTTGATGCCATCCCCAACCTCACTGCTACTGTTTGGTGGTCGGTACACAACTGCCACTAGCGTTTTCTGCCCTATGGTGTTCCACAGCTCTACCCATACAGATTCCACATCATCCAAGCTAATGTCCTTCCTTACTATTGCGTTAGTCTCCTCTTTAACCAGCAATGCTACCCCGCCTCCTTTTCCTTTCCTTCTATCTTTCCTGAATATTGAATACCCCTGGATGTTGAAATGAATTCAAAGCATCCTTTGAAGTGCTCAGGTACTATTGTTGATGTTCTCGATGCATTTATAATTTAAACATCTGGGAAGGAAGCTGTGTGTGTGCGGAGCTCTCAGCCGGGTGGGAGAATTCCAAATGGAGCCAGGCAGTATTAACTAGGGTTGATACTGCATCAGCATCATAGATGTAGGAAAAGAACTGCAAATGATCATAATCCAGTGGTTGACCAAGAGAATTGTCCTCTGTAACACGGTCTTGCCCATCAGTAAAGGGGTCATCTGCAGTTGGCATTGGGAAAGTTTTGTGAGCTCTAGACTAGGGGTACCCAGGTTATTGTAGCAGGGGCAGGGACGGATTAAGAGTGCCTCGGGCCCCGGGACAGAATCCCGGCCATGGGCCCCTACTCCCATTCACATCCTGCAGTAAATGACATTGGTGAGCTAAGTCACAGACCTGAGTATGCAGCAGGTCAAGGTTAGGTCAAGTCAACATCTCAGGTTATGTTCTCATTGATACCATGATGATACTCATTTAATATTTTATTATGTTTCCAAACAATCAAACTGATACCTTGATGAAACCTTGCATAAACAGTAAACATCAACACTTTAATAAAAAAAAATCCTTACATTTTGAAACTAAATCAACAATGACAACATTTAGAAGACAGCGCAATTTTTTAGAAGACCAACATTTGTCCATTTTCTCCACAAAGGCAGCTACAAGTACAACACTACATTGGTCTTTTCCTAGATTTTTGTCGGCTAAACTCGTCAATGATTTTCGAGAGTTCAAGTTTTCTCAGTACAGGTTGGACCTCTCTAGTCCGGCATCCTTGGGACCTGACCAGTGCCCTTGCCTGGCCCGCTTACCTCAATGAACACCAACACCTCAAAAAAACCACATACATACACACAAAAAAATCTAGAGATCGGAGATAAAGTAGAGGATAAAGTCAAGGAGAGACCCCTTACCCACGATCCCATTCCTGGTGCCAGTCCATGTGTAAGCTATGAGCAGAGCCTGACTGGTGGAAGCGGCAGACTCCTCGCACCAAGACATAGAAACCCCCCCGAGACAGCGGCGGCCCCCAAACACACACAGCGGTTCTTGCAGCGTGGAGTGTACGATGGATCCTGAGACGGAGAATCAGAATCTGCCTCCCTCACCGACCGCCCCCACCCAGCCCAACCTCGGGCACCCAGGCAAGTCAGAGCGCTTTGCACAATGCATAATGCACACACACAGACCCACCCACCTGCCGCCCCAGGAGAGAGAGAATGCCAGCTGCAGGCAGCACATTGTGAAACATTCGCGCGCTCTGTCAGTAGCTCCCACTCGCAGCCTGTGGCCGTGGTCCCCAGCACCAGCAGAACCCGCACTGACTGACAGCCGCTCCAGCCAATCGCCGCGCACACTCACTGACTGACAGCCGCTCCAGCCAATCGCTGCGCACACACATCGAAGCAGCACCCCAACCTAGCCAAACCCACGCACTGCAATACCGCTTAAAGGGGCAGTCCACGCTGTGACTGATGCCGGACCAGGGATGTTAGGGTGCTGCTTCGATGTGTGTGTCCGTATGGTGCTCATGATTGAAAAACTATTAAGTCAATCTTGTCCCATTAGGTTCCTGACCTCAAGCATTTTATTTTCGAGAAGGACCGCTCACCACTGCAATTTGATACCATCATCGACAATCTGGGCAAACTGGATTCAGCTATTCTTATTGTTATTTGGAACAGTCTTGTAGTGAATTCACCTTCAAGAGATCTGAATGACATGGTGTCTTTACTTGAATCCCTTGTCGATTTTATCAAGCGGACAGAGTTTGAGGACTTCGAAGAACTAGGGATTAAATTGTGTGGCCACAATGAGTATAATTCAGCTCAGAGGCACGTCCGGGAACGCAACCACCGCTATAAAAATGGAGAAGCTGAAAACACTGTGTTGTCACCCAAGGAGAAATTCAAAACTGAAGAGCTATTTCAATGTTAGACAAGGTTTGGATGAGGGCGTGTGTATGGAGGAATTGGTACATTCTCAGCTCTGCTGACTTAGTTTGTTTGACATAAATTGAGGTTTGAAGTTCTGTGAGGATGCCACCAAGCTAGAAAACCGATGAAATCATCGGTTCCAGGGGCTAGAAGTTCGTCTTTTGGCCTTAGCGGTAAAATACTGCTAATCACACCGCCATTTTTTAAAGGCCTAAGTTTTGTTTAACAATGCAGCCAGAGGTAAAAATCGGCGTTGCACGAGGATTCGTGGCGGAAACCGCGGTCCTCGCCAACTTTAGTCCAAGGCCGATTACTGCTGTGAGAGAGGCCTTGGGAGGGGGGAAAACACACAAAAAAGGCAAAAAATAAAAAGTCACAAAACATTTACAAGACCCTTAACTAAGTAATCACTGCAAAAAAAAAAAACTTTAACTTACCTTTTTCGTAGATCTTCATACATAATACCTTTTTGGGGCTGCAACGCAGGTTTTTCTCGGGCGTTTTTTGTCGCCCAGAATGCGGGTGCGCCAAACGGCCAAACTACAGTAATAGCGCTTTATTTCATCTTGCACGCCGGAGGTCCGCTTTTCACCGGTATTTCAAAACCGCCGCCACAAAACTTCAGTAAAACTAATGGATCTCTATCGCCAAAAAAGCGGGTGCAAGGTTGGTGAATTTCCAGCCCCTGATGTTTGGGAGAGGAGCAGGCAAGATTTGCTGCAGCTTGCTTGATCTCATGAGTTGAGAGAGCAGCTAGCTTGGACAGGAATCCAAACTTACAGTTGATTTCCTTGTATGCTTCAAGGCGGTGTTTCAAGGTATTGATTAGTTGATCAATGATGACAAGGAACACTTCAGTTTTGAATTTCTCCTTGGGTGACAACACAATGTTTTCAGCATCTCCATTGTCATGGTGGTGGTTGAGTACCAGGACTCGGAGCTGAATTGTACTCATTGTGGTCACAAAGTTTAATCCCTAGTTCTTCAAAGTCCTCAAACTCTGTTCGCTTGATAAAATCAACAAGGGACTCGAGTAAGGACACTATGACATTCAGATTCAAGTTGGTCAGGTGAAAGCACTTCAAGACTGTGTTCCAAATAATAATGGCATAGAAATTCTGATGTCCCGGTCCCGTACGAAGTTTCTACGGACACGGGAAGGCATCGGAAAAGCCGGTTTTCAGATTGCAATGCGCATATGCTGAAAACCAAATTTTCATATCTGCCAAGCTGGTGCTTGACAGATCATCTGCAGATCGGGAGCGAGGACATTTGTACGGGCAAGATTGCGGTATTTACCCATATCTTGCCCGATAAATGTCCTCAAAACTGGTGCTCCTGATAGAAGCAGGCACATAGCCTACTTTTATAGGCGCAAGAGTTTAAAAACTTATCAAAAACAAGTATTAAAATAACATTTTAAAAAACATATTTATGTTAAAACACTGCCCACTCAGGTAATTTTATTTTAAACCCTAACCCTAACTTTTTTTTTTTTAAATCGGCAATTTTTTTTCTTTTAAAAAAAATTTATAACAAATTTCTATTAGTGTATTATGTGAGTTTAAAAAAAAATGTTTTATGTAGTATTTGTGCGTTTTGGGGGGTTTCTCATTCATAGTAATAGGAGATTCGTAACTTACGAATCTCCTATTCCTATGCCTATGCATGAGAAAATACTTACCTGTGATTGGGTATCCAGGCCCACATGACTCCTGCGGATATCCCAATGTGAACGCACTGCGACGCGCAATCACGAGAGGCCTCCGGACCAGGATCTCAAGTGGGCGCAGCAGCTTAAGGTAAGTGCGCATTTTATTTCTATTCAACAGTGCTTTGCCCGTGGGAAGTCCTCGAGAGGAATTTCTGAGCCAATGAGAATCGCTGAATCCAGTTCACCCAGATTGTCAAGGATCAACTGAGCTTCATTTCGACATTCAACTTTCTGTTCTAAGTCAGTTGCCAGGGATTCCAACACTTCGCATATGGGAGTGTAACCTTTAATCAGGGTGACACTGCTTCATACCTTGCCAACGATCGAGTAGCAGAAAGCTGTTTGACGACAGACAGCCCTAAAGGCTTTCGTTTTTCATAAAGCAGTTTCCAGCGATACGTCGATGCAGAGAGAAAAGTGTACAGCTTTTGTACAATGTCAAAAAATCTGGGCTGCATTTGGCACTCTTTTTCCCCATAAAGTTGAGTGAGTGCACTGCGCATGGTATAAACGTCGCATATGAGCATTGCTCTTTCATGATAGTTTGGACATCAATGTATTTCCCACTCATATTGAAGCATTATAAGATTGCCCACAACAATTTTGTATGTCGATCCCGTTCTCATCCAGAAAGACTAGTATTATTTCTGCTATTTCTTGTCCAGTATGACAAATTATCGGCAAGAATTTTAGGAACCTTTCCTCAGGACCAGTCGGTAGAACATAGCAAACGACAAATGTCAGCTGATCTGAGTATGTGACATCTGATGTTGAATCAACAAATATTGAATAGAACTTCACTGATTTCAATTCCTGGATAATTGTCTCAAGTACTTTGCCACCCATCAGACTAATCAGTTCTTAACAAGTGGTGGAAGACAAGTATGAAGTATGGCCCTTGCTTTTGTTGGTGAACTGCTTGATGTGTTCAGCAAGAAATACATTGTAGTTTGCGAGAACCACCAACACACCCAGATAATTACCATTACTTGGAGACTCAATGATTTTGTCTCTGCCTCGCAATGAAATACCTCGTTCACAGAGAAACGTTATCACAGACAGCCCGCTCTAGCACCTTGTGCAAGTGCTGCCATTCATTTTCAAACTGGAAGACAATATGCCACCCACACAACCAATGCCTGCTTGTCTAGTGCACATTACTACCATGGATTCACTATGCTGATGGCTGTTGTCGTGAGATAAAATCCTCTCATCTCCATGCTTTCAGTCATTAAACCCATGAGTAAAGTGACTACTTGTTTGTGCTGTGACCTTGCAAGCAAAGCAGTATACTCTATCATTTGAAGGTGAATAACAGAGCCACGCTCGCTCCACACGTTCCCCTGTCAGCGGGTGCACACGTGTGAAGAAGGACGTCGAGCAGTATCGGCGGCATCCTTCCGTGGCATGAATCATGCCGTGGTTTTGGAAACTTTATCACAGTTTCTGCAGTCCTCACTACCTTTTACAATCCAATGGCTTTGCATGTCTTCTGAGATATTGTCTCCCCACAGCCCAATGTCACTCGTAAGTTGCGCCTCTTTCAGCTTAGTATGCACCAATTGGTTTTTATCTTCTTCCACTTTTCGGACTTGGAGCTCCAACTCGACCAACTCCGGATCCGGTGCCATGAGTGATTTCATTGTTGAAGTTGACTGCATAGCATCGTCTTGGCCTTCATCTTCATGATCTTGAGTTTTTAAGTTGGAAAAAATTATCTAGTTTAAGCAGTTTCGCTACTTCTCGTCTCTTTTGCTCCTCACGGAGCTGGTGCTCTTTCCTTTTTTTTGTCCCCGATTTGTGCGTAGAATGCATCTCTAGAAAAAGGGCATCTAGAGTCTGTTTACATCAAGTCGAGAATAACATGCACCTGAGCCCTCACGGCTTCGCTCCGCTCTTGCTACGTCACTTATGTCAATACTGTTTACCCTTACCCTTAATCCGACCCTGTATGGGTCCCACTCTAGGCTTAGGCCCCAGGCAACTGCCCCATCTGCCCCCACCACCACCACACCCCCCCCCCCCCCTTAATCTGTCCCTGAGCAGGGGGCTCAATTTAAATGTGCTGAATATGACTAAAATGCTTTGGAGTTTCAGAGGTTCAATCTTTCAGATGGATGTAAAAAAAAACAGTACTATTTGAAGAGCAGGGAGTTCCCTCTGGACAACATTGTCACCAAAAATAGATTATCTGGTTAGGTATAACTGCTATAACCGTCCTATACACAAATTGGCTATCATGTTTCCCTTCAATACAAGAATTACTACATTTTCAAAGTAATTCATTGGTTGTAAAGTTCTTTAGAATGTCCTGAGGTCATGGAAAGCATTGTATAAATGCATGTTCTTTCTTTCACATATAGCATGCAGTAGAAAGATGGTAAAGTGCTTCAGTATATGTTTTATCTGCAATGATTAAAGGAGAGTATATCAGAAAGTTACCATAAACCCTGAACTGGTGCCAGCTGCATTTTCAAGGCTTCTTCCGCATACAAGGTTACATTTGGGTGTTAGAGGGTCAATTTCCTGGTCACTTTCTTTCTTATAGGGTGTCTTCTGTAGCCAGATTAGAAGTGAGAGGTTGCAAATGTCATGATGATATCCAGCAGTACCCAAACATCAGCATGCAGCCCACAGTGGGATATGATGACATGTTCTATGGAAGGATAACTTTGTGCTAAATGCATGTAAAAATATAGTGAAAGAATAATTCTAGGGAAAGGCTGGTTGTGCTATGTGTACCTTGAAGCATAATGGACATTCACGAAAGTTATTGAAGCCAATGTGAGGGTGAGGGTAAGTGCCATGGATGTCTAATGCTGAATTACAGCTTGTAATGGAAGTTGACAGTGAGGTGTCCTATCTTGGCTAATCTGGTAAGGCTATTAAACTTCTTCATTAACTCCAGGTGTGTTAGACTGAGTTCATGGCATGTACACTGATAACCACCTCCTACCTTTCTTGTTGTGCCACTCATCTGGGGATCCTGCCATGCTGCATTCCAGGCATTCCTCCCAAGTCTCATTTCCTGCAGAAGAATTTCTACGTCCTCATCCGAAAACTGAAATCTGAGGGTGCGCCCTCACACCAACTGCAAATGCTGTCCCATTGTTCCCTGTGCTACTGAGCTCCTTCCAGATTTTGTGAGCCACCACAGGACCTTTCTGCCTTGAAAAGCCACAGAAGAGGGCTGCCTCTTTAATCAACTGCAGGAAATTAAATCCAGCAGTAGAACGCGATTCCCCACTGTGTACCAAGTGGGCTCCTCATTTGCAGTGCCGGGAGCTCAGTCCATTATCATAATAAAGCTAACTGCGAATTATAAGCGGAGTTAGCAGACCAATGACCAGGCAAAAGTTCTTCTTGCACTGTCTGACTTCCATTTCATTTAATCAATCTAGGGTCTAATCTCAGCATCATGTAATTCCTTAGGCAAAGCATTAAAGTTAGAAGATAGGAAAGTACAAAGTTAGCATATATGCCAGTAAATTCTACTTTTTTCTGTGAACAGTCAACCTAAGTTAGCAGTCGTTATGATGGATTTGCTGCAAGCATCCAAGAGAGCTAAATGGGATACTGCAAGTGGAAAACATCTCGAGTTATAGAAGGTAGGCTGGGTGATGCAGACACTGGGCTCTTGGAGCTTGTTTAAGCACCTGCAGCGATTGGAGAGAGAATTTCCAGAGTTTTTTTGAAATTGGCTTAAAATTTAGCCAGCTGGTCTTTTCCTGTCCTTTTTCATATGTTTATATCACCAGCTGTGTCACAACAATATGGGGGAGAAATTGGCTTCCTTTGCGCCTCGCGTTAGCGTCTCCGGGGGCGATAACGGGGCGCTACCGGTTTACTGACCGGGTGTGACGTAATTACCGACGCCCACGAACTTGCATGGCGGGTTGGCGTTGGCACTAAAACTTACCGCCTCGATCTCCTGCACCCTGGAGATCGTGACGTCATCCGGTGCGCAGCGCCCCCTTATCGACCCGGATCTTAAATTCGCTTCCGTCCCCTGCAGCATTGTCGGGCTTCAACAATGGCAGCTGCAGGAGGCATTGTGACCTCGGCTGGCCGCTTGGGGAGTGGTAATGAAAGGCCATGATGGTCAGGTAGGCCAAAATTTTATCACCCCAGTGTGCTGCTTTTTGAATTTTTTCCATCCTGCGATTGATCAGCCTTGCACTCTCAGAGTGCTTGGGACTCTTCATGGATCGCAGGTGATACGTCCTTACTATACAGTATGAATGCACACAAGGCCCATTCTTGAGAGAAGGTCACTCTGTGACCAGTTACCTTTATTACCAATACCTCGAGTGATGAAGGTGGGTGGAGCTTCTCCTTTTATACCTGAAAGTCCAGGTTAGGAGTGTCTCCCACAAGTTCACCCGCTTGTGGTCAATGTTCTCAAGGTGTACAACTTAGGTCAGCTTACACATGGGTTACAATGATAGTTGAATACATGACAGCAGGTGCCGTTGCCGACCATTTCTAACCTTACCTCGAAATGATCTCAGCATTGGCCTTCCCTTTAAGGAGGGAAGGAGCCTGTGAATCCGGCAGCGCTGCACAGGACATTAGCGGCAGAGCGCTGCACACTGTCCCTCTGTTCCAGTTAGCACTCCAAGGAAAGTGGTAGCGCTTGATTTAGCACTCCACTTCCCTCCTGGAATGCGAAACCGAAAGTTTGTGTCAGATTCAGTTGTGTAGCACCCGCCGATACTTTTACACTCCTGCAAAAGTTATCACCCCAAATGGGGTGCTACGCAATTTCTAGCCCTCTAATCACCTGCTGTATTCACGTGATTTTCTTTTACTTCCACAACAGCCAATCTTGTGAACTTTCCAAGTGAGATTGCAAATTTGTGGCAAATCATAGTTTTGTGTTGTGGTCCTCCAATTCAATGGCTTAATTCTGTTTTTATTTTACCTTGAATAAATTAATGTCCCTTAATCTAAAGCGAAAAATTAAGCTATATTCTGTCTCTTTTCTCTCGTTATTTATCTAATGAATGTAAAATATTGCAACGCTACTTTTTCACCACTTGTTGAAATTCCTATGTCACAGGGAAGGAAATTAAAACAAAGAGTCAACTTAGTCTGCTTTCTCATGCCTCCTAGCAACAGCGAAAGATGAAGAGTATGGTAGGCCAATCCTCTGAGCTGGAACATGAACTTTGAGGGACAGGACTAAAAGAGAGGGAGGAAGAGAGAAAAAATATTTTCCCAAGTTTTCTTTCTCTTCCCCTCGCTCAAGAAATCAGTGAAATGGCAAAGGGTTTGGAATTACTGTTCCACTGATACCAGCATTCTTCCAGTACTTTGACCTCACAAAGGCCTTCAACATCGTCAACCGTGAGGGATTATGGAGTATCCTCCTCAAATTTGGCTACCCTCAAAAGTTTGTCACCATCCTTCGCCTGCTCCACGATGACATGCAGGCCTTGATCCTGACCAACGGATCCATCACAGACCCAATTCATGTACGGAGCGGGTTCAAGCAAGGCTGTGTCATCGCACCAACGCGCTTCTCGGTCTTCCTTGCTGCAATGTTCCATCACACCCTCAGTAAGCTCCCCGCTGGAGTGGAGCTAATCTACAGAACAAACGGGAAATTGTTCAAACTCCGCCGCCTCCAGTCCAGATCCAAGGTCGTCCCATCCTCTGTCATTGTATTACAGTACGCAGACAACGCTTGCGTTTGTGCACGCTCGGAGGTCGAACTCCAAACCATCGTCAACACCTTCACCAAAGCGTAAGAGAGTATGGGCCTTACACTAAACATCCATAAGACAAAGGTCCTCTACCAATCTGCCCCATCCATACAGTACTGCCCCCCGATTATCAAAATCCATGACGAGGCCTTGGACAACGTGGGCCATTTTCCATACCTCGGGAACCTACAGCCAACAAAGGCAGACGTCGATGACAAAGTCCAAGACAGCTTTCAGTGTGCCAGTGCAGCCTTCGGTCGCCTGAACATAAGAACATAAGTACACAAGAATTAGGAACAGGAGTAGGCCATCTAGCCCCGCAAGCCTGCTCCGCCATTCAACAAGATCATGGCTGATCTGGCCGTGGACTCAGCTCCACTTACCCGCCCGCTCCCCATAACCCTTAATTCCCTTATTGGTTAAAAATCTATCTATCTGTGACTTGAATACATTCAATGAGCTAGCCTCAACTGCTTCCTTGGGCAGAGAATTCCACAGATTCACAACCCTCTGGGAGAAGAAATTCTTTCTCAACTCAGTTTTAAATTGGCTCCCTCATATTTTGAGGTTGTGCCCCTTAGTTATAGTCTCCCCGACCAGTGGAAACAACCTCTCTGCTTCTATCTTGTCTATCCCTTTCATTATTTTAAATGTTTCTATAAGATCACCCCTCATCCTTCTGAACTCCAACGAGTAAAGACCCAGTCTACTCAATCTATCATCATAAGGTAACCCCCTCATCTCCGGAATCAGCCTCGTGAATCGTCTCTGTACCCCCTTCAAAGCTAGTATATCCTTCCTTAAGTAAGGTGACCAAAACTGCACGCAGTACTCCAGGTGCGGCCTCACCAATACCCTATACAGTTGCAGAAGGACCTCCCTGCTTTTGTACGCCATCCCTCTCGCAATGAAGGCCAACATTCCATTCGCCTTCCTGATTACCTGCTGCACCTGCAAACTAACTTTTTGGGATTAATGCACAAGGACCCCCAGGTCCCTCTGCACCGCAGCATGTTGTAATTTCTCCCAATTCAAATAATATTCCCTTTTACTGTTTTTTTTCCCAAGGTGGATGACCTCACACTTTCCGACATTGTATTCCATCTGCCAAACCTTAGCCCATTCGCTTAACCTATCTAAATCTCTTTGCAGCCTTTCTGTGTCCTCTACACAACCCGCTTTCCCACTAATCTTTGTGACATCTGCAAATTTTGTTACACTACACTTTGTCCTCTCTTCCAGGTCATCAATGTATATTGTAAACAGTTGTGGTCCCAGCACCGATTCCTGTGGCACACCACTAACCACCGATTTCCAACCCAAAAAGGACCCATTTATCCCGACTCTCTGCTTTCTGTTCGCCAGCCAATTCTCTATCCATGCTAATACATTTCCTCTGACTCCGCGTACCCTTATCTTCTGCAGTAACCTTTTGTGTGGCACCTTATCGAATGCCTTTTGAAAATCTAAATACACCACATCCATCGGTACACCTCTATCCATCATGCTCGTTATATCCTCAAAGAATTCCAGTAAATTAGTTAAACATGATTTGCCCTTCATGAATCCATGCTGCGTCTGCTTGATTGCACTATTCCTATCTAGATGTCCCGTTATTTCTTCCTTAATGATAGTTTCAAGCATTTTCCCCACTACAGATGTTAAACTAACCGGCCTATAATTACCTGCCTTTTGTCTGCCCCCTTTTTTAAACAGAGGCGTTACATTAGCTGCTTTCCAATCCGCTGGTACCTCCCCAGAGTCCAGAGACTTTTGGTAGATCATAACGAATACATCTGCTATAACTTCCGCCATCTCTTTTAATACCCTGGGATGCATTTCATCAGGACCAAGGGACTTGTCTACCTTGAGTCCCATTAGCCCGTCCAGCACTACCCCCCTAGTGATAGTGATTGTCTCAAGGTCCTCCCTTCCCACATTCCTGTGACCAGCAATTTTTGGCATGGTTTTTGTGTCTTCCACTGTGAAGACCGAAGCAAAATAATTGTTTAAGGTCTCAGCCATTTCCATATTTCCCATTATTAAATCCCCCTTCTCATCTTCTAAGGGACCAACATTTACTTTAGTCACTCTTTTCCATTATATATATCTGTAAAAGCTTTTACTATCCGTTTTTATGTTTTGCGCAAGTTTACCTTCGTAATCTTTCTTTCCTTTCTTTATTGCTTTCTTAGTCATTCTTTACTGTCGTTTAAAATTTTCCCTATCTTCTATTTTCCCACTAACCTTGGCCACCTTATACGCATTGGTTTTTAATTTGATGCTCTCCTTTATTTCCTTGGTTATCCACCTGAGGAAGAGAGTGAAGACCAGTACCTCAAACCCAGCACCAAGCTCATGGTCTACAGAGCAGCAGTGATATGCTTCAGAGACATAGACCATATTCAGCAGGCACTTCAAAGTACTGAAGTACCACCAATGCTGCCTATGCAAGATCCTGCAAATCCATTGGCAGGATAGGCACACCAACGTCAGTGTTCTCACTCAGACCAACATCCCCAGCACTGAAGCATTGACCACACTCGATCAGCTCAGATGGATGGGCCACATCGTCCGCATGCCCGATACTAAACTCCCAAAACAAGCTCTCTACTCAGAGCTCCGACATGGCAAGCAAGTCCCAGATGGGCAGAGGAAATGCTTCAAGGACACCCTCAAAGCCTCTTTGAAAAAGTGCAACACCCCCACCTGGAAATCCCTAGCCAGAACCGCTCAAAGTGAAGGAGAAGCATGCGAGAAGGCGCTGAACACCTCGAGTCTCTTTGCCGGGAGCAAGAGGAAACCAAGCGCAAACAGCGGAAGGAGCGCACGACAACCCAAGAATCTCACCCAACCGTCCCTTCAACCACCGTCTGCCCCACCTGTGACAGAGACTGTAGGTCCCGCATTGGACTCATCAGGCATCTGAGAACTCATATTAGTGTGGAAGCAAGTCATCCTCGACTCTGAGGGGCTGCCTAAGAAGAATACTTCACTAAGTGCGACAGTGAGTGGCAGCAAGAACTATTCAACTGTGGAACTTTGTAGCCAAATTCAATCCTGTTCCCGCCCAATATGCATACATCCAGCTTTCCAAATATAAGAGTCATCAGTAATCAGAAGCAAAACCCAGGCTGACTTTGCCCATCCTTCCCCATCACTTGCCCAGGGACAAAGGCCAATTCTGGCACCCTCACTACAACCCCACCTGAAATCTGCTAATCCAGCGTAGACCAGGGATGGAAGCTGGGATCTTCCTGGGCGACCGGCTCAGTATCACTGTGGACAATACATTTATCACTAAGCTGTGGCAAAGCCTATGTTTCAGTATTTGATAATATAACATGCACATTCCTTTAAAAAATTTTACTTGCAATTCACTTCTAATTATATGGACATGCTGCTCATTCAGCAGGGTGAGTGAACCTAACACTGATACACCACATTTGGAAAAGCATAATTCAATCAAAGCAGAATCAGCATGGTTTTATGAAAGGGAAATCGTATTTGACAAATTTGCTGCAGCTCTTTGAGAATGTAATGAGCAGGGTGGATAAGGGGGAACCAGTGGATGTGGTGTATTTGAATTTCCAGAAGGCATTCGATAAGGTGCCACATAAGAGATTACTGCACAAGATAAAAGTTCATGGGATTGGGGGTAATACATTAGCATGGATAGAGGATTGGCTAACTAACAGAAAACAGAGAGTCGGGATAAACAGGTCATATTCCGGTTGGCAAACAGTAACTAGTCGAGTGCTGCAAGGATTGGTGCTGGGGCCTCACTATTTACAATCTATATTAATGACTTGGATGAATGTAATGTAACCAAGTTTGCTGATGATACAAAAATGGGTGGGAAAGCAAATTGTGAGGAGGACACAAAAAATCTGCAAAGGGATATAGACAGGTTAAGTGAGTGGACAAACATTTGGCAGATGGAGTACAATGTGGGAAAATGTGAGGTTATCCACTTTGGCAGAAAAAATAGAAAAACAAATTATTTGTAAATGGAGAAAAATTGCAAAGTGCTGCAGTAGAGCGAGACCTGGGGGGTCTTGTGCATGAAACACAAAAAGTTGGTATGCAGGTACAGCAAGTAATCAGGAAGGCAAATGGAATGTTGGCCTTTATTGCAAGGGAGATAGAGTACAAAAGCAGAGAAGTCCTGCTACAACTGTACAGGGTATTGGTGAGGCCACACGTAAAGTACTGCGTACAGTTTTGGTCTCTATTTAAGGAAGGATATACTTGCATTGGAGGCAGTTCAGAGAAGGTTCTCTCGGTTGATTCTGAAGATGAAGGGGTTGACTTATGAAGATAGGTTGAGTAGGTTGGGCCTATACTCATTGGAGTTCAGAAGAATGAGAGGTGATCTTATCGAAACATATATGATAATGAGGGGGCTCGACAAGGTGGATGCAGAGAGGATATTTCCACTCACGGGGAAACTAAAATTAGGGGACATAGTCTCAGAATAAAGTGCCACCCATTTAAAACTGAGATGAGGAGGAATTTCTTCTCTCCGAGGGTTGTAAATCTATGGAATTCTCTGCCCCAGAGAGCTGTGGAGGCTGGGTCATTAAATATATTTAAGGTGGAGCTAGACAGATTTTTGAGCGATACGGGAATAAAGGGTTATGGGGAGTGTGCAGGGAGGTGGAACTGAGTCCATGATCAGATCAACCATGATCTTATTAAATGGCAGAACAGGCTCGAGGGGTCAAATGGCCTACTCCTGCTCCTATTTCTTATGTTCTTATTTACACTACTGAAATGTGTGCAATGAAATATATTGCTGGTGTAGTCAATCATCTGCTCATTTATTGTGTTTGATCTTCATTTGCATTCCGTTAGCTCAACAAAATGTATGTTGCTGTTACTCAAATAAGCTTTTAAAAGTAAAATGTTGATTTAGAAACACCATGGCCAACAAACTGACACGTCATATAATGTCAGTGTGAACTCGCGTAGTGCAATGTCACTTCCTTCCAGGACTGAATGACGCACATTTCTCAGACGGTACAAATGAAGTTCAGTTGCACCAAGCACTGCTAGAGGGCAGGTTTGCTCTATGTATTTCTCTGAAGTACAAGCTGCTTCACTTGGAAATATATGCAGTGAACTCCAGTGATCTAACATTCCGTTTGCATTAATTTTCAATGTTCACTCTCTGTCTTTCTTATATATAGTGTGTTGATCTTATTTTTACAGTGCAGTTTTCAGTGCGACTGGTGACCTTTTTGACAGGCCTAATCGAGCCAGCGTGTTACCAAGAGAAAGGGCCCTTCCTGTGCAATCCCGCCACCAATCTTATCAATCGTACATTACATTTTCCCACCTGCATTGTTCAACAGTTGTTTCCTTTACATCCAGGATTGAACTTCTTAAAAAAAACTTTGTATAAAAATCTAACGAGTATATCACCAGGCTGTTTTTGCAAATTGTTTTGTTGATTGGGGTTGTATAAAGTACAGTGACCACTACAGATCAGTGGTGTTTTTATTCAGATTGCTGAAGTAGGCTCGAATGGTGAAGGACAGACAGACATCCAGCTCCCATTCATCACTCAATCCCTTTGTTAGTGCCACAATATGGTTTACAACAATCTGGGGGGACGAGAGTGAGAAGATGAACCGGCGACGCCCAGATTGGTGCAGCCCTCAGAAACATGTCCAACCCCCTCTCCGGGCTCCAGTCAATAAATCCGGACACTCAGTCCCGCCATCGCAATTAAACATCAACCAAATCAGGTCACACCCCCTGAAATAGTTCCCGACCTTGAAACCGAGTGGCACGAAGCTTAACCCTCCCCCAGAAGCTGGGCTTGGTGTGAACATTATCACCGGGTGGGCCGGTCGCGCCAGACGGTGGAGGAAAGCCTCGCTCCTTAATGTGAACCTGAAACTGGTCACTGGGAGCAGTCCGTGCGGTGGGAGATCGAAGCTTTGCTCCAATGGGGCACTCTTTGTGGCGCCTCAGCAACACTTCAGGAAAACACTCAGGGTCTGTTATTGGTGGATCGGGCTGCTGTGATCTGTTCGGATAATAAGTATTTTGTAAAAGTACACTTACAACAACTTACATTTACACCAGAGGCTGCAACCTGCTCTCCCGGGCTTGACCTGCTCCCGACACCGAGTGCCTGCTGGCGTGAGCACACACCAGATTCCAGGTGAGGCAGCCTCACCTCACGAGCCGCCTCTGGCAGTTGTTATTAATTAACTATAATTCAAACACAAACATCTGATCTTCTGAACTGAATCGATATATGTAAAAGAACAAGGTGTAGATGCATCTGCTGCGAAGTTATCACAAGTAGGAAGATGACCGAACAGCATATCGTGGTTTATTCACATCATCATCGAATCGAGGATGACTTGCTTCCACGTCAAAAAGTTCACAGGTGTTTCAATGATGGACCTAAGATTCCAGGTCCGAACTAAATCTTGAAGGGTGAAAGATGCCTGTGCTTGGATTTTTTCAACGTGTGGTGACCGTTGCACACCAGCCACCACATGGGCTTGACAGAGCTAGGTCTTGGTCCAGTAGAAAGGATTAACCAAGACGACTGGGGACCTGCTCTGCTGCACGGACCAAGTGTGCACACATATCGCAGTGTGGGCTGGTACATGGGGCCTCGCCTTTTCTGGGCCCTGAACTCACGCCTCTATTCACATGCAAACTGTTACAAAACCATCATTTTCAAGTCCCTTTCTTTTGTTCCTAAGTGCCTATACTGCAAATGTTATGGTGACAAGGCTTCACCATATATTTTACCAGTCAGTAAAGTGTAAGATGACTTTGTATCAGTTTGTCCTGCAATTTCTTATGTTCCTTACTCTACGTTTAATACTATTGCTTAATTCGTTTAATATATATTTTTAAATAATACATTTTTCTTTCATTCCTGCTTTCTCCACTACATGGCACTATTTCCCCAACAAACGTACAGGCAAAAGCGATGCTGTCAGGATTTGTCGATTCTGCTCTTGAGCTTGGATATTCAGAAGCATACAAGAGCAATTCAGGGTAACTCGTCCATCCGAAAATGTATAAATGGCTGTGTACATCCACCAGATGGGTGCAATCAGACAGTGGGCAGGAAAATGGAGTTGATATCGAAGATCTTATTGAATGGCGGAGCAGGCTCGGAGGGCCTACTTCTGGTCCTAATTCTTGTGTTCTTATGTTAACAGCAATATACAACAATAACTTGCATTTACATAGCACCTTTAATGTAGTAAATTGCCTCAAGTAAGTGCATAATCAAGCAAAAACTGACACCGAGCCAAAGACATTAGGACAGGTGACCAAAAGCTTGGTGAAAGAGGTAGATTTTAAGGAGAGTCTTAAAGGAGGAGGTGGAGAAGCGGACAGGTTCAGGGAAGGAATTCCAAAGCTTAGGACCTATATGGCTGAACCCTCCACCGCCAATGATGGGTGAAGGTAGTGGGAGATGCACAAAACGCCAGAGTTGGAGGAACGCAGAGTTCCCAGAGGGTTGTAGGGCTGCTGGAGGTTGTAGAGAGATGCAATTACAACTTGGGCTTGCTTTGAGTTGATGCATGAATGAGAAGTCTGTTTGGCTTGTACTTATTTGCTCATTTTGTGCACAGTGTTTTCAAAAATGTTGCATTGGAAAACTGGGCTCCTAAATTCCACAGATTTCCACCATAACTTTGGCAGGAGACCAGTGACACCCCCAAGGAAATGATAGAGAGCAATTACAGCGAGTCTCTGTCATTTATGCATTATATTGTCAGGTGCAGAGCTTCCATCCATCCCTTACAAGGTAAGTGACAGACTGTGGCAGGGTCAGGGCAGGGCCTTTCAAAGGCAGGAGTTCCTGCTACTGACCCTCAGTCTGGACGTGGGATTTTAGTGGCGGCCGGTATTATGAGAGAGATGGGGCCCGACCCCTGAAGAGACCATTTTTTTTCCTGGAGCAGCCTCCTTGCTCAGGCTCCAGCTTGTGCTGTGGTCACAATCTAGGGAGGGGTCCTGGGCAACTCCACAATTCACCACAAGGGTAGGTGGTCATCCCAGTTTGAGGTGCATAGGGCAGATGGGCACGAAAGAAGTGCTCCAAGTGGTACTTCTGTCTACCAGCCCCATGCAAAATGTGGCGCTCACCCACTGATCCGCAAACTCTGACAGGGGTCAGAAATGGAGGGCACCAGCGGATGTAATTCTGGGATTGCTGCCCATGGAATTTCAGAGCTCTGGATTTTTCTCAGTTTAATTTCTCAAGGTGGCCAGATTTGAAATTGAGCTTTGCTGTTCAAAGCTTGGACAGATGTGAGATTGGCAGTGATGGTAAGCAAGTTACTTGGCCATTGGGGATCTATCCTACCCTCACTCAAAGACTATACATGAACACTTTCTGGTTGGAGCCACTGGATGGTGATCTGGAACAGAAACTCTGGTTGATATTCCCCGAGAGCAAAACTAAAACACTTCAAGGTAATCCAATTGAAGCTTTTAGGTTGCCTGAATGAATTTCAGATCTAAAAAGACATGTTTCATAAGGCAAATAACTTAATTTGGTAGCATGCATTTGTACAAGATGAATACTAGTCCATTAAAAGTTATCACTCTGTTCCCCCATTAGTAAGTTATCTAAATAATGTACAGTAACAAATGCTGCATTTGTCATGCATTGTTCCCTAGATTTTGATCACCCCCTTGACCTTGCCATCTCTTGTGGCCTCGTTATTCCTACTGTCTCAATTGCAGTTAAGGCCAACTCTGATCATTTCCTTGTATCGCTCTCCACCCACATCCCCCTTGCTCCATCCAACCCTACTTCCTTCTGCGTCCACCTCTGGAAAAAACTCCCAACTCTCTCACAACTTCAAACTGTCCGGCCTTTGGCTTTCCATTCATCGTGACATTTCTGCAGCCACTGATCTGCTCACCACTACCTTTGATGCCCAAGTCCCTATTAAAACCATTACTCTCTCTCACCCTGGCCGTTCCTCCGAGTATGGCCCTCATCTTCACTCCCTCAAGTCCAAGAGGTGCAGACTTGAATGGATGGGACAGACAACTGGTTTAGCCATTCGCTGACAGGTCTGGCTGGACCATATAAAGCAGGGTCCTACCCTTGTCTGCCACTATTCCAGGATCAATCTGTAATGCAGCGTACCCCCTTCTACTATTCTCTACTGCTAACCATCTTCTCAAACCCCTCTCCTCTTCTCCACTACACTCATCTCCAACACAAGTGCGAGGAGCTCATGGACTTCTTTGTCTCAAAGATTGAGACCATCCAATCAGCTACCTCTGCCACTTCCTTTCCCTCCCCTAGTCCACCGAGTCAAACTTCCTCTGAGATTCCCCCCTGTCCTAGCCCTAAACTCGCATCTTCCTCCAGTTTCTCTCTGATCTCCCCTCTTGACCTCTCCATGCTCATCTTGTCCTTGAGACTCACTTCCTGCTTCCTGGACCTTATTCCCACTAAACCGCTGACCACCCAACTTCCTTTTCTGACTCCTATGTTAGCTGACATTGTTAACAGTTCCCTCTCCTCAGGTACTGTCCACCTCTCCTTCAAATCTGCCATTATCACCCCTCTCCTCAAAAAAAACAACCCTTCCCACTGTGCTTGCAAGCTACCGCCCCATCTCCAACCTCCCTTTCATCTCCAAAGTCCTTGGACATGTTGTCGCCTCCAAAACCGTGCCCATCTTTCCCAGAACTCCATGTTTGAATCGCTTCAATCTGGTTTCCGCCCCTGCCACAGTACCGAAATAGCTCTCATCAAAGTCACAAATGACATAGTTTGTGACTGTGACAAAGGTAAACTACCCTTCCTTGTCTTTCTCCACCTGTCTGCAGCCTTTGGCACGGTTGACCACTCTATCCTCCTCCAAAGCCTCTCCACCAATTTCCAGCTGGGAGGCACTGCACTCACCTGGTTCCATTCTTATTTATCTAATTGTAGCCAAAAAATCATCTGCAATGGCTTCTCTTCCCACTTCAGCATCGTTACCTCTGGTGTCCCCCAAGGATCTATCCTTAGCCCCCTCTTATTTCTCATCTATATGCTGCCCCTTGGCGATATCATCCGAAAACACAGCGTCAGTTTCCACATGTACGCTGATGACACCCAGCTCTACCTCACCACCACTTCTCTTGACCCCTTCATGGCCTCTAAATTGTCAGGCTGCTTGTCCGACATCCAGTACTGGATGAGCAGAAATATTCTTTGATTAAATATTGGTAAGACCAAAGCCATTGCCTTTGGTCCCCGCCACAAACTGCGTTCCCTAGCCACCGACTCCATCCCTCTCCCTGTCTGAGGCTGAATCACATTGTTCGCAACCTAGGTGTCATATTTGACTCTGAAGTTAGCTTCCGGCCACATATCCGCGACATAACTAAAACCGTCTATTTCCACCTCTGTAACATTGCCGATCTCCGCCCCTGCCTCAGCTCATCTGCTGCTAAAACCCTCATCCATGCCTTTGTTATCTCTAGACTTGACTACTCCAATGAACTCCTGGCTGGCTTCCTGTCATGTATTCAACTGTCATTGTAACCCATGTATAAACTGATCTAAGTTGTACACCATGAGCACATATACAGTTCATACACCAGGGTGCCACCAATAATGATGAAAGTGCTCCTCAGTGGCATCCCAGTATCAATGGAGCTAGATACAGGGGCCAGCCAGTCCCTGATGAGTATCAAACAGTTCGACAAGTTGTGGGCGTCCAAGGCCAGGAGGCCAGAATTATTGCCAATTGACGCACAGCTATGGACATATACAAAGGAGATCATTCTGGTGCTAGGTAGTCGTGACCCACAAAGATTCGGAGAACAGGTTGCCACTCTGGATTGTCCCGGGAGACGGTCCTGCACTGCTGGGGAGGAGTTGGCTGGCTGTCATGAACTGGAAATGGGGCGATGTCAATGCAATTTCTTCTGTGGAGCGAATATCATGCTCACAGATCCTGGACAAATTTGACTCACTATTTCAACCCAGCATTGGCACTTTCATGGGGACCAAGGTAGTGATTCACGTAAACCCGGACGCCAGGCCAGTACACCACAAGACCAGAGCGGTGCCGTATGTGATGCGGGAAAAGATAGAAGGCGAATTGGACCACCTGCTGAGGGAAGGCATCATCTCGCCAGTCGAGCCCGATTGTGTCGGTGCTCAAGGCGGATGTGTCGGTCAGGATATGTGGTGATTACAAGGCCACCATCAATCGGGTGTGTTTTGCAGCATGTTAATGCCAAGGGTCAGTTACAGCCAGTAGCTTATGCCTCCAGAAGTCTGTCCCAGGCAGAACGGGGCTACAAGATGATAGAAAAGGAAGCGCTTGCATGTGTATATGCTGTAAAAAAAAAATGCACCAGTACCTGTTTGGCAGGAAATTTGAGCTGGAGACAGATCACAAACCCCTAACGTCCCTTTTGGCCCACAACAAGGCCATAAATGCAAATGCATCGGCCCGCATACAGAGGTGGGCACTCACGTTAGCCGCCTATGACTATACAATTCGGCACAGACCGGGCACTGAAAACTGCGCCAATGCACTCAGCAGGCTCCCTCTAGCCATCACCGAGGGGGCAACCGAGCATGATGCTGAGATGGTCATGGCTGTTGAAGCTTTCGAAAGCGAAGGCTCACCCGTGACAGCCCGTCAGATTAAAGTCTGGACAAATAGAGACCCGCTACTGTCTTTAGTCAAGAAATGTGTCCTGAATGGGGACTGGGCAGCCATGTACGGGGCATGCCCTGAGGAATTCAAACCATTTCACAGGCGCAAGGATGAACTCTCGATTCAGGCCGATTGCCTACTATGGGGAAACCGAGTAGTCATGCCCCAGATGGGCAGAGAGATGTTCATCAGAGAACTCCACAATGAGCACCCGGGCATTGTCATGATGAAGGCAATTGCCAGATCACATGTTTGGTGGCCAGGGATAGATGCAGACCTGGAACTTTGTGTTCACAGATGCAACACGTGTGCCCAGCTGGGCAATGCCCCCAGGGAAGCCCCCCTCAGCCCCGGCCCGCCAAGCCATGGTCATGCATCCATATGGACTACGCAGGTCCTTTCATGGGGAAAATGTTTTTGGTTGTAGTAGACGCCTACTCCAAATGGATCGAATGTGACATTCTCAATTCAAACACATCCTTTGCCACGGTAGAAAGTCTACGAGCAATGTTCGCCACCCATGGTCTACCAGACATCTTGGTCAGCGACAATGGCCCGTGCTTTACAAGCATTGAATTCCAGGACTTCATGGCAGGAAATGGTATCAACCATGTCAGAACGGCACCGTTCAAGCCGGCCTCAAACGGCCAGGCGGAACGAGCAGTGCAGATAATCAAATGGGATGCTCAGAATCCAAGGGGGTTCCCTACAAAGCCGCTTATCACGCCTCCTGTTGGCTAATAGATCCCGACCACACTCGCTCACAGTGGTCCCACCCGCAGAGCTGCTAATGAAAAGGACGCTCAAAACCAAGTTATCCCTTATACACCCCACCATGAAAGAAATTGTTGAGAGTAGGCGTCAGTCACAATGTGACTACCAGGACAGGAATGCAATTGCACGATGTATTGATGTCAATGACCCTGTCTTTGTCCTCAACTACGCTGCAGGGCCTAAATGGCTCGCAGGCACTGTGATTGCCAAAGAGGGGAATAGGATTCTGGTAGTTAAACTTACCAATGGACAAATCTGCCGCAAACACGTGGATCAAACAAAAAGGAGGTTCAGCAACCCCACTGAAGAAGCAGAGGAAGAACACGATGTAGAGTTCACTCCTCCACAGGTGACCGAACACCGGAACCAAGCAGAGGAGAGCCCAGTCACTGTGGGCAGTCTGGACAGGCCTGAGCTACCGCAAACAGCAGACACTCAGGCCAGCACCCACCAGCGGAGCCCCAACTCAGGCGCTCTACAAGGGAGCGTAAACCACCAGAGAGACTTAACCTGTGATCCCAATAAGACTTTGGGGGGGGGGGGGGGTGATGTCATGTATTCAACTATCATTGTAACCCATGTATAAACTGACCGAAATTGTACACCGTGAGACTATTGACCACTAGGTGGTGAACTTGTGGGAGACACTCCTAACCTGGACTTTCAGGTATAAAAAGGGGAAGCTCCACCCACCTTCATCACTCAGTGCTGGCTAATAAAGGTTACTGGTCACAGAGTGACTTTCTCTCAAGTATGGGCCTCATGTGCATTTATACTGTATAGTGAGGACATATTACTTCCCACATTCTAGCCAACATAAACTTGAGGTCATCCAAAACTCAGCAGCCCGTGTCCTAATTCGCACCAAGTCCCGCTCACCCATCACCTCTGTGCTTGCTGACCTACATTGACTCCCGTTTAAGCAACGCCTCGATTTCAAAATTCTCATCTTTATTTACAAATCCCTATCTCTGTAATCTCCTTCGGCCTCACAACCCAGCAAGATATCTGCTCCTCAAATTCTGCCCTCTCGAGCATCCCTGTTTATAACTGCTCAATCATCGGTTGCCGTGCCTTCAGCTACAATAACCCCAAGCTCTGGAACTCCCTCCATAAACTTCTCTGCCTCTCTTTCCTCCTTCAAGACACTCCTTAAAACATACATCTTTCATCTGCTGTAATTTCTTCTTAACTGGCTCGATGTCAAATTTATTTTTTTGTCTTACAACACTCCCGTGAAGCACCTTGGGACATTTTACTACTTTAAAGGCGCTATATAAATACAAGTTGTTATTGTAGATGTCACAAGTTCATGACATCTCCACATGGTAAGTCTTTCACTTGTGTTAACGTTTTCATTATTATAAGGAATTAACCGTTTATCTGCAAAACACATCATAAGCCGTGAGGTTCAAATGAAGTTTAGAAAGTTAAGAACAGAAGAACATAAGAAATAGGAGGAGTGGGCTATACGGCCCCTTGAGCCAGCTGCGCTATTCAATAAGATCATGGCTGATCATCGATCTCAACTC
This sequence comes from Pristiophorus japonicus, assembly GCF_044704955.1. NCBI lineage: Eukaryota > Metazoa > Chordata > Chondrichthyes > Pristiophoridae > Pristiophorus > Pristiophorus japonicus. The sequence continues at coordinate 219,161,837 of NC_091982.1, forward strand.
CACTTTTCCGCCCGATCTCCATATCCCTGGATTCCCCTAGAGTCCAAAAATCTATCTATCTCAGCCTAGAATATACTCAACGACTCAGCATCCACAGCCCTCTGGGACAGAGAATTCCAAAGATTCACAATCCTCTGAGTGAAGAAATTCCTTCTCATCTCGGTCTGAAATGGCCTACCCCTTATCCTGAGACTGTGCTCCCTAGTTCTAGACATTCCAGCCAGGAAAAAAACCTCTCAGCATCTACTGTCAATCCTCTTCAGAATCCTGTATGTTTCAATGAGATCAACTCTCATTCTTCTAAACTCCAGAGAGTATAGGCCCATTCTACACAATCTGTCATCATAGGACAGCCCTCTCATCCCAGGAATCAATCTAGTGAACCTTCGTTGCACTGCCTCCAAGGCAAGTATATCCTTCCTTAGACCAAAACTGTGCACAATACTCCAGGTGTGGTCTCACCAAGGCCCTGTACAATTGCAGCAAGACTTCCTCACTCTTATACTCCAACCCCCTTGCAATAAAGGGCAACATGCCATTTGCCCTCCTTATTGCTGGCTTTCTATGTTTCTTGCATGAGGACACCGAAATCTTTCTGAACACCAACATTTAAAAGTTTCTCACCATTTAAAAAATGTTCTGATTTTCTATTTTTCCTACCAAAGTGAATAATCTCACATTTCCCTACATTATATCCCATCTGCCACCTTACTGCCCACTCACTTAGTCTATCTATATCCCTTTGCAGACGCTTTGTGTTCTCCTCACAGCTTACTGTCCCACCTAGCTGTTATGTATGTGAACCTCACCTGTGTGTAAGACTTGCCACCAGAGGGTACACCTGTGGGAGACCTATGGGTCACCTGTGTACCCTGGTGCAGGCAGGTATAAAAGGCAGGCCACCACATTGCTGCCTCACTTTGGAGTTATATTAAACAGACCAAGGTCACAATGGTTTAAGTTTACAACACAGCCTCGTGGAGTTATTCTAGACATAACAACTGGTGACGAGTTACAGATCACAAACTTTCACACGGAAATGACTGCCATTGGTATTCTTGTAAGATTTATTGAGAGTGATGATTGGGAAGCCTTCGTTGAGTGCCTCAACCAGTACTTTATGGCCAACGAATTGGACACAGCTGAAACAGAGATCAAGAGCAGGGCGATTCTCCTCACCGTATGTGGGTCATCGGTATCTGGCCTCCTTAAGAACTTGCTGGCACCAGCCAAACTAACGGACAAATCATATGCAGAGCTGTGAACACTGGCTAAGGAGCACCTCAAGCCAAAGGAGAGCAGCCTGATGGCCAGGTACCACTTTTACACGCACCGTCGCTCCAAGGGCCAGAACGTGGCGTGTTTCATCGCCGATCTTAGATGCCTTGCGGGGCAGTGCAACTTTGCAGGATCCTTGGGGGAAATGTTGCGAGACTTTTTCATGCTTGGAATTGGCCACGAGGGCATTCTTCTCAAAGCTGCTGTCTGCCGAATCTCTGGATCTGAACAAGGCCATCACGATAGCCCAGGCCTTCACATCCACGAGCGACAACACGAAGCAGATATCTTCACAGAACTGAGGCTCACCAGCAAGTACTGTGCTTAAAATAATGCTTTCAGCAGGCAGGACTGGCCGCAGAGGCCAGGCCCAGGGTGACTCAGAGGCCGCTGGGGAGTGCTAATGTGAATCCATTAATGCCATGCTGGTGTTGTGGGGACAATCACAGAGCCCATCAATGTCGATTCAAGCACTATGTGTGCAAGGGCTGTGGAACAATGAGGCACCTTCAGCAATTGTGCAAGTGACCTCGGACTCACCATGTGGCAAAGTCAACAGAGAGCGACAGATCCAGCGCGGATCACGCTGAACGAGCAGGCGAGGCAATTCAGCTGGAGGATGAGAAGGAAGTGTATGGGGTACACACCTTCACCACCAAAAGCCCTTGAATAATGTTAAAAGTCAAACTTAACAGCACTCCAGTCCCCATGGAACTGGACACTGGAGCAAGCCAATCGATTATGAGCCAGAAGGCCTTTGAGAAACTGTGGAGTAACAAGGCACAGAGACCAAAACTGAGCCCGATTCACACTACACTGCGCACTTACACCAAAGAACTAATACCTGTGATCGGCAGTGCGGCAGTGAAAGTATCGTATGACGGAACAATGCATGATTTACCACTATGTATTGTACCAGGCGATGGCCCTACGCTGTTTGGCAAGAGCTGGCTCGGCAAGATCCAGTGGAACTGGGACGACATCAAAGCCCTGTCCTCGGTGGATGATGCCCCATGCAGGCAGGCATCGGCAATTTCACAGGCACCAAAGTGCAGATTCACCTTGTTCCTAGGGCATGGCCCGTTCACCACAAGGCCCGAGCAGTCCCATATATGATGCGAGAGAAAGTCAAAATCGAGCTGAACAGACTTCAACGAGAGGGAATCATATCGCCAGTCGAGTTCAACGTGTGGGCCAGTCCAATCGTGCCGGTGCTAAACATTGATGGGACAGTCAGAATCTGCGGGGACTACAAGGTGACGATCAACTGAGTCTCGTTACAGGACCAGTACCCACTACCCAAAGCGGTAGCAGGGGAAAGTCGTTCACCAAGCTAGATCTCACCTCCGCTTACATGATGCAGGAGTTGGCCGAACCGTCAAAGAAGTTTACGTGCATCAACATGCACGAAGGACTGTTCGTGTATCACAGATGCCCCTTTGGGATTCACTCAGAGGCAGCAATCTTCCAGAGGAACATGAGAGTTTGCTGAAATCGGTTCCATGTACATTGATGTTCCAGGACGACATCTTGATCACTGGTTGAAACACAACCGAACACTTGCACAACCTGGAAGAGGTTCTAAAGCGATTGGACAGAGTGGGACTCAGGCTGAAATGCTCCAAGTGTGCTTTCCTGGCGCCAGAGGTCGAATTTCTGGGGAGAAAGATTGCGGTGGATGGCATCAGACCCACAGACTTCAAGACAGAGGCCATCAAGAATGCACCCAGACCACAAAACGTGATGGAGCTGCGTTCGTTCCTGGGACTCCTCAACTACTTTGGTAACTTTCTACCGCGGTTGAGCACTTTGCTGGAACCTTTGCATTTACTGCTATGCAAGGGTGACAACTGGGTTTTGGGTAAATCTCAAGAAACAGCCTTTAACAAGGTCAGAAACCTGCTATGCTCCAACAAACTACTTGTATTGTATGATCCATGTAAACATTTGGTACTAGCATGTGATGCGTTGTCGTACAGGGTCTGGTGTGTGTTACAGCAAGCAAATGTGTCAGGCAAACTACAACCAGTTGCATACACATCCAGAAGTTTATCCAAGGCTGAAAGAGCCTAAAGGATGGTTGATAAAGAAGCGCTGGTTTGTATATACGGGGTTAAGAAAATGCACCAATATCTATTTGATCTTCGGTTCAAGCTCGAAACCGACCACAAACCGCTTCCAACCCTGCTCTCAGAAAACAAAGGTATCAACACCAATGCTTCATCCTGCATCCAAATATGGGCGCTAACATTGTCTGCATATGACTATGTAATCCGCCACAGACCAGGCGCAGAGAACTGCGCTGATGTCCTCAGTCGGTTGCCATTGCCCACCACCGGGATGGAAATGGCGCAACCCGCAGACTTGCTTCTGGTAATGGACGCCTTTGAGAGTGAGGGGGTCGCCTGTCACAGCTCGCCAGATCAGGTCCTGGACCAGCCAAGACCCCCTGTTATCACCAGTAATGAGATGCATCCTCAATGGGAGCAGGTCAGGGGTTCCCGGGGAAATGCAAGAGGAAATTAAGCCTTTTCACCGACGCAAGGATGAACTGTCAGTCCAGTCGGATTGCCTCTTATGAGGGAATCGCGTGATTTTGCCCAAAAAGGGCAGGGAAACGTTGATATGTGACCTACACAGTACCCACCCAGGCATAGTCATGATGAAGGCTATTACCAGGTCGCACGTCTGGTGGCCTGGCATCGACTCCGAATTAGAGTCATGCGTACACCAATGCGACATTTGCTCACAGCTGAGCAACGCACCCAGGGAGGCCCCACTGGGTCTGTGGTCATGGCCCACCGAACCATGGTCCAGGGTCCACGTAGACTTCACTGTCCCCTTTCTAGGGAAGATGTTTCTAGTAGCAGTGGACACTTACTCAAAATGAATTGAATGTATAATAATGTCATCATGTACGTCCACTGCCACCATTGAAAGCCTCAGGGCCATGTTCGCCACCCATGGGTTACCTGACGTCCTTGTCAGTAACAATGGACCATGTTTCACCAGCTCGGAATTCAACAAATTCATGACCCGCAATATCATCAAGCATGCCCCATTTAAACCCGCATCCAACGGACAAGTGGAACGGGCAGTCCAAACCATCAAGCAAAGTTTGAGACGCGTAACGGACGGCGCATTGCAGACCCAGTTATCCAGGGTCCTGCTCAGCTACCGGATGCGCCCCCACATGCTCACCGGGGTTTCCCCTGCAGAATTGTTAATGAAGAGCGCACTCAAAACCAGGCTCTCCTTAGTCCACCCGGACCTCAATGATCACGTAGAAACCGGCGGCACAGGCATAAAGTGTACCATGATCGCGCGGCGGCCTCGCGTAAAATTGAAGTCAATGATCTGATGTTTGTTCTAAATTATGGTCATGGTCCCAAGTGGATTGCTAGCACGGACTTAGCCAAGGAGGTGAATAGAGTGTTTATTGTAAAATTGTTGAATGCGCAAACGTGCAGAAAGCACCTGGATCAGATCAAACTGCGAATCACGGACTACCAAGAACAGTTTGAGGAAGAACCCACCAACACACACCCAACCAGCAATTGACCTCCCTGTCAACCACGAGAATGAACCCACCTTGCCCGACAGTCCAACCAGATCAGCCAAGCTGCTGTGCAGCGATGACCCGACTAACTCACCCATGCCAGGATGTCAACTCAGGCGATCGATCAGGGAACGTAGAGCGCCAGATCACCTCAACCTGTAAATAACTTGTACTCAAGACTTTTGGGGGAAGTGATGTTATGTATGTGAACCTCACCTGTGTGTAAGACTTTCCACCAGAGGGCACACCTGTGGGAGACCTATGGGTCACCTGTGTGTACCCTGGTGCAAGCAGGTATAAAAGGCAGGCCACCACGTTGCTGCCTCACTTTGGAGTTATATTAAACAGACCAAGGTCACAATGGTTTAAGTTTACAACACAGCCTCGTGGAGTTATTCTAGCCATAACACTAGCTTTGTATCGTCAGCAAACTTGAATACATTATACTCAGTCCCTTCATCTAGGTCATTAATATAGATTGTAAATAGCTGAGGCCCCAGCACTGATCCCTGTGGCACCCCACTAGGTACAGCCTGTCAACTTGAAAAAGACCCATTTACCTTACTCTCTGTTTTCTCTCCGTTATCCACTCTTCAAACCATGCTACTATATTATCCCCAACCGCATGAACCCTTATCTTGTGTAACAACCTTTTATGTGGCACCTTATCAAATGCCTTTTGGAAATCCAAATACACTACATGCACTGATTCCCCTTTATCTACTTATGGAAAGCATTTCAACTGAAATTAATTTTAACCACATACAGCACATTAATGTATGTTGATGTGTTATTACATTCAGTATGCAAACCATGGATAACAACCGTTACTTGTTCTTTCTGTAGGTTCAATGTCTGATTTAGAGACATAGCATTTTCTACAGTAATTGGAATATATCTGAGAGAAAAATCACATCTTTCATAAAGCTGCTTTTTTTCCCTTGCAATTTTCCATCCTGATCTCCTGAAGGTGCTGAGTATGGCTGATACTGGGAATCTGCAGCAGCAAATACATTACATTTGGAAGCTTTAAGGCTTAAAACACAATCATCTGCCATATAATATTTCCCGAACCTCCATCCAGCTTTCTTTGACTGTAGCGGAGGATCTCTGTAATTTTCACTAGAAATGGCTACCTCTCAACTTGTACTAACCATGGTTGGTGAGCAAGAGCAGGAACTAGTAGTATTCAGGTGAGTTGAGATGAAAATGGTGTCGGGGATCCTAACTGCATCATCTGACATAGAAACATAGAAACATAGAAAATAGGTGCAGGAGTAGGCCATTCAGCCCTTCGAACCTGCACCACCATTCAATAAGATCATGGTTGATCTTTCACCTCAGTACCCCTTTCCTGCTTTCTCTCCATACCCCTTGATCCCTTTAGCCATAATGGCAACATTTAATTCCCTCTGGAATATATCCAACAAACTGGCATCAACAACTCTCTGCGGTGGGGAATTTCACAGGTTAAAAACTCTCCGAGTGAAGAAGTTTCTCCTCATCTCAGTCCTAAATGGCTTACCCCTTAGCCTTAGACTGTGTCCCTTGGTTCTGAACTTCCCCAACATAGGGAACATTCTTCCTGCATGTAACCTGTCCAATCCCGTCAGAATTTTATATGTTTCTATGAGATCCCCTCTCATCCTTCTAAACTCCAGTGAATAAAGGCCCAGTCGATCCAGTCTCTCCTCATATGTCAGACCAGCCATCCCGGGAATCAGTCTGGTGAACCTTCGCTGCACTCCTTCAATAGCAAGAACGTCCTTCCTCAGATTTGGAGACCAAAACTGAACACAATATTCCAGGTGAGGCCTCACCAAGGTCCTGTACAACTGCAGTGAGACCTCCCTGCTCCTATACTCAAAACCCCTAGCTATGAAGGCCAACATACCATTTGCCTTCTTCACCGCCTGCTGTACCTGCATGCCAACTTTCAATGACTGATGTACCATGACACCCAGGTCTCACTGCACCTCCCCTTTTCCTAATCTGCCGCCATTCAGATAACATTCTGCCTTCGTGTTTTTGCCCGCAAAGTGGATAACCTCACATTTATCCACATTATACTGCATCTGCCATGCATTTGCCCACTCACCTAACCTGTCCAAGTCACCCTGCAGCCTCTTAGCGTCCACTTTGCAGCTCACAACGCCACCCAGTTTAGTGTCATCTGCAAACTTGGAGATATTATATTCAATTCCTTCATCTAAATCATTAATGTATATTGTAAAGAGCTGGGGTCCCAGCACTGAGCCCTGCGGCACCGCACTAGTCACTGCCTGCCATTCTGAAAAGGACCCATTTATCCCGACTTTCTGCTTCCTGTCTGCCAACCAGTTCTCTATCTACGTCAGTACATTACCCCCAATACCATGTGCTTTAATTTTGCACACCAATCTCTTGTGTGGGACCTTGTCAAAAGTCTTTTGAAAGTCCAAATACACCACATCCACTGGTTCTCCCTTGTCCACTCTATGAGTTACAAAAAATTCCAGAAGATTTGTCAAGCATGATTTCCCTTTCATAAATCCATGTTGACTAGGACCGATCCTGTCACTGCTTTCCAAATGTGCTGTTATTTCAGCTTTTATAATTGATTGCAATATTTTCCCTACTACTGATGTCAGGTGAACTGGTCTATAATTACCCGTTTTCTCTCTCCCTCCTTTTTTAAAAAGTGGTTTTACATTAGGTACCCTCCAGTCCATAGGAACTGATCCAGAATCGATAGACTGTTGGAAAATGATCACCGATGCATCCACTATTTCTAGGGCCACTTCCTTAAGTACTCTGGGATGCAAACTATCAGGCCCCGGGGATTTATCAGCCTTCAATCCCATCAATTTCCCGAACACAATTTCCCGCCTAATGAGGATATCCTTTAGTTCCTCCTTCTCACTAGACCCTCGGTACCCTAGTGCTTCCGGAAGGTTATTTGTGTTTTCCTTCGTGAAGACAGAACCAAAGTATTTGTTCAACTGGTCTGCCATTTCCTTGTTCCCCATTATAAATTCACCTGAATCTGACTGCAAGGCGTTTGTCTTCACTAATTTTTTTCTCTTCACATATCTATAGAAACTTTTGCAGTCAGTTTTTATGTTCCCGGCAAGTTTCCTCTCATACTCTATTTTCCCCCTCCTAATTAAAGCCTTTGTCCTCCTCTGCTGAATTCTAAATTTCTCCCAGTCCTCAGGTTTGCTGCTTTTTCTGGCCAATTGATATGCCCCTTCCTTGGATTTAACACTATCCTTAATTTTCCTTGTTCGCCACGGTTGAGCCTCGTTCCCCGTTTTATTTTTACTCCAGACAGGGATGTACAATTGTTGAAGTTCATCCATGTGATCTTTAAATGTTTGCCATTGCCTATCCACCGTCAACCCTCTAAGTATCATTTGGCAGTCTATTCTAGCCAATTCACGTCTCATACCATCGAAGTTACCTTTCCTTGCGTTCAGGACCCTAGTCTCTGAATTAACTGTGTCACTCTCCATCTTAATAAGGAATTCTACCATATTATGGTCACTCTTCCCCAAGGGGCCTCACACAACAAGATTGTTAATTAGTTTTTTCTCATTACACATCACCCAGTCTAGGATAGCCAGCCCTCTAGTTGGTTCCTCAACAAATTGGTCCAGAAAACCATCCCTAACACACTCAAGGAAATCCTCCTCCATCGTATTGCTACCAGTTTGGTTAGCCCAATCTATATGTAGATTAAAGTCGCCCATGATAACTGCCGTACCTTTATTGCACGCATCCCTAATTTCTTGTTTATGCTGTCCCCAATCTCACTACTACTGTTTGGTGGTCTGTACACACCTCCCACTCATGTTTTCTGCCCTTTGGTATTCCGCAGCTCCACCCAAACAGATTCCACATCATCCAAGCTAATGTCCTTCCTTACTATTGTGTTAATTTCCTCTTTAACCAGCAATGCTACCCCACCTCCCATTTCTTTATGTCTATCCTTCCTGAATGTTGAATACTCCTGGATGTTGAGTTCCCAGCCTTGGTCACGCTGGAGCCATGTCTCCGTGATGCCAATAATATCATATTCATTAATTGCTGCCTGTGCAGTTAATTCTTCCACCTTATTCTGAATACTCCTCGCATTGAGGCACAGAGCCTTCAGCCTTGTCTTTTTAACACACTTTGACCTTTTAGAATTTTGCTGCAATGTGGCCCTTTTTGATTTTTGCCTTGGGTTTCTCTGCCCTCCACTTTTACTTTTCTTCTTTCTATCTTTTGGTTCTGCCCCTATTTTACTTCCCTCTGTCTCCCTGCATAGGTTCCCATCCCCCTGCCATAGTAGTTTAACCCCTCCCCAACAGCACTAGCAAACACTCCCCCTAGGACATTGGTTTATACTGGTCCCACCTCCCCCAGAACCGGTTCCAATATCCCAGCATTTTGAATCCCTCCCTTCTGCACCACTCCTCAAGCCACGTATTCATCTGAGCTATTCTGCAATTCCTACTCTGACTAGCACGTGGCACTGGTAGCAATCTTGAGATTACTATCTTTGAGGTCCTACTTTTTAATTTAACTCCTAGCTCCCTAACTTTGTCTTGTCAGACCTCATCCCATTTTTTACCTATATCGTTGGTACCGATATGCATCACGACAACTGGCCGTTCACCCTCCCTTTTTAAAATGTCCTGCACCCGCTCCGAGACATCCTTGACCCTTGCACCAGGGGGGCAACATACCATCCTGGAGTCTCGATTGCGGCCGCAGAAACGTCTATCTTTTCCCCTTACAATCGAATCCCCTATCGCTATAGCTCTCCCATTCTTTTTCCTCCCTTCCTGTGCAGCAGAGCCACCCACGGTGCAATGAACTTGGCTGCTGCTGCTCTCCCCTGATGAGTCATCCCCCTCAACAGTACCCAAAGCGGTGTATCTGTTTTGCAGGGGGATGACCGCAGTGGACCCCTGCACTACCTTCCATCCACTGCTCTTCCTTTTGGTCACCCATCCCCTATCTGACTGTCTACCCTTTACCTGCGGTGTGCCCAATTCACTAAACGTGCTATTCACGTTAGCATATATGCATGAGCCTCCCGCCTGTTTCCAATGGGAGCTCCAATTGTCAGGATGGAGGATCGCTCAGAAGTCAGAACACACGGCAACTAATTCCGTTACTGCCCCATTGTTTAGCGCAAACAGCGTGGTAGCAGCATGAAAAACAACAACAAATTGCATTCATACAGCGTCCTTACTGTAAGAAAACATTCTGAAGCGCTTCACAGGAGTGTAATCAGACAGAAATTGACATGAGCCAAAAGAAGGAGATATTAGGATGGATGACTTAAAGCTTGGTTAAAGAGGTAGGTTTTAAGGAGAGCTTTAAATGAGGAGAGAGAAGCGAAGAGATTTAAGGAAGGAATTCCAGAGCTTTGGGGCTAGGTGGCTGAAGATATGGCTGCCAATGGTGGGGTGAAGGGAGTGAGGGATGCACAAGAAGCTAGAGTTAGAGCAATGCAGAGTTTCTGGAGAGAGTAGGACTCCAAATTATAACAGGGGAGATAAGGAGAGAAATAGCAGCATGAAGACAGCAAAGAAGGTAAAAGAGAAACTGCATTCTCTGACTCTGACTCACCATGTACAAGTACGGTGAGATTGATTAGTTGATGGTCAAACCTGCTTTAATTAGAAGTGGTGTAACAAAATGGGACCATGTAATTTTTAATCAATATCAAATCAGATATATTTGTTTCACCGTTATATATTCTATTTTTTGATAACTAAAGATACCTTATCCAGAGGAGGCCATAATGGACTTCAGAGGCTGAACAGGGTTTGGGGAGATGCTGGAATTTTTGAAGGCAACAATAATTGCACAAGTTCACTCTTGCAATTAATTTGACATTCATCAGGTTAAAAGCATTATTTGTGCTCCAGGTAAAACATAGCATGTGCTGTCAGTGAAGCAGCAATCTGTGCAAGAGAAGCAGTAGGGATGCTATATTTGGCTTCAGTCTTCCTGGGTTAGGGAGAGGAAAATCATCCAGGGTTCCTGTTCCTGATTGGTAATAAATAACCTGTGCTGGAAAATGTACAAGTGCGAATGTTGGGTGATGATAGGATTCGACTTGGCTGTGGTGCCATCCATGCTAAAATGGACAACTGACACATGCTGTCTAGGCTCACAAAAGAAAAATGGCCAGTTGGCAAAAGTTCCATAGGACTGAACCTTATTGAATCATATGCAAGCAAGAGTTGATGCTTTCAGGAAAAGAGGATAGGAGAAAAAGAGGGGAAAAAAAACAAAAAAAAATTAATTGACCAATATTATGCACTAAATATATGGTACAGTATGATAAATTCAGTGAATAGGCAAAATGTGGCAGATGGAATTCAATGTGCGGAAGTGTGAGGTCATCCACTTTGGACTGAAGAAAGATAGATCAGAGTAATTTTTTTAAATGGTGAGAAGCAAGAAAGAGTGGAGGAGCCGAGAGATTTAGGGGTTCAAATACAGAAATCACTAAAAGCTAATGGACAGGTACAAAAAATAATGAATACGGCTAATGGAATGTTGACCATTATCTCAAGGCAGCTGGAATACAAAGGGATGGGAGTTATATTAGTTATATAAAGCTCTGGTTAGACCCTATTTTAAAAAGTGTTCAGTTCTGGGTAACCATACCTCAGGAAGGATACATTGGTCTTGGAGGTGATGCAGTGCAAATTGACACCAGGGCTAAAAGGGAAAAGGTTGCATAGACTAAGCTTGTATTCCCTTGACTATAGAAGATTAAGGGGTAATCTAGTTGAGGTGCTAAAGGTGATTAAATGAGTTGATAGGGTATATAAAGAGAAACTCTGTGGTGTAGTCCAGAACAAGGCGGGTGGGGATGGGGGCATAACCTTAAAATTAGAGCCAGGTTGTTCAGGGATGATGTCAGGAAGCACTTTTTCACACAAAGGGTAGTAGAAATCTTGAATTCTCTACCCCAAAAAGCCTTTGAAGCTAGGTCAATTGAAAATTTCAAAACTGAGATTGAAGGATTTTTGTTAGGCAAGGGTATTAAGAGTTATGGAACCAAAGTGGTTGAATGGAGTTAAGATACAGATCAGTCATGATTTATTTGAATGGTGGAACAGGCTCGAGGGTTGAATGGCCTACTCCTGTTCCTATGTATTGATAGTTTTAAATGGAAATTTACCCAATTTATATATTTGGATCAAAATTTATGTAACTTCAGAAAGATTTTACTTTTTTACATCAATGTTGTCCAATACGTTAGCTACGAGCCACATTTGGCTAATTGTGAATCCAGATGCGGCTAATTGCATTTCTTATTAATAAATAATAAACAAGTAACAGATACCATTGTTGGGCATATGCTCACAGCATAGGCATGTGTAATGTTGATAAAATAGTAAGATGAAAAGCAGACTGTGCAAGTGTTTTTGATCATTGTGAGTGTTTCATTTCCTTGGTTACCGAATGGAGGTAGGTGTTTGTTAAGTAATTGCGCACATGAAGTCCATTTACCTGTACGGTGAGCATGAATGTAAGGAGTTTTCTACTGAAATTCTAACATGTAGCTGAAATAGTGTTGCCATAGGCACATGTGTGGCCATTCAGCAATTTCCATTGGACAACATTGCTTTACATCAGTCTGTATTTCAACTGTACACAAAATATTCCATTACATTATTTTTAAGCTTTAAAAACATTTAACTCAACTTCTATACAGAGGATATACCTTAAATCACAATTTCTGCTTGGCTTAACTGATAGCACTTAGCTGATAGAAGTTTGTGGGTCACAGCCCCATTCCATGGTTTGAGTACATCCAGTTTGATACTTCAGTGCAGAGAAAATGTTGGAAGTGCTGCACCTTATTTGACCCTGAGCTGAGTGTCTAACCCCATTTCCTTCCCAGCTCAAAGACTGCCTCCTTCCACGTCTGTAACATCGCCCATCTCTGCCCATGCCTCAACTCATTTGCTGCTGAAATCCTCGAGGCTTGACTATTCTAATACACCCCTCACCGGCCTCCTATCTTCCATCCTCCATAAACTTGAGCTCATCCAAAACTGTGCTGCATATATCCTAAGCTGTACCAAGTCCCGTTCACCAATCACCCGTTACTGCTGACCTACATTGACTCCTGTTCCGTCAACTCCTTGATTTTTAAATTCACTTTCTCATGTCCAAATCCCTCCATGACCTCACTGCTCCCTATCTTTGTAATCTCCTCTAGTCCTACACCCATCCAACAACTCTGCGAACTTCCAACTCTAGCCTTTTATGCATGCCCCCACTCCCTTCACTCCATCATTGACTGCTGTGCCTTCAGCCAACTAGGCCCTAGGCTCTAAGCTCTTGGAATTCCCTCCCTAAACTTCTTTGCCACCCTGTCCTTTCTCCTTCAAAACACTCCTTAAAACCTACCTCTTTTACCAGTCTTTTAGTCACCAATCCTAATATCTCCTTATTTGACTCTATCAATTTTTGTCTGATTACGGTCCTGTAAAGTGCCGTGAAACATTTTCCTACAGTAAAGGCACTATTTAAATACAAGTTGCTGCTATTGTTATTTTAGATGGGACATTAAACTGAGGCCCGGTCTGTCTGCTCAGATCAATGGCACTATTTGAAGCAGAGTTCCCCAGAGTCACGGCCAACATTTATCCCTCCAACCTACGCTAACAGAACAGAATAACTGGTCATTTGTTTGTGGGACCGTGCTGTGTGCAAATTAACTGCTGATATCACAACTGTAACTGCACTTCAAATTCAAAATCCATGAAACACTTTAGGATGTCAAAGGTAATGAAAGGCAATTCATAAATGCAAGCCTATGCTTTGTTCCTTTTACAATCTACAAACTTTTACTTCCAACCCAAACCCACAGAATTCAATACTAAATCCATTGCTTACTCTTTCAGATACCGGCAATTGCCAATTATGTCAACCAATAAATATGTAAATTAACAATAATGTTTCCAGGAACCTTAATAAGTCAAATTAAAATTGTATTGCTGTTTGTGATGATGCACTCCAGTGCCTCCGGTGCCCACCAATCACGGAAGGCCTCGAGCATGCCGGCGAACACCACGTGCTCTATCTCCAGGGACACCCAGGAGTGAACATTGCCGCGGAAGAGAGGCAGGCAGTTGGGTCGAATTACCCCCTCAACCGCCCGATGCCTGGACCTGTTAATGGCCACCTTGGCCAGGCCCAGGTGCAGTCCCATGAAGAGGTCCTCCGGCTTACCCGCTCCCTCCTGCATCGGGTGGTCAAATAATAGGAGTGTGGGACTAAAGTGCAACTAAAAATAGCGGTGCGGCCCCTTCAAATAGTGGAAGAGAGGCTGCAACCTCTCACACTCAACAAAAATGTGGAACACGGACTCCTCCAGGCTGCAGAAAATGCAGGACTGCCCCATGCAACATCCTCCAGGCCAAGTTGTAAATCTATTGCTTACTGCAGAAGTTTATGTTGCTAATCAGACAATTAGCTTCATTGTAAGCAATTGATTTGGTACAACTATTTTATGTAAAACTATAAATCAAGTGCCCTCTTATTAAAGGGGCACTAGCACCAACAAATTAACAAATTAAACTTTGAACCATTAAACAAATCAAATAAAAATTTAGTTGCCAGGGGTGATGATGCACTCCAGTCCCTCCGATGCCCAACCTCGCAGAAGGCCGCGAGCGTACTGGTAGACACGACGTGCTCCATCTCCAAGGATACCCTGGCACGAAGGTAGCCGCGGAAGAAAGGCAGGCGGTCAGACTGAATGATCCCCTCGACTGCCCACTGCCTGGACCGGTTGATGGCCAGCTTAGCCAAGCCGAGGAGCAGTCCTATGAGGAGGCCTTCCGACCTGCCCGCTCCCCTCCATACTGGGTGCCCAAAAATCAGGAGCGTGGAACTGAAGTGCAGCTAAAAATAGAGGAGCAGCCCCTTCAAATAGTGGAAGAGGGGCTGCAACCTCTCACACTCAACATATATGTGGAACACGGACTCCTTCAGGCCACATAAAATGCAGGATTGCCCCATGCAACATCCTCCAGGTCAAGTTGTAAATCTATTACTTACTGCAGATGTTAGCATTGTAAGCAATTGATTTGGTACAAAATTCTTCAACTTGGGTCATCATGCTCCTATTTCAGCACTTGTTTGTAGTAATACCTTATTTAACCACTCAATCTAGCTACTAATTAGTATTGCAAATTAGATTATCTGAATTGAATTAGTTCAAAAATTGAAATAATTACAAAGCTCTGACATATATTTGATTCACAGAATGTGACTTAATTTAATGGTAAATTTGAAGCATTACTTACTCTGCATTTAGTCCAGATAATTTCAGTAAGGATTGGCAAATGTTGCCAAGTCACATGAACATTTTCTTATTGGAAGCTCATTGTTGATTATACCAGCAAATTGCCACAAATAAAATCTTATATTTCTATCTTATTTTAGCTCATAATAATATATGCTTTGAGCATGTAATGGTTAATACTTAACATTGCTACTTCATTTTTCTCTAAATGTTCTAGTTTCTCTCTATTGCAGCTAAGAATGTAATAAACTGGTGCCCACCTCTCGTGAGCATTCAGGTAAACACTACGTGCACCCTGGCGCGAACGCAGCCACGGAAGAGAGGCAGGCAGTCGGGCTGAACTACCCCCTCGACCGCCCGCTGCCTGGACCTGTTTATGGCTGCCTTGGCCAGGCTCAGGAGCAGTTCCACGAGGAAGCCCTCCAACCTGCCCGCTCCCCTCCAAACTGGGTAGCAACAGCTCTACAAACCTGTGAGCATGCTCAAAGGTGCATACATTACAACTACCACTTCCCTCATCTCCTTCACGGCCTCTAAATTGTCAGACTGCTTGTCTGACATCCAGTTCTGATGGGCAAAAATGTTCTCCAATTAAATATTGGGAAGACCAAAGCCATTGTTTTCGGTCCCCGCCATAAACTCTGTTCCCTAGCCACTGACTCCATCCCTCTCCCTAACATTTGTCTGAGGCTGAACCACACTGTTCACAACCTTGGTGTCATATTTGACCATGAAATGAGCTTCCGACCACATATCCACAGCATAATTAAGACCACCTAGTTCCACCCCCATAACATCACCGTCTTTGCTCTTGCCTCATCTCATCAGCTGCTGAAACCCTCATCCATGCCTGTTACCTCTAGACTTGACTATTCCAATGCACTCCTGGCTGGCCTCCCACATTCTACCCTACGTAAACTTGAGGTCATCCAAAACTCGGCTGCCCATGTCCTAACTCGCACCAAGTTCCTTTCACCTATCATCCCTGTGCTCGCTGATCTACGTTGGCTCCCAGTTAAGCAAGGCCTTGATTTCAAAATGTTCATCCTTGTTTTCAAATCCCTCCATGGCCTCGCTCCTCCTTATCTCTGTAATCTCCTCCAGCCCGAGAATTCTACGCTCCTCTAATCCTGCCCTTTGAGCATCCCTGATTAAAATCGCTCAACTATTGATGGCCATGCCATGTGTTGCCTAGGTCCTAAGCTCTGAGATTCCCTGCCTAAATCTCTCCACCTCTCTACCTCTCATTCTTCCTTTAAGACACTCCTTAAAACCTACCTCTCTGACCAAGCTTTTAGTCATCTGTCCTAATTTCTTCTTATATGGATCAGTGTCAAATATTTCTTCTTACAATACTCCTGAGAAATGCCTTGGGACGTTTGACTATGTTAAAGGATCTATATAAATACAAGTTGTTGTTGTAGTAGTGCTCCTACGAAGTGCTTCCCCAGTGGCTGCAGCATGGCTCATGGAAGGCTGCTGAGTTTTCAAGTGGGAGATTTCAGACGGCCTTGCAGTATGACCTTGAGCAGCTCTGGCCATAGAAGACCCAGCTGTAGATGGCGGCAGCAGTCTGGGGTGGCTGATGGGCAGCAGCAAGAGCAATGACTGAGTGATAGTAGTGTGAACAGGAATGCTGTCACCCTAAGATGCTAGGTCTTGATTTGCTGAAAACAGAAAGGCACAAGAGTCAGGTTATGGTGAGAGGACGGTGGGGGAGCAAGATATGCATGCATACAGCATCAGCAGCTTGAAAGCAAAAAGAGATTGGGGAATGTGAGAAGAAGGATTAAGAATTAACATATGTTTGTTGTCCCCAAAGAGTACAACCTTGCCGGTTGCTACAGCCTCAATTATCTGCCGTGCAATGATCTCCAGCACGTTTTCTTTCAGCTGGCTGAGGTCCTGCATGGCAACTTGCTCTTGGCCTGTCTGCCACTTCTCTCTCCGATTATGCAGCATGAGAAATTGAAGTGTGACAGTGAGTATGGAGCAAAGTGTTTGGGTGAGGTGCCTGTCATGGTTGAATAGCTGTCAGTGTGTGCAACGTGTGAGATGTGGGTGTGAATGTTGCAGCAGTGGTAAGGTTGTGAGGGTGAAGTGAAGTGATTGTGAGGTGTGAGTGGTGCTAGGTAGAGATTGTTGTTAGGTGAGTGCTGGAGTGTGGTGCATTGAGCAGTGTGTGTGAGGCTTGTGATGCAGATGGTGGGATATGGAATTTGTTGAAGCCTTCACTCACCTTGACCTGACAACTGAGGTCATTAAACTTCTTTTGACGCTGGATGGCTGTTCTTGAGATCAAAATGCTGGCCGTCACACAGGTGTCTATCAGTGGGTAGCACTCTCGCCTCTGAGTCAGAAGGTTGTGGGTTCAAGTCCTACTTCAGGGACTTGAGCACAAAGAAATC
The DNA here is from genome assembly GCF_044704955.1 of Pristiophorus japonicus. Taxonomy (NCBI): domain Eukaryota; kingdom Metazoa; phylum Chordata; class Chondrichthyes; family Pristiophoridae; genus Pristiophorus; species Pristiophorus japonicus. The sequence continues at coordinate 219,179,397 of NC_091982.1, forward strand.
AAGGCTGACACTCCAGTGCAGTGCTGAGGGAGCACTGCATTGTCGGAGGTGCCGTCTTTCAGATGAGATGTTAAATCGAGGCCCTGTTTGTTCTCTCAAGTGGACATGTAAGATTCCATGGCACTATTTCAAAGAAGAGCAGGGGAGTTATCCCTGGTGACCTGGCCAATATTTATCCCTCAATCAACATAATAAAACAACAGATTATCTAGTCATTATCACATTGCTGTTTGTGGAGCTTGCTTGTGCATAAATTGGCTGCCGTGTTTCCTACATTACAACAGTGACTACATTCCAAAAGTAGTTCATTGGCTGTAAAGTGCTTTGAGATGTCCGGTGGTTGTGCAAAGTGCTATATAAATCCAAGTCTTTCTTTTTTCTTTCTTTATCTCCTGCCAGAGCCTTTGAGAGGTGTGTGGCGAGGACTTCCTACCAGTGTGTGGGAAGAGGACAGCCTGCCTCTTCTCCACAGCCATGACCAATGCCTTAAGAGCCATGTCTGAGAATCTGCGGGCTCTCTCCCTGTGCTGAGGCTCCGGCATGTGTTTCCACTGCCATCTTCTTCCAGCTGAAGTTGTGAGTGGTTTGACAATGAGGTGCTGTAGCATCAATCCATGCCGGTATGCTTGATGCCTTCCGTCACCAGTGGGCACCGGACAGACTGGAGTGCTTCATCACCCTCAGAAACAACATTTTGATTTGCTTTGTTAAGTTTCATTTGAATTTAGTTTAATTTGCAGTTTATTAGTTGTGCCCAGTTAAAAGGGGGCACTTGCTTCCTGTCATATTGGTGATAACACCAGCCATCAATCACTGAATTTCAACACAAAAAGTGTAGCATTAATTAACCTCCCCTTTAAGTACTGAAAAAACCGTGTGTCAAACATGGCTGAGAATTAGACTGGACCTGATATTGGCCTACCTGTTGCGTGCTGAGATCAAGACTACAATAATGTCAATGAGGACTGAGCATGAATTTTGCATGCTACCTAGATCATTTTGATCTGGTGCAGCTTGACATCGTTGGGCCTTAACATTGCCCATTTAGTAAATTGCACAGAGTTTGTGGAGGTTTTGTGTTCTTGACAGCAATTTTCTTATCAGGGTGTTGTCTTTGAATCAAGAACATCAGAATACCATTTGGTGAGACATAGAAGATATTAATATCCCAGCGTCTAATTTATCAGTCAATAACATTGTCATTTATTTGACCCAGTTTGCAGTCATTCAGTGTAAAAAATTATATGTTTACTCTCTCTACTTGCCATGTCACTTATGTTGACACACAGCATGCATAAAGATAACCAACTGATTGCACATTGTATGAGCTTGAGAGGTAGAAGCAACTAATAGACCACATTGCACACATTAACACTGCTAAATAAGCCAAAATTGCACTAAGTATTAATGTTAGTTTTATTACACTGAAAATGGTATGGATTTGATTTATGTAATAACAGAAATGACCATATGCCAGCCTCTCGAGCACATATCATGCCCCAGCAAGAATCAATACTTCAGATTTTCCAATTTGCTCGTGACTTCAGGAAAGGAAAGGAAACAAACTGGCAGAAAAGTACACAATTACCAATATGATTTTTTTCTGTGCTTTTCAAGTTTATCTCCTCTCATCTCCTGAAAGTGCTGTCCTTTGCTGGGGCAAAATTCCACAGATGTCACTGAGTACCATACACAAATGACCATTCTCAATAAGTGAGCTTATTGACTGTGGACAGGCTATTCCAACATGAAGTGTATCGCATCGAAGGCCAATCCTGTTTTTACCTTTTCATAAATGCACACTTTGCAGCAATCTAGATAGCAATTAGTAGTAGGAATCATGGCTAATTTTACCCTATCTGGCCCAGGTGCACTGAGACCAATAATACTCTCCAAACTGTTATCCTGGCTGAAACCAACTAACTAAGCACAGTTCAGGAACTGAATCTGGTTGGTTGGGTTTCATATTACACCTACAAGATACTCAGGGGAAGCGCTTTCTCATATTTCTTATGCTTGTCTTGTTGGGAAGAACAAGTTGACGATATTTTACAGATTTTCTTCAACAATTAATCCCATTAAGGTAGGTAACAACTGCCCTGATTTATATGTGCAAAAATTTGTATCAATTTTAAGGTAAGTCAAGCCTGAATTAGGCTTCTTTTTTTTCCCCCTTGGTACCGTTGTGGGTAGCGTGTTGTAGCTCAGCATATTACATTAAGAAAGTATGTATTATACATCTAGATGGTATTAAATCATGGCTGAGGACACCACTACACAATCCACAAACTTTGGCACAGCGTGAATAAAAGGCCATAAAGTCAATGATAGAATGGAATTTTCAGAGACATTGCTATTGTGAGCAGATTGCCATTTCTTTACAACATTAAAACAGTGACTACACTTCAAAAAGTACTTCATTGGCTGTAGCCTGCCATGGCACGTCTGGTGGTCATGAAAGGTGCTATATAAATGCAAGTCTTTCTTTCTTTGAAAGCATACTTCACAGAGCAGATTAAAAGAATCAGAGCCTATATACCCACTTGGGTTATTGTACTTTTTGCAATATGAACCTTACATGTCCAAAGGCTTCAAACATTTTTTTTATTTTTACATGTAAATCCATTAATTGTCAGTACATGTATCTAAACCCCGAAACCATGAAAACTTGGCATAACAAACAACCTTTGCCAAGTGAGTACCTGCTGGTCTTCATCTTTTACAAAACAGCTGCCTGAGAAGTATGACTAATGCCTCAATTAGTTTTATTCAGAAATCCATTTAAAGATAACTACTGGATAACAATCTACATTTATATCATCATCATCATAGGCAGTCCCTTGGGGTCAAGGATGACTTGCTTCCCCACTAAAAATGAGTACTCAGGTGATTGATTAACTGATTTTAAATGGTGGAAGATGCTTGTGTGTGAATTATTTTAACGTGAGATGGCCGTTGCATACCAGCCACCACGTGGGCTTGAGGAGCAAGGTCTTGGTCCAATGGCAAGGGAATCCAAGACGACTGGAGACCAGGCTCCGCCACATGTACCAATACATACACACAAACTCAAACATACTCCTACTGTCCTCCTTCCTTCCTCCTTCCCACAGGAGCTCTCTCTACGTGGAATTCATAGTACGCAATGTGAGCCTCACGACTTCACAGCCTCGCTATTTGCCTGTGCTGCGCCTTACCTTGGTCTTGTTCTTGCTGCTCCTCCTCTGGGCTCCGACCTCTCTGCTCCTCTGTGCCTCGTCTGACCTCTCCTCTCCTCTCTTCCGATCTCCGGACCTTGCAGGTCCCGACCTCCGGACCTTGCCGGCCCTGACCTCCGCTCCTCGCTGCTTCCGACCTCTGCTCCACGCCGCTTCCAACTTCCTACATTTATGTAGCATGTACAAAACATGCCAAAGCACTTTACAGAAAAGTAGCAAGAGAACAAAAACATGTAGCAAGAGAACAAAAACATCAAGCCAGGAGGGTAGGTTTAGGAGAGGTAATTGAAGGTTTGGGAGAGGAGATCGGATGTGAGAATGTCATCCAGGTGACCGTTATGAGACAGGTTAGTTTTACCCCACTGATGATGTGTTGTTGCAATAGTAATCCTGCAATAGGTGGTGAAGTAGCGGAAGATCAGGATGGAATTCCATAGTGCAGGCCCTAAGCAGCAGAAAGCCGATGAAACAAAGAGAAGATGGGAAGGCCAGAGATGAAAGACTAAAACATCTGGAGAAAGTGTAGAGATAGGGTAGAGCAAAGCCATTGAGAGATTTGAAGATAAGGACGAGAATTTCAAATTTAATTCATGAGGCGCTGAGAGCCAGTGTTGATCTAAAAATCTGGAAGTGATAGATGAGTAGGGCTTAGTGTGGGGCAGGATATGAACAGCTGCATGTTTGACAAGTTGGAGTTCATGGAATGTAAATGAAGGGAGGCGAGCAAGGAGAGCATTATAATAATCGAGTCTGGAGGTGACAAATGCATGGATAATGGCTTCAGTAGTTTTCCATTAATATAAAATATATACCAATAAAAGGCAAAATGGGTATATCTGAAGCAATGCAACCAGACTCTATTATTCCAATGCACTCATTGCTGGCCTTTCTTCATTCATGTTCCATATGAGAGTGGTTCAGACTCGTATTAAACAAAAGTAGAAGAGTTATATAAAGATGAAGAATAATGCCAAGGATGAGGCTGGAAAGATTGTGGAAAGCAACAAAAGGAGACCAAAAAGCATTAAAAAAGACAAAAAGGGAGGATTAAAAAAACTTTCAGATGGCATCAAGGGTAATAGCAAAGGCATTTTTAATAAGTATGTTAAGAAAAAAAGAGCAATAAAGGAGGAAGTAGAGAATAAGGACAAACTAAATTGCCAAATGAACTATGGACTTCCCCATCATTCATTTTGTGGGAGCTGCTGCATTCATTTCAACCATAAAAACTGCACAAAGTTGTGTAATGCGCAATTATGTCTATGTAGTACAAATTATTAAAAGAGAACAACCTGAACTTCTAAGAGATCAATGTGTTAATGTTTGGAATCAAGCACTCAAGATGAGCCTGGTGCCTGGAGCAGGGCTCTAGTCTGAAAGTTTAATAGTCTGGAAACAATTTTAATATGATAAGCTGCCGAGAGTTAGATCCATTGCCCCAGGTATAGTTTGTACAAGTGACAACCTGCATTTACTATAAACTGTGCTAGTTATGTTTCCTGCATGAATCCTGCATTTTTTGGGGCTTCTGACATGCACCCCACCCAATCCCCAACACCTCTCCACTCAATTATCAGTCACTCTAGGTGTAAAGGACTTTCAATCAATTTCTGATTTTATATCTTGAGCTCACAACATGCATATAAGATCCGGCTACTTAGAGACAACAACTAGCTCAGTTATTTTAGGAGGAAACTTGGAGAAAGGGATTTCTCCTCCATCCAGTAGGAACAATTTATGGTTATGAATTGACAAGTTTTGCCAAATATAACTATTTGAATTATGCTGTATTATTAATATATTTACAGATTGGCATGCAGTGTGTTTTATGTGATGTAATCTTCTTCTTCTTAGGCAGTCCCTCGTATCGAGGATGACTTGCTTCCACACCAAAAAGGCTTCAGTTCACAGGTGTTTCAATGAAGGACCTGACACTCCAGGTCCCGAACTACATATTGAAGGGTGCGTGGATAGTGTGAGATAGTCTGATCTGTGTTCACACTGCGGTGTGGGATAGTCTGATCTGTGTTCACACTGCGGTGTGTGAGATAGTCTGATCTGTGTTCACAGCGCTGTGTGAGATAGTCTGATCTGTGCTCACTGCAGTGTGTGGGATAGTCTGATACATTTGGTTTAGTGACAGCTTACCTTTATATATTTAAGAACGGGCTATGTTAGCTTTTTAAAATTTGTTCCTGGGATGTGGGCATCGATGTCAAGGCCAGCATTTACTGCCCATCCCTAATTAGTTTGTTTGTCTGCCTTAATGGGACATAAGAATTTGAGTAAAGAGGAGGGATGTAATATCTCATGTAATGACTCATCAAGGGTCAAGGCTATGGAGAGAATCACATGACCGTACATGTACTGGGGGACAGAAGTGCAGCTATATGTGTCAGGAGTTTGCTGGAACTTTCAAGAAAAGCTGATGAAGCTACCATTGTGGCTGGAAGTGGAATTTAATTAAAATTTTTGCTTTTTCTTTTAGCATTTTCTATCACACTTTTTCTATGAATATATTTCCCATTACTGAAGAATCTTCACCTCTGATAATAGGAACAGGTGTCCAGTTTGTGAAGAAGTCTTGAGTCTGATCTGGCAATGGCATCATTACTTGCATCCCACATAAATCTATTCCACTGCTTCTGACAATATTCTGCTGATACTTCGACAATTTGTCCTTCAGTTTGAAAACTAATGCCATCTCAGAATAAAAGTAACTGACTCCTTTTTGCTTCCATTATCCCTGACAGAATGCTGAATATGTTTTCTTCCATTTTAAGCATTTAACAAACCATAATGCCTTTTTAAACACTTCATAGAATCATAGAAACTTACAGCATAGGCGGAGGTCATTCAGCCCATCGTGCCTGTGCTGGCTCTTTGAAAGAACAGTCATGTTTAGTCTCACCTCCCCGCTTTTGTCCATAACCCTGTAAGTTCCTCATCCTCAAGTACCTGTCCAACTCTGTTTTAAAATTATTTATGGAATCAGCTTCCACCACCTTTTGGGGTAGAGCTTTCCAGATCCTGACAACTCTGAGTGAAACAATTTCTTTTCATCTCCCCTATAGATCTTTTTCCAATTAATTTATGACCTTTAGTTATTGACCCACTTGCCAGAAGGAATATTTTTTCCCTATTTACTCTATCAAAACCTCTCATCATTTAGAAAACCTCTATTCAATCACCTCTTAACCTGCTCTGTTCCAAGAAGAACAGTCCTAACTTTTCTAACCTCTCTTCATAAATGAAGTCGCTTATCCCTGGTAACATCCTGGTAAACCTCTGCATCCTTTCCTGAAGGGTGGTGCCCAGAATTGTCCACAATATTCCAACAGAGACCTAACCACTGATTTATGAAGTTCTAGCATGATCTCTTTGCTTTTATATTCTATCCCTTTAAATATAAAACCAAGTATCCCATATGCTTTTTTGACCACCTGATCAATTTGCCCTGCCATCTTTAAGGATTTGTGTATATGGACACCAAAGTCGCTCTGCTCATCTACACATTTCAAAAACGTGCTATTTATAGTATACTGTCTTTCAATATTAGTCGTCCCAAAGTGCATCACTTCACACTTCTCCGCATTGAATTCCATTTGCCATGGTTTTGCCTATTTTACTATCCTGTCTATGTCAGCCTGATGCCTATAACTATTATTATGCTCATAATAAAAGATGAAACTGAGTACTTTATGCAATAAGTGTGACCTTAGCTCCTTTAATTGGACTCCAGAGTGCTGGTACAACGTGGGAGGTCTGCTTATATACAGTGCTCCCAAGGGATGCTGGGATCCCTTGGGACTCCAGCAGGTAAGCCCTCTGGTGGTGGTGTGATACAGGTTGCCAAAGGTTACATATATACCAACTATCCTCACCATGATCTACTACTTTGCCAAGTTTCGTATCACCTGCAAACTTTATAATGCTGCTCCCTACACCCGAGTTTTATAAAAATTGCAAAGGATAATGGATCCAAAGCTGACCCTTGGGAAACATAACTGTAACCACCTCCCACACTGAAAAACATCCAGCCACCATTACCTTTTCCTTCCACCCTATGATTTTATGAAACCATTTGGTGAATTTTACAATTTAGTGCTGCCATGGGAGATCTTATTTTTAATAAATAGAAAACTATGCAGGGTGTACGGACCTGTGTGTCTGAATTCATATTATGCATCTCATCGCAGAAAGTTCTGCACTAGAAACAGTAAATTGTACTCCTATATGCAGAGATGATTTTACTCCCTTCCTGGCACTAAGATCAAACCTAATGCCCTTTCTGCTTGAGATCAGCTGGTGCACACAGACCAGGAACTGAAGCTAGAACCAAAGAGCCATCAGGGAGTTTCACATGGGTTTCTGAGAAATATGTTGGAGCAAGAAACTTATGAGTTAGAACTGTACAATTTTTCAAATTTGTATAACATTGGATCTTTCATAATGACATGAATGAGACAGTTATGCAAGTGGACTAATTTTAGCAAGCCTATCACAGCTGCAGCAGTTAAGTGAATTTCTGCATTGCTAATCTCCTAAATGTAATTACTTTGAATACATTACTTATATAATTAACTCAAATATGTATTACCCCGCTACAGAATGTGAACTTTATTAAGTTATTAAATTTGGAGCAGTCATCATTGTGCTGCTTCTGTGACTCTGCCCTTAGTTTCCTCATTCCCTTCTATCTCTACTGTCTTTGATACAGTCAACCCCACTATCCTCCTCCAGCACCTCTTCTCCATTGTCTAAATCCATGGGATTGTTCTTGATTGGTTCTACGCTTACCTATCCAATTGTAACTGGAGCATCTCCACCAATGGCTTCTCTTTTTACCCCCACATTATTGTCTCTGCAGTGTCACCAGGAACTATCCTCAGCCCACTCCTCTTCATTGCCTACATGCCATCCCTTGCCCCAGCTCTACCACTCCATCACCTCTCATGGCCCATCCATTGCTTCTCTGCTGTCAGACTGCTTGTCCAACAACAGTTTTTTTAAAGAGTCTTAACTTTCTTCATCTAAATATTGAGAAGACTGAAGTCATCATCTTTAACACCCGCCACAAACTCTGCTCCCTTACTACATATTCCACCCTCCTCCCCAGCCAGTGCCTCAGACTGAATCAGGCAGTTTGCAGCCTTAGCATCCTGTTCGATCTTGAGCTGAGTTTCCAACCATCACAAAAGCGCCTACTTCTATCTCTATAAAATTGCCTACTTCCATCTCTACCTCAGCCATTCCACTACTGTAACCTTCATACATGTCTTGTCACCTAACAACTCGATTATTCCAAGGCTTTCCTTGCTGTCCTCCATTCCTTCACTATCAATGAACTTCAACACATCTAAATATCTGCTGCTCATATTCTATCCGACACCAAATCCTACTCATCAATCATCTCCATTCTTACTGACATACATGGCTCCCAACTCTTGTTTGGCACCCCCAGCCCACTGTTTGATAACGCTCCTGTGAAGCTCTTTGGGACGTTTCACTATGTTAAAGACGTTATATAAATGCAAGTTGCTGTAGGCGGTATGTTAGTGAGTTCCAGCCTTTAACATGGACTGAGCCCCTCACCACCACTATCGGCCGGACATTTCTTCTGACGAAAGTTCATCAACCTGAAACGTTAACACTGTTTTTCCCTCTCAGCAGATGCTGCCTGACCTTAGAGGATGAGACCGTGGAATTAGTAATGGGGAACATGGAGATGGCAGAAACTCTAAACAAATATTTTGTAAAGGGGCTATAGACGGGGAGGAACTTAACACAATCACAATCACTAAGGAGATGGTACTCAGTAAGATAATGGGACTAAAGGCAGATAAATCCCCTGAACCTGATGGCTTGCATCCTAGGGTCTTGAGAAGTAGCGGCAGGGATTGTGGATGCATTGGTTGTAATTTACCAAAATTCCCTGGATTCTGGGGAGGTCCCAGCAGATTGGAAAACTGCAAATGTAACGCTCCTATTTAAAAAAGGAGGCAGATAAAAAGCAGGAAACTATAGACCAGTTAGCCTAACTTCTGTGGTTGGGAAAATGTTGGAGTCCATTATTAAAGAAGCAGTAGCAGGACATTTGGAAAAGCAAAATTCGGTCAGGCAGAGTCAGCATGGATTTATGAAGGAGAAGTCATGTTTGACAAATTTGGTGGAGTTCTTTGAGGATATAACGAAAAGGGTGGATAAAGGGGAACCAATGGATGTGGTGTATTTGGACTTCCAGAAGGCATTTGACAAAGTGCCACATAAAAGGTTACTGCACAAGGTAAAAGTTCACAGGGTTGGGGGTAATATATTAAAATTTTGGAGGATCAGCTAACTAACAGAGAACAGAGAGTCTGGTTAAATGGTTCATTCTCTGGTTGGGAACCAGTAACTAGTGGGGTGCCGCAGGGATCAATGCTGGGATCCCAACTATTTACAATCTATAGTGTAACATAGCCAAGTTTGCTGACGATATAAAGATGGGAGGAAAAGCAATGTGTGAGGACACAAAAAATATGCAAAAGGACATAGACAGGCTAAGTGACTGGGCAAAAATTTGGCAGATGGAGTATAATGTTGGAAAGTGTGAGGTCATGCACTTTGGCAGAAAAAAATCAAAGAGAAGGTTATTATTTAAATGGAGAAAGATTGCAAAGTGCCGCAGTACAGCGGGACCAGGGGTACTTGTGTATGAAGCACAAAAGGATAGTATGCAGGTACAGCAAGTGATCAGGAAGGCCAATGGTATCTTGGCCTTTCTTGCAAAGGGGATGGAGTATAAAAGCAGGGAAGTCTTGCTCCAGCTATATAAAGTATTGGTGAGGCCACACCTGGAATACTGCGTGCAGTTTTGGTTTCCATATTTACGAAAGGATATACTTGCTTTGGAGGCAGTTCAAAGAAGGTTCACTAGATTGATTCTGGGGATGAGGGTGTTGACTTATGAGGAAAGGTTGAGTAGGTTGAGCCTCTACTCATTGGAATTCAGAAGAATGAGAGGTGATTTTATCGAAATGTATAAGATTATGAGGGGGCTTGACAAGGTGGATGCAGAGAGGATGTTTCCACTGACTGGGGAGACTAGAACTAGAGGGCATGATTATAGAACAAGGGGCCGCCCATTTAGAACAGAGATGAGGAGAAATTTCTTTTCTCAGATGGTTGTAAATCTGTGGAATTCGCTGCCTCAGAGAGCTGTGGAAGCTGGGACATTGAATAAATTTAAGACAGAAATAGACAGTTTCTTAAACGATAAGGGGTTATGGGGAGCAGGTGGGAAATGGAGCTGAGTCCATGATCAGATCAGCCATGATCTTATTGAATGGCGGAGCAGGCTCAAGGAGCCGTATGGCCTACTCCTGTTCCTATTTTTTATGTTCTTATGACCTGCTGAGAATTTCCAGCATTTTCTATTTTGATAATAGACTTCCAGTATCTGCAGTATTTTGCTTTTGATTTACATTTTAGTTAGACGAATTGTTAAGCTACTTTATTTTAGTCAGTAAAGGTTCATACACAGTAACAGTTATAGCAACTTTCAGCTTATTTCAATTTAATTTCATTCCTTCCTCATGAATCAGAAAAATAATTAACCACATTACCCTATCCTGGTTAGTTGGTTGAGTAATGCTTGCTTTCATCCCTACCTGTTAAGGTAGACTGGTCTAGACCTAATCTGCCTCTCACAGCAGATCTTACTAACTAACGTGGAACATATATGTTTTTATTCCTTTGTGGTCGTTTTTGGGCAGGATGTTTGGTGGTTTAACCCCTGACTCCTTCATTCTCCAAGGGTTGACCATTAGAGCTACTAATTTAAACAACTACTTCCTCTCAGGAGCGGATGTTCACCAAACAATTTCATGCTGTATATGCAAAAACATAGTTTCTTCCACCATCTCATGTATGACTGACTGGAAACATCCAAAATGAGTTAATGAGCACCAATTGTTCCAAATTGTTATGGATACCAGTTTTAATGGCTGAAACATTAACTCTTGGGTGAACTCATTCATCTACCAATGCCTTTTTGATCCCAGTCATTCCAGCATGGGCTGTCCTGTGAATCTAATCTTTCTGAGAGCAAGATTTAACTTAAAAACAACATTTTAACATAAATGGTACTATGAGCTTCTTGTTATCAAAATCCTAAGCAGTTTACAGTATCATAAACATAAACTAGATTTGCAAAAAGGCGTTGTAAAGTGAATTTTAAAGGACTAGATTTACAGATGAATATTTCATTATCAGTTTTGTATTAAAGTTACAAGTTATTTCATCATTTTAATTTATAGTCTGGTATTTGTATATTGCCACTATTGTCCTGTCCACAACATGAGCACTCCGTACCCTACATTGTATGTTGTGTTGTTTTGCTTACCAAGCCACTAGTGAGGAGTTCCTGCTATCTGCTGCTCAAACCCAAATTTGACAGTTAGCTAACTACAAACTATTGACTATCCTTTCTGGGGAAAGAAGAAGCAAGCAGGGCCTCTTTGGAGTTGAGGTGGCTCCAAGATGACACACCAAGTGATGGAAGTTCAGAACCAAATCAACTCTCTGTAACAGATTCAGTTGACCAATACATGAATTAGGTCTGTCGACAGTACTCCAGAGCATTGTTGATGAAGGACAAGCCAGTCTGGCTCACGAATGGCACCTGGAGGCATAGGACTTTTAGGACCGAATTTTTCCATAAAATACTGCAAGCCATATTCCTAACGATTAGTCTGGTATTAGCTGATCAAACAGCAGGAAGCTTATCAGTGCTTGTGCTAGTAAGTTACATAGCTGGTTAAACTCCAGTAGTATCCATGTGCATATTTGGGGCCTTTAAGACTTGGTTCTGCCAACCTGTGCCTAAGTGCTTAAGTAAATTGGACTTCCAGAAGGCATTTGACAAGGTGCCACATAAAAGGTTACTGCACAAGATAAAAGTTCATGGGGTTGGGGGTAATATATTAGCATGGATAACAGAAAACAGAGAGTCGGGATAAAAGGTTCATTCTCGAGTTGGCAATCAGTAACTAATGGGGTGCCGCAGGGATCAGTGCTGGGACCTCAACTATTTACAATCTATATTAATGACTTGGATGAAGGGACTGATGTAACTTAGCCAAGTTTGCTGATGATACAAATATGGGGCGGAAAAGCAATGTGTGAGGAAGACACAAAAAGCCTGCAAAAGGACATAGACAGGCTAAGTGAATGGGCAAAACTTTGGCAGATGGAGTATAATGTTGGAAAGTGTGAGGTTATGCACTTTGGCAGAATAAATCAAAGAGCTAGTTATTATTTAAATGGAGAAGAATTGCAAAGTGTTGCAGTATAGAGAGACCTGGGGGTCCTGGTGCATGAAACACAAAAGGTTAGTATGCAGGTACAGCAGGTGATCAGGAAGGCCAATGGAATCTTGGCCTTTATTGCAAAGTAGATGGAGTATAAAAGCAGGAAAGTCTTGCTACAGTTATACAGGGTATTGGTGAGGCCACACCTAGAATACTGCTTGCAGTTTTGGTTTCCATATTTGAGGCAGTTCAGAGAAGGTTCACTTGGTTGATTCCGGAGATGAGGGGGTTGACTTATGAGGAATGGTTGAGTAGGCTGGGTCTCTACTCATTGGAATTCAGAAGAATGAGAGGTGATCTTATCGAAACGTATAAGATTATGAGGGGGCTGGACAAGATGGAGGCAGAGAGGATGTTTCCACTGATGGGGGAAGACTAGAACTAGGGGGCATAATCTTAGAATAAGGGGCCGCCCATTGAAAACTGAGATGAGGAGGAATTTCATCTCTAATAGGGTTGTAAATCTGTGGAATTCGCTGCCTCAGAGAGCTGTGGAAGCTGGGTCATTGAATAAATTTAAGACAGAGAGTGACAGTTTCTTAACCGATAAGAGAATAAGGAGTTATGGGGAGCGGGCAGGGAAGTGAACCTGAGTCCATGATCGGATCAGCCATGATCGTTTTAAGTGGTGGAACAGGCTCGAGGGGCCGCATGGCCTACTCCTGCCCCTATTCTTATGTTCTTATGTTATGTTCTTAAATGGGATGGGATAAGGAGAAAGTTTGCACTTCAGATCGGACAACAAAAATTCTACTTAGTAACATAGGAACAGGAGTTCCATTCAACCCCTGGAGCCTGTTCAGCCATTAAATTAGATCATGACTGATGTGCACCACAACTCTATTTACCTGCTTTTGATCTCTATCCCTTGATACCCTGACCTAACAAAAAACTATCGATCTCAGTCATGTAAATTTCAATTGCCACAGCATCCTCAGATTTTTGGGGGAAGAGTTCTAGATATCTACTACTCTTTGTGTGAAAAAGTGCTTCCTGAATTCACTCCTGAATGACCCAGTTCTAATTTTAACGCCCTTGTTCTGGATTCTCCCACCAGAGGAAATAGTTTCTCTGTATCTATCATATCAAATCCCTTTTATCACTTTAAAGACCTCATTAAATCACCCCGCAACCTTCTCAACTCAAGGCAATACGAACCAAGTTTATGCAACCTGCTCGTTTTAAGCCTATCATTCTGTAGCCCCTCCAGTTCAATGGAGTTGAAATTGCAGTCTCCATGATGGCCTATTTTGAGAGTACACCTTCGTAATTCATTTGAAAGGCCCTGGAAGTTCTGGATTTCTGTATGCGGTTGTACATGCGTGAAATCCAGAACTTGCAATCTGTCAACGTATGCCTTGACAGCAACTCTTATGGCTGGTAAAACCATGCGTAGGGTCTGCTTTCATCAGCGTAAGGGTATATATATAAGCTTAAATAAAACATTTAAAAATCCGAAATCAAGCACATACACTTTAAATGAACTTATGCAAATATTGGCCTGGATTAAGATGTTTAAAATTATTTATCAAAAATTTAATTTTTATTGAGGTTGGTGCAATAAAGGGACTTATGAATAAAATTGCAATTCAGTATATTTATAATTATTAGAATTCTGTAAATGAAATAATTATTTGGGATTCCATTGCATATCATTAGACACCTCAAGTTGCTGGAGAAATATCACCAACGATGCCTCTGCAAGATCCTACAAATCTCCTGCAAGGACAGATGCACTAACATCAGCGTCTTCATTCAGGCTAACACCCCCAGCATTGAAGCACTGACCACACTCGATCAGCTCCGCTGGGCAGGCCACATAGTCCGCATGCCAGACACCAGACTCCCAAAGCAAGTGCTCTACTCGGAGCTCCCTCACAGCAAACGAGCCAAAGGTGGGCTGCGTAAACGCTACAAGGACACCCTCAAAGCCTCCGTGATAAAGTGTGACATCCTCACTGACACCTGGGAGTCCCTGGCCCAAGACCACCCTAAGTGGAGGAAGTGCATCCGAGAGGGCGCTGCGTACCTCGAGTCTCAACGCCAAGAGCATGCAGAAATCAAGCGCAGACAGCGGAATGAGCGTGCGGCAAACCAGTCCCACCCACCCCTTCCCTCAACGACTATCTGTCCCACCTGTGACAGAGTCTGTGGCTCTCGTATTGGACTGTTCAGCCACCAAAAAACTCACGTCAGGAGTGGAAGTGATTCCGAGGGACTGCCTATGATGATGATGATGATGATTAGGGGGTTCCCTTCGTAAATTCTTGCAATAGAATCCTCCTTTGTGATTGGAGGACCGGGCCCATATGATCCCAGGGACGTTTCCGAACTGCCTACATCCCTGGGATCTGTGGGCCTTTATGCTCTGTCCATCTGGAGGCTAGAGACCGCAACTCTTTGCAGCCTGGGTGCCTGGAGGTATGTTTGTAAACGTTTCGTGGGTCGGAGGCCTTCTCTGGAGGTACGCCTCTGATCGCAATTTCTAGCCTGATATATATATCTTTCCTGAGGTGCAATGCCACAAACTGAATGCAGTACTCTAGATGGGGTCTGACCAAGGCTCTGTATGACTGAAGCATCATTTACTTACTTTTGTATTCCAACTTCCTTGAAATAAATGCTAATAATCAATTATCTCTTTTGATTTTTTTTTTTACCTGTGCACAAGGTTTTAGTGACTTGTGTATATGGAAACCTACATTTCTTTGCTCCTCCACTACTCTTAGTCTCACCATTAAGAAAAAAATCCAGTTGTCTTTTTTGAATCCAAAGCAGATGACCTCATACGTTCCTACATTGAACTCTAACTGCCATAGTTTTGCCCACTCATTTAATCTGTCTATGTCCCTTTGTAACTTCCTGTTCTCATCTACACATCTTGCTTTGTATCCTAAATTAGAGTCATCTGAAAACTTGGAAATACAACTTTCTATTCCTTCGTCCATGTCATTGATATATATGATGAAAAGATGAGGCCCCAGTACAGATCCATGGGGAACACCACTTGTCACATCCCACAAATCAGCATACATTCCCTTTACTCTCTCTCTCTGTCTCCCACCTCCCAAATAATTACCAACCTATGTCAGAAGGTTACCACCAATTCTGTGTACTTTTATTTTTGCTTATATTAGCTTGTGAAAACCCGTATCAAATGCTTGCTGGACATCCATTTTGTCAATATCCATAGACACTCCCCTATCCACCATTATTATGACATCCTCAAAAAATTCAACTAGGCTAGTCAGATTTGACCTACCCATCACAAATCCATATTGAATCTCTGATTAGCTCATACTTGTCCAAGTGCTCAATCATTCTGTCTCTGGTGATAGATTCCAGTAACTTCCCCATAATTGATGTTAAACTGACATGTCTGTAGTTACCTGGTTTTTTTCTCCCTTCTTTCTTAAATAATGGCACGATATTTGCAATTTTCCAATTCAAAGCATAATTCCCAATCTAGAGAGCCTTGAAAGATTATGAACTAGAAATTCATTAGTATTCCACCCATTTATCACCCATTTAACACTGAGAAGCACTTTACTGCCCAAAAGAGTGTAAAAGTGGAAATTACCGCTCATTTAGCCCCTATATACCGCCGGCGCTAAATTTGGAAGTCAATTACTGCCGGCAGTAAGCGAAGCCACCTGCCCATTTTTTTTTCTTAAAATATGATGTAATTTCTTGTGCACTGCCCAAAATTATGCTAAAAGTGGAAATTACCGCCAGCCTAAAATACCGCCCAGAAAAAGCTGCATTAACCTGACCTTAACCCAGTGGTATCGACACCATATTTTAAATCTGATTAACTTAATGAAAAGGCTGCTTCAAGTTGATGGGAGCATTAAAGTAATTTGTGAGTGGATTTAAAGGTGTTTGAAAATCTTGCACATTATCTGAGCACATTGTGGTCAATTTAGAGTGCATTTGTGGTTGTTTAAGGACAATTGAAGAATTTTGAAGACAGTTTAGGACATTTAAAGGAATGGGGTCTGTAATTTCTCCACCAATATTGCTGATTACTCACATGCTACAGAATAGAGATGGAAGAAGGTTCATTGAAGAGCATTATGTGCCCAATCAAAGAGGTGGCAGAGTGCTGAGTGCTGAGGAGGAGGAGGCCTTACCCCCAACGCATTTACAGGGAGCAGTGGTCATACCTGCACCTGTCTGATACAATGTGCATTAGAAAGCCATGCTTCCAAAAAGAGTACATCAGTGAGATATGCCAGTTGCTTAAGGGAGATCTGCAGCCTAGCAGCACCATCAGGACAGCACAGCCCGTTGAGGTTAAGGTGACTGTGGCACTTTCCTTCTATGCTTCAGGCTCCTTTCAGGCATCAGCTGGCGACATTTGCTGCATCTCTCAGCACGCCACACATTGCTGCATTCGGCAGATGACAGAAGCACTTTACACATGCAGGATGGACTTTATGAACTTCCCAATGACCAGGGAGGTACAGAGAGGGCTTTGGGTTTTTCGAGAATAGCAAACTTCCCAAGGTTCAGGTTGCAATAGACTGTACGCACATTGCCCTGCGAACACCTTTAGAGGAGCCAGAGGTGTACCAGAACCGAAAGGGATTCCACTTCCTGAACGTGCAGCTCGTTGTCGACCACAAGCAAATAATCATGGCAGTAAATGCCAATTTTCCAGGGAGCATTCATGATACGTACATCTTGCGTGAGAGCACTGTCTCCGACCTGTTTTAAGAGTCAGCCACAGGGTCATGGTTGGATGCTGGGTGACAAAGGATACGGCTTCACCACCTGGCTCTTGATCCCCCTCCATAAGCCCCAGACAGATGCCGAGCATCGCTACAATCAGAGCCATATAGACACATGCAATGTCGTCGAAAAGACAATTGGAGTGCTGAAGCAGCGTTTCAGATGCCTGGACCACTCTGGAGGCAGCCTGCAATACTGAGGAGTTCGCTTACTTCATTGTGGTGTGCTGCATGTTGCACAACTTAGCTATCAGAGGGTGCAGGAATTGCCAGATGGGGCTGCCTGTCAACATCAGGAGGGGAGGCAGAAGAGGAGGAAGAGGAGGAGGACAAGGACGAGGACCTCGGAGGACGAACAGCCTGGTGAGGAACCCATGCCACCACCTCCGCACCCCACCCCGCCCCCCGACACCACACACAACCCCCCCCCCCCATCCCCACCTTCCACACACACCACAGGAGAAGCCCCATGACCCGTCGTAGTTACGCAACTGCAAACCTGTTAAATCAGCAGCTCAAAAATTAATGCTTGGCTTCAACGGTGAGAGTTATGTTTCATCCTTGCCTCACCATTATTTGCAACCCTTGTATTGATTGTTAACCATCAGTTTGTAAAAGTGAGTGAGACACTGCACAAGATTTGTTGAGTGTAATAAAATTTATTATAATTTAAGAAAATTGCAAAACATTATTTTTAAATAAATAATTAAATAATTCTTGCTGCAGGAAAAATGCAACATAATTTAAACAAAACAACCAATTAACAGTGACAAACACTGAAAACATTAAACATTAAAAACATAGAAAATAGGTGCAGGAGTAGGCCATTCGGCCCTTCAAGCCTGCACCACTATTCAATAAGATCATGGCTGATCATTCACCTCTGTATCCCTTTCCTGCTTTCTCTCCATACACCTTGATCCCTTTAGCCATAAGGGCCATATATAACTCTCTCTTGAATATATCTAACGAACTGGCATCAACAACTCTCTGCGGTAAAGAATTCCACAGGTTAACAACTCTCTGAGTGAAGAAGTTTCTCCTCATCTCGGCCCTAAATGGCTTACCCCTTATCCTTAGACTGTGACCCCTGGTTCTGGAATTCCCCAACATCGGAACATTCTTCCTGCATCTAACCTGTCCAATCCCGTCAGAATCTTATCTGTTTCTATGAGATCCCCTCTCATTATTCTAAACTCCAGTGAATACAGGCTCAGTTGATCCAGTCTCAGTCCTGCCATCCCGGGAATCAGTCTGGTGAACCTTCGCTGTACGACCTCAATAGCAAGAACATCCTTTCTCAGATGAGGAGATCAAAACTGAACTCAATATTCCAGGTGAGGCCTCACCAAGGTCCTGTACAACTGCAGTAAGACATCCCTGCTCCTATACTCAAATCCTCTAGCTATGAAGGCCAATATGCCATTTGCCGCCTTCACCACCTGTTGTACCTGCATGCCAACCTTCAATGACTGATGAACCACGACACCCAGGTCTCATTGCACCTCCCCTTTTCCTAAACTGCCGCCATTCAGATAATATTCTGCCTTCATGTTTCTGCCACCAAAGTGGATAACCTCACATTTATCCACATTATACTGCATCTGGCATGCATTTGCCCACTCACCTAACCTGTCCAAGTCTCCCTGCAGCCTCTTAGCATCCTCCTCACAGCTCACATCGCTTCCCAGCTTAGTGTCATCTGCAAACTTGGAGATATTACACTCAATTCCTTCATCCAAATCATTGATGTATATTGTAAATAGCTGTGGTCCCAGCACTGAGCCCTGTGGCACCCCTCTAGTCATTGCCTGCCATTCTGAAAAGGAGCCATTTATCCCAACTCTCTGCTTCCTGTCTGCCAACAAGTTCTCTATCCACGTCAATACATTACCCCCAATACCATGTGCTTTAATTTTGCACACCAATCTCTTGTGTGGGACCTTGTCAAAAGCCTTTTGAAAGTCCAAATACACCACATCCACTGGTTCACCCTTGTCCACTCTACTAGTTACATCCTCAAAAAATTCTAGAAGATTTGTCAAGCATGATTTCTCTTTCATAAATCCAGGCTGACTTGGACCGATCCTGTCACTGCTTTCTGTTATAAATGTAAACTTGTATTTACTCTGTACAGCCACCAGAGGGCTCATCTCCTGGAATCCCAAGGGATCCCATAATCCCTTGGGAGCACAGGTATTTAAGGAGGCTTCACAGGATGGAGAGGCACTCTGAAGACCTGCAATAAAAGACTACGGTCACACTTTAATTTGAGCTCACAGTGTTCAGACTGAACACTTTCTCCATAAATACAACTGGCGATGAGATACAGATAGCGAACCCAAAGATGCAGAGAACAGTGGGCATCCTGGAGAAATTCTCAGAGGCAGATGATTGGAAAACTTTTGTGGAGCAACTCGACCAATACTTCGTGGCCAACAAGCTAGATGGGGACGAGAGCGCTGCCAAACGAAGGGCGATCCTCCTCACCGTCTGTGGGGCACCAACGTATGGCCTCATGAAGAATCTGCTCACTCCAGCGAAACCCACGGAGAAATCGTATGACGATTTGTGCACACTGGTCCGAGAGCAGTTGAACCCGAAGGAAAGCGTTCTGATGGCGAGGTACCAGTTCTACACCTACAAAAGGCCTGAAGGCAAGGAAGTGGCGAGTTATATCGCCGAGCTAAGACGCCTTGCAGGACATTGCGAATTTGAAAGACATTTGGAGCACATGCTCAGAGAATTTTTCGTACTTGGCATTGGCCACGAAACCATACATTGCAAATTTTTGACTGTAGAGACCCCAACCTTGAGCAAGGCCATAGCAATAGTTCAGCGTTCATTACCACCAATGACGATGCAAAGCAAATCTCTCAGCACACAAGTGCTGCTACAAGTGATGCTGTTTTCGAATTGTAAAGTACAGGGCAGATCACTCATAACTGCAGCTACACGTCCACAGATGTCTCAGAGTCCACCATCAAGGGTGATGAATGCAAGGCCATTAACACCTTGTTGGCGCTGTGGGGGTGATCATCGTTTCCATTCATGCCGATTCAAAGAGTACATTTGCAAGGACTGTGGAACAATGGGACACTTCCAACAAGTGTGCAGGCGAGCTGCAAAGCCTGTTAAACCTGCAAACCACCATGTTGCAGAGGAGGACAGATCCATAGAGGATCACGACGAACCAGAGCCTCAGATCGAGGAGGCAGAGGTACATGGGGTGCACACATTCACCACGAATTGTCCCCCAATAATGCTGAATGTTGAACTAAATGGACTCCCGGTGTCAATGGAGCTGGACACGGGTGCGAGCCAGTCCGTCATGGGCAAAAAGACTTTTGAAAGGTTGTGGTGCAACAAGGCCTCAAGGCCAGTCTTAACTCTAGTTCGCACGAAACTAAGAACTTACACGAAAGAACTGATACCTGTAACCAGCAGTGCTACCGTAAAGGTCTCCTACGATGGAGTGGTGTACAAGCTACCACTCTGGGTGATACCGGGCGATGGTCCCACACTGCTCGGCAGGAGCTGGCTGGGAAAGATAAGCTGGAACTGGGATGACGTCCGAGCGTTATTGCCCGCTGATGACACTCCGTATGCCCATGTCTTCAACAAATTTCGTTCGCTGTTTGAACCAGGCATCAGGAAATTCCAAGGAGCAAAAGTGCAGATCCACATAATTCCAGGGGCGCAACCCATCCATCACAAGGCGAGAGCAGTACCGTACAGGATGAGAGAAAGGGTAGAGATCGAGCTAGAGAGGGCATCATTTCCCCGATCGAGTTCAACGAGTGGGCCAGTCCTATCATCCCAGTCCTCAAGGGAGACGGCACCATCAGAATCTGTGGCAATTACAAAGTAACTATCAATCATTTCTCCCTGCAGGACCAATACCCACTACCAAAGGCCGACGACTTCTTTGCAATGCTGGCGGGAGGAAAGACGTTCAGGAAGCTGGATCTGACTTCAGCCTACATGACGCAGGAACAGGAGGAATCATCAAAGGCCCTCACCAGCACCAACAGGCACAAAGGTCTTTTTGTTTATAACAGATGCCCGTTTGCAATCCGATCCACGGTGGCGATATTCCAGAGAAACATGGAAAGCCTACTAAAGTCGGTCCCACCTACCATGGTATTCTAGGACGAAATCTTGGTCACAGGTCGGAACACAGTCGAGCATCCGCAGAACCTGGAAGAGGTTCATAGTCGATTCAACCACGTGGGGCTCAGGTTAAAATGCTCGAAGTGCGTTTTCCTGGCACCTGAGGTGGAGTTCCTAGGAAGGAGATTTGCGGCAGATGGCATCAGGCCCACCAACGCGAAGATGGAGGCAATTGAGAACGCACCGAGGCCACAGAACGTGATGGAGCTGCGGTCGTTTCTGGGACTCCTGACCTACTTTGGTAACTTCTTACCGGGTCTCAGCACACTGTTAGAAGCACTGCATGTCTTACTACGAAAAGGGGACGAATGGGTTTGGGGCAAAAGCCAAGAAAATGTCTTTGTAAAAGCAAGAAAATTGTTATGCTCAAACAAATTGCTTGTGTTGTATGATCCATGTAAGCGTATGGTACTAGCTTGTGATGCGTCATCATATGGCGTCGGGTGTGTATTGCAACAGGCTAATGAATCCGGGAAACTGCAACTGGTTGCTTATGCATCCAGGAGTCTGTCTAAGGCTGAGAGAGCCTACAGCATGATTGAGAAAGAAACATTAGCGTGTGTTTATGGGGTAAACAAAATGCATCAATACCTGTTTGGGCTAAAATTCAAGTTGGAAACTGCCCATAAGCCACTTATATCCCTGTTCTCCAAGAGTAAAGGGATAAATACCAACGCATCGGCCCGCATCCAACTATATCATCCTCCACAGGCCAGGCACAGAAAACTGCGTCGATGCTCTAAGTAGGCCGCCATTGCCCACCACGGGGGTGGAAATGGCGCAGCCTGCAGATCTATGGTTATGGAAGCATTTGAGAGTGAGCAATCACCCGTCACTGCTCGGCAGATCAAAACCTGGACAAGCCAGGACCCCTTATTATCTCTAGTCAAAAGCTGTTAGCTTCACAGGAGCTGGTCCAGTGTCCCAGTGGAAATGCATGAAATGTCTATACAGGCAGACTGCCTTCTGTGAGGCAATTGAGTCGGTGGTCCTCAAGAAGGACAGAGACACCTTCATCAATGACCTCTACAGTATCTACCCAGGCATCGTAATGATGAAAACGATAGCCAGATCCCACCGGTATCGATGCGGACTTAGAGACCTGCGTTCACAGATGTAATACATGCTAGCAGCTAAGCAATGTACGCATGGAGGCGCCGCTAAGTTTATGGTCTTGGCCCTCCAAACCATGGTCTAGGGTACACATCAATTGTGCAGCCCGTTCTTGGGTAAAATGTTCCTTGTAGTTGTAGATGCGTACTCCAAGTGGATTGAATGTGAGATAATGTCGGCTAGCACGTCCGATGCCACTACCGAAAACCTGCGCGCCATGTTTGCCACACACGGTTTACCCGATGTCCTGGTGAGCGACAACGGGCCATGTTTTACCAGTGATAAGTTCAAAGAAATCATGACCCGTAACGGGATCAACCATGTGACATCTGCCCTGTTTAAACCAGCGTCCAATGGTCAGGCAGAGAGAGCAGTGCAAACCATCAAGCAAGGCTTGAAGAGGGTAACTGAAGGCTCACTGCAGACTCACCTATTCTGAGTCCTGCTTAGCTACTGCACGAGACCCCACTCACTCACTGGGATCTCACCTGCTGAACTGCTCATGTAAAGAGCACTTAAAACAAGGCTCTCGTTAGTTCACCCTGATCTACATGAATAGGTAGAGAGCAGGCGACTTCAACAAAGTGCATACCATGATAGCGCAAATGTGTCACGCGAGATTGAAATCAATGATCCTGTATTTGCATTAAATTATGGACAAGGTCCCAAGTGGCTTCGCGGCACTGTCATGTCCAAAGAGGGGAGTAGGGTGTTTCGGGTCAAACTTTCAAATGGACTCATTCACTGGAAACACTTGGACCAAATCAAACTCAGATTCACGGACTATCCTGAGCAACCCACCTTGGACCCTACCATTTTTGATCCCCCAACATACACACCAGTGGAAACCGGCACCACGGTTGACCACGAAGCAGAACCCATCATCCACAACAGCCCAGCAGGGCACAACACACCAGGCAACCCAGCAAGGCCAGCTGCACAGCAGCCCAGTGAGGGCCCAACAAATGATTCAACAACACCAGCTTTCACACTGAGACGATCAACCAGGGCAAGAAGGGCCCCAGATCGACTCACATTGTAAATAGTTACACTATTGATTTTGGGGTGAGTGTTGTTATATATGTAAACTTGTATTTACTTTGTACAGGCACCAGAGGGCTCATTCCCTGGAGTCCCAAGGGATCCCATAATCCCTTGGGAGCACAGGTATTTAAGGAGGCTTCACAGGTTGGAGAGACACTCTGGAGACCTGCAATAAAAGACTAAGGTCACACTTTACTTTGAGCTCACAGTGTTCAGTCTGACTCTTTCTCCATACATTAACTTTTGCAGTCAGTTTTTATGTTCCTAGCAAGCTTCCTCTCATACTCTATTTTCCCCCTCCTAACTAAACCCTTTGTCCTCCTCTGAATTCTAAATTTCTCAAGTTTGCTGCTTTTTCTGGCCAATTTATATGCCTCTTCCTTGGATTTAACACTATCCCTAATTTCCCTTGTTAGCCACAGTTGAGCCACCTTCCCCATTTTATTTTTACTCCAGACAGGGATGTACAATTGTTGAAGTTCATCCATGTGATCTTTAAATGTTTGCCATTGCCTATCCACCATCAACCCTCTAAGTATGATTTGCCAATGTATTCTAGCCAATTCACGTTTCATACCATCGAAGTTACCTTTCCATAAGTTCAGGACCCTAGTCTCTGAATTAACTGTGTCACTCTCCATCTTAATAAAGAATTCGACCATATTATGGTCACTCTTCCCCAAGGGGCCTCGCACAAGATTGCTAATTAGTCCTTTCTCACTACACATCACCCAGTCTAGGATGGCCAGCTCTCTAGTTGGTTTCTCGGCATATTGGTCTAGAAAACCATCCCTAATACACTCCAGGAAATCCTCCTCTACCATATTGCTACCAGTTTTGTTAGCCCAATCTATATGTAGATTAACTGCTGTACCTCTATTGCACGCATCCCTAATTTCTTGTTTGATGCTGTCCCCAGCCTCACTACTACTGTTTGGTGGTCTGTACACAACTCCTACTAGCATTTTCTGCCCTTTGGTATTCCGTAGCTCCACCCATACCGATTCCACATCATCCAAGCTAATGTCCTTCCTTACTATTGTGTTAATTTCCTCTTTAACCAGCAATGCTACCCGACCTCCTTTTCCTTCCTGTCTATCCTTCCTGAATACTCCTGGATGTTGAGTTCCCAGCCTTGGTCATCCTGGAGCCATGTCTCCGTAATCCCAATTATATCATATTTGTTAATAGCTGCCTGCGCAGTTAATTCATCCACCTTATTATGAATACTCCTCGCATTCAGGCACAGAGCCTTCAGGCTTATCTTTTTAACACACTTTGTCCCTTTAGAATTTGCTGTAATGTGGCCCCTTTTGATTTTGCCTAGAAACTAGAAAGACCCACAGCCGCCCACCAACAGTCAACAATTTTAGAATAACAATGAAAATAACAATAACACCCACAAACCCCTCCTCGCCCCACCTGGCAAAATTTCTACTTGCAGCCACCATTCCCTCTGCCTCTAGCCACCACCCATCCCTCCCCCCCCCCTGCAACCCCCATGATCTTTACAGACCCTTTCCCCCTCCCACTGCCCCTGCCTCTGGCCCTACCCATGTTGACACCAAGACGTCATGCAGCAGAGCATCTCGAGCGCTGCTGCTATGGGGTGGGGATGACAGTGGGAGCGTCATTTCTGGTGATTCTGGAGAAGAATCGGTTTCTGAAAACCCATCTTCAGAGTCAGAAGCAATTGTTTCCTCCTGACACTCAGGTGCTGCCGGCATAGGTGGTATGACACCTTGGGGTGCAGTGCCATATACCGATTCCTTCGTTTGCCGCATGTGGTTCACCGCATCACCGCAATCAGCTCCGCCATGTTCTCCAAATGACATGCTGATAGCGTGGCGATGTTACTGGTTAATCCACCAATAGCCTGGAGGAGCTCTCAACCAACGTCGGTGCTCGCCCTAGACAGTCCCACCATGTACAGGTCGGCATCAGCCTGTCGTCGAACATGCCTGCCCCGCCGAATCAACCTCCGCGGATTCGGCATAGGTGCTGGAACACTCTGTGTGCCCTGCCGCACGTTGCTTGGTCCCGCTACTTCTTCGGGAATCCAGGAAAGTTAGATTTGGCTGAGGAAGAGGTGGCCACAGGTAGAATGGACCCTTGAGTCCCTGACTCCCCCTCTTCCACATGTTGTGCGCTTGAACAGGCTTGAGGGTCATCAACACGACCCTCCTCCTCCGGGTTCTCGCCTCCGGTGGTGAGTACCACTTGCAGCAGTAAGGGTGAAGCTCCAGGGGGCTCATCAGGTCTCCGATGCGCCTGGACAATTAGAAAACATGATATGAGAGGTTAGTAAAAGGGGAGGGGAAGGTCAGGGTGACATGAGAATGCTTATGTTTTGCAGGCATATGTAGAGGAGCAACACTACTGCATTAGATATCACCGAGAGACGTTACATTTAATTAAAATGAACAGAATGTACAGAAACTGCATGACATTATAATAAGATTTCATAATCCCAGCATTACATTACATTACATCATTCATACATTATACTCACATAGCATTTAAATTACATGACCGCTGCACGGCCCAGGGATTATACATGACTTACCTGCCGCTACAACTGGATCTGCACCATCACGGGTGGCCGAGCGATTATGTGCACCTATGAGGGCTGTGGCCCGCTCCTCCAGATCTGTCAGTTCCAATAACTCTGTCAGCCCTCCTCACGTGCGACGATGCTTGGCGCAATTGGAAGATATCTTCTTTTGCAAAGATGACGAGCATGGTATAAGCTAATTACCCAGGTATTAGTACGAAACATACCGATAGACTTCCACAATTAGCCATCCCCAATGATTTTCATCAATGTCCCACTAATGTTATATGTTATATGTTAAATATAAAAACATAGAAACATAGAAAATATGTGCAGAAGTAGACCATTCGGCCCTTCGAGCCTGCACAACCATTCGATAAGATCGTGGCTGTTCATTCACCTCAGTAGCCCTTTCCTGCTTTCTCTCCATACACCTTGATCCCTTTAGCCATAAGGACCATATCTAACTCCCTCTTGAATATATCCAATGAACTGGCATCAACAACTCTCTGCGGTAGAGAATTCCACAGGTTAACAACTCTCTGAGTGAAGAAGTTTCTCCTCATTTCAGTCCTAAATGGCCTACCCCTTATCCTAAGACTGTGTCCCCTGGTTCTGGACTTCCCCAACATTGGGAACATTCTTCCTGCATCTAATCTGTCCAGTCCCGTCAGAGTCTTGTAAGTTTCTATGAGATCCCCTCTCATCCTTCTAAACTCCAGTGTATAAAGGCCCAGTTGATCCAGTCTCTCCTCATATGTCAGTCCTGCCATCCCGGAAATCAGTCTGGTGAAACTTCGCTGCACTCCCTCAATAGCAAGAACGTCCTTCCTCAGATTAAGAGACCAAAACTAAACATAATTTTCCAGGTGAGGCCTTACTAAGGCCCTATACAACTGCAGTAAGACCTCACTGCTCCTATACTCACATCCCCTAGCTATGAAGGCCGACATACCATTTGCCTTCTTCACTGTCTGCTGTACCTGCATGCTAACTTTTAATGACTAATGAACCATGACACCCAAGTCTCATTGCACCTCCCCTTTTCCTAATCTGCCGCCATTCAGATAATATTCTGCCTTCGTGTTTTTGCCCCCAAAGTGGATAACCTCACATTTATCCACATTATACTGCATCTGCCATGCATTTGCCCACTCACCTAACCTGTCAAATTCAACCCGCAGCCTTTTAGCGTCCTCCTCACAGCTCACACCACCACCCAGTTTAGTGTCATCTGAAAACTTGGAGATATCACACTCAATTCCTTCATCTAAATCATTGATGTATATTGTAAAGAGCTGGGGTCCCAGCACTGAGCCTTGCGGCATTCCACTAGTCACTGCCTGCCATTCTGAAAAGGACCTGTTTATCCTGACTCTCTGCTTCCTGTCTGCCAACCAGTTTTCTATCCACATCAGTATATTACCCCCAATACAATGTGCTTTGATTTTGCACACCAATCTCTTGCATGGGAGCTTGTCAAAAGCCTTTTGAAAGTCCAAATACACCACATCCACTGGTTCTCCCTTGTCCACTCTACGAGTTACATCCTCAAAAAATTCCAGATTTGTCAAGCATGATTTCCCTTTCATAAATCCATGCTGACTTGGACCAATCCTGTCACTGCTTTCCAAATGCTCTGCTATTTCATCTTTAATAATTGATTCCAACATTTTCCCCACTACTGATGTCAGGCTAACAGGTCTATAATTACCCGTTTTCTCTCTCCCTCCTTTTTTAAACAGTGGTGTTACATTAGCTATCCTCCAGTCCATAGGAACTGATCTAGAGTCAATAGACTGTTGGAAAATGATCACCAATGCATCCACTATTTCTATGGCCACTTCCTTAAGTACTCTGGGATGCAGACTATCCGGCCCCGGGGATTTATCGGCCTTCAATCCCATCAATTTCCCAAACACAATTTCCTGCTTTATAAGGATATCCTTCAGTTCCTCCTTCTCACTAGACCCTCGGTCCCCTAGTATTTCTGGAAGGTTATTTGTGACTTCCTTCGTGAAAACAGAACCAAAGTATTTGTTTGACTGATCCGCCATTTCTTTGTTCCCCATTATAAATTCACCTGAATCTGACTGCAAGGGACCTATGTTTGTTTTTACTAATCTTTTTCTTTTCACATATCTATAGAGGCTTTTGCAGTCAGTTTTTATGTTCCCAGGAAGCTTCCTCTCATACTCTATTTTCCCCCTCCTAATTAAACCCTTTGTCCTCCTCTGCTGCATTACAAAATTCTCCAAGTCCTCAGGTTTTCTACTTTTTCTGGCCAATTTAGATGCCTCTTCCTTGGATTTAACACTATCCTTAATTTCCCTTGTTAGCCAAGGTTGAGCCACCTTCCCCATTTTATTTTTACTCCAGACAGGGATGTACAATTGTTGAAGTTCATCCATGTGATCTTTAAATGTTTGCCATTGCCTATCCACCATCCACCCTTTAAGTATCACTTGCCAGTCTATTCTGGTCAATTCATGCCTCATACCATCGAAGTTACCTTTCCCCAAGTTCAGGACCCTAGTCTCTGAATTAACTGTGTCACTCTCCATCTTAATAAAGAATTCTACTATATTATAGTCACTCTTCCACAAGGGGCCTCGCACAACAAGTTTGTTAATTAGTCCTTTCTCATTACACATCACCCAGTCGAGGATGGACAGCCCTCTAGTTTGCAGTGAGCAAATTTAACCAGAACCCCCACTGTATTTGGGCTCATTCGAAAGGAAATTTAATTTGGGACTATCTACCGAAACGTTTGGAACTCTAAAGTGCATATGGAATGATACGTCCTTACTACACAGTATAAATGCACACGAGGCCCATGCTTGAGAGAAGGTCAGTCTGTGACCTGTCCTTTATTCCTTAGCACTCAAGTGATGAAGGTGGGTGGAGCTTCCCCTTTTATACCTGAAGGTCCAGGTTAGGAGTGTCTCCCACCTAGTGGTCAGTGTTCTCACGGTGTACAACTTAGGTCAGTTTATACATGGATTACAATGCTGGTTGAATACATGACATCACCTCCCCCCCCAAAGTCTTATTGGGATCACAGGTTGAGTCTCTCTGGTGGTTTACACTCCCTTGTAGAGCGCCTGTGTTGGGGCTCCGGTTGTTGGGCGCTGGCCTGAGTGTCTGCTGTTTGCAGTGCCTCAGGCCTGTCCGGACTGCCCACAGTGACTGGGCTCTCCTCCCTTTGGTTCCGGTGTTTTGTCACCTGTGGTGGAGTGAACTCTATATCGGGTTCTTCCTCTGCTTCTTCTATGGGGTTGCTGAACCTCCTTTTTGTTCGATCCACATGTTTGCGGCAGATTTGTCCATTGGTAAGTTTAACTACCAGAATCCTATTTCCCTCTTTGGAAACCACAGTGCCTGCGAGCCATTTGGGCCCTGCAGCGTAGTTGAGGACAAAAACAGGATCATTTACATCAATACATCACGCCCTCGCATTCCTGTCATGGTAGTCATATTGTGACTGGCGCCTGCTCTCGGCAATTTCTTTCATGGTGGGGTGTATAAGGGATAATTGGGTTTTGAGCGTCCTTTTCATTAGTAGCTCTGCGGGTGGAACCCCTGTGAGCGAGTGTGGTCGGGATCTATAGGCCAACAGGAGGCGTGATAAGCGGGTTTGTAGGGAACCCCCTTGGAATCTGAGCATCCCCTGTTTGATTATCTGCACTGCTCGTTCTGCCTGGCCATTTGAGGCTGGCTTGAACGGTGCCATTCTAACATGGTTAATTCCATTGCCTGCTATGAAGTCCTGGAATTCAGTGCTTGTGAAGCAGGGGCCATTGTCGCTGACCAAGATGTCCGGTAGACCGTGGGCGGCGAACATTGCCCGTAGACTTTCTACCGTGGCAGAGGATGTACTTGAATTTAAAATGTCACACTCGATCCATTTGGAGTCGGCGTCTACTACAACCAAAAACATTTTCGCCATGAAAGGACCTGCGTAGTCCACATGAATGCGTGACCAAGGCTTGGCGGACCATGGCCAGGGGCTAAGTGGGGCGGGCCATGGCCAGGGGCTAAATGGGGCTTTCCTGGGCGCATGGCCCAGCTGGGCACACGTGTTGCACCTGCGAACACAAAGTTCCAGATCTGCGTCTATCCCTGGCCACCAAACGTGTGACCTGGCAATTGCCTTCATCGTGACAATGCCCGGGTGCCCATTGTGGAGTTTTCTGATGAACACCTCTCTGCCCATCTGGGGCATGACTACGCGGTTTCCCCACAGTAGGCAATCGGCCTGAATCGAGAGTTCATCCTTGCGCCTGTGAAATGGTTTAAATTTCTCAGGGCATGCCCTGTACGTGGCTGGCCAGTCCCCATTCAGGACACATTTCTTGACTAGAGACAATAGCGGGTCTCTATTTGTCCAGACTTTAATCTGACGGGCTGTCACAGGTGAGCCTTCGCTTCCGAAAGCTTCAATAGCCATGACCATCTCAGCACCATGCTCGGCAGCCCCCTCAGTGGTGGCTAGTGGGAGCCTGCTGAGTGCATCGGCGCAGTTTTCGGTGCCCGGTCTGTGCCGAATTGTGTAGTCATAGGCAGCTAACGTGAGTGCCCACCTCTGTATGCGGGCCGATGCGTTTGCATTTATGGCCTTGTTGTCGGCCAAAATGGACGTTAGGGGTTTGTGATCTGTCTCCAGCTCAAATTTCCTGCCAAACAGGTACTGGTGCATTTTCTTTACCGCATATACACATGCGAGCGCCTCCTTTTCTACCATCCCGTAGCCCCTTTCTGCCTGGGACA
The DNA here is from genome assembly GCF_044704955.1 of Pristiophorus japonicus. NCBI lineage: Eukaryota > Metazoa > Chordata > Chondrichthyes > Pristiophoridae > Pristiophorus > Pristiophorus japonicus. The sequence continues at coordinate 219,210,355 of NC_091982.1, forward strand.
GACTCCTGGAGGCATAAGCTACCGGCTGTAACTGACCCTTGGCATTGACATGCTGCAACACACAACCGACACCATAGGACGACGCATCGCACGTTAACACAAGTTTCTTACATGGGTCATATAGCGTTAACAGATTGTTGGAACATAACAAATTGCGTGCTCTATTAAAAGCCCTTTCCTGGCTGTCCCCCCAGACCCATTCACAACCTTTGCGTAGGAGCACGTGTAGCGGCTCTAGCAGCGTGCTCAATTTGGGAAGAAAGTTACCAAAATAGTTCAGGAGCCCCAGGAACGAATGCAGCTCCGTCGTGTTACGGGGTCTGGGTGCTCTCTGGATTGCTTCCGTCTTGGATGCAGTAGGGCTGATCCCGTCTGCTGCTACCCTCATCCGCAGGAATTCTACCTCTGGAGCTAGGAAGACGCACTTCGCCTTTTTCAGTCGCAGACCTACCCGGTCCAGTCTGCGTAGCACCTCCTCCAGGTTGTGGAGGTGTTCTTCAGTATCGTAACCCGTAATGAGGATGTCGTCCTGAAAAACCACCGTCCCTGGAATCGACTTGAGGAGGCTTTCCATATTTCGTTGGAAGATCGCAGCGGCCGAGCGAATCCCGAACGGACATCTGTTGTACTCAAACAACCCCTTGTGTGTCGTGATGGTGGTCAGCTTCTTTGACTCACTCGCCAGCTCCTGGGTCATGTAAGCTGAGGTCAGATCCAATTTTGAAAAACGTTTGCCACCGGATAGTGTCGCAAAGAGGTCCTCCGCTCTCGGTAGCGGGTACTGGTCTTGGAGTGATACCCGATTGATGGTGGCCTTGTAATCACCACATATCCTGACCGACCCATCCGCCTTGAGCACCGGCACAATCGGGCTCACCCAGTCACTGAATTCGACTGGCGAGATGATGCCTTCCCTCAACAGGCGGTCCAATTCGCCTTCTATCTTTTCCCGCATCACGTACGGCACCGCTCTGGCCTTGTGGTGTACTGGTCTGGCGTCCGGGTTTATGTGAATCACTATCTTGGTCCCCATGAAAGTGCCAATGCCGGGTTGAAATAATGAGTCAAATTTGTCCAGGACCTGTGAGCATGATACTCGCTCCACAGAGGAAATTGCATTGACATCGCCCCATTTCCAGTTCATGACAGCAAGCCAACTCCTCCCCAGTAGTGCGGGACCGTCCCCTGGGACAATCCAGAGTGGCAACCTGTTCTCCGAATCTTTGTGGGTCACAACTACCGTGGCGCTGTCTAGCACCGGAATGATCTGCTTTGTGTAAGTCTATAGCTGTGCGTCAATCGGCGATAATTTTGGCCTCCTGGCCTTGGATGCCCACAACTTTTCGAACTGTTTGATACCCATCAGGGACTGGCTGGCACCCGTGTCTAACTCCATTGATACTGGGATGCCATTGAGGAGCACTTTCATCATTATCGGTGGCGTCCTGGTGTATGAACTGTATACGTGCTCCACATGAACTCGCTGAACTTTAGCTTCCAGCGATTTCCCCCAGTGTCCATTTCTGCAGGTATTTTGCTCATCTCTGCAAACTCCGGCTGAATGTATGCCTCCATGCCTCCAGCATGAGTTGCGGTTTGAAACAAAAGGTCCCTTGCCAGTCGATCGTCCCTGACTGCCCCTGTTATTGTCCTTGAGTGCACCATTAACAGGTGTTGATGGCCCCATTACTGGCCGCATTGTCCCTTGCAATGGCGTGAATCGCTGTTCAGCTTGCCATTGTCTTTGTCGAACTCCCCCTCTGGGTTCGACTACATGTTGGGGCATGCCTGACTGCCCTTGTCTGCCTGGAGAACTGTGTGCTGCTTTAACAATGTTGAATCTCTGTCCCAACCATTCCTTAACACAGTACCTCTCGTCTGTTCTGCTAATGGCCATGCTCGCGTGGTTTAAATCCCAGTTTCTTGTCACCATTGATAAGTCCTTACTACACAGTATAAATGCACACGAGGCCCATGCTTGAGAGAAGGTCAGTCTGTGACCTGTCCTTTATTCCTTAGCACTCAAGTGATGAAGGTGGGTGGAGCTTCCCCTTTTATACCTGAAGGTCCAGGTTAGGAGTGTCTCCCACCTAGTGGTCAGTGTTCTCACGGTGTACAACTTAGGTCAGTTTATACATGGATTACAATGCTGGTTGAATACATGACATGGAAGAAACTACAAACTTTAATAGAGTTATGAACTTTTACAAGACAAATTCAAGCCTGTGGGCGGACCTAGGGAACAATGAAAGCCCACTTGATTATTGGAACTGTCTGGGTGTGAGGACTGAGGTAACCTGTCTGGAAGAATGAATATTTGGAAATCTTCCTCCACAAGAGACATTACCATCACAGTGTCACCCAGAGATAGCTCCCCATCAACATGGGTCTGGACAAACCATTTTCAGCATATACATCACAAAGAGGCCCAATCCAGCCTGTATGTGAAAGACTAAGCGCAAAAGGTCATTGCAATTACCAAACTAATATTTCCATCAGGAAACAGTTTTTCGAAGATCAACCCACCCAAGGCATATCAACTTTAACGAGCCCAACAAAATATTACAAAGAAGAACCAAGCCTGCCAAAATTATACAAAGGATTGTGAACAGATTGTGCGGCAAAATTAGAACACTGAAATCGTATAACTGCCCCTGTTTTCAACAGAGGTTAGTTGGGGAGAGAGGTGGTCGCTACTACCTCATCAAGACAAGGAGAGAAACCAACGTGACAGTTGTAAAACTAACTTCTCCAGCCTCGAAGTCTTGAAGTCCTGAAGGAAGGAAGAACATCATCATCTACCATTAACTATCAAAAGGATTGGTAAGCATAAGTCCCTGCCGCCCTGGAGTCTAACCTAGCTAGAATTATGTATTGGGAGGTGGGAGGTATAATTTTACTGCAACCCCCTTTGAATGTGTAGTGTATGGTACTTTATTAGAGTGATTATAAGTTTGACTTTGTACTTTTCTTGAACTGTTCTTTATAAGTTTGATCTTTTACCTTTCCTTTTATTGTTCTTTATTAGAGTGATTGTAAGTTTGGCTGTGTATTTCCTTACTAGAGTAATAAGCCTATATTACTCTCACTGCAATAAAACCAAAGATTTTTGCATCAAACCCGCGTCCTCTGCACTTTTGTCACCCCCCCAAATAAATCCAGAGTACAGAACCCAGGAGAGGGGGAGCGATTTGAAACCGCTCAAGTTGGTCAGAAGGGAACCTGACCCCTTCATAGAGACCACAACACACCCCAAACACCGCCCCCCCCCCGCCCTTACAAGTTGGTTCCTCGAAATATTAGTCTAGAAAACCATCCCTAATGCACTCCAGGAAATCCTCCTCCACCGCATTGCTACCAGTTTGGTTAGCCCAGTCAATATGTAGATTAAAGTCGCCCATGATAACTGCTGTACCTTTATTGCACGCATTCCTAATTTCTTCTTTGATGCTGTCCCCATCCTCATTACTACTGTTTGGTGGTCTGTACACAACTCCCACTAGCGTTTTCTGCCCTTTGGTATTCCGTAGCTCCACCCATACAGATTCCACATCATCCAAGCTAATGTCCTTCCTTACTATTGTATTAATTTCCTCTTTAACCAGCAATGCCTCCCCACCTCCTTTTCCTTTCTTTCTATCCTTCCTAAATGTTGAATACCCCTGGATGTTGAATTCCCAGTCTTGGTCACCCTGGAGCCATGTCTCCGTGATGCCAATTACATCATATATGTTAACTGCTATCTGCACAGTTAATTCATCCATCTTATTCCGAATACTTCTCGCATTGAGGCACAGAACCTTCAGGCTTGTCTTTTTAACACCCTTTGCCCCTTTAGGATTTTGCTGTAATGTGGCTCTTTTTGCTTTTTGCCTTGGGTTTCTCTGCCCTCCACTTTTACTTTTCTTCTTTCTATCTTTTGCTTCTGCCCCAATTCTACTTCCCTCTGTCTCCCTGCATAGGTTCCCATCCCCCTGCCATATTAGTTCAACCCCTCCCCAACAGCACTAGCAAACACTCCCCCTAGGACATTGGTTCTGGTCCTGCCAGGTGCAGACAGCCCGGTTTGTACTGGTCCCACCTCCCCCAGAACCGCTTCCAATGTCCCAGGAATTTGAATCCCTCCCTTTTGCACCACTCCTCAAGCCATGTATTACTCTGACCAGCATGTGGCACTGGTAGCAATTCTGAGATTACTACTTTTGAGGTCCTACTTTTTAATTTAGCTCCTAGCTCCCTAAATTCGTCTTGTAGGACCTCATCCCATTTTTTACCTATATCGTTGTTACCTATATGCACCACGACAACTGGCTGTTTACCCTCCCCCTTCAAAATGTCCGAGACATCCTTGACTCTTGCACCAGGGAGGCAACATACCATCCTGGAGTCTCGGTTGCGGCCGCAGAAGCGTCTATCTATTCCCCTTACAATAGAATCCCCTATCACTATAACTCTCCCACTCTTTTTCCTGTCCTCCTGTGCAGCAGAGCCACCATGGTGCCATGGACTTGGCTGCTGCTGCCCTCCCCTGATGAGTCATCCCCCTCAACAGTATCCAAAGTGGTGTATCTGTTTTGCAGTGGGATGACCACAGGGGACCCCTGCACTACCTTCCTTCCACTGCTCTTCCTTTTGGTCACACATCCCCTATCTGGCTGTGTAACCTTTACCTGCGGTAAGACCAACTCACTAAACGTGCTATTCACGTCATTCCCAGCATCGTGGATGCTCCAGAGTGAATCCACCTGCAGCTCCAGTGCCGCAATGTGGTCTATCAGGAGCTGCAGCCTGATACACTTCCTGCACATGTAGTCGTCAGGGACATTGGAAGCGTCCCTGACTTCCCACATAGTACAGGAGGAGCATAACATGTGTCCGAGCTCTCCTGCCATGACTTAACCCCTAGATTAACTTAATTTGGCAACAATAATGCTAAAGGTTACTTACTGATAATACCATTAGGATGCTATTGATGCACGATGAACACATCTAAGTACAGAAAAGCAATGTAATAAGATTGTGGATAGGAAATAATACACGACACCAAGCTTAATTACAATGTGGCAGATTTACATTTTAAATATTGAGTCAGTGCATGATTTAAAGTTATTACTTTCACAGACGCAATGAGGTCGTTCCAGCGCTTGCGGCACTGGCTTGGCTCCCGAAAATCATAGGCGGCCAACGACACCACCTCTGCAATCTTCACCCATATGCACTGTTAGACTTTGGGGGGTGGTTTCCCACGTCCACCCCGGGTCAATTGGGTCCAGCGCGTCTCCACCTCGTGGAACAAGGCAGCTTGCATCTCGTCTGAGAAGCATTTGGCCCTCTTCCTCCCTCCTACCTCAGCTACCTCAACCATGTCCTGCATTCCCTCAACTTCAATCTTCATTGAAACTCCAATTCATATTCAAAATAAACTTGCAAACGTCAAAAATCCAACTCAGACTGTCTCCTCTTGCTCTTTATGTCTCTCTTTCTCTCTCTCTCTCTCTTTCCCCTCCCTTCCTCTTCTGCACATGCGCAGGTGAACCCTGACCTCTGAATCGTGGGAAAACTGTAAGTAATGAAAAAAAAATCACACATGCGCAGAATGGCCGTTGTCAGGAACAGCAGCCTTACACGCGGAAAAAGACCGCTACTGCCCACTCGCTACCGCTACCGCCACCCCTCCCTAAAAAGCTGAAACTAACGGTTTTGGATATGGGCGGTATTCCAGCGGTTCTTAAAAGTCGAACATCGACTACCACCGGAAATACTGTCCAGATGTGGGCGGTAGTGATAGAAGTGGAAATTTTAACCCTATGACTAATAATCTGCAATTTCCTCACCTACTTCTTTTCTACTCTGGGTGGAAATCATCAGGTTTTGGAGATATGTTTATCTATTCCTTTAGATAAACATAGTTTCCCATTAGTTTCTCTATTCCTTTATAGAGCTTACAAAGACTTTTGACCTGGTTAGCAGAAAACCTTTTTCAATTGCTGAAGAGAGTTGGTTTTCCCTCAGTCTGCTTCAATCCTTCCATGATGGTATTTTTGTTTGACAAGGGTATTTAGGGTCATGGAACAAAATTGGGTAAATGGAGTTAAGATACAGTTCAGCCATGATCTAATTGAATGGCAGAACAGGCTTGAATCGCCTACTCCTGTTCCTATGTTCCTATATTTATGTTCCTTTTTATGAAGACTACAATCCAGTACAATGGTAATAAATCTGACAGTTTTGAAATTCATAGTGCTGTCAAACAGGGATGTGTTTTGGCATCAATGTGCAATGGTATTTTTTTTTCTGCTGTTTCTTTATGCTTTCTCATCTAGTGCCATGGTGTAATGCTGCATACAAGATCAGTTGGAAAACTTTAACATAAGAGCAAAAAGTTAAATCAAAATCCTGTTGATAAGAGAACTTCTCTTTGCCAACGATGCAGTGCTGGCCATACACAGTGAACTGGAGCTTAAACAACTCCGCAATAGCTTTTCACTAACTTGCGATGAATTTGGACTAAGCACCAGTCTAAAGAATGCAATAATCTAAAAAAGAAAGATGTGTTGACCATCAGAAGTTTCAATAGTTAAAACCATGGCAACTTTTCTGCTATCTAGGATCAACTGTATTGAATAACTTGACTCTAAATAATAAGCTAAACTCTTGCTTTGGAAAGGCAGCAACCATATTTGGCCAATTGATTAAGAGTATAGTGGAATAATAGGAAATTAACATTGAACACCAAGACACGGGTCTACTTAACGTGTGTTCTGAGCATGCTGTTGTATGATAGCGAGACCTGAACCACCTGCAACAGGCATGAAACAAGGCTAAACACTGTCCACATCTACTGTCTCTGCCTATTCTAAATATCAAGTGAGAAGACAAAGTTCCTGATATCAGAATACTTTTCTCGAGTAATAACATTTCTCGAAGACATGCCTCTATTGGCTTGATCATCTCTATCGTGTGGAAGATGGGTGTATTCCAAATGATCTCTGAAGGACTTGCAAATGCCTCTAACATGCTGGGTCGACCTACGCTCAGGTTCAAAGATGTTTCAAGATTGATTCTGCAAACTGGGAAGATATGGCTAACAACAGGCCTCACTGGAGGGCTGCACTGCACCAAGAAGCCAATGAGGCTTAAGAGAGGTGAGTGAGAGAAAGAAAAGAGAACAAAGAATAAAGTGAATTTGACCTTAAGAGTTAATACTGTATAGACTTCATCATATGCCCTTGTGACTTACGCTTGCACCATCTGTGGCAAGAACTATTGATCAAGAATTGGACTCTTAAGTCATTCACAATGTCACAGCATAACAAAGTAACCAAATTGCTTTGGTGCTTACACCATCCTCTTTGGAGATGGACAATTGCCATGAGTTTCAAATCAAGATTTTCATATACACAAGCTTCATTCTTTAAAAAAAAATCTAGCCCTCCTACTCTAACAGCAATCCAAATAACAAATCTGCTTTTAGCTGTACTGTAAGTCCTAAAAATTGTCATTGATGTCGATCACGTGAAGAGTGAATGTTGGAGAAATTAAAGGGCGTGATTGTATTGTGTGTGTGTCCCTCTTCGTGTTGATTGGGCAAAGCAGCCAGTAAAACTAAAAGGGGGAGCGTATTGAGAGATGCTGTAGGTTAATAATAATAATCACACCCTCCCTCCTTCCAGTAGCGGTCAACGAGTGCACGTCAGTAGGGTACATTAGTGGGAGCGCGACTGGAGCAGAGGGAGAGACAGGAGGAGGAGACGGCGAGGTCTCCCAGGGAAACTGTACCCGGGCCCGCTCAGGACAATAATGATTCACAATGAATCAGAGAGACCCCTTGGTACATCTATTTGCTGGCGGGTAGGTATGGCTGGGCTGGGCTGAGCGTGTGTGGAGGGTGGGGCGATTCTTTCACGGCTTGTGTGGAGGTGAGGGCGAGTTTATTGAGCGACATGTTCAGTGTTTGGAACCGAGTTTATTTTAAGATTAAAAAAAATAAATTCCCACGGCCGGTGTCGCCCGAGCCGATTTACTGGAAGGTGTCTGTGTATCTTCCGTACATTTAAAAAAAACATGTCCGAGCTGGAGGGCAGGAGCCAGTTTATTCAATCGTTGTTTATTTTTTTTTCTCTCCCATGTACAACACCGGGCGTGTTGCCAACTGTTTTAGTTTGCAGCCGCCGCCGCCGGGTTTTTTTTGTGCGGTGCCCGGTATTTGCAGCGCTGCGGAGAGCAGGCCTCGCCGATCCGCGGCGCTCTCCTGGCGGCCCGCCCGCCGCGCTGACTCTCACCCCGCGGGTCAAAAGGCTCGGGCACCGCGGCGAGCTGCAGACCGGCTGACTCTTCAGCATTGGCAGGGAAAATAACTTTTTTGAGTTTAAAATTAGATGTCTGTGCCTCTTTTTTTAAAAAAAAAAAATAATTCTCACAATTTGACATGGAGAAGTTGAATCTTCCTTATCCTGTGACTTAATCCATATCCCATTTGGTGCAACAGTTCAGGATTTTTAAGGATTAAAGCAAGGTTCTGTGACACGAAAACTACAGTGTGTGTATTCTTAATTTGCAATAGTAGTTTCCTTGAAGGGAGGGAAAACTTAAAACATAGTACCCACAAACTGCAAGCTATTCTGTATGTCTCATTGAGATTTTTCTAGCAATCCTCTTGTTCACATCAATGTTTAATGTGAATGGTTAGAATAGTTAATTTGACCCAGAAAATGATAGCTTTGAGGCTGAGCTGTACATATTCTATGTTGCAGTTTTATTCTCAGTAAATCACACTAAACTGTAGTTATTATATTCAGAGGTGGTATTAGGACTGCAATTGCATGGGTTTCCAAGCATGTTAGAGGGCCTAATTTCTTCTGGTGAAATGACACCTGTGCAGTGGTAAAAGCTAGCTGGTCTTTGAACATCAACCTCTTTATCATATTTAGCCTTTAAAGGTGGAAAAAGGCAATTTGTCTAATTATTTGCATAGTATACAAGGAGGGCATATTATTTGACTTAATGAGAGGAGGGAGAGCTGTGGGGAGAGCAGAGGATTTGTAGCTCTCCAATAATAATCATCATCCAGGAGACACAGCAGCCACTGGATCTTGGCACTTGCCTTCTCGCCTGCCCCACTCAGTAGTCATGGCTGAGGGTGAGCGAAGATGAAGAAATTCAGTTCTTAGGAACTGTGAGCACTGGAGTACTTGGATATTACACAAGATTTCACTGCAGCTAAAGCACGAATATCTAGTTTCCCCATTGTCATATGGTTCATATACTGATAATGTTGGTGTTTCTAGTTGTTCAATGTCATTTACTTTGTTATCAACCTCTTATCATTTTGTCATTTCTTTTTTAAATTGCCTATTGCAGACATGCCTTTTCACGATATTACATTTGTGGATTTGTCACCAGATTAGTAGGTAGTATTTAATCTCATTGTTCAATAGAATGTATGCGCCACAAACCAAACCTTTGCACAGCACTCCCACAAGTTAATGCCACTTCTGGTTATATTTGTCGTTAATACTTTACAGTCTATATAAACTATCAAAACATCACCATTCTATCTTGCTATGTAGAGATGGGAGGGCCAGAAAAGAATGATGCACAGACAGGTTCTGATTTAACATTTATAGTAATAGTCATCTAATTTAGATTTGTTAACATTCCCTCAATAGTGACACCTGATATAAAGAGCTCTACCTTGGTTTCTTTTGTATGGCTTCCAAAGATTGTGCTGTAAGAGGGGTTATGTGTTTACATCTCTCCTCACTTCTCTGGGTTATTTAATATTTATGTTGGAATTATAATCTCAATTTTGGCATCTGTATATGTAAATCTTAGTGCAATTTTTGTTTTAAAGTGTGTATATGTACATGTATGTATTGACACTATTCCAAATTGTTTCTATTTAAAGCTTTTCCCCTGAGCAATTGGAATCCTAATTGTAAGGTGACCCTGTGCTAAAGCTTATTGGCATGGATTTCTCAACAACAACAACAACTACTTGTATTTATAAAGCACCTTTTTAATGTAGTGAAATGTTCCAAGGTGCTTCACAGGAGTATTGAGATTTTAAAAAAATGTGACACCAAGCCGCATACGGAGAAATTAAGGTAGGTGACCAAAAAGCTTGGTCAAAGAGGTAGGTTTTAAGGAGCGTCTTGAAGGAGGAAAGAGAGGCAGGAATGTTTTTAGGCAGGGAATTCCAGAGCCTAGGGCCCAGGCAAGAGAAGGCACATCCACCAATGGTTGAGTGATTTTTATAATCGGGGATGCTTGAGGGCAGAATTAGAGGAGCGCAAACATCTCCCGGTGGGGTGGAGGCAGTTCAGAGAAGGTTCAGGAGGTTGATTCCCAAGTTGAAGGGGTTGTCGTTTGAAGAAAGGTTTTGCCTATACTAATTGGAGTTTAGAAGAATGGGAGGTGATCTTATTGAAACATACAAGATTCTGAGGGGACTTGACAGGGTAGATGCAGAGAGGATGTTTCCCCTTATGGGGCAATATAGAAACCTAGAAAATAGGTGCAGGAGTAGGCCATTCGGCCCTTCGAGCCTGCACTGCCATTCAATAAGATCATGGCTGATTATTCACCTCAGTACCCCTTTCCTGCTTTCTCTCCATACCCCTTGATCCCTTTAGCCGTAAGGGCCATATCTAACTCCCTCTTGAATATATCCAATGAACTGGCATCAACAACACTCTGCGGTAGGGAATTCCACAGTTAACAACTTTCCTGAGTGAAGAAGTTTCTCCTCATCTCAGTCCTAAATGGCTTACCCCTTTATCCTTAGACTGTGACCCCTGGTTTTGGACTTCCCCCAACATTGGGAACATTCTTCCAGCATCTAACCTGTCCATTCCTGTCAGAATTTTATATGTTTCTATGAGATCCCCCCCCCTCATTCTTCTAAACTCCAGTGAATACAGGCCCAGTCGATCCAGTCTCTCCTCATATGTCAGTCCTGCCATCCTGGGGATCAGTCTGGTTAACCTTCGCTGCACTCTCTCAATAGCAAGAACATCCTTCCTCAGATTAGGAGACCAAAACTGAACACAATATTCCAGGTGAGGCCTCACCAAGGCCCTGTACAACTGCAGTAAGACCTCCCTGCTCCAATACTCAAATCCCCTAGCTATGAAGGCCAACATGCCATTTGCCGTCTTCACCGCCTGCTGTACCTGCATGCCAACTTTCAATGACTGAAGTACCATGACACCCAGGTCTTGTTGCACCTCTTTTCCTAATCTGCCATTCAGATAATCTGCCTTCATGTTTTTGCCACCAAAATGGATAACTTCACATTTATCCACATTATACTGCATCTGCCATGCATTTGCCCACTCACCTAACCTGTCCAATTCAACCTGCAGCCTCTGAGCCTCCTCCTCACAGCTCACACCGCCACCCAGCTTAGTGTCATCTGCAAACTTGAAGATATTACACTCAATTCCTTCATCTAAATCATTGATGTATATTGTAAATAGCTGGGGTCTCAGCACTGAGCCCTGCGGCACCCCACTAGTCACTACCTGCCATTCTGAAAAGGACCCGTTAATCCCGACTCTGCTTCCTGTCTGCCAACAAGTTCTCTATCCACGACAATACATTACCCCCAATACCATGTGCTTTAATTTTGCACACCAATTTCTTGTGTGGGACCTTGTCAAAAGCCTTTTGAAAGTCCAAATACATCACATCCACTGGTTCTCCCTTGTCCACTCTACTAGTTACATCCTCAAAAAATTCCAGAAGATTTGTCAAGCATGATTTCCCTTTCATAAATCCATACTGAATTGGACTGATCCTGTCACTGCTTTCCAAATGTGTTGCTATTTCATCTTTTTAATAATTGATTCCAACATTTTCCCCACTACCGATGTCAGACTAACTGGTCTATAATTCCCTATTTTCTCTCCCTTTTTTAAAAAGTGGTGGTACATTAGCTACCCTCCAATCCATAGGAACTGATCCAGAGTCGATAGACTGTTGGAAAATGACCACTAATGCATCAACTATTTCTAGGGCCACTTCCTTAAGTACTCCTGGGATGCAGACTATCAGGCCCTGGGGATTTATCGGCCTTCAATCCCATCAATTTCCCTAACACAATTTCCTGACTAATAAGGATTTCCTTATTACTAAGGGGCATCGTTCCAGAATAAGGCGCCGCCCATTTAAAACCGAAATGAGGAGGAATTTCTTCTGAGAGTTGTGAATCTTTGGAATTCTCTACCCCAGAGAGCTGTGGAGGCTGGGTTTTTGAATATATTTAAGGTTGAGATACAGATTTTTGAATGATAAGGGAGTCTAGGGTTATGGGAGTGGGCACGGGAAGTGGAGTTGAGGCCAGGATCAGATCAGACATGATGATGAATAGCGGAGCAGGTCCGAGGGTCCAAATGGCCACCTTCTGCTCCTGTTTCTTATGTTCCTATGGGGTGGGTGGGTTGTGGGGCTGGAGGAGATTAGAGCTAGGGAGGGGCGTGGCCATGGAGTAATTTGAAAACCAGGATGAGAATTTTGAAATCGCAGCATTGCTTAAGCGGGAGCCGATGTAGTTCAGTGAGCACAGGGGTGATGGGTGAGTGGGGACTTGGTGCGAGTTAGAACATGGGCAGCCAAGTTTTGGATCACCTCTAGTTTATGTAGGGTAGAATGTGGGAGGCCAGCCAAGAATAGTCAAGTGTAGAGGTAGCAAAGGCATGAATGAGGGCTTCAGCAGTGGTTTAGCTGAGGCAAGGGCAGAGATGGGTGATGCTACGAAGGTGGAAATAAGCGGTCTTAGTTATGCTGCAGATATATGGTCGAAAGTTTATTTCAGGATCAAATATGACACCAAGGTGATGAACAGTCTGTTTCAGCTTCAAACAGAAGTTGGGGAGAGGGTTGGAGTCAGTGGTTAGGGAATGAGGACTGAAAACAATGGCTTCGGTCTTCCCAATATTCAATTGGAGAACAGTACAGAAAGTTTACAGTTTAAAGATCTTGGGTGAAATTCCACTCTGATAAATTTATTGAAGTGGTGTGTCATTACTTTTACTTTATAGTTACATCAGCTTTCTTTTTTGTTAAAATGAATGAAGATAAATTTCGCACCTGCCTCCTTGTATTGGCAGTGAGTATTTGGCAGAGTATCTGCTGGTTGTGATTCTGTCGCAAAGCTGAGTGAAAGGTCATCCTTCAGTTTAGGAGGAGTGCAGCATTAGTAAATGCTGATATTTATAATGGACACATAATGAGGGTAAGTGGGTGCTCAGCTAATTCCTCCAGCGAGGAAGACGTAATGTGTCAGAAGAATACAGGTATATACATATATATAAGATTCTGGGGGTGCGTGGATGGTGGCTGACTTAAGTATGAGTTCCATTTCCCTCACTTCCCCCAAGTTGAGTAATTTCCTCAAAGGCAGTTGGTCCAGCAGCAGCAATATGCCAATGCACTGTTGCTCTGCTCTGTTTCTCCTGTGCTGTGATTTTGAATGTTAGTGTTCCTTCTTGACCTCTGATAGTCCTACTCTTACTGCTGACTAAAAATTGAAGACAACCCAGAAGATTAGATGTAAGGAGACTAGAATAAAATTAGTATCAAGATTTCAGGACTGCAGTTGGGAGTGTGAGTTACTATTTAGATATTTGTGCTGGAGGAACAAAGCAATGATGGACATCAATCCACTAGTTGAAAGAAGCAAAAATGGAGAGAAAATTATATGGTACCAGTTAATAGGAAGGTGAGCATTCTGATGGATAGGAGCTTTGTAATGTTGGCCCTGGTCTTGTAAGCGAGTAATGGCTTTTATTTTTGGATGTGATGGGGTAGGGTCACCTTGTATGTGAGATTAATGGTATTCTGTTTCTAAACAAAAATCTGCATCAGTTTTGCGAAAGTTAAGATTATTCCAAGTAACTAGTTATGTTTTCGGTTGTGTGACAGTCTTCTAGCTTCTCCTCTGGGTGCAATCTGTTAGCATCTTGAGATTCTTCTAAAGCCAAGTATTTAATTTATATGATTGTTTCAGCCCCAAATCGTGCTGCTCTCATGAGTGAGTCATAAGCTCCTCGCACTTTTGGCTTCATACAAAGAGGAAAAAACCCAAAGATTTCCATTTTCAGTTCTATTTGTTGTGTATTAGTGGAGTATTTACAAGTCTTGATCTTTGTACATCTGATCAAACTGTATGTTAAAGTGCAGTGTAATCTAATAGCTTACAATTCTGCTTTATATTGCCTATTCCAAATATGCTGGAGTGAATCTAGAAAAAAACTTACATGATGCCAGAACAATTCTTGAAAGGAATTATAATTTTTCTCATATGGTATTTTTCTTCTGTAATTTCTGCTCCTTTCTATCTCTACTCCATCTCAACTCTTTTTTTTTTAAAGCACTGACACCCTGCTGATGTATGGTTTGCTCTGGTACCTTGACCCAGTTAGATTCTTCGGCCAGATGGTGACTGTAAGAAGGCTAGTTGACCATTTGCCCAGCCTGGTCTGTACTTGTCTTGCATTATCATTGTGAATATCCAGGAAGGGGCACTGTATAGTGTTGAACAGTAGGAACTCTGACCAACTTTTTTTTTCCTTCTCTCCTTTCGAAGCAAAGTACACTGATACCATTCCACTACTTTTACCATCATCCTGATTGAGATCAATTTACCTAACAAAGGCTGTTGTTCAACCCCAAGACCTTCTTAATCTGATGGCTCAGATATTCACTGAACTAGTTGAACTGTTGTCATGATATATAACTGTTAGTTGGAAGTACTTACCTCTGTTAAGTCCATTGTGACGTTGATTGTAATTGCAGAGGGATATTCCTGCAACAAACCTTTCTCCCTTTAGCTTGCCAGAATGGTTATTTTTAAGTTCGGGCAGTAAGCATCAGCAGATTATTTGACTTTGTTTACAACATAACTGAGACCAGTCCTATCTTCAATCATGTTCATGTATGTGTGCTTTCCAGCAGGAATTACTGAATAGATCGTAGAGGTGGGATCTGTCTGATGATTCTTCTTCCACCTCCATTGGGGACATGAGGTCAATTGTGGCACCAAAGAACAGATCTGATGAGCTACTTGGGTGCTAGATGTCAGTCCTGGCACACACCTGGTCTTTGTGGTTCAGTCCTGGCGCACTCCTGGTCTTTGTGGTTCAGTTTCCAAGTATGTGGTGTATTTAACCACTGAGCCCGCAGAAGTGCTCTTCAAAATTTTCTCTTTTTCCTTTCCTGAAGTTACTGAGTTGGGAGGGAATGGAACAATGCTGTGCTCTCCTTAAACACTGAATCTTAAATAATTTGAGCATTTGCAATGGTCTGTTTTTCTGGGGTGGAATAGGAGTGGGATACTCAATGGGCCAGAATTTACTGTAGCTGGTAAAATAATGGCGTCCACCATTCATTAGACTTTTCCTTGCCCATTTAATTTCCATGAGCTTTTGTACTGCAAGTTGCTGTTAAATGGGAGATCAAAACAACACGGCATCCCCCAGATCAGCCATGAGCAGGCTTGAGGTTCCAAATAGCCTACTCCTGCTCCTATGTTCTCTACAGGGCAATCAGCAGCAAGTGTAAGATAGAATGTTTTTTATATTCGGATGTGGGCATCGTTGGCAAGGCCAACATTTATTGCCCACCCCCTAATTTCCCTTGAGAAGATGGTGGTGAGCCGCTGCCTTGAACTGCTGCAGTTCTTGTGGTGAAGGTACTCCCACAGTGCTGGTAGGGAGGGAGGTCTGGGATTTTTGACCCAGCGATGATGAAGGAGCATAGATATATTTTCAAGTCAGGATGGTGTGTAACTTGGAGGGGAACTTGCAGGTAATGGCGCTCCCATGCGGCAGCTGCCCATGTCCTTCTAGCTGGTAGAGGTCGCGGGTTTTGGAGGTGCTGCCAAAGAATCCTTGGCGAGTTGCTGCAGTGCATCTTGTAGATGGTACACACTGCAGCCACGGTGCGTCAGTGGTGGGAGTGAATGGGGTGCCATTTAAGTTGGCAGCTTTGTCCTCGATGGTGATGAGCTTCTTGAATGTTGCTGGAGCTGCATTCATCCAAGCAAGTGGAAAGTATTCCATCACTCCTGACTTGTGCCTTTGTAGATGGCGGGAAGGCTTTAGGGAGATGGGAGGTGAGACACTCGCCACAGAATACCCAACCTCTGACCTGTTGTTGCCGCAGTATTTTTGTGGCTTGTCCTGTTAAGTTTCTGGTCAATGGCGACCCCTCGAATTTTGATGGAGGATTCGGTGATGGTAATGCTGCTGAATGTCATGGGGCAGTGATTAGACTTTCACTTGTTGGAGATAGTCATTGCCTGTCACTTGTGTGGCATGAATGTTCCTTGCCACTTATCAGCTCAAGCCTGAATGCAAGTTAAAACAGTGATTTTAATGTCAACTCAGTTGCAGAAAGTGGAATGAAGAGAGGGAAGGAAAGATTGGCTTGCAAGAGAGAGGGAAGACAAAGGAAAAAGTTTTAAAAGATGATCTGCAACAAAAGCTGAAGGAATGAGACTCCACACTTGTAAAAGTTAATTTTCAGTGCCAGAGAGGTTGTTTGGCAGTAATTAAGACTTAATGGGTACTTTGACTGAAATGGACATGCCCTAATTTTCTGTGGTGAGTTTAGTTTGTATCTACCATGCAAGTAACAGAACATCTCACATTTCAGTGGTGAGCCAGACAGTGAGATGCCATTTTCACAAAGCTAGCAGCAGAACACTACACCTTTGACAGCAACTTCCAGTGGAGGGAACACAGGCTAACCAGAAAGATCTTTGCTTAAATTGGGTCCTGTTGGTAGCTTCCTCTAAACGATTGGAAGTGACTGGAATACTGAGATTATTTTTTCCCAGTAGTCCATTCTGTGTGCCAGCTGCTGGATGGGGTTCTAGTTGCTTTGCTTGTGTACATTTTTTTGAACCTCATTACAAATAGTAGCATCAATGATCTTCAGACTTTTACATTCCACAGATTCTTGGGGTTCTATACATGCATTCTGTGTATGTATGATGTCCTTGGACACACAATTCATGTGATCTATTGATTTAATTTTGTCCCCTGATCAATTTTTGTCAGTTTGAGAGTGGAAACTAAAAATGCCACACTGATCAGCCTTAATGTGGGGTAGGTTTAATGGTAGCATCTTTTCACCTTGCAATCTGTCTCGGGAAGTGCACTTATTCACTGATTGATTTTTTTTGTTGGTTAATGCATACATTTTTAACAGTTGTGATCTATGCAGATTGTCTGCCAGCTTCTCTAGAGAGTGGCTCTCTGCTAGCATGGGAACATCTAACACCTGTAGATCCATGCAAATTCCTGAGTCTTCAAGTCAGTGTCACTGCTCTGGATGACATAAGTGGGAAGCTTATTGGAGATTACCAACATGCCCTTGTACCTTCTGTTTTCAGACAGTTTCTTCAAAATTGCCAACCAAAGCAATGTGGTTGACTCTTAAATATCCTCTGAAATGGCTCGCCAAACTGCTACAAAGAATTTTCACCACATGGACTGAAGTAGTTCAAGAAGGCAGCTCACCACCATTTTCTCAAGGGCAAGTCGGAGTGGGCAATAAATGCTGGCATTGCCCACATCCCGTGAACGAATAAATTAATTAAAAAAATTACTCAGAGTTTGAATATATTAAGATTTCAGGTAAAGGTGACCTTTCCCCTTCTAACTATCTTGCTCAATCCAGTCAAGCAAGGTTTTATTAATATGTGGGTAGCTATTTAAAAACTTGATGACTAATAGATCCCGTGATGTTTCGTAGGTAAATGCACTGCATGATATCATACTGGATGATAGTTGCTGAAGACCCCAGATTTGATTCCTGGTTTGTGCTCTATTAACTGATGTCTGCAAAGGTATAGTTGCTGGAAAGTGTATGGCTGTGAGATGAAGATTGCATTAGGTACAGCTCTCCACAGTTGAGTAGCATGTAAGTGCTAACTTTCTTGGCGTGCGGCATGGTGAATGGCTGTGTACTGGAGGCTGCTAGTGCTTGTGGAGCTGTACTAGTGAGTCAGTGCCTCTTGAGGTGAACAAATTTTGGGAGGAAGGAGAAAGAACTTGATTACTATTTTGATTTAACCTGTAGAAGCTTTATAAGGATGGGAACAGGAGTAGGCTGTTCAGCCCCTCAAGTCAGTTCTGCTATTCTATTCAATCACGGCTGATTTATACCTCAAACCTGCCGTTGATCTAGATCTCTTGATGGCCTAAATTGGGGAGAGTTTTCCAGATTTTACTACCCTTTGTGGAAAAAGTGCTTTCTAATTTTAAACCTTGGTTTAAACCCTTCTCTCGCAATGCTAAAATCAAACTCAATTGTTTTGTTGTCACCATTTGCAAGAAGTTCCATTACCGCTTGACTATTTACCATGTTCAAGGCACTATATAAATGCTCGTCAGATTGTTAACTCATTCTGATTTGCTACTCATCGCTAAATCTAGTATGCCTTATTCCCTTATTGGTTCTGAAAGGTATTGTTCCAAAACATAATAAATAATGCAGGAGTAGGCCATTTGGCCCCTTGAGCCTGCTCCACATTGAATAAGATCATGGCTGATCTGATTCTGGCCTCCACTCCCTTATTCAAAAATCTGTCCATCTCCACCTTTTAAATATAGTCAATGACCCAGGCGCCACAGCTCCCTCGGGTAGAGAATTGCAAAGATTCACAACCCTCTGAGACGAAGTTCCTCCTCATTTCTGTCTTCTGGGCGACTCCTTATTCTGAAACTATGCCTCATAGTTCTAGATTCCGCCATGAGGGGAAACATCCTCTCTGCATCTACCCTGTCAAGCGCCCTCAGAATCTTATAATTTTCAATAAGATCACCTCTCATTCTTCTAAACTCCAAGTAGTATAAGCCTAACCTGCACAACAGCAGGGAGTCCGGGGCCCAGCGTCGGCGGCAGTCGGGAGCAGCGTTGAGGAGGTCCGTTGGTGAGGCCTATAAAAGGCACAGCAGGGAGTCCGGGGCCCAGCGTCGGCGGCAGTCGGGAGCAGCGTCGAGGAGGTCCGTTGGTGAGGCGTACTTGTGCAGCTACAGGGAGAAGGCAAAAAAGAAGTAGAAAGAAACAGAAAGGTGACGTCACAGCCAAGGGGGTAAGTGATTGGCTGGATTGGTGAGTAGTTTTTCTTTTTTCTCTTCTATAACAGTAAGTAACTAGTTAACATTGTTGCCAATTTAAGTGTATCTAAGGGTTAAGTCATGGCAGGAGAGCTCGGTCACGTGATATGCTCCTCCTGTACCATGTGGGAACTCGGGGACACTTCCGGTGTCCCTGACGACTACGTGTGCGGGAAGTGTGTCCGCCTCCAGCTCCTGACGGTCCGCGTTGTGGAATTGGAGCTGAGGGTGGATTCACTCTGGAGCATCCACGATGCTGAGAATGACGTGAGTAGCATGTGCAGCGAGCTGGTCTTAACACAGGTGAAGAGTCCACAGCCAGCTAGGGAATTGAAGACCAGCAGGAAGAGCAGTGCAAGGAAGGTAGTGCAGGGGTCCCCTGCAGTCATCCCCCTGCAAAACAGATACACAGTTTTCAGTACTGTTGAGGGGGATGACTCACCAGGGGAGGGCAGCAGCAGTCAAGTTCATGGCACCGTGGCTGGCTCTGCTGCACAGAAGGGCAGGAAAAAGAGTGGGAGTGGGAGAGCGATAGTGATAGGGGATTCGATTGTAAGGGGAATAGATAGGTGTTTTTGCGGCTGCAACCGAGACTCCAGGATGGTATGTTGCCTCCCTGGTGCAACGGTCAAGGATGTTTCGGAGCGGGTGCAGGACATTCTAAAAAGGGAGGGAGAACAGCCAGTTGTCGTGGTGCACATTGGTACCAACGACATAGGTTTAAAAAAAGGGATGAGATCCTACGAGACGAATTTAAGGAGCTAGGAGCTAAATTTAAAAAAAGTAGGACCTCAAAAGTAGTAATCTCGGGATTGCTACCAGTGCCACGTGCTAGTCAGAGTAGGAATCGCAGGATAGCGCAGATGAATACGTGGCTTGAGCAGTGGTGCAGCAGGGAGGGATTCAAATTCCTGGGGCATTGGAACAGGTTCTGGGAGAGGTGGGACCAGTACAAACCGGACGGTCTGCACCTGGGCAGGACCGGAACCAATGTCCTAGGGCGAGTGTTTGCTAGTGCTGTTGGGGAGGAGTTAAACTAATATGGCAGGGGGATGGGAACCAATGCAGGGAGACAGAGGGAAACAAAAAGGAGACAAAAGCAAAAGACAAAGGAGATGAGTAAAAGTGGAGGGCAGAGAAACCCAAGGCAAAAAACAAAAAGGGCCACTGAATATAAAGGGGCTGCAGGAGGGATCGAAACTAAAAATCATGGTTTAAAAACTAGGATTAAAACACTCTACCTAAACGCACGCAGCATTCGAAATAAATTAAATGAGTTGACGGCACAAATCATTACAAATGGGTATGATTTGGTGGCCATTACAGAAACATGGTTGCAGGTTGGCCAAGACTGGGAATTAAACATACAGGGGTATCTGACGATTCGGAAAGATAGACAAGAAGGGAAAGGAGTTGGGGTAGCTCTGTTAATAAAGGATGATATCAGGGCAGTTGTGAGACGATATTGGCTCTAATGAACAAAATATTGAATCATTGTGGGTGGAGATTAGAGATAGTAAGGGGAAAAAGTCACTGGTGGGCGTAGTTTATAGGCCCCCAAATAATAACTTCACGGTGGGGCGGGCAATAATCAAGGGAATAATGGAGGCATGTGAAAAAGGAACGGCAGTAGTCATGGGGGATTTTAACCTACATATCGATTGGTCAACTCAAATCGTATTGGGTAGCCTGGAGGAGGAATTCATAGAATGCATAAGGGATTGTTTCTTAGAACAGTATGTTAGAGAACCTACAAGGGAGCAAGCTATCTTAGATCTGGCCCTGTGTAATGAGACAGGAAAAATAAACGATCTCTTAGTAAAAGATCCTCTCGGAATGAGTGATCACCGTGTGGTTGAATTTTTAATACAGATTGAGGGTGAGGAAGTTGTGTCAGAAACGAGCGTACTATGCTTAAACAAAGGGGACTACAGTGGGATGAGGGCAGAGTTGGCTAAAGTAGACTGGAAACAAGGACTAAACGGTGGCACAATTGAGGAACAGTGGAGGACTTTTAAGGAGCTCTTTCATACTGCGCAACAAAAATGTATTACAGTAAGAGAAGGGATAACCAGCCGTGGATAACCAAGGAAATAAAGGAGAGTATCAAATCAAAGACCAATGCGTATAAGGTGGCCAAGGTTAGTGGGAAACTAGAAGATTGGGAAAATTTTAACCAACAGCAAAGAATGACTAAAAAAGCAATAAAGAAAGGAAAGATAGATTACGAAGGTAAACTGGCGCAAAACATAAAAACAGATAGTAAAAGCTTTTACAGATATATAAAACCGAAAAGAGTGACTAAAGTAAATGTTGGTCCCTTAGAAGATGAGAAGGGGGATTTAATAATGGGAAATGTGGAAATGGCTGAGACTTTGAACAATTATTTTGCTTCGGTCTTCACAGTGGAAGACACAAAAACCATGCCAAAAATTGCTGGTCTCAGGAATGTGGGAAGGGAGGACCTTGAGACTATCACTAGGGGGGTAGTGCTGGACAGGCTAATGGGACTCAAGGTAGACAAGTACCCTGGTCCTGATGAAATGCATCCCAGGGTATTAAAAGAGATGGCGGAAGTTATAGCAGATGCATTCGTTATAATCTACCAAAATTCTCTGGACTCTGGGGAGGTACCAGCGGATTGGAAAACAGCTAATGTAACGCCTCTGTTTAAAAAAGGGGGCAGGCAAAAGGCAGGTAACTATAGGCCGGTTAGTTTAACATCTGTAGTGGGGAAAATGCTTGAAACTCATTTTAAGGAAGAAATAGCGGGACATCTAGATAGGAATAGTGCAATCGAGCAGACGCAGCATGGATTCATGAAGGGGAAATCATGTTTAACTAATTTACTGGAATTCTTTGAGGATATAACGAGCATGGTGGATAGAGGTGTACCGATGGATGTGGTGTATTTAGATTTCCAAAAGGCATTCGATAAGGTGCCACACAAAAGGTTACTGCAGAAGATAGAGGTACGCGGAGTCAGAGGAAATGTATTAGCATGGATAGAGAATTGGCTGGCGAACAGAAAGCAAAGAGTCGGGATAAATGGGTCTTTTTTCTGGTTGGAAATCGGTGGTTAGTGGTGTGCCACAGGGATCGGTGCTGGGACCACAACTGTTTACAATATACATAGATGACCTGGAAGAGGGGACAGAGTGTAGTGTAACAAAATTTGCAGATGACACAAAGATTAGTGGGAAAGCGGGTTGTGTAGAGGACACAGAGAGGCTGCAAAGAGATTTAGATTGGTTAAGCGAATGGGCTAAGGTTTGGCAGATGCGAATACAATGTCGGAAAATGTGAGGTCATCCACCTTGGGGGGGGGGGGGGGGAGCGAATATTATTTGAATGGGGAGAAATTACAATATGCTGCTGTGCAGAGGGACCTGGGGGTCCTTGTGCATGAAACTCTTTTTGGCCCAGGCAGTCTCCCATCCAAGTACTAACCAGGCCTGACTCTGCTTAGCTTCCGAGATCAGACGAGATCGGGCATTTTTTATTTTTATTTTTTTCAGACTAGTGTGGCCGTAGGCAAGAGAACAGCGACCCCGAAGTGATTTGAACACACAACCTTCTGATCTGGAGTCAGACACACTACCGTTGCACCATGAGATCTACTCCTTGTGCATGAAACTCTTTTGAGTTTACCTGAAAATAAACATAAACATTAAACCGTGCCACCCGCCTGGGTGACACAGCAGACATTTTCAAGGCCCCTTTTTTTTTTTCAGTGCCCCCTATAAAAGGGGAGGGGGACACTAAAAGCACCGGCAATTAAAACAAATTAAACTTTAAAACGTAAAATCAAATTAAAATTTGGTTGCCGGGCGTGATGATGCACTCCAGTCCCTCCGGTGCCCACCTCTCGCGGAAGGCCGCGAGCGTACCGGTGGACACCGCGTGCTCCATCTCCAAGGACACCCTGGACCGGATGTAAGAGCGGAAGAGAGGCAGGCAGTCAGGTTGAACGACCCCCTCGACCGCCCGCTGCCTGGACCGGCTGATGGCACCCTTGGCCGTGCCCAGGAGCAGTCCTACGAGGAGGCCTTCGGACCTACCCGCTTCCTTGTGCATGAATCCCAAAAAGTTAGTTTGCAGGTGCAGCAGGTAATCAGGAAGGCGAATGGAATGTTGGCCTTCATTGCGAGAGGGATGGAGTACAAAAGCAGGGAGGTCCTGCTGCAACTGTATAGGGTATTGGTAAGGCCGCACCTGGAGTACTGCGTGCAGTTTTGGTCACCTTACTTAAGGAAGGATATACTGGCTTTGGAGGGGGTACAGAGACGATTCACTAGGTTGATTCCGGAGATGAAGGGGTTCCCTTATGATAGATTGAGTAGACTGGGTCTTTACTCGTTGGAGTTCAGAAGGATGTGGGGTGATCTTATAGAAACATTTAAAATACTGAAAGGGATAGACAAGATAGAGGCAGAGAGGTTGTTTCCACTGGTCAGGGAGACTAGAACTAGGGGGCACAGCCTCAAAATACGGGGGAGCCAATTTAAAACCGAGTTGAGAAGGAATTTCTTCTCCCAGAGGGTTGTGAATCTGTGCAATTCTCTGCCCAAGGAAGCACTTGAGGGTAGCTCATTGAATGTATTCAAGTCACAGATAGATAGATTTTTAACCAATAAGGGTTGCGGGGAGTGGGCGGGTAAGTGGAGCTGAGTCCACGGCCAGATCAGCCATGATCTTATTGAATGGCGGAGCAGGCTCGAGGGGCTAGATGGCCCACTCCTGTTCCTAATTCTTATATTCTTATGTTAACTTTCTTCAAATGACAACCCCTTCATCTCTGGAATCAACCTCGTGCACCTTCTCTGAACTGCCTCCAATGCAAGTATATCCTTCCTTTTAAATGAGGAGACCAAAACTATGCAGTACTCCAGGTGTGATCTTATCAATGCCCTGTGTAGTTTCTGCAGGACTTCCCTAATTTTATAGTCCATCCCCCTTGCAATAATGGCCAGCATTCCATTTGCCTTCCTGGTTACTTGCTATACCTGCATGCTAACTTTTAGTGTTTCATGTACAAGAACCCCCAGATCCCTCTACTGCAGCATTTTGTAATCTTTCCCCATTTAAATAGTAATTTGCTTTTTTTATTTACAAAAGTGGATAACCTCACATTTTCCCACATTATTCTTCATCTGCCAAATTTTTGCCCACTCGCTGAGCCCATCTATATCCCGTTTGTAGATTCTTTATGGCCTCCTCACAACTTGCTTTCCCACCTATCTTTGTATCATCAGCAAATTTGGCTACATTACACTTGGTCCCTTCATCCAAGTCATTAATATAAATTATAAATGGTTGAGGCTCCAGCACCGATCCCTGTGGCACCCCTCTAGTTACAGTTTGCCAACCTGAAAATGACCCATTTATCGCGACTCTCTGTTTTCTGTTAGTTAGCCAATCCTATATCCATGCTAATATTACCCCCAACCCCGTGAGCTCTTATCTTGTGCAGTAACCTTTTATGTGGCAGCTTATCGAATGCTTTCTGGAAATCCAAGTATATGACATCCACTGGTTCCCCTTTACCCACCCTGCTCATTACATCCTCAAAGAACTCCGGCAAATTTGTCAAATATTAATTCCCCTTCATAAAATCATGCTGACTCTGCTTGACTGCATTTTGATTTTTCTAAATGTCCTGCTGCTGCTAAATAATTGACTCCAGCACTTTCCACATGACAGATGTTAGGCTAACTGATCTATAGTTTCCTGCTTTCTATTTCCCTCCTTTCTTAAATAGGGGATTACATTTGACCCGCGCGCACCTCGATCATCAGTTATTGGGATGATTCTAGTGTCTTCTACCGTGAAGACCGATAGAAAATATTTGTTCAACGTCTCTGCCATTACCCTATTCCCCATTATTAATTCCTCAGTCCCATCCTCTAAGGGACCAATGTTTACTGTAGCTACTCGCTTCCTCTTTGTATATCTGTAGAAGCTCTTGCTGGCATCTTTTATATTTCTTGCTAGTTTACTCGCATGTTATCTTCTCTGCCTTTATCATTTTTTTTTTAATCATCCTTTGTTTTCTAAAAATTTCCGAATCCTCTGGCCTTCTGTTAACATTGTATGCCTTTGTTTTGAATTTGATACCATCCTTTACTTAGTTAGCCAGGAATGGTTCATCCCTCTCTTAGAACCATTCATTTAAGGTCTTTGTTTCTCACTGGAATATATTTTTTTGCCTTTCCCATTATACCCACATTGTTTCTGCTACATGCCTTCGTCCCACCCCCCCCCCCCCCCCCCCCCTTTCCTCCCCTGTATTTCCACAAACACCTATGTGGCCTACCATAGATTTGTCTTGGAAGGACCAGTAAAAATAAGTGTCTTTTAGAATAGTAAATTCTGTGTCCAATGCGGAATAGAGGGAAAGAAAGACTGTCTTTTTTTTTCTCTCGCTCGTAATCCAAAGAAAAATAATTTGCATGAAAAAGGAAATGCACAAAGGATTGCGAGAGACAGATAGCACAAGAGTAAGAAAAGTTAGGTGGGGTCAGATTAAGAGAATACAACAAGTTCCAAGATAGGTTTACAATGAATGTGTGTGAATGCACAAAGTGTGGTAAATAAGGTGGTGAGCTGCAGGCGCAGATAGCCACATGGGAATATGATGTTGTGGTGATCTGGCACAAAAAAGGGCAGGGTGTGGATACTAAATATTCCTGGATACGAAGTGTTTAGGAAAGTAGGTGGGTTGGCAGTATTGATTAAGGAGAATATTATAGTGCAGGAGAGAGAGGATGTCCTGGAGGGGTTAAGGACAGAATCTATTTGGTTAAAGAGTTGAGAAACAATGGAAGTGCCATTACACTAGGTGTATTCTATAGGCTGCCAATTAGTGGGAAGGATATAGAGGAGCAAATTTGCAAGAAAATTAGAGAGGTGCAAGCACTATAGAGTAGTGATAATGGGGATTTCAACTATCCTAATGTAGACTGTATTAGTAATGGTATAAAGGGCAGAGAGTGGGAAGAATTTCTGAAGTGTTCAGGAGAACTTTCTTGATCAGTATGTTCTGGCCCAATGAGGAAGGAGGCACTGCTGGATCTGGTGGTGGGGAATGAGGTGGGTCATTAGGGGAATATTTTGGGAACAGTGAACACCGTATCATAAGGTTTAGACTAGCTATGGAAAAGGACAAGAAACAATCTAGAGTAAAATTATTTAACTACGGGAAAGCTAATTTCAGTGGGTTGAGAATGAGTCTGGCCTGGGTAAATTGGAATCAAAGATTGGTAGGCTAAATAGTAATCTAACGATGGGCTGCCTTTTAAAGAGGAAATGGTTTGGGTACAGTCGAAGTACATTCCCACGAGGGGCAAAGGTAGGGCAACCAAAGCCAGAGCTCCCTGGATGACGATAGGGTAAGATGAAGCATATGACAGATGTCAGGCTGAGAATACAAGTGAGAACCAGGCTGAATATAGAACATTCAGAAGGGAAGTAAAAAAGGAAATAAACGGGGCAAAAAGAGAGTATGAGAATAGATTGGCAGCTAACATATAAGGGAATCCAAAAGACTTCTACAGGTTGAACCCCTCTTATTTGGGACTCGCTTGTCCGGCACCATTCCCGGCCAGCGCATGCACAGAACGTGGCCAGTCAAAATCCTTCCTTCAAGATGAGTGTTACCACTAGGCCAAGCTAACCAGTTAATTGCTTCAAACACCACCACAAATGCAAAAAAAAACCTAATGTGATTTTCCCCACTGCATCAGTTGGAAGTACATATCATGGAGTAAGTAGTGGGACCAGGGAGGTTTGAGGTTTAGTCCCTTTTCTGTGCACGGTTAGTTGATCCTGCTGCCACTTCAGGGCCTGCTTAGCTGCTGCCGACCTCTTTTCCCCCCCCCCCCCCCCCCCCCCCGGGTTGATAACCTCCCCATATCTGGCAAAATCCATCATTTGGCACAGGCCAGGTCCCGAGAGTGCTGGATAAGGGAGGTTCAACCTGCATAGGCGCATAAATAATAAACGGGTAGTGAGAGGAGGGGTGGGGCTGATAGGGACCACAATGGAGACCTATGCATGGAGGCAGAGGGTATGGCTGAGGTACTATATGAATACTTTGCATCTGTCTACCAAGGAAGAAGATGCTGCCAAAGTCATTGTGAAAGAGGAGGTAGTTGAGATACTGGATGAGATAAAAATTGAGGAGGAGGAGGCATAAAAGTGGATAAGTCACCAGGACCAGATTGGGTGCATCCGAGGATGCTGGGGGAAGTAAAAGTGGAAATTTTGGAGGTAATGGCCATAATCTTCAATCCTCCTTCGATTATGGGGCTGGTGTCTAGAGGACTGGAGAACTGCAAATGTTACACCCTGTTCAAAAAAGGGTGTAAGGATAAACCCAACAACTACAGTCTGTTTAACCTCTCGTGGGGAAGCTTTTGGAAACCGTAATCAGGGACACAGTCACTGGGACAAGTATGGATTGATGAAGGAAAGCCAACACAGATTTGTTAAAGGCAAATCATGTTTGTTTAACTTGATTGAGTTTTTTGATGAGGTAAAGAAGAGGTTGATGAGGGCAATGCAGTTGATGTGGTGTATATGGACTTCTAAAAGACGTTTGAAAAAGTGCCACATAATGGGTTTGCCAGCAAAGTTGAAACCCATGGAATAAAAGGGACAGTGGCAGCATGGATACAAAATTAGCTAAGTGATAGGACACAGTAATGGTGAGTGAATGTTTTTTGGACTAGAATACAGTTGTGTTCCCCAGGGTCAATACTAGGACCACTGCTTTTCTTGATATATATTAATGACTTAGACTTGGGTGTACAGGACACAATTTCAAAATTTGCAGATGACACACAACTTGGAAGTATAGTGAAGGACTTCAAGAAGACATGGACAGGCAGGTTGAAAGGGCAGATGCGTGGCAGATGAAATTTACCACGTGCAAAGTGATACATTTTGGTAAGAATGAGGATAGGCAATATAAACTAAAGGGTACAATTCTAAAGGGGGTGTATGAAGAGACCTGAAGGTATATATGCACAAATCATTGAAGGTGGCAGGACAGGTTGAGAAAGCGGTTAGAAAAGCATACGGAATCCTGGGCTTCATGAATAGAGATATAGAGTAAAAAAGCAAGGAAGTTATGATGAACCTTTATAAAACACTGGTTCAGCCTCAACTGGAGTATTGTGTCCAATTCTGGGCACCGCACTTTAGGAAGGATGTGAAGGCCTTGGAGAAGGTGCAGAAAGGATTTACAAGAATGGTTCCAGGGATGAGGGACTTCAGCTACCTGATAGACTGGAGAAGCTGGAGTTGTTCTCCATAGAGCAGAGAAGGTTGAGAGGAGATTTGATGGAGGTGTTCACAATCTTGAGGGGTCCAGACAAAGTAAATAGAGATACTGTTCCCATTGGCGGAAGGGTTGAGAATCAGAGGACACTGCTTTAAGGTGATTGGCAGAAGGACTAAAGGCAACATGAGGAAAATCTTTTTTACTCAGCGAGTGGTTATGATCTGGAATGTACAGCCTGAAAGGGTGGTGGAGGCAGATTCAATAGTGGCTTTCAAAAGAGAATTGTATAAGTACCTGAAGGAAAAAATTTGCAGGGCTACAGGGAAAAGGTCGGGGGAGTGGGACTCGTTGAAGTGCTCTTGCGGAGAGCTGTTACGATCTTGACGGGTCGGATGGTCCCCTTCTCTGCATTCTATGATTCAAAAAAAACTTAAAAGCAATTTCCCAACAATTAAACCTGAGAATGAGATGCCATGCTTGTAATAGTTAATTTGCAGTGCAAGTTGGGTTGACTGGCAGTAATTAATGCATCATGTTAATGGGTGCTTGGACTGAATTGGGCAGGCCCTAACTTCCTCTGGCACGTTTACTTTGTTTCTTAGGAAAAGAATTGCAGGGCTACGGGGAAAGGATGGGTGAATGGGACTAGCTGAAATGCTCTTGCAGAAAGCAGGCTCGATGGGCCAAATGACCTGCTTCTGTGTTGTAACCATGCTATGATTCTACATTGAATGGCGACCAAGACAGCGAGATGCTGTTCTCATGAAGCTAACTGGTGCGGCCCATCTCTGATGGCAATTTCTCAATTTTTGCTTTCAATTGCGCATCTGCTCTCGCCTTGAGTTGCTGTGGCATTTACACTTGTATCATGATGGGGGGAAGGGAGGAGGGAACTGCGGTCGGAGGCTTCCTTCGGACGAACGCCTCTGACCTGAGAATTTTTAACGAAAATACCTAGTGGTCATGGTCGGAGACCTTCATTCGATGTGCAGCGTACGGGGAAATGACTTCCCCATACGAATGGAAATGCTGGTGTCACATGGGCCTGGATCACCAATCACTAGGTAGTATTCACATTGTTTGTATGGTCTCCCATTGCTATCAATGAGAAAACTCTCCTAAACAAGAAACACAGCATAATAAATTTTTTAAAAAACTATGTTTTAGAAAAAAAATTGGGGGAAATTTTTAGTGTGTTTTAATAGTTTAAAAATAAACTTCCCTTAATGGACAGGGTTTTTAATGTAAAAATGGATGATTAAATTTAATATATTTTAAAACTCATATGCTGGTAAACCAGGTGTAAAAGTTTGAAGGACATTCGCTGGGCAAGAGTTGGGCAAGTAGCTCAATCTCTGCCGTGTGAATGTCCTTCTCCCGGGGATGCGGAGGATCTGTCGAGAAATCTTGATAGATCGGAAAAGCCGTTTTTTGGCGCATGCACATAGCACCCCGATAACCGGCTTTTTGCGAGGCCTCGCCGGGTCCGTGCACACTTTGTACAGACCCAGCAATACCGGAATTTTCAGCTAAGTGTATGCCAGTTACTGACTCTTCTCCCTCAAGCTATTTGCAAGGACTCCAGCATCACCCCATGAACTGATTTTTTTAGTTCAGTGCATTGAATCCCTTAAAAACTGTTTTTTTTTTTTTAAATTTAAGTACTATTTCATTATAAATCATACCAAGTTTCTTGCCTAGAAAAAGATATCCCGAAGATTGACTGTACTCTACAAAGGTCACCACATATCCGATCTTTTTTGCAATGTGATTATAGCAGTTTTGCAGGCTGCACAATGTTACCTGGGTGCACTCTTGAGATCTGTGCCTGGAATTTCTGCGGGGGCGTTGTTGATCCAAAAGAATCTCAAATCCTGGAGAAACAGCAAAAAGGCCATTTACTGTTTCTCCAGAGATTTTGCCACCGTTATGGTGAGATTGGGAGAATGATCAATTCCCCCCCCCGGCATCCTATTCCATGTGTTTGCTTGATATTTTTTGTCTTGAGGATTTCATTGAAGGCAAACTAATCTTTGTGAAGCTTTGAGTTTGATTTTTAAAAACACCAGTAAACATTTAAAAAAAAAACATTGGGCCAAATTTTGCTGTAGCAGAGCATCTGCCTTTTTGTTAGATTTCCCCTGCACCCTTCAGCTCGAAATATTTTTGCTCACTAACTTGCTGATAACGGTATGAGCTGATAACAGTGCAGCAAGAGAAATGGGGCATCTTGGACCTGAGTTAACAGGGCAACCAACAGGTTATCTCAACCAATCACATTGAAGGATTGCGAAATAAACAGCAGGACTGAGAAGGAACAGTAATAAAAGTTGGTGGAGGTAGTGGAGACATTTGATTGGATAAAAGTTGATAGAGGTGGAAAGACTGGCTGGACAAGTAGATAAATCACCATGAGCAGATGGGATGCATCCTAGGATGCTGAGGGAATTGAGGGTGGAAATCGCGGAGGTACTGGCCATAATATTCCAATCCTTCATCAATACTGGGGTGGTGCCAGAGGACTGGAGAATTGCAAATGCCATACCATTGTTCAAAAAAGGGTATAAAGATAAACCCAACAACTACAGGCCAGTCAGTTTAACCTCTAATGGGAAAGCTTTTAGAAACTGTAATCGGGGACAAAATTAACAGTCACTTGGAGTAGCATGGATTAATCAAGGCAACCCAGCACTGATTTGTTGAAAGCAAATCGTGTTTAACCAACTTGATTGAGTTTTTTGATGTAACGGAGAAGGTTGATGAGGGCAATGCGATTAATGTGGTGTACATGAATTTCGAAAGGCATTTGACAAATTGCCACATAATAGGCTTGCCAGCAAAATTGAAGCCCATGGAATAAAAGGGACAGTGGTAGCCTGGATACGAAATTGGCTAAGTGACAGGAAACAGAGACTGGTGATGAACAGTTTTTCGGACTGGAGGAAGCACCACTGCTTTTCTTAATGTATATTAATAACTTGAACCTGGGTGTACAGGGTACAATTTTTGAAAATTTGCAGATGACACAAAACTTGGAAGTATAGTGAAATCAGGAGAAGAGTGGACTTCAGGAAGACATACAGACTGATGAAATGGGTGGACACGATGCAGATGAAATTTAACGCAGAAAAATGTGAAGTGGTGCATTTTGGTAGAAAGAATAAGATGAAGACCTATAAACGAAATGGTACAATCCTAAAGGGGGAGCAAGAATAGAGGGGGTATGTGTGCATAAATCGTTGAAGGTAGCAGGGCTGGTTAAGAAAGCGGTTAAAATGGCTTACGGGATCCTGGGCTTCATAAATGGAGGTATCGGGCTAGAAATTGGCCAGCCTTGCACTCGTTTTTTTTTCACTGATATTTTGCCTTTTTTGATTGGAAAAAGGTATTCACCTAAATTGGCAAAAGTTGTGCGGTGGTTTTGAAATACCACTGAAAAACGGACTGCCGTCGTACAACACACAAAAAAAGCAGTATCGCTTTAAATTGCCCGTTCCTCGCACACGATTCTGCGCGAAAAAAACGCCCAAGGAAAGCCTGCGTTGTAGCCCCAGAAACAGCGGTAAGTTTGAAGACCTGCAAAAGTTAAAACACTTTTTTCTTTTTCAGTGATTCGCTAGATAAATAAATGTCTTGTGATTTTTGATGCTGCACCTGTAATTAACAATTATGTCATTAAAAGGGCACTTGCAATACTACTGACAAGTTAAGTTTCTATGGCGAGTTTAGTTTCCATCTTGACATCTAATGCATATCAATGGTGAGGCAGACAGCTGAGGGGCACAATTTGGACAGTAACTTTTAGATACTGGCATTTAACCATGCATCTACTCCTCGCCTGAAGTTGCTGTGCCCTTGGCCTCACCATTATTTTGACAGCAAAATCTGGCCCATTACAGAATGATAAAATTAACAGACTAATTAGGAAAGCAGAGAATTTGTGAGCTAATGGAAACATAGAAACATAGAAAATAGGTGCAGGAGTAAGCCATTCGGCCCTTCGAATCTGCACCACCATTCAATATGATCATGGCTGATCATGCAATTTCAGTACCCAATTCTTGCTTTCTCTCCATACCTCTTGATCCCTTTAGCCGTAAGGGCCATATCTAA
Organism: Pristiophorus japonicus; assembly: GCF_044704955.1. Lineage (NCBI taxonomy): Eukaryota > Metazoa > Chordata > Chondrichthyes > Pristiophoridae > Pristiophorus > Pristiophorus japonicus. Next base: position 219,242,884 of record NC_091982.1, read on the forward strand.
CTCCCTTTTGAATATATCTAACGAACTGGCATCAACAACTTTCTGTGGTAGAGAATTCCACAGGTTCATAATTCTGAGTGAAGAAGCTTCTCCTCATCTCGGTCTGAAATGGCTTACCCCTTATCCTTAGACTGTGACCCCTGGTTCTGGACGTCCCCCAACATCGGGAACATTCTTCCTGCATCTAACCTGTCCAATCCCGTCAGAATTTTATATGCTTCTGAGGGCCCCTCTCATTCTTCTAAACTCCAGCGTATAAAGGCCCAGTCGATCCAGTCTCTCCTCCATGTCAGTTCTGCTATCCCACGAGACACTGCCTGCCATTCTGAAAAGGACCCATTTATCCCGATTCTCTCCTTCCTGTCTGCCAACCAGTTCTCTATCCACATCATTATATTACCCCCAATACCATGTGCTTTAATTTTGCACACCAACCTCTTGTGCAGGACCTTGTCAAAAGCCGTTTGAAAGTCCAAATACACCACATCCACTGGTACTCCCTTGTCCACTCTACTAGTTACATCCTCACAAAAATTCCAGAAGATTTGTCAAGTATGATTTCCCCTTCATAAATCAATGCTGACTTGGACAGATCCTGTCACTGCTTTCCAAATGTGCTGCTATTTCTTCCTTAATAATTGATTCCAACATTTTCCCCATTACTGATGTCGGGCTAACCGGTCTATAATTACCTGTTTTCTCTCTTTTTAAAAAGTGGTGTTACATTAGCTACCCTCCAGTCCATAGGAACTGATCCAGAGTCGCTAGACTATTGGAAAATGATCTCCAATGCATCCACTATTTCTAGGGCCACTTCCTTAAGTACTCTTAAGCATCCCAATCAGACCTCGGGGATTTATCGGCCTTCAATCCCATCAATTTCCCTAACGCAATTTCCCACCTAATAAGGATATCCTTCAGTTCCTTCTTCTCACTAGACTCTCGGTCCCCTAGTACTTCCGGAAGGTTATTTGTGTCTTCCTTCGTGAAGATAGAACCAAAGTATTTGTTCAATTGGTCTGCCATTTCTTTGTTCCCCATTATAAATTCACCTGACTGCAAGGGACCTATGTTTGTCTTCACTAATCTTTTTCTCTTTACAAGCTATAGAAGCTTCTGCAGTCAGTTTTTATGTTCCCGGCAAGCTTCTTCTCATACTCTATTCTCCCCCTCTTAATAATTAAACCCTTTGTCCTCTGCTGAATTCTAAATTTCTCCCAGTCCTTAGGTTTGCTGCTTTTTCTGGCCAATTTATATGCCTCTTCCTTGGATTTAACACTATCCTTAATTTTCCTTGTTAGCCACGGTTGAGCCACCTTCCCCGTTTTATTTTTACTCCAGACAGGGATGTACAATTGCTGAAGTTCATCCATGTGATCTTTAAATGTTTGCCATTGCCTATCCACTGTCAACCCTTTAAGTATCTGTCATGTATTCAACTGTCATTGTAATCCATGTATAAACTGACCTAAGTTGTACACCGTGAGAACACTGACCACTAGGTGGTGAACTTGTGGGAGACACTCCTAACCAGGACTTTCAGGTATAAAAGGGAACGCTCCACCCACCTTCATCACTTCAGTGCTGGCAAATAAAGGTTACTGGTCGCAGAGTGACCTTCTCTCGAGTATGGGCCTCATGTGCATTTGTACAGTATAGTAAGGATATCTTAGTATCATTTGCCAGTCTATCCTAGCCTATTCACGCCTCAAACCGTCGAAGTTACTTTTCCTTAAGTTCAGGACCCTAGTTTCTGAATTAACTGTCACTCTCCATCTTAATAAGGAATTTTACTATGTTATGGTCACTCTTTTCCCCAAGGGGTCTTGCACAATAAGATTGCTAATTAGTCCTTTCTTATTACACGTCACAGTCTAGGATGGCCAGCTCCCTAGTTGGTTCCTCAACATATTGGTCTAGAAAACCATCCCTTATACACTCCAGGAAATCCTCCTCCACTGCATTGCTACCAGTTTGGTTAGCCCAATCAATATGTAGATTAAAGTCACCCATGATAACTGCTGTACCTTTTTAATGCATGCATCCCTAATTTCTTAACAGTTCTGGTGGGAGTGGTAATAACATCAGAGACTGAAGATCCGGGTTCAGGAATTACAACAGAGGCCTCTGGTGAATGAACGATAGTTGGTGGGTCACTGATTAGATCTTTCTCAAACTGTTCCAGTTCATCTGCGTGCTGCAGTTTTACTTGGTCAATGTGTTTTCTGCATGTTTGGCCATTCTTCAGCATGACAATGAACAGTCTGTTACCCTCCTTAGTTGTAACAGTACCAGCGATCCATTTTGATCGCGACCATAGTTCAGTACAAACACTGGATCATTGACTGATATCTTGTGACTCAGCAGTAAGATCATGATACAATTGCTGACTTTGATGTCTGTTTTCAACACTATCATTCAAATCAGGATGAACAAGTGAAAACTTGGTCTTGAGATTTCTCCATCAGTAGTTCAGTAGGGGAAACACCAGTAACAGTATGAGGTCTTGTCCTATAACTGAGCAATATATGTGACAAACAAGTTTGAAGTGAACCCTGAGTTACACGTTTCATACTTTTGTTTGGAGTTCAGGACTGGAACATCGGGTCCTTCATTGAAACACCTGTGAACTCATGGAAGCAAGTCCTCCTTGTTCGAGGGACCGCCTATGATGATGATGACTTTGTTTGTTTGAACAGCACTCTCTGCTTGACCATTAGAAGCAGGTTTGAATGGAGCTGATCTCCTGTCTAATACTATTGGGTTTCATGAACTCCTGAAACTCCAGACTTGTGAAACAAGATTCTTTGTCGCTCACAACAATGTCCGGTAAACCATGAGTAGCAACCATGACACGTCGGCTCTCCATAGTGGCTGCAGATGTACTGGGTGACATAATAATACACTCTATCCACTTTGAATATGCATCCACCACAACAAAAAACATCTTTCCAAGGAATGGACCTGCAAAATCGATGTGGATCCTCGACCATTGTTTAGATGGCCATGACCAAAGACTCACCGGTGATTCCGTGGTACTTTACTTAGCTGCATGCAAGTATTACACTGATGCATACATGATTCCAGATCAGAGTCAATTTCAGGCCACCATACATGAGACCTAGCAATGGCTTTCATCATAATACCGGGATGAGTGCTATGTCGCTCACATACAAATATTTCTCTATCTTTCTTGGCGGCATGATGACACGATTACTCCACATTAAACAATCTGAGTGAATGGACAGCTCATCTTTGTGACGGGTGTAAGGTTTGGTCTCTTCACACATCTCTGTAGGTATTTCAGACCAATCATCATTGAGGGGACAACGTTTCACAACTGACAAAATAGGGTCATGGCTGGTCCAGATCCTAACTTGTTGAACAGTGACAGGAGTTACATCACTCTCAAAAGCATCCATTACCAACATTAGATCTGCGGGTTGAGGCTTTTTCACATTTGGTGTAGGCAAAAGCAAATGACAGTGCATCGGCACAATTCTCAGTACCGGGTCTATGACGAATAATGTAATTCTAGCCAGACAATGTCAACGCCCACCTCTGAATATGGGTATTAATACCTTTTTTTGTTTTCTGAAAACAATGAAATGTGTGGCTTGTGATCCGTTTCTAGTTCAAAACGGAGACCAAACGGGTACTGATGCATCATACTGATGCATCTTTGTTACGCCATACACACAGGCCAAAGCTTCTTTGTCTACCATGCTGTAAGCTCTTTCCGCTTTTGATAAACTTTTTGAAGCATACGCAACAGGTTGTAGCTTACCTGACTCATTGGCTTGTTGGAGTATACAGCCAACAGCATATGATGAAGCATCACAGGCTAATACAAGATACTTACACGGATCATAATGAACAAGCAACTTGTTTGAACAGATCAGACTCTTCGCTTTCTCAAAGGCTCCATCTTGAGACATACCCCAGACCCAATTGTTATCTTTTCTGAGTAGCAAATGCAGTGGCTCCAGTAAAGTGCTCAATCTGGGTAAGAAATTATCAAAGTAGTTCAGTAGCCCAAGGAATGAATGCAGCTCTGTCACATTGAGGCTTGCGTGCATTTTTGATGGCCTTGGTTTTTGAATCAGTAGGCCTGATTCCATCAGCAAAAATCTTCCAACCAAGGAATTCAACTTCAGGTGCCATGAAGGCACATTTCGAACGGTTCAGCCTGAGTCCCACTTTGTCCAGAAGATGTAGAACTTCCTCAAGATTGTTCAGATGTTCAGCAGTGTCGTGACCTGTGACCAAAATGTCGTCATGGAACACAATAGTTATAGCAACAGACTTCAGTAGATTCTCCATATATGGCTGCAGCTGAACGAATTCCAAAAGGATACCTGTTGTAGACAAACAGTCCTTTTAGGGGTGTTGATGCAGGTCAGTTTCTTCGAATTATCGACGAGCTCCTGTGTCAGGTAGGCTGATGTCAGATCTAGCTTAGTGAATGACTTTCCACCAGCTAGCATGGCGAATAGGTCATCAGCCTTCGGTAACTGGTACTGAACCTGTTTCGCGAATCGGTTAATCGTAACTTTGTAGTCTCCAAATCCTGACAGTGCCATCACTCCAACACCGGAACAATAGGACTGGCCAAATCATTGAACTCGACAGGTGATATGACCCCTTCACGGAGTCTGTCGAGCTCCATCTCAATCTTCTCCCTCATCATATAAGGGACAGACCGAGCTTTGTAATAGACAGGCCTTGCATCAGAATTCAGGAGAATCTGCCCCTTGACTCCAGTAAAATTACCAATGTCTGGCTCAAACAAAGAAGGAAACTTCAACACTTGAGCACAAGTGTCATTCACCAAGGACAATGCTTTGACATCACTCCAGTTCAGCTTGATGTTCTCGAGCCAATCCTGACCAAACAACTTTAGACCATTACCTGGAACGATCCATCATGATAGATCTTGGATCACGCCATCATACGACACCTTGACTACTGCATTACCAATCACAGGTATGAGTTCCTTCATATAAGTACACAACTTGGCCTTGACTGGACCTCGCTTAGGCTTTACAGCCTCAGTTCTCATCAGTCGCATGCATGCCTGGGCAATCGCGATGGCCTTTTTCAAGTTCAGTTTCTCTTCGGCCAATAGCATCACATCATGGTTGATGCCTCACGAAAAAGTCTCCATGTCTTCTAGCATGTTCCCGAACTTACATGGCTCAGCAAGACGTTGTAGGTCGGCGATGAATCCCGACACGTTCTGGCCCTCAGCACGGACATGTGTGTAAAAGCGATAGCATGAGATGATCCCTTTTGGCTTTAGATGGTCACTCACCAAATCACACAATTCCTTGCAAGACTTGGCAGTTGGATGTAAAGGCGAGAGAAGGTTCTTAGTTTACCTTGTCGCCAATGTAATAACACGAGTCCTGTCATTATAAACTGCCTCGGGTGTGTACCCGATCTCTCTCATTCCCACCTTGGATAAGTACAAGAGTTGACTTCCTGTATTACCTGCATGACATCACAGTGGTGCCTTCTGGTGTCAGGTGACCCCAAGTATAAATATATTAGTGTTAATCCACACTCTTCTGTATGGGAGAATTATATTTATTTAGCATTTTTTCATTTAGTAATTTCTTGGGATTTAAATGCCAAAAATGAACTAGATATGCCCCCAGATACTTTCCCCATCCCACCATAAGTTGTTCAATTTACTTGAAAAGTAATGAATCGATTGGGTAGATTGGTGAGTTAGGTACAGTCCTTTCACCAGTGACGTCTGAATTCAAAACCTGCTCAAACTGACCAGCTTCCTGTCTGATTTTATATGGGTCCTGTATAAAACAAGATTAAGCAATCTCAGTTCAGCTCCTGGTGGACTTGGGACCACAGCACAAAAACAGGCTCTCATTTAGTGCTAAATCTGATTGAGGCCACAGGACAGCTGATGTGAGAAATTGAAAATGATCATACTATTGCTATTGGGGCAGAGTAACCGGAGCTATATCCTAATCATGTGATACCTGACCCACCAGTGAGTGATGCTGGATGCCCTCATGAAAAGTGTTCCATTTCCAGGCTTGGGGTAACAACTTTTGTTTTGATCAGGAATGAAAAAGGATTGACTTGAGTATTTTAAGTGAAATATACATTGGTGCAAAATGTTGGATACATTTTTTTTTTGTCTTGATCTTTGCAGTGCATGCAACGTCTTTTTTGCGAGCTTAAATGTCATTTTTATTTTAGCTGTGGTTCTCGCTGAGATGTCTGATTTGTGTAAGCATGCAAGCTACTGTAATTAGGGTGTGGAGAGGCAGAGAAGGGAAGAACTCTTGATCTATTGCACATCTATTCAGGCATGCAGTCACATGACAAAGCTATAAATGCTTTACTAAATTAATTGCTGATAATGACATTAAGGTAGCTTAATTATAGACATCTCGTATTGCTAATTGCTTTAAAATTTGGAAATTAAGATGCAACAGGCAAATTTCAGCATTTCCATTTTCCTCCTAATTTCTGACAATTTTCCTTATGAAGTTTTATTTTGAAATCAAATGCCTCCTTTTTTAAAATCTAATAAGCTGATAAGTCCAAGAATGGTTCCTATTATATTTAATTGTGAAAAGGCTCCATTGTTTGAGAGCCTTGTGAAGCATTGCAACACTCTTGTTCAGTGCAGCATTTTTAGATAGCGTGGTAGAGAAACAATCCTTGTAAGTTCAGGCTACATTACTAACTTAGTAACAATTCCTCCCCCCCCGATTGATTTTTATCTCCATTTTACGCTCCTCATCTGAAGGTAACGGCACTTAATGAGGTACAGTTTCAAAGATATTGGAAGGTGTCCACCAGTACCTCCAACCAATCAGCCATTCTTCACGTGAGAATCTGGACAGTGACTGTTAACAAGCTGTACTATGAATTATGTCCTCGCCAAGTCCGATCCTTTTGGTCATGCAACAGCCACACGCACGCACTTTTTGGCAAGGACCATGGGATAACACGCGGTTGATGTCTTTCTTTGTCTAGCCAAGGGCACTGAAGCCAAGTATACTGTTTCAAATAACGTCAGCTAGCATTACTGTTGAGAATCAAATCTGATGGCTTCTGGTCCATATGGCACTTTAGTAAAATTTTCATTCTTGATTACAAATCCCTCCATGACCTAGCATTGCTGTTTTGTGTTCAATTTTAAAAATTAATGAAGTATTACTTTGGTCTTGTAAATTTTTATTGCACTCTGCCAATTAATGAAAAACTTGATCATACTGGGGGAAATTTTCTAGTCGTTTTTTTTTTCTTCCTCAACTCTTCTCTAATCTCTTCCTCCTTCCCCCGCCCCCCCCACCCTCCCGGAATTAACCATGGAGTTCTTATTTCAAGAGAGCATGCAAGCCCATTTGCTTCTATTGTCGACACAGTGAATGTGAACAGTAACAATTCACTGGTTCTTGCTTGGTTTCTCCTATTCTATATTCTAATTAACAATATAAACCACTTTTGTACTGATGCAATGAAATATGTATTTTAAAAGCTGCAAAATTTGATCAATGCTTAAAGGGATTCTTCCATAAAGTGGTTGAGGAAAACGGGAATCAGTTTCTCTCTCTTTTGTTCCTTCCTCTGTAATTTTCATTCCTAACGATGTTTTTTGAGGGGCAAATAATTGTGATTGCCCATACCCAACAAAACACTGACCAGAAGGTCAATTCCTTGTCTGTGACAGTATTTGGGTGCAACAATTGGCTTTCAGACCCCGGCTTTTGGTGAGGGGAAAAATCAGCTATAGTTTTTACTTTTTTTGATGTTTTTTTTTTAAAAGCTTTCCATTTTGAGCACGATAGTGCAAATTGCTGCATGTATGGACCTGATTAACTGGCCAGATTATACCTGAGCACAAGACTGGTGTGATCTCCAGTTACTCAGGTGTTCGTAGTATTGTATATCTTCATTCTCTTCTTTCTCCACCATCTTCCACCCTTTGGTTGTGAGGAATTTTGGATGCATACTCATGCCCCGCCTCTCTCCCAATATGTTTGTCTCCAGAAGTATATCATTCCAGATTTCTGTCTTCACTAAAATACCTTGCTTGAAAGACAATTGGACTTGCCACATTTGTGATATTTAGGAAATGTTGGCCCTGAATTTGAGAGCGACAGTGAAACACGCTCCACACCAGGATCTCGCAGAATTTCGGGTTTTCTTACCTTGAATTCAATTCAATGGAACTTACTGGGATCCCCTTATTTGACCTGCTGTGATGTCAACGGGCTGTCTCCGCAACCAATCAAAAGGCAGATTTCTCATACTGAACAAGGACGTGAGTAAGCCCTTAAAATTCTAATTAAAAAAAAAAAGTTAGAGTGCAAAACAAAGATTGGGGTTCTTGCATGGGGAAAAGGCAATCCTGAAATAAAAGATGCAGAAACTTTAAAAAAAAAAAAAAAAAAAATTTTTTGGAAAAGTTCCTTCATTTTAATTTTTATTATAGTGGACAAATTTCTCATTGCATAAAATACAAAATTGTTTTCCAGGTGCTTAACATTTGTTTAGCAGTCAATATGCTGTAAAAGCTCTAATTGCACCTAATCCCTTTGGGTATAACTTTTAGTTGGGAATTTAACAGCATGATAACTGCAGAAGAGCCATTTTCATGAGTTACAAGATTTTGCTGATTGCTGGCTCAGGGGTCAGTCTCAACGGTGGTACTCAGAGTACACCATCATTCCGACTGCGAATTCAGGGCTGTTATAAATAGCGTTGTTGACTTAACAGCGATAGTAAACCTTGATGCTCATGAGATTTAAGAAGGGCATAATCCATTTGCCTTAATTTATGAATGAAATCATCCTATCATTATTTGGAATGATTTCCCATATCTTTAAACGGACAATTTACCTTCTGGACTTCAGCATCAAGTTGCCACCTTTAATAAGTTTATATATGGTAAACTTGATGAGGACTTGTACGACTTATTTGGAAGCTGTGATCATTAAAAAGAAAGACTTGCCTTTCATGACCACCGGATGTCTCAAAGCGCTTTACAGCCAATGAAGTACTTTTGGAGTGTAGTCACTGTTATAATGTGGGAAACGTGGCAGCCAATTTGCACATAGCAAGCTTCTACAAACAGCAATGTGATAGTGACCAGATAATTTGTTTATTGTTATAAGAACATAAGAAATGGGAGCAGGCCATATGGCCCTTCGAGCCTGCTCTGCCATTCAATAAGATCATGGCTGATCTGATCATGCACTCAGCTCCACTTCCCCACCCGCTCCCCATAAACCCTTATCGTTTCAGAAACTGTCTATTTCTGTCTTAAATTTATTCAATGTTCCAGCTTCCTCAGCTCTCTGAGGCAGTGAATTCAACAGATTCACAACCCTCAAGAAATTTCTCTTCGTCTCAGTTTTAAATGGGCGGCCCCTTATTCTAAAATCATGCTCTCTAGTTCTAGTTTCCCCCCATTAGTGGAACCATCCTCTCTGCATCCACCTTGTCAAGCCCCCTCATCATCTTGTACATTTTGGTAAGATCACCTCTCATTCTTCTGAATTCCAATGAGTAGAGGCCCAACCTACCCGACCTTTCCTCATAAGTCAACTCCCCCATCTCCAGAATCAACCTAGTGAACCTTCTCTAAATTGCCTCGAAAGCAAATATATTCTTTCGTAAATATGGAAACCAAAACTGCACGCAGTATTTTAGGTGTGGCCTCACCAATACCCTGTATAGCTGTAGCAAGACTTCCCTGCTTTTATACGCTATCCCCTTTGCAATAAAGGCCAAGATTCCATTGGCCTTCCTGATCACTTGTTGTACCTGCATACTATCCTTTTTGTGTTTCAGGCACAAGTGCCCCCAGGTCCCGTTGTACTGCGGCACTTTGCAATTTTTCTCCATTTAAATAATAACTTGTTCTTTGATTTTTTTTTTCTGCCAAAGTGCATGACCTCACACTTTCCAACATTATACTCCAGCTGCCAAATTTTTGCCCATTCACTTAGCCTGTCTATGTCCTCTTTTTTTTATAGATTTTTTTTTTTGTATCCTCCTCACTCATTGCTTTTCCACCCATCTTTGTATCATCAGCAAACTTGGCTACATTACACTCAGTCCCTTCTTCCAAGTTTTTTTAATATAGATTGTAAATAGTTGGGGTCCCAGCACTGATCCCTGCGGCACCCCACTAGTTACTGGTTGCCAACCAGAGAATGAACCATTTATCCTGACTCTTTGTTTTCTGTTAGTTAGCCAATCCTCTATCCATGCTAATATATTACCCCCAACCCCGTGAACCTTTATCTTGTGCAGTAACCTTTTTATGTGGCATCTTTGTCAAATGCCTTCTGGAAGTCCAAATACACCACATCTACTGGTTTCCCTTTATCCACTCTGTTCGTAACATCCTCAAAAAAAAAAACTCCAGCAAATTTGTCAAACATGACTTCCACTTCATAAATCCATGCTGATTCTGCCTGATCGAATTTTGCTTATCCAAATGTCCTGCTACTGCTTCTTTAATAATGGACTCCAACATTTTCCCAATCACAGATGTTGGGCTAACTGGTGTATAGTTTCCTGCTTTTTGTCTGCTTCCTTTTTTTTAAATCGGGATGTTACATTTGCAGTTTTCCAATCTGCTGGGACCTCTCCAGAATCCAGGGAATTTTGGTAAATTACAACCAATGCATCCACAATCCCTGCCGCTACTTCTCAAGACCCTCGGATGCAAGCCATCAGGTCCAGGGGATTTATCTGCCTTTAGTCCCATTATTTTACTGAGTACCAACTCCTTAGTCTTTGTGATTGTGTTAAGTTCCCCTCCTCCCCTCCTCCCCCTCATAGCCAATGTTGGAATATTGTTGATTGAGGGATAAATATTGGCCAGGACACTGGGGATAATTTTCCTGCTCTTCTTCAAAATAGTGCCATAGGATCTTTTACCTCCATCTGAGAGGGCAGACGGGGCCTCGGTTTCATGTCTCATCTGAAAGACTGCATCTCGACAGTGCAGCACCCCCTCAGCACTGCACTGCAGTGTCTGCCTAGATTTATATGCTCAAGTCCCTGGAGTAGGACTTGAATCCACAACCTTCTGACTCCGAGGCGAATGTGCTACCGAAGGAGCCACTACTAATTCTGCTAATACAAACGTGCCCAAACTTTTGTAAATGTTTATCTTTCCAGCAATCTTGAATTTGTAAGCTTTGTTTTATTTTTCAAGATGTTTTTCATTTTGTCTGATTTCAGCACTTTTGTCTTGCTGTAACTTTCCTTTTCAAGAATAAATCAGCCACTGTCTGTTCATTTGCTTGCAGATAGACCAATCCTACTCATTTTATTTCCTTGCATGATCCTTATTTCTTGAATAATTATTTAATGACTGCTCTGTTTTTTGACTCTTGTTCCTGCTGTTAAATTTACCAATGTTGCTCATGATTCTAGTCTTCAATTTGAAGTAGATACCCCCCCCCCCCCCCCCAAACCCCTGCCAACAAAAATATTTTCAATGCTATTTTAAGGGGAATATCCTTCTGTTCAGTTCTAATTCTCTGATTTAGGCTAACAAATGGCACTTTCATATCAGTTAATGGAACAGGAAACTATTCAACATGCCTTTAGCTTTTTGGTTCAAGTGCTGAGGAGTCATGTGCTCAATTTTAATCCTGCAATTTGTTCTGCATTGTAATGCACTTAGCTTTATTAGGTCACGGTCATAGTTGTTACATTGTACTTTTCACTGTCTCTTAATCTGACTACTTTGAGAGCTAGCAGTGCATGAATTGTGTCTCAAAGCTTAAACAGGACATGCTGAAAAACAATTTTTTTGTACAAGAAGTCTGTTCAGTATTTACTTAATTTTAAGTTTTCTTTGCAGTTTATAATTCATTTGTACTAAGGTTTTAAAAGACTTGACATTTCCCTATTTACATGAAATCCTGTTTCTGTTAAGTAAATATTTTTGTGTGCGCACACCATGTTGATTTTTAGCTCGTCCTCTCAACACAACAGATGTTTATTTATCTAATAGAGGCAATGTTCTGAGCCAAACATTTTATTGTCCAAAATAAAGCAGCAGTGCTCTAAATGGTGCAACATATTGAAATTTATTCATAATACTAGTAAATATCCTGTGACCTTGCTCACAGTTTGGTGGAGGAAATAGTTTGTCTTTTAGATGCATTCTGTTATAACCGGTTGCAGTGTCTCCTCCTGGAGCAAGAATGCTGGGTGCTAACATTACAGCATTGATTTCAATATATTGGTAACATGTCACTGTTACCAATTCAAGCATTTTAATATCTTAGGCAGTCCCTCGGAGTCGAGGATGACTTGCTTCTACACTAATGAGTTCTCAGGTGACTGACTAGTCCAATGCAGGACCTACAGTCTCTGTCACAGGAGGGGCAGATGGTGATTAAAGGAACAGGTGGGTGGGCTGCTTGAATTGCCATGCACTCCTTCCGCTGTCTACGCTTTGCTTCAGCTTGCTCCCGGCGATGAGACTCGGGAGTTTGGCGCTTTCCCGGATGTTTCTCCTCCACTTTGAACGGTCTTCATCCAGGGATTCCTAGGTGTCGGTGGGGATGTTGCACTTTTTCAAGGAGGCTTTGAGGGAATCCATGAATCGTTTCCTCTGCCCACCTGGGGCCCGCTTGCCATGTTGGAGCTCCGAGTAGAGCGCTTATTTTGGGACTCGCGTATCAGGCATGCGGACGATATGGTCTGTCCAATGGAGCTGATAGAGTGTGGTCAATGCTTCGATGTTGGCCTGAGCACGGACACTGATGTTGGTGCGCCTATCCTGCCACTGGATTTGCAGGATCTTGCGAAGGCAATGCTGATGGTACTTCTCCAGTGCTTTGAGATGCTTGCTGTACATAGTCCATGTCTCTGAAGCACATAGGAGGGCGGGTATCGCTATGGCGGAGGTCCTGGTCTTCAAACACTCTCGGTCAGGTGACCGAAGGCTGCACTGGCGTACTGAAGGCAGTGTTGGACTTCATCATCAATGTCTGCCCTTGTTGACAGTAGGCTCCCGAGGTATGGGAAATGGTCCATGTTGTCCAAGGCCTCGTCGTGGATTTTGATGATTGGGGGGCAGTACTGTGTGGCGAGGGCAGGTTGGTAGAAGACCTTTGTCTTACGGATGTTTAGTGTAAGGCCCATGCTCTCATGCTTCGTTAAAGGTGTTGATGATGGCTTAGAGTTCGGCCTCCGAGTGTGCACAGACGCAAGCGTCGTCTGCGTACTGTAGTTCAATGACACAAGATGGGCCGACCTTGGATCTGGACTGGAGGAGACTGAGGCCAAGCAAGTTCCCGTTTGCACTGTAGATTAGCTCTACTCCAGTGGGAGCTTGCTGAGGGTAAGATGGAGCATTGCAGCAAGGAAGATCAAGAAGAGCATTGGTGTGATAACACAGCCCTGCTTGACCCCGATCTGAACGTGAATTGGTCTGTGGTGGATCCGTTGGTCAGGATCACAGCTTGCATGTCATTTGTGAAGCAGGTGGAGGATGGTGACAAACATTTGAGGAGGAAGCTCCATAATCCCTCACAGTTGACCGTGTCGAAGGCCTTTTATGAGGTCAAAGAAGGCCATGTACATGGGTTGATGCTATTTTCTGCGCGGTGAAGATCACGTCCATTGTGCCCCTTAGTGGGCGGAATCTGGGAGGAGCTCTTCAGCCACGGAGAAGGCGATTGAGGAGGATTCTTGTGGTGATTTTCCCTGTGGCCGATAGCAGGGAATCTCCCCTAATTACCACAATCAGACTTGTCAACTTTCTTGAAGATGGTCACGATTACGGCGTCTGAGGTCTCCTGGCATGCTCTCCTTCCAGATGAGAAATTAGATCATGTATTCGCGCCAATAATACGTCTCCGCCATGTTTTAGTGCTTTGGCGAGGATTCCTGAGGCCTTGTTCAGTTGTCGGATGGCCTTTTCTAACTCGTGCAGGGCTGGGGTTATGCTGAGATGGTGGCGGGTAGCATGCTGCGGGATGGAGTCGAGGACACTCGTGTCAAAGACTGAGTCTTCATTGAGGAGATCTTCAAATTGCTCCTTCCAGTGGGCACTGTCTGACTGCTTCTCTGTCCTTGATGAGTACCTCCATTCTTGGCCAGCAGTGGGGTAGGATCTTGGGTGCTTGGGTTTTAAGTGGTCTTGACTGCGCTAAAGAATCCACGCACGTCGTGGCTGTCGGCTAGTAGCTGGATCTCCGCTTTCTCCACCCACCATCTGAACACAGAACTGTGAATTATCATTTATAATTGATCATGAGGGACTTCCTAACAGATGTGGTATTTCATGCTGTATCTGTCATCAGCGCCTCAGAGAAAGATAAGTTTTAGTCTCGGGGCCCAAAATTCATCATACCGCCCAAAAATGCAATTTTGGTGGAAAAAAACATCTATATACCGCCCGGCGGAAAATTCATCAGACACATATCGGCTGGCAGTGTGCACACTGCCCACCCATGCAGACCACCAACATACCGCCCAAAAGTGCAAAATTCATGACCTCCTGCCGATATACCGCTAGAAATACATACTGTCCTGGAAAAGCTTTTAAGTGGGTGGTATGTACATAGAGCTGACTGATTTGTTTGATATTACACAGATCTTTAGTTCTCCACAGTTTGATGTATTTTTAAATGGATTGTAGTATTTTCTAGTGTTATTTACTTTTTTTTAATTAATGAACTATAATGTATTACTCCCACACCTCCTCCTTTCCACCCCCCCCCGGGCGTGCGAGAAAATAGGATGAAATTCTCGGCACCAGTGGTACCAGACAGTGGTAAATGACGTACTGCTTGGGGACCGCTGAAAAACGAGCGGATCTTGTGTTTCAGCAATTTCAGCCTCTCGATGTGCTACAGCAGGATATGTAAATCTGTTGATTATCCATTTGTGAAGCTCTGTATTCTTACCTATTAAATACTCTTGTATTCATGCTATGCAGCTCTCCCAAAGGGCTGAAGCAGTGGTGGGCAAATCCGGCCTGCCGGGTCATTGCAATTTGAGCTGCACATTCATCTATCCACCTTCACTTCCTGTGGGTCAGAGACTGACCTGAACTGCAGCCAGGGAACACACAGTAATACTTCAAGTTATCAATTCGCCAAAGCAATTCTCTCCGGCCCAATCTTGTAAGAATTAATTCCGCAATTCTGAGCCCCGATGGCGGACGTCCGTACCCATAATGCACTGCATACTCTAATATTTCCTATCCATTTTAGTGTAGTCATGGCTGTTCATCTCAATGACTTTCACCAAAGAGTACGATAGCCGGGAACGTTCTCATTACCAATTTAGCACTTGGCTCTTACCAATGACTGTTCGTGGGCTATTAGTTCTTGCACAATTATTCACTCGTTTATCCCATTTAATTAGCATATTGGAGGCATAATTAAATGGACCCAGGTACATTGGACACTGCATTCACTGTTTTTAATTTAGGCCCCTTTTCCCCATATGCTGAACAATTTAAATTTATTGTCATGACTAGAAGAGGGTTATAGAGATTTATGTCGTTGGCCAGTCCCAGTAATAACCAGCACTCTGGGGGGGGAAAAAATGTGTATTATAATGGTGCATTACTTGTGCCCATTCTCAAGTGAAAGTCTGCAAACTCTATAGGCATCTTGGCTTTTCTCAGGAATTACAGTACACTGACAATGAACAAGCCCAATTTGATGGCTGATTTAGGGTGCAATTTGCAGTATAGATCATTTTTCGAGTCTGATTATTTCTTAGCAAGGTTTCAAAAGCATCAAAGTACCACTTTTATGTGCAATTTTTAAAGGCTGTATAAATTATTTTATTTTGATTGTGCCTTATACCTTGTTTGTAATTCTGCTTCCACTGGCAATCTCATTTTCCACCACACGAATTAATTTATCATTTGGAATAAACAGACCATGCACTTTTCAATGTGACTTTTAAACTTGTATCATGTTTGTTAGCATGTTGTTTTTATTAAGTGTGGAAACAAAATGAAGGGTTCTTTATACAGTAAATGATACATTCTAATGATAGCTGTTAAAACAATTTACTGAGTGCGGGAAAGGTCCCTCTAATTTCTTTTTTAGTGCATATTCCCTTTAAATTTGCTGTGCATGCGTGGTGTCTTCCAGCGGCAGGAGCTTTTGAGCGACCTGCGCAGGACCTCGCGATTGGTGCGCGGCCATGCACCTTGGGGGAAACATTGGTGTGCAGCCCTCAACAGCTCACTAAAACTTAAGTGTCCCTCTAGCCCAAATAATTGCTCACCCCGGACTAAAGGTATCTCCCAGTGCAGCATTAAGCCTTGCATACCAAAAGGATCCTGCTTTGATTCCAGGTCATGTTCACTTAGACAGCAGTCCGAGTGCTACAATTGCTCTCCAACCCCTTGGGCTTGGGAGTGATCTCTCTGTTGATGCATTGATCTATGCTGGAAGTTGGTGCGTGTACATTGGATGAGGATGTGATCAGACTTTACTGTGGTACTTTCCATTGTCCGAATAGCATTCCAGTAGCCACTCTAGGCTGCCCCATGAGAGAGGGCCAGGTGGAGAGGTTGTAGTCACCATTGGAACCGTACCCTCGGCATGTTTTCAGCAGATGAAGGGGAATTTGGGGAGGGCAAAAATATTTTTAAATGGAATTAGACAGGGCATGTCAGGCCTGAAAGAAAAATTGAGTTTTCTGTTTCAATTGGTGTCTGGTGGAGGTCATTTTTAACCTTCAGCAATGGCATAAAATGGCCAATATCTGACCGGCTGCCCATTGGACGCCCCTGATTTTTCTTTTCCATTTGAAATCTATTTACTTTGCATTAGCTCTGTTCACTCGTACAGTTTCTCACCACCATCCCCAGCCATCCGTCTCTGCGCACCTGATTTGTACAAAAGAGTAGATTTAAAAAAAAAAATTTCGCTTAAAATTTATATTCCACTAAGTCTGGCAGTATTTCACCTCGCTATCCAAATTTCTGCCAAATACAAAGTCCGTTTGCATCATTGCTCAGTGTCAATTGATTTAAAAACATTAATAAGCAGCACCAGCAGAGATTCAAAACAAATTGCATAAACGCACAGTAATGGTTCGGCCGCAGAGAGCTCGTGCAGATACTAACAAACTGCTGAAGTTCCATCACCACCACTTGATGGAGTTGCTGTCTTGTACTTCACTTCCTTAAACCTACTATCCACTCTGTTGTGGATATGGCATGAGAACATTTTTCTCTGATACTAAATCTGCATTTTAAATTGTAGAAGAAATGGAAGCGAAGTGAATTCTGCAGCGTGTAAACAGTTATTTCTGCCCGAAATAAACCAAGCACATAAGGCACTATAACCGTTAACTTTGAAATGGACATTAATGTGAATGGTTATCGCTTTTTGAGAAGTGCCCATTTTAAACGTGGACATTTCAAGTAGTTGGGACTGTATTACTTACTTCCTCCTGTACGCTTAAACCAATTCCATGCCAAATATATTGAGGCTATGTCCATTGGACTTGAGGGAGCTAACATGTGGGCCATACTGGGGGTTCGACCAGGAGGGTGGGGTGGTGGAGTATATGTTTTGCTTCGGATAAGGGCATCAATGGTGGTTATTCCATTTAGGAAGACGTGCAAAGGCACATACATCTATGTCCGGTTCCTCTGCCTCCACACTTATCTTCTCTTGCCAACCCAAGTTGTTCTTATCAAAGTTTCTTGAAATATATTAAAAACATTGCATCTGCATAACTTGATATCAGTTGTCACGTTTTTTGGGTCAACTTTCCCCCTCAGTGTTAATTCTGGGTTTTGCCATGTGGCTTCCCACAAATTGCTCAAAGCGTTTTCTGAAAAACTTCATCGGTCATTTTTTCAGCAACTAAAAGTTCTCTGCTCAAAATATGTTTTTTTAAAAAAAATATAATTACATATTGCACAACATGATTACATTTACCCATTGAATTGTCTTTTTATGGCTTCATTAAAGTTTTTACTTGAAGGTTTCAGACTCCTCCCAAAATTTGTTTGGACTTCATATTTTAGTCCACAGCTACAGCTCGGAGCTGCATTTGGATTGTGCAATCTGAACATTTACCACTGTTCAGTCAGCTGTATTTATGAAATGTTTTCTTCAGTTTCTAGTCAATACATTTTCTTTTTTTTAAAAAAAAAATTGTAAACCAAGAAAAGATTTTAAAAGCTTCAATGAGGTAAAATTTATATTGAAGTCGATTTTTGAAAATCAAGCTGTGTCTGAATTGGCGAAAATAGCTTCTGATTTACACACCTGATATAACTGTTTTATAAACTTTAGAGTACTAAGCTGAGAGAGAGACTGGGATCAGAGGTAGGAGAAGGGAGAGAGATTGTTGTTTTAACGCTGCTTCAATTATTTTAATTTAAAATTTTGAAACCAACTGGTTATCTCACCTATGCTTTGGTGACCAAAAAGGTCGATGCCTTTGAGACAGGTTTTGGGGGGGGAGGAATTTAAGACAAATGGGAAGGCATACAGACTGTTTGTTTCCTCATTCTAATTTGTTTTTCTATTAAGTATGAATTTTGAAAGCAAACACAACTTTTTTGAGGGAAACGGAATGGGTCGTGGGAATGTGACGGATTACTGGACATGATGAGCACAAGTGACTGGGGGCAGCTGAAGTGATTGAGAGGGAGTGGAAAGGGAGCCATTAAAGTTCATTTCCCCTCACAGGCTTCACTTCAAATGCAACCTGTAGCTGTTGTTGGCTCCTTTCCCTGCCATACTAGTCTTTTCGTACCTGAAAAGACCAAGCGAAAGTTAAGAGTTGGCGAACAAAGAGCAGCAAAAAGTTATGGCCAGAGAGTGAGAAGCAAAATACAGGTAAGGGAGTGACTATACTCTGTGCCTTACTGTATGCAGTACCATGGGACATCGACTAGTATGTTATAAATTTTGTATGTGTCCACTTCCTATGCGAATTCCTGTTAGAGTTTTGGTCATGCTTATCTCAACATTTAACATTGAAATTGCCTTTATAAACACTTACAATGGGGATCCTGTATGTAAACAGTTGCTTGTAACAATATAGTTAGTCTCTGGCCAGTAGGCAGTGCTGTAATGAGTTTCTGGAGTCTTAACTTCCCAATGCCATCTCTACATAGTATTTAAAAAATTATGTACTTGTCAATTGACCATGGGCAATGCCATGTGTAATTTACTAGTTTATTGTGAAATATTGACGTCCACCCTTTACTGTGGTCACTGTTCTCAATTTAACTTGGTGCATATTTGCAGAGATTCTCTTATTAAGCAACAAAATATAATTAAAAAAAAATAAAACATGACCTATTAATGAAAAGAAACAGGACTGAACCTTTGTTGATGCGATCTATTTTAATTTTGATATGAGCTTTATTTTGTATTTTTTGTAAATGCATAATTGCTTTAGTACTGAGTTTGCTTTCAATGTACTTGTATCACGCTGACTGATTTTTGTTTTCTACTTGGATTATTCCTTAATCATACACTCTGCTTTTTTTTCCCTTTGTAATGTGATTAACCCGATTTCTATTCTACGGGCTCAATTTTCCCCAAAGCTCTTTTGGTGTTTTTGAAGAGTTATGCCTGTTTGTTTTTTTTTGGGGGGGGGGGGTCCCCAAGTACACAAAAAAAAAAATGTTCCAAGTTTCCCCATTTGATTTCTTCATTTTGGCGCAGCCTAGCCTGTCCTTTTAGTTTGGGGGGTGGAGCCTTGATCGGCGCCAAAAAGATTGGGTTGCTACAGTAACCAGGCACACAGTGAGCTGAGGGTGCAAAGTGAAACATACAGCCAGCTTCCAACACATTAAAACATGTTGCATCAACTTAAAAACACACTCAAATATATTGCGGCAACTTGCCTCCAATTATTAAAGCCGGTCCCGCTCCCTAGCCCTGGCCGAAGAGCTTGCCGGTCTACTTGCCTAGCTCGCACGCACGCTTATTTTTTCCCCCTCCCCGCCCTGCTGGTCCGTTCCTAGCCTTGGCCGAAGGGCTTGCCGGTCTGCTCCCCTGGCCGAAGGGCTTGCCCGTCCGTTCCCCGGACAGCTTCCCTAGCCCTGGCCGAAGGACTTGCCAATCCGATCCCCCGCCCCTATCCCAGGCCGAATGGCCTTTTCCCTCCCAGTCCCCGCACCTAACTCTCCTAACTACACCCGAAAGGCCCCCGCCCCCCCACCACCGTCTCTGTCTCGCTCCAGAAGGTTTTTCTGCTGAGGCCACATATGCTGGCCTAAACACAACTGGAGTAACTCTCAGCTGGTCAAACTAGCCTAAGTGGCCAGAATTGGCATGGGTGGCAGGTTACGCCTCCTTTGGCTGAAACCCAGTTACGCTGGTGCAAATTGATTGGGGCAACTTTTTTTTTAACAGGCCAAAAAGAGCCGCCTACTCCAAAAAAAAACAGTGCAAATCACTGGGGAAAGTTGAGGCCTGCATTCTGATTTTTTTTTTTAAGGCCTTTAAGTTAGTCCATTAAATGTGACTGCACCACTGTATCTCGTAGGATATTTCTAGTACAGGTACCTTGAATGCTGCAACCTGAACCTAAATGAGAAATCCTGTCCGACGCTACATATTGAATAAATTTAAGACAGAAATAGATAGTTTCTTAAATGATAAGGGATTATGGGAAGTGGACCCGAGTCCATGATCGGATCAGCCATGATCGTATTAAATGGCGGAGCAGGCTCGAGGGGCCGTATGGCCTCCTACTCCTATTTCTTATGTTCTTATATACACAACAAAGTAGACATATGTATGTTTATGATCATTCTCCATGTAAGCACAGTGAAATATGAAAATTAAATTGTTTTTTATTGTGCTATAAATCTCTCTGCATAGTAGGTTTTTGAGACTCCAAACCCCTGATGTATAATTTAAATGAATTAGATACACCATTCACTCATTGTTGTAACTGGTTTCATTTTGGTAATTTAATACTCTTCCTCATTTGTTCAACCCTTCATATACAAATGAGAATCTGTATCTTGCACAGGAAATCACCTGGACATTGTCTGTCTTTGGATGTTTACTGTGTGCAATCGGGCAGTCTTCCTCTATTGTACTGTATTGGTTTCATTGAATGCAACAATACAAAATAGTCTTTTGCCCATCGTGGCTGCATCTGTGTTTTGCTCTGTTAGGTACTAATCACACTCCAGCTTGCTCCACAATATCCTGAATTATGTGTTTCAACTATGTCTAATTAATTACCTTTTTTTTTTAAAAAGGAAGATTTTGGCTTGATGCATGGGTGGTTTTGAGCTGTTACGGTGAATGCTGTGTGAAGTGTGACGTCTTTGGAATGTAAAACCGTGTCAAATAACCTAGAAGTCCTAATCATTAGCCATGCCGCAGTAATAAAACAAGAACTGTTGAAAGTTCAAAGTGGTGTGAGATATACTAATTAAATGTTGTTCAATGGATAAGATCATCATAATTAAAAATACTCAATTGTGCAGCAGTTAGTCTTTTATTGAACTTCTGAATCTGCTAGTTCCTCTTTAACTAGTATTGTGGAATCTCTGTTATCTGCCATAATGGGGAAGGCTTCACCCAGTGCATAATGGAAATTGGAGTTGCCTAATTTAGCATTTAGATGTATGAAATACTAAAGAAAGAAAGAGACTTTCATTTATATAGCTCCTTTCAGGACCACCGAACATCCCAAAGCATTTACAGTTAATGAAGTACTTTCTTGAAGTGTAGTCATTGTAATGTAGGAATCGCAACAGCCAATTTGCGCACAGCAAATTTCCGCAAACAGCAATGTGATGATAACCAGATCATCTGTTTTAGTGATATTGATTTAGGGGATAAATATTGGCCAGGACAACGGGGATAACTCCCCTGCTTTATGAAATAGTGCCATAGGATTGTTTGCGCCTACCTCGGAGGGCAGACGGGGCCTCGGTTTAACGTTCCATTTAAAAGATGGCACTCCCGACAGTGCAGCACTCCCTCAGCACTGCACTGGAGTGTTGGCCTAGATTTATGTGCTTGGGTATGAAGACAGTTTCAAGTAAGAAAGTCTTGGGTTATGATTTCTGTCTTGCAGGATGATGCCAACAGGCAAAGTTACTGTACAAAGCATCTCACTTTGCAATGCTTCACCTGACTCTTTGTCCCATGAAAATTCTGCCAGATAACTGGGAAGGCAGACTTTGTAGCTGCACAAGGTCGAGTCTAATCTTGTCTTTTTGATTTTGTATCCAGAAACCATTTTGCCAATTTGATCACCCATACATTTGTTTATATCTGTATATAAACTTTTTTAGTTTTCAAGTAAGATTAATTTTTATGGTATCCCTTTTGGTGTGGAAAGGGCTGATGGTTGTTCCCTACCACTGAAGCTCGTGTGTGCTACCTGAACCAGCACAATCAGTGAAATTGTGTCAAATGTATTCACTGCTTTTAATAATCTTTACCTTCCATCTTTTTGCTCAGCTCTTCAGGCATTTCTGTTCTTCAAATGTGACTAGACAGGGACTATTGGGAGACTAGTCGACTGACATATGGGTATCACTGCACTTCTGTATAAAGTTTACAGTGAGAATCTTTTTTTTTAATCTGGAAGGGGAACTGATGAATTTTGGAAAGAAAATCAAAATGGTAACAAACCAGGGATTGAACCTAGGACCATTCCGGTTTGTATAACCCTGTACTATATGTGTATTTAGCCACTGAGCCATTAGGGAACAATGCAGCATTATATTGGTGATTATAGTATAGTTGGAGATTTGCTGCTTTACAGTATGTAGAATGATCGTTGTCTAAACATTGTTCTTACCCAGTTTTATTTTTGTTGGCTGTGTTTTTTTTTGACTAAAATGAATCTTTTTTGTTTGGCAGCTGCGGGGGAACAGTTGGAGCCATTTTAACATGCCCTCTGGAAGTAGTGAAAACCAGACTGCAATCGTCCTCTGTCACTCTCTATATCCCAGAGGTTCACCTCAATACAATAAATGGGGCTCGTGTGAGCCGGGTGGCTCGTGTCTCTCCTGGCCCTCTGCATTGTTTAAAGTAAGTGCTGCATTCTCCAAGTTGTAAATATTGTCCTTGGGCTCCTTGTTTATAAATTAAGTTTAACTAACAGTATACATGTAGCCACAGCTGTATGTGGAACGAAGGGTGATTTTTCTCCTCCCCACCCCCTCCATGCCTATTTTCTCCTGTCCTTTTCTGAAGTTTTTAACTCCTTACTGGGATACCTGTTGCCCTCTGATACTTCAATCAAAGTGGTCGTGATTCATGTGTGAGCCTTCCGGTTTGAGTAACTGTTGTCTCTTTCCTCTACCAGTTCTCTTTATCCTAAAAACACCATACAAAAGTAACATGGTTATTCTCACACCATACAAAAGTAACATGGTTGTTCTCACACCTGATTGCCAGCCACTTTGTGTTTAGATTAATTCCTTCTTTTACCTTCCTGTACTCTGATATAAAATTATACCAAAGACCATAATTTCACACTGTTTATCTTGAGTTCTAAGATAGTCCATGTTAGTAAATCCTGCACAACATCCCCCAACATGTCATAAATCTGACCAAAGCTGGCTAGGTTTATATTCACTGGAATTGAGAAGAATGAGCAGGGATCTCATAGAAACATGTGAAATTCTGACTCGATTGTACAGGTTAGATGCAGGAAGAATGTTCCTGATGTTGGAAGTCCAGAACCAGGGGTCACAGTCTAAGGATAAGGGGTAAGCCATTTAGGATCGAGATGAAGAGAAACTTCTTCACTCAGAATTGTGAACCTGTGGAATTCTCTACCACAAAGTTGTTGAGGCCAGTTTGTTAGACATATTCAAAAGGGAGTTAGATGTGGCCCTTATGGCTCATGGGATCCAGGGGTATGGAGAGAAAGCAGGAATGGGGTACTGAAGTTGCATGATCATATTGAATGGTGGTGCAGGCTCGAAGGGCCTAATGGCCTACTCCACCTATTTTCTGTTTCTATGAACATTGCATTTGAGTTATGGCCTAATCAAGATCATGTACAAAAAAAGTGTTTATTTTATATACAATTGTTTTGGCAAAACATTCTAATATTTTCAAAATAGCTGCAGCACTGGTCATGGACCTTCGATTCCTCATGCTCTATAATCCAGGCCCTTCTATTAGCAGCCGTGCATATGCAATCTTGCATGGGTTAAATAAGCACTTGGAGAAGGGAAAATCTAAATATCAGGTTGCTTTTGTTTATATTAAAAGACATCTACCAGACATCAATCAAATTTCCCCGCCCCATTGGATCTCGTTTGGCCTACAATCTCTCTTTTTCCATCTATACTCCTTGCACCTGTACTTATCTTAACGTCATCTGTGAACTTGCTGATAATTTTCCCCCACTTCCTTCATTAAGATCATTGATTTAAAACAGTGAAGAGCAATAACCACGGTACAGATCCCTGCAGGACCACACCAGTGATTGGTCTCCACGCAAAGTCTTTCTCATCAAAAACTTCTGTCTGTGGGAATGCAGCCAGTTCTTTATCCAGCCCACCAATCCCACAAGACTCCACCTTGTTCAGTAGCCTTTTGAGTGGTACTTTTGCAAAAGCTTTTGTTAAAAGTCATGATGTGCAGTCTCAACAACCATCGACTTTGTAATTTCCTCAATAAAATCAAGCAAGTTTTCCAGAAGTCATGCTGAGATTCCCGAATAACACTTTCATAGAAACATAGAAACATAGGTGGTGTAGGCCCTTTTGAGCCTACACCACCATTCAATAAGATCATGGCTGATCATTCACCTCAGTGCCCCTTTCCTGCTTTCTCTCCATACCCCTTGATCCCTTTAGCCGTCAGGGCCATATCTAACTTCCTCTTGAATATAGCCAATGAACTGGCATCAACAACTCCCTGCAGTAGGGAATTCCACAGGTTAACAACTCTGAGTGAAGAAGTTTCTCCTCATCTCAGTCCTAAATGGCTTACCCCTTATCCTTAGACTGTGTCCCCTGGCTCTGGACTTCCCCCAACATAGAGAGCATTCTTCCTGCATCTAACCTGTCCAGCCCGGTCAGAATTTTACATGTTTGTATGAAATTCCCTCATCCTTCTAAACTCCAGTGAATAAAGGCACAGTCAATCCAATCTCTCCTCCATATGTCAGTCCAGCCATCCTGGGAATCAGTCTGGTGAACCTTTGCTGCACTCCCTCAATAGCAAGAACATCCTTCCTCAAATTAGGAGACCAAAACTGAACACAATATTTCAGGTGTGGCCTCACCAAGGCCCTATACAACTGCAGTAAGACCTCCCTGCTCCTATACTCAAATCCCCTAGCTATGAAGACCAACATACCATTTGCCGCCTTCACCGCCTGCTGTACCTGTATGCCAACTTTCAATGACTGATGTACCATGACATCCAGGTCTCGATGCACCTCCCCTTTTCCTAATCTGCCACCATTCAGATAATCTGCCTTTGTTTTTGCCCCCAAAGTGGATAACCTCACATTTATCCACATTGTACTGCATCTGCCATGCATTTGCCCACTCACCTAACCTGTCCAAATCACCCTGTAGCCTTTTAGCATCCTCACAGCGCCATCCAGTTTAGTTTCATCTGCAAACTTGGAGATATTACACTCAATTCCTTCATCCAAATCATTACTATATATTGTAAATAGATGGGGTCCCAGCACTGAGCCCTGCGGCACCCCACTAGTCACTGCCTGCCATTCTGAAAAGGACCAGTTTATCCTGACTCTCTGCTTCCTGTCTGCCAACCAGTTCTCTCTCCACGTCAATACATTACCCCCAATACCATGTGCTTTAATTTTGCACACCAGTTTCTTGTGTGGGACCTTGTCAAAAGCCTTTTGAAAGTCCAAATACACCACATCCACTGGTTCCCCCTTGTCCATTCTACTAGTTACATCCTCACAAAAATTCCAGAAGATTTGTTGAGCATGATTTCCCTTTCATAAATCTATGTTGACTTGGACCGATCATGTCACTGCTTTCCAAATGTGCTGATATTTCATCTTTAATAATTGATTCCAACATTTTTCCCATTACTGATGTCAGGCTACCTGATCTATAATTACCCGTTTTCTCTCTCCCATCTTTTTAAAAAAGTGGTGGTACATTAGCTACCTTCCAGTCCATAGGAACTGATCCAGAGCCAATAGACTGTTGGAAAATGATCACGAATGCATCCACTAATTCTAGGGCCACTTCCTTAAGTGCTCTGGGATGCAGACTATCAGGCCCCAGGGTTTTATCGGCCTTCAATCCCATCAATTTCCCGAACACAATTTCCCGCCTAATAAGGATATCCTTCAGTTTCTCCTTCTCACGAGACCCTCGGTCCCCTAGTACTTCTGGAAGGTTATTTGTGTCTTCCTTCGTGAAGACCGAACCAAAGTATTTGTTCAACTAGTCTGCCATTTCTTTGATCCCCATTATAAATTCACCTGATTCTGACTGCAAGGGACCTATGTTCGTCTTCACTAATCTTTTTCTCTTTACATATCTATAGAAGCTTTTGCAGTCAGTTTCTCTGTTCCCAGCAAGCTTCCTCTCATACTCTCTCTCCTCCCTCCTAATTAAACTCTTTGTCCTCCCCTGAATTCTAAATTTCTCCCAGTCCTCAGCTTTGCTGCTTTTTCTGGCCAATTTATATGTCTCTTCCTTTGGATTTAACACTATCCCCTTAATTTCCCTTGTTAGCCACGGTTGAGCCACCTTGCTCGTTTTATTTTTAATCCAGACAGGGATGTACAATTGTTGAAGTTCATCCATGTGATCTTTAAATGTTTGCCATTGCCTATCCACTGTCAACCCTTTAAGTATCATTTGGCAGTCTGTTCTAGCCAATTCACGTCTCATACCATTGAAGTTACCTTTCCTTAAGTTCAGGACCCTAGTCTCTGAATTAACTGTGTCACTCTCCATTTTAATAAAGAACTCTACCATATTATGGTCACTCTTCCCCCAACAAGGGGGACCTCTCGCAACAAGATTGCTAATTAGTCCTTTCTCATTACACATCACCCAGTCTTGGATGGCCAGCCCTCGAGTTGGTTCCTCGACATATTGGTCTAGAAAACCATCCCTAATACACTCCAGGAAATCCTCCTCCACCATATTGCTACCAGTTTGGTTAGTCCAATCTATTTGTAGATTAAAGTCACCCATGATAACTGCTGTACCTTTATTGCACACATCCCTAATTTCTTGTTTGATGCTGTCCCCAACCTTACTACTACTGTTTGGTGGTCTGAACACAACTCCCACTAGAGTTTTCTGCCTTTGGTATTCCACAGCTCCACCCACATGGATTCCACATCATCCAAGCTAATGTCTTTCCTTACTATTGCGTTAACCAGCAATGCTACCCCACCTCCTTTTCCTTTCTGCCTATCCTTCCTGATGTTGAATACTCCTGGCTGTTGAGTTCCCAGCCTTGGTCACCCTGGAGCCATGTCTCCTTAATGCCAATTATATCATATTCATTAATTGCTGCCTATGCATTTAATTCGTCCACCTTATTACAAATACTCCTTACATTGAGGCACAGAGCCTTCAGGCTTGTCTTTTTAAACACACTTTGTCCCTTTTTTAGAATTTTGCTGCAATGTGATCTTTTTGATTTTTACCTTGGGTTTCTCTGCCCTCCACATTTACTTTTCTTCTTTCTATCTTTTGCTTCTGCCCCCATTCTACTTCCCTCTGTCTCCCTGCATAGTTTCCCATCCCCTTGCCATGTTAGTTGAACAGCACAAATAAACACTCCCCCTGGGACATTGATTCCGGTCCTGCCCAAGTGCAGACTGTCCAGTTTGTACTAGTCCCACCTCTCCCAGAACCGGTTCCAATGTCCCAGGAATTTGAATCCCTCCTTGCTGCACCACTCCTCAAGCCACATATTCAGCTGAGCTATCCTGCGATTCCTAATCTGACTAGCACGTGGCACTGGTAGCAATCCTGAGATTACTACCTTTTTTGAGGTCCTACTTTTTAATTTAACACCTCTCTCCCTAAATTCAGCTTGTAGGACCTCATCCTGTTTTTTACCTATATGCACCATGACAACTGACTGTTCACCCTCCCCCCCCCCCCCCCCCTTCAAAATGTCCTGCAACTGCTCTAAGACATCCTTGACCCTTGCACCAGCGAGGCAACATACCATCCTGGAATCTCGCTTGCGGCCGCAAAAACGTCTATCTATTCCCCTTACAATAGAATCCCCTACCATTATAGCTCTCCCACTCTTTTTCCTGCCTCCTGTGCAGCAGAGCCACCCACGGTTTCAAGATGATTCTACAGTGCGACTCGTGATCCCTTCTGACCACAACTGTCCATGGGAGCAATTGTAGTCCCAGCAAGCTATTAAATATCAGTGATTTTCTGCACACCGTCTCCTCTTCGGCGCATGCGGAGTACCCAACACTTGCGGCCTGTACCATGGGCCACGCTTTCCAGCGCTTTGTAAGGAGACTAAATCCTTTGGTGGTCAGGGTGGGGGAGGGGGACGGGGGATGGAAAAAGAGAGGATGGGCGAGAGAGGAGGTTGGAGGAGGGGTGGAAGAGAGGCGATTGGGTGTGAGACAGAGTGAGGAGAAAGAGGTCAGAAACTCTGGGTGGGGAGAAAGGTCAGGAACTCGTGGGGGGGCGGCAAAGAGCATAGTGGGGATGGGGGAAGAACATGATCCTGATCTAAAGGTGGGAGAGGGTTGGTGGTAAATGAGAGCGAGAACGTGATCCAGCCGGTGAGACAGATCACGATCTTCCAACCCTTTACACCCGCACCACGTTCTCCCCCAGATCTGGTTACTTTCTTAGAAAGCTCGGTGCGTGTGGCAAGTGACTTCCGGATTTCGTCCAGTCAATGATGCCATGACACCGTCACTACTCACTTCATACTCAATAAACCTGTTAACCATCATTACCCACACACAATGTCCCATCTAATGTAAACTTGTTGGGAGGGAAGAGGTCAGCAACTAGGGGGTGGGTGGGAGGAAGGTTGCAAACCTGTTGGTGGAACTTATTTGGGGGGTGGGAGAATGTCTTAGCCCACGAGTGTGAGCTCTGTTCTGTCTGGAGCCTGGCAGTCAAATTGGCTCGAATTATACATTGCAAAGTACTTGATTACTTAGGCAGGCAGGATTTAATTACACATGACAGATAAACAGCTGGGTGTGCCTTGTCCTCCAAGGGGTCCAATCAGAAATCTGGTGTTGGAAATAAACACAACCATTAAATATATGAAAAAGTGGCTTGGAAAGAAAAAGAAAGATTTGCATTTATATAGTGCCTTTCACGACCTCGGGCCGTCCGTTGGCTGTAAAGTACTTTGAAGTACTTTCTGAAGTGTAGTCACTGTTTTATGGAAATGCAGCAGCCAATTTGCACGCAGCAAGCTCTCAAACTGCAGTGTGATAATGACCAGATAATCTGTTTTTGTTAGTTGAGGGATAACTATTGGCCAAGACACCGTGGGTACCACATGCATAAAAATGCTCGGAGATGTATTCAGCAAACCATTTATAATCGAAGTAGTCGCGAGCATATTACAGAAAATAGTTCTGATTATTTGGATGCACTGCCTCCTCCCTTGACTGCTGTGATGGATTCAGTTAATATTTACTAAAATATTAAAACATTAAACGTTAACTGGCAAGATACTGCACATTGTTAATGTAGTCATCAGTGTGATCTATAACTAACGGCAGTTATAAATAGTTGCATTTTAATGTTTTGTATCGTGAAGCAGTTTGACTTTTTGTAATTCAGAGGATAAGTGACCATTTTCATTTAATGGTTTGTCACTTCTACAAATTGTCCCTTTTTTTTTATTTACAAAATTTGTTCCTTTTTTAAAATATTGATTAAAACACATTCACTATACTTCTGGGATAAACTTAAGAGACAAAGTCTTCCTTTTCTTTTTTGATATATAACATCCACAAGACTTAAAAGGAATCTTGTATGTACACTACTGACTTCAAAGGATTGATCCCTTCACTGAAAAGATTGTACCCTTACTCTTAAATGTAAATGACTATTCCCATGATTATTTGTTTTCCTATTTTCTTGTAAGTTTTTGATCCTGAAGATGGTGACTTGTGTTGTACATTTGTATGGCTGTTCTCCAGTACCTTGTTGAAGTGGCCAGTCCTCGTGTGCTGTGCGATAATGGCCCAGAAATTGCGGTCGGAAACATCCCGTGACAGTTGCCTCCGACCCGAAAAATTTCTACGAATCTACCTGGAGGAGCGTGGGGCTCCGTTGGGGAGGCCTTCTCTCCCCATGCTGCGAAGCATGCTCCCGTCCTCCAGGTTCTCACGCGGAAGGTGCAATCAGGTACAGTATTCCACAGCTTTCTCATTAATAGCAATGAGAAAAAAAACTAAACACCATAATATAAAAAGCACACCTCACATAATTAATATGAAATTAAAGTTAATAAATGCCTTTAGAAAAAAAATATACATTAAGTTTTGTAATTAGGGTTAAAAGTAAACTTACTTTCGTGGGCAGAGTTTTTAAACAATGTGTTTTTAATTTAATTATATTTTTGTATATTTTAAAACTTATGCCTGTAAAAGTAGGCTATGCGCCTGCTTTTATTGGGCGACAGAGTTTTGAGGACATTTGCTGGGCAAGATATGGGTAAATACCGCAATCTTGCCCTTGCAAATGTCCTCGCTCCGATTTGCGTTGGATCTGTCCAGTTCCAGCTTGACGGTTCGAAAAAGCCGGTTTTCAGCGCATGCGCATTGTGCGCTGAAAACCGGCTTTTGTGATGCCTTCCCAGGTCTGCAGACCCTCAGTACGAGGCCGGGATTTCCAGTGTTTGTCAGCAGGCTGTTAATGATTGGCAACAGCCAAACTCAATGCTGACCTCGCCTGACTTCTACATGTACACAAGTCACTGGATAAGGTTCAGAAGTGGGAACCCTGGCTTTTTTTTAGCAAACTGAGCACAGATATGGGTTGAACCGGGAACCGATAAGTGTATGGCTCAGTATTGTATTTCATTTTAAATTGCCAATTGGCTTAAAATTACATAATCCAACTCCTACCCTTGTGCTTTTCAAATGCTGCAATGATACTTTTCAATGTTAAAATAAGTAGGGACAGTGTAAATTCTGTATAAGCTGTCGGTTTAGAATTTGGGTTCTAATTTGCTGAAATTTGTGTGTATTGTAATTGCATATTCTCATTCTCTAAATTAGATTGAATTGGACACTTGTTTGTCTCTTTTAATTGGATCTTAAGGCTGTGCTAATGGTCTGAGCATAGCTGCAGTCAGTAGTTTGCAGGAACAAGATCTCTGTTGCTGTAGGCAACCCATCTGATTTACAATTCTGCTTCCAGTCCATAAATGTTCAGTGTGTTTAGACTGCAGGCAGAAGTATTTGAGTTATTAAAAATATTAAAGGAAACACTCAAGTGTCTGGGAAGCCTATTAGTTCAATTGTGCTGCATACTTATTGAGCCCAGTGTGAAATTTCCCCCCTAAGACTGCAAAGTTTTATCACCTTTGCTTTGAAAGAAAAACTTGCATTTATATAGCGCCTTTCATAATCAACGTACATCCCAAAGTGCTTAATAGCCAATGAAGTACTTTACATTTTTTTAAATTAAAAAAAAAAAAGTTTTTGTTACTGTTATAATGTAGAAAACGCAACAGCCAATATGCACACAGCAATCTCCCAAAATAGCAATGTGATAATGACCGGCTAATCTGTGATGTTGAATTGAGGGATAAATATTGGCCAGGACACCGGAGATAACTCTCCTGCACTTCTTCAAAATACTGCCATGGGATCTTTTACATCCACCTGAGAGAAAGACGGTGTCTCTGTTTAACATCTCCTCTGACAGTGCAGCACTCCCTTAATACTGCAAAATGTAAACCTCTTCTCTGTGACGATACATAAGTATTTTCTATGGTGTACTGCTTCTCAAACACTGCCACTGCATGCTTTGAAACCACTTCTTCAATTTCAGAAACTGAAATGCCTTGAATGTCCCTCAGCCAGGTACAAGACACAAACAGAAATCCTGAACCCTCAGTCGGAGTTTCCTCTCTCTCTCTCTCTCTCTCTCTCTCTCTCTCTCTCTCTCTCTCTCTCTCTCTCTCTCTCTCTCTCTCTCTCCCCTTCATCTTCTCTGCTTAGACTCTTAATTTTCTTTCTTTCTGTTTCTCGTGGCAGCTGCTAAGTCACATCCTATCAAAACTAAACACTTTTTCTAACTTCTGCCATTACCATCTCAAGACACAAAAACGCAAGAAATAGGAGCAGGAGTAGGCTATTTGATCCCTCGAGCCTGCACTGCCATTTAATAGGATCATGGCTGATCTGATCATGGACTCACTTGCACTTCCCTGCCTGCTCCCCATAACCCATTATTCCCTTATCGCTCAAAAATCTGTCTGTCTCTGCCTTAAATATATTCAATGACTCAGCCTCCACAGCTTTGGGGCAGAGAATTCCACAGATTTACAACACTCAGAAGAAATTCCTCCTCATCTCAGTTTTAAATGGGCGACCCCTTATTCTGAGACTATACCCCTTAGTTTTAGTTTCCCCCATGAGTGGAAATATCCTCTCTGCATCCAACTTGTCGAGCCCCCTCATTATCTTATGTTTCGATAAGATCACCTCTCATTCTTCTGAACTCCAATGAGTATAGTCCTAACCTACTCAACCTATCTTCATAAATCAAACCCCCTCATCCCTGGAATCAACCTAGTGAATCTTCTCTGAACAACCTCCAATGTAAGTATATCCTTCCTTAAATACAGGAGACCAAAACTGCACGCAGGACTCTAGGTGTGGCCTCACCAATACTCTGTACAGTTGTAGCAGGACTTCTCTGCTTTTATACTCTACCCTCATTGCAGTAAAGGCCAACATTCCATTTGCCTTCCTGATTACCATACTAACTTTGTGTTTCATGTACAGGACCCCCAGGTCCCTCTCTATTGAAGCACTTGCATTTTTTCTCCATTTAAATTATAATTTGTGATTCTATTTTTTTCTGACCGTGGATAACCTCACATTTTCCTACATTATACTCCATCTGCCACAATTTTTGCCCACTCACTTAGCCTGTCTATATCCCTTTGCAGATTTTTTGTGTCCTCCTCACAATTTGCTTTCCCACCTGTATTTGTATCATCAGCAAACTTGGCTACATTACACTCAGTCCCTTCATCCAAGTCATTAAAATTGATTGTAAATAGTTGAGGCCCCAGCGCCGATCCCTGCAGTGCTAGTTATTGTTTGCCAACCAGAAAATGACCCATTTTCTGTTGGCATGGATTGAGGATTGGCTAACTAATATATTGCCCCCGACCCCATGAATTTTATCTTGTGCAGTAATCTTATTATGTGGCACCTTTATCGAATGCCTTCTGGAAATCCAAATACACCACATCCACTGGTTCCCCTTTATCCACCCTGCTTGTTACATCTTCAAAGAACTCCAGCAAATTTGTCAAACTGATTTCTCTTTCAAAAAACCATGCTGACTCTGCTTGATTTATGTTTTTCCAAACGTCCTGCTACAGCTTCCTTAATAATGGACTCCAGCATTTTCCCAACGACAGATGTTAGGCTAACCGGTCTATAGTTTCCTGCTTTCCATCTGCCTCCTCTTTTTAAATAGGGGCGTTACATTTGCAGTTTCCCAATCCGCTGGAACCTCTCCAGAATCCAGGAAATTTTGGTAGATTACAACCAATGCATCCACTATCTTTGCAGCCACTTCTTTTAGGACCTAGGATGAAAGCCATCAGGTCCAGGGGACTTGTCCGTCTTTAGTCCCATTATTTTACTGTACTACCTCTTTAGTGATAGTGATTGTATTAAGTTCCTCCCTCCCTACAGCCCCATGATTATCCCCTTTTGGGATGTTTTTAGTGTCTTCTACCATGAAGACCAATACAAAATATTCAAAGTCTGCTATTTCCCTGTTCCCCATTTTCCCCATTCTCATCCTCTTGGGGACCAACATTTACT
Source organism: Pristiophorus japonicus (assembly GCF_044704955.1). Taxonomy (NCBI): domain Eukaryota; kingdom Metazoa; phylum Chordata; class Chondrichthyes; family Pristiophoridae; genus Pristiophorus; species Pristiophorus japonicus. The sequence continues at coordinate 219,276,889 of NC_091982.1, forward strand.
TTAGCCACTCCTTTTTTTTTTTTCTTTTTATGCACCTGCAGAAACTCTTATTATCTTTTTATATTTTGAGCTAGTTTACTTTCATAAACCATCTTCCCTCTCTCTCTTCGTCATTCTTTGCTGGCTTTTAAAAGTTTCCCAATTCTCTGGCCTCCTGCTAGTCTTGGCCACATTGTATGCCCTTGTTTTCAATTTGATACCATCTCTTATTTCCTTAGTTAGCCACAGATGGTTACAGTCTTTCCTTCTCATTGAGATATATTTTTGTTGAGAGGTATGAAATATCTCATTAAATGTCTGCCACTGCTCATCAACTGTCCCACTCTTTTAATCTATTTTCCCAGTCCACTTTAGCCAACTCTGCCTTCATACCTTTGTAATCTCTATTTAAGCTTAGGACACTGGTTAGAGATCCAACTTTCTCACCCTCCTGAATTTGAAATTCAACCATGTTATGGTCACTCATTCCTAGAGGATCCCTTACTAGGAGATCATTTATTAATTCTGTCTCAATACACGGTACCAGATCTAAGAGAGCTTGTTCCCTGGTTGGTTCCTCAAGGCTACCCTGGCCAATTTGCTTTGTCCAATCAATATGCAGGTTAAAATCGCCCATGATTATTGCTGTTCCTTTTTTTTTTTTACAAGCCTCCATTATTTCTTGATTTATACTCCGTCTAACAGTGTAGCTACTGTTAGGGGGCCTATAGACTACACCCACCAGTGACTTTTTCCATTTATTCTTTATCTCCACCCAAACTGATTCAACATCTTGATCTTCTGAGCCAATATCGTTTCTCACTAACGCTCTGATCTCATCCTTTTATTAAGAGCTACCCCATCTCCTTTTCCTTTCTGTCTCTCCTTCTGAATAATCAACCCCTGAATATTTAGTTCCCAGTCTTGGTCACCCTGCAACCATATCTCTAATGGCTATCAAATCATACCTATTTGTATCTATTTTTGCCGTCAACTCATCTATTTTGTTATGAATGCTGCATGCATTCAGATAAGGAGCTTATAAATTCGTTTTTTTTAACCGTTTTCCTGCTTTGACCCAACTTTCTGATTCATCTTTGTTTATGCATTCTGTCCCTGTCATGCTCTGATTTTCATATCCCCCCCCCCCCCCCCCCCCCTCCAGTGCTACCTGATCTATTACCTTCTCCTTATTCTTTGACTTTTAAAAATTTTTCACTCAGCTGAACCCCCCCTCCCCTCACTAATCAGTTTAAAGCTCTCTTTACAGCCCTAGTTATTTGATTCGCCAGGACCCAATCTCAGCACGCTATAAGTGAAGTCCGTCATAACGGAACACCTCCCTCCTACCCCAATACTGGTGTCAGTGTCCCACGAACCAAAACCCATTTCTCCCACACCAGTCTGAGCCATGTGTCTCTCTCTGATCTTATTTACCCTATGCAAATTAGCTTGTGGCTCAGGTAGTAATAGAGATTATTACCTTTGTGTTCTGCTTTTTAATTTGGCCTCTAGCTGCTCATACTCCCTCAGCAGAACCTCTTTCTTTGTCCTGCCTATGTCATTGGTACCCACGTGGACCATGACAACTGGATCCTCCCATTCCAAGTTCCTCTCCAGCCCAGAGATGATGTCCTTGACCCTGGCACCGGGTAGGCATCACAGCCTTTGGGGCTCACGCTCTCGGCTGCAGAGAACCTTATCTATCCCCCTACTACAACGTTTCTTTTTACTCCCCTCCCGCCACTTGAAAGGCCCCCTGTACCACGGTGCTGTGGTCAGTTTGTTGATCGTCCCTGCTCTTGTCCACACAGGGAGTAAGAGCCTCAAACCTGTTGGACAAGAGCAAGGGCTGAGGCTCCTCCATCACTCGATCCTGGGTCCCCATACCTGCCTCACTCATTGTCACACCCTCCTGTCCCTGACCACTGACCAAATTTGAAATAATTAATCTAAGGGGTGTGACTCCTCCTGGAATACAGCATCCAGGTAACACTTTCTTCACCACCACCCCCCCCCCCCCCCCCCCCCCCCGTGTCGTAGTGTCTGCAGCTTGGACTCCAGCTCATCAACACGGAGCCGAAGTTCCTCGAGCTGCAGACACTTGCTGCAGATGTGGTCGCTGTGGATCTCAGTGGGGTCCACCAGCTCCCACATGCAACAGCAGAAACACATCCCAAGTCGACCCACCATCCCTTTTGTGTCTCTAACATCTCCTGTCGTCCACCCTATCACAAACCACCTGTTTTGTTCTTTCCTCCCCTGCCCTTTCAGTGCTCCTTAAGAATCTGTTCATTTCGAACATTTGCCAATTCCGATGAAGGGTCATCGACCTGAAACGTTAACTCTGTTTCTCTCTCCACAGATTCTGCCTGTCCCGCTGAGATTTCCAGCATTTTCTGTTTTTATTTCAGATTCCAGCACCCGCAGTATTTTGCTTTTGTATTATATACATTTAAAATTGTTCTGCCTCCAGTCTACATAACTAACAATAGAAGAAAGAAAGATAAATAGCTACCAGTCCTCCCCTTCAATTCCACCCTTCAACTGATTTGGTGGATACTGAAAACCTCCAATCCCAATAAAAATAAAGTTAATTTTCCTATGAAATGCTGAAATACTGACAGTTAATATTTATACTTTTATAGCATTCTACGTCCAGTCCTATTTTTGCAGCCATGGAAAATCTTGTTCAAATTTATGTCACGTGTTGGTTTAACTAAATTTCCATTGATTGTTGTTTTCTTAATTTATCTGCATTAAAGCGGGCATTGGTTTTAGATAGCACTTTGGGAGGATTTGCCAATTGTTATCTGAAGTCTACCCTGTACTAATAATTGGATTTTATGTCAGCCTTTTGGGGAGAGGTGGAAACATTTGTAATACTTGATTTCCATTTGAGATAGGGAGAAAATTGTTGAGGGGGGAAAAAAAGTCAAATGGGTTTCCTCTCTAGACTTGAGCACAGTCCTGTTTTGCAAGCAATTTTGTTTCAATTGTGCATAATTTGAATTTTTACTTTTTACTTTATACTTTGCATTATTATGCATGACCTCCTATATTCAAAATGTCATATTTTGAGCATCATTATCTGCTACCACTGATGATGATGATGATTTCTACTCCAGGATCAAAATATATCAGCCCACTGCAATGCAAGTATTAGAAAAGGATTAACCACGTAATTATAGACCTGTTGGTCTAACATCTATTGCGGACAAACTCTTGGGATCGGAAGCAGGAGCTCGAGGTGCGTAGAGAGGCCTAGCGGCTGCGAAAGGAGGCGGGAGTTCGTGGCGTGGAGCGGCCTATAAAGGCCCAGCGGCTGCGAGAGGCGGCGGCAGATCGAAGGCGGAAGTTCGTGGCGTGGAGCGGCCTATAAAAGCCCAGCGGCAGCGAGAGGCGGCGGCAGATCGGAGGCGGGAGTTCGTGGCGTGGAGCGGCCTATAAAGGCCCAGCGGCAGCGAGAGGCAACGGCAGATCGGAGGCGGGAGTTCGTGGCGTGGAGCGGCCTATAAAGGCCCGGCGGCAGATCGGAGGCGGGAGTTCGTGGCGTGGAGCGGCCTATAAAGGCGAGCTTGTGCAGCTCCAGCCAGGAGAAAAAGCAAAAAGGAAGTAGAAAGAAATCAAAAGGTGCCGTCACAGCCAAAGGGGTAAGTGATTGGTGAGTAGCTTTTCTTTTTTCTTTTTTCTTTTTAATATCAGTAACCTGTCAGCATTGTTGTCGCCAAATTAAGTGTATCTAAGGGTTAAGTCATGGCAGGAGAGCTCGGTCACGTGATATGCTCCTCCTGTACCACGTGGGAACTCAGGAACGTGTGTGGGAAGTGTATCCGCCTCCAGCTTCTGACGGACTGCGTTGCGGCCCTGGAGCTGAGGGTGGATTCACTCTGGAGCATCCACGATGCTGAGAATGACGTGAGTAGCACGTTGAGTGAGTTGGTCTTACCGCAGGTGAAGGGTCCACAGCCAGATAGGGAATGAAAGACCAGCAGGAAGAGCAGTGCAAGGAAGGTAGTGCAGGGGTCCCCTGCGGTCATCCCCCTGCAAAACAGATACACCGTTTTCAGTACTGTTGAGGGGGATGATTCATCAGGGGAGGGCAGCAGCAGCCAAGTTCATGGCACCGTGGCTGGCTCTGCTGCACAGGAGGGAAGGAAAAAGAGTGGGAGATCGATAGTGATAGGGGATTCAATTGTAAGGGGAATAGATAGGCGTTTCTGCGGCCGCAGCTGAGACTCCAGGATGGTATGTTGCCTCCCTGGTGCAAGGGTCAAGAATGTCTCTGAGCGGGTGCAGGACATTCTGAAAAGGGAGGGAGAACAGCCAGTTGTCGTGGTGCACATTGGTACCAACGACATAGGTTTAAAAAAAAGAGATTAAATCCTACGAGACGAATTTAAGGAGCGAGGAGCTAAGTTTAAAAAGTAGGACCTCAAGTAGTAATCTCGGGATTGCTACCAGTGCCATGTGCTAGTCAGAGTAGGAATCGCAGGATAGCGCAGATGAATACGTGGCTTGAGCAGTGGTGCAGTAGGGAGGGATTCAAATTCCTGGGGCATTGGAACCAGTTCTGGGGGAGGTGGGACCAGTACAAACCGGACGGTCTGCACCTGGGCAGGACCGGAACCAATGTCCGAGGGGCAGTGTTTGCTAGTGCTGTTGGGGAGGAGTTAAGCTAATATGGCAGGGGGATGGGAACCAATGCAGGGAGACAGAAGCAAAAGACAGAAAGGAGATGAGTAAAAGTGGAGGGCAGAGAAACCCTAGGCAAAAAACAAAGGGCCAATGTACAGCAAAATTCTAAAGGATCAAAGTGTAATAAAAAGGCAAGCCTGAAAGCTCGGTGCCTCAATGCAAGGAGTATTCGGAACCCAGGAGAGGGCTCTGAGCTAGTTAGAATGGGTGAGAACGCAGATGAACAGGACCCCTAGGCAGGAGGCAACAGAGCATAGTAGCACTGGCGTAAGTGTAAACCACAAGGTGATAGGAAGGGACAATATGTATGAATATAAAGGGGCTGCAGGAGGGGTCAAAACTAAAAATCATGGTTTTAAAAACTAGTATTAAAACACTCTACCTAAACGCACGCAGCATTCGAAATAAAGTAAATAAGTTGACGGCACAAATCATTACAAATGGGTATGATTTGGTGGCCATTACAGAAACGTGGTTGCAGGGTGGCCAAGAATGGGAATTAAACATAAGGGGTATCTGACAATTCGGAAGGATAGACAAGAAGGGAAAGGAGGTGGGGTAGCTCTGTTAATAAAGGGTGATATCAGGGCAGTTGTGAGAGATGATATTGGCTCTATTGAACAAAATGTTGAATCATTTGTGGGTGGAGATGAGAGATAGTAAGGGAAAAAAGTCACTGGTGGGCATAGTTTATAGGCCCCCAAATAATAACTTCATGGTGGGGCGGACAATAATCAAGGGAATAATAGAGGCATGTGAAAAAGGAACGGCAGTAATTATGGGGGATTTTAACCTACATATCGATTGGTCAAATCAAATCTCACTGGATAGCCTTGAGGAGGAATTCATAGAATGCATAAGGGATTGTTTCTTAGAACAGTATGTTACAGAACCTACAAAGGAGCAAGCTATCTTGGATCTGGTCCTGTGTAATGAGACAGGAATAATAAATGATCTCCTAGTAAAAGATCCTCTCGGAATGAGTGATCACAGTATGGTTAAATTTGTAATACAGATTGAGGGTGAGGAAGTAGTGTCTCAAACGAGCATACTATGCTTAAACAAAGGGACTACAATGGGATGAGGTCAGAGTTAGCTAAAGTAGACTGGGAACACAGACTAAACGGTGGCACAATTGAGGAACAGTGGAGCACTTTTAAGGAGCTCTTTCATAGTGCTCAACAAAAATATAGTCCAGTGAAAAAGAAGGGTGGTAAGAGAAGGGATAACCAGCCGTGGATAACCAAGGAAATAAAGGAGAGTATCAAATTAAAAACCAATGCGTATAAGGTGGTCAAGGTTAGTGGGAAACTAGAAGATTGGGAAAATTTTAAACAGCAAAGAATGACTAAGAAAGCAATAAAGAAAGGAAAGATAGATTATGAAAGTAAACTTGCTCAAAACATAAAAAGCTTTTACCGATATATAAAACGGAAGAGAGTGACTAAAGTAAATGTTGGTCCCTTAAAAGATGAGAAGGGGGATTTAATAATGGGAAATGTGGAAATGGCTGAGACCTTAAACAGTTATTTTGCTTCGGGTCTTCACGGTGAAAGACACGCAAACCATGCCAAAAATTGCTGGTCATGGGAATGTGGGAAGGGAGGACCTTGAGACTATCACTAGGGAGGTAGTGCTGGACAGGCTAATGGGACTCAAGGTAGACAAGTCCCCTGGTCCTGATAAAATGCATCCCAGGGCATTAAAAAAAATGGCGGAAGTTATAGCAGATGCATTCGTTATAATCTACCAAAATTCTCTGGACTCTGGGGAGGCACCAGCGGATTGGAAAGCAGCTAATGTAACGCCTCTGTTTTTTTAAAAAAAAGGGGGCAGACAAAAGGCAGGTAACTATAGGCCGGTTAGTTTAACATCTGTAGTGGGGAAAATGCTTGAAGCTATCATTAAGGAAGAAATAGCGGGACATCTAGATAGGAATAGTGCAATCAAGCAGACGCAGCATGGATTCATGAAGGGGAAATCATGTTTAACTAACTTACTGGAATTCTTTGAGGATATAACGAGCATGATGGATAGAGGTGTACTGATGGATGTGGTGTATTTAGATTTCCAAAAGGCATTCGAACAGGTGCCACAGAAAAAGGTTACTGCAGAAGATAGAGGTACGCGGAGTCAGAGGAAATGTATTAGAATGGATCGAGAATTGGCTGGCTAACAGAAAGCAGAGTCGGGATAAATGGGTCCTTTTTCTGGTTGGAAATCGGTGGTTAGTGGTGTGCCACAGGGATCGGTGCTAGGACCACAACTGTTTACAATATACATAGATGACCTGGAAGAGGGGACAGAGTGTAGTGTAACAAAATTTGCAGATGACACTAAGATTAGTGGGAAAGCGGGTTGTGTAGAGGACTCGGAGAGGCTGCAAAGAGATTTAGATAGGTTAAGCGAATGGGCTAAGGTTTGGCAGATGGAATATAATGTCGGCAAATGTGAGGTCATCCACCTTGGTGGGGGGGGGGGGGGGGGAGGAGGAACAGAAAAAGGGAATATTATTTGAATGGGGAGAAATTACAACATGCTGCGGTGCAGAGGGACCTGGGGGTCCTTGTGCATGAATCCCAAAAAGTTAGTTTGCAGGTGCAGCAGGTCATCAGGAAGGCGAATAGAATGTTGGCCTTCATTGCGAGAGGGATGGAGTGCAAAAGCAGGGAGGTCCTGCTGCAACTGTATAGGGTATTGGTGAGGCCGCACCTGGAGTACTGCATGCAGTTTTGGTCACCTTACTTGAGGAAGGATATACTAACCTTGGAGGGGGTACAGAGACGATTCACTAGGCTGATTCCGGCGATGAGGGGGTTACCTTATGATGATAGATTGAGTAGACTGGGTCTTTACTTGTTAGAGTTCAGAAGGATGAGGGGTGATCTTATAGAAACCTTTAAAATAATGAAAGGGATAGACAAGATAGAGGCAGAGAGGTTGTTTCCACTGGTCGGGGAGACTAGAACTAGGGGGCACAGCCTCAAAATACGGGGGAGCCAATTTAAAACCAAGTTGAGAAGGAATTTCTTCTCCCAGAGGGTTGTGAATCTGTGGAATTCTCTGCCCAAGGAAGCAGTTGAGGCTAGCTCATTGAATGTATTCAAATCACAGCTAGATAGATTTTTAACCAATAAGGGAATTAAGGGTTATGGGGAGCGGGCGGGTAAGTGGAGCTGAGTCCAAGGCCAGATCAGCCATGATCTTTTTGAATGGCAGAGCAGGCTCGAGGGACTAGATGGCCTACTCCTGTTCCTAATTCTTAATTTTTAAATCGCAAATTATAAGAACATAATAAGCATTTAGCAATGCACAGGTTAATCGGGAGAGCTAGCCTGGATTTGTTAAAAGCAAGTTATGTTTGACAATTTTGACTAAATTGATAGAAAAAGACAATGCAGTAGATGAGTGTATATAGATTTTGTATGCGTGCACGTGATCCAAGGGGCTTCAGTCAATGCAGTACCTCGCACAGCAAGGTACTACAATGAAGTAAATGACCAGGTGATCTGTTCTAGTGATGCGGTTTGCTGTGGATAAGTGAGAGAGAATGCATTTTAGGAGGAAAAACAAGGGATGGGAATACACATCCAATCTAAGGTCCCGAGAGGTGTCGCGACCTCAAGGTTCAATGACACAATTTCCTGAATGTCTAAGTGTGGGTAGATAACGTCATAAAACGGCTAGCAGCAATGTGTTTTATAAATAGGAGGATACGTGTACAAGAAGGAATAATAAATTTTTACAAAATCTTGATTCGGCCACAGCTAGAGTACTATGCAATTTTCAGCACCCCATTATCAAAATGACATTAAAGGCACTCTGTGTAGATTCCAGGGATGGAAAGCTGCTATGAAGACAGACAGAGTGCTGAGACTATTTCTACTGGAGCAGAGGAGGCTAAATGGAGTTGTCGAGGTTTTTAAAATTACATGTGGTTTTGATAAGTGAATAGGAAAAGAATATTTCCTCTGGTTGGGAAATTAATAATGTCATTGATCACTAGAGAGTGGGTAGGAGAAATCTCTATGCAAAATGTTAATGGAGCATGGGGTAATTTGTCATAGTGGCTGAGGCAGAGACCATTGTATCTTTTAAGAAAAAAATTGGATAAGTAATTGAAGATTTTTTTAAAAATGGAGATTTGGGGAGAAAGCAGGACAGGCTGATTAGTCTTGGATAGCAAAGAGCCATCACAGATGCAATCGTTCAATTGGCCTCTTTCTGTGCTGTAAACTTTAATGGTTCTATGTTCAATTTTGACCAGACCAAATTTAGAGGTACCTGTACTAGCAATTGTATTTTTGAGACTGGGTAATAATCTAGTTTCTGAATGGTACAGCTTCACTTCACGTATCTAAAAAATAAAATGTATGATGAATACTTAGTACCAATTTTTTTTATTTTTATAACTTTTCTTTTCCTTTAATTTTTTTTCAGGATGATTCTGGAAAAGGAAGGTCCCCGTTCTCTCTTCAGAGGGTTGGGACCTAATCTGGTAGGCGTCGCACCCTCTAGGTAAGCGGTCCAACTATAAAATAGATTATTTGCAGAAAACTTTGGCCTGGGATGGTGTGCAAGACGCAATCTTGGCAAGTTTGTACATTACTCATTCTGGTCATTTTAACTTGTTAGCATATATAATCTCTTCAAAATGCAAATTCAATAACACCTGACAATCTTTTAAAAATGGTTTTCTAAACCACTATTACCCATGTAGAGCAGGTACCTAAAGACTAATCCGATAAATTATAATTCTGTGTCATAATGCACTTGAAGATATGGTATGTAAATCACCCACTCAAGTTAATTTTTGTCCCTGGCTTTTTTTGGAGTGGAGTTAGTGGAGGAGTCCTACTTGAGTGTCACTCCTGCTAACATTTTGTGTATGTCAGTCTAGTCATGAATTGGGGGTTGGTGAAGAGAAGGAGAATAATAACAAAAATTAAGGAAAGTGAAGTGCCTGATGGGAATATTAGGTTAGAGAAGGAAGAGAGCAAGTAGAAGAAACAATGAAGGCAGCCAACCTACAAATATGTATTGCACATGCATGTTTTTACCACTATTTTGTGCTTTTAGAAAATCGCAGGTGTTTGTTTATGCAGGTTGTACCTCTCTCTAGTCCAGGACTCTCTGGTCCGGCATCATTCCCGGTGGCGGTTTGGGACCCGTGCTGTGTCCTGGGGCTGGCTGCTCCCCTTCTCCTCGCTGCCTCTGGCGTTCCCTCCTTGATCTGGTCAGCACGGAGAGGGAGCGAGGAGCGTGGCGGCTGACTGAGGTGCTGAAGTTGGCCTGAGAAATCCTGCGCCGTAAGCTTCTGTGCCACGCATACGCAGAACGCGAGCAGGTCATTGTCCGCAGCGTTGTCGGCAGTACCTGGCAAGTCTAGGGTACTGCTGACAACGCTAGGGTTGGTGTGACCTCCAGTGGTCCGGAAAATTCTCTGGTCGGGTCCCAGGGGTGCCGGACTGGAATGGTACAACTGTATTATCACAGCATGCCTATTAAATTTCATTCCACTTCAAATAAGTATTGGGGTAGAATTTTCACTTTGGGTGCAATCGGGAAACTGGGCACTAGTTCGGTTACAGTTCAAGTGTCCACTAAAATGTACTTGCATAATCATAAACTTAAAATCTTCCATGAACCAGTGCAATCCGGTCAGTGTAATAGAACATAATTGTTCATTTATTTTTTCTTAGCATTAAATAATATTCATTGATGTATTTGAGTGGTAACCTGATGTAGTTTTATTCATACAACTGAAAATGGGTTTATCACAAACAATAAACATTTTTAAAATAAGTGTCTTGACCGCCACCTGTGCGTAACCTGATTTTAAATCTAGAGTTTAAACTATATTGAACCATTTAATAGTTTCATTGGTGTATACTGGTCAGTTTCTTAGCAAATTAAATGTTAATGTGTGAAAACTTCCTGTGTGCATAAGCTTCAAGTTGAGCTTGTTTACTTATCGTCAAATGGGCACAATCGGTGAAAACTCAATACCCTTGTTATTTCAATCTGGGGGCATGGCTAGCTTTGGGTAAAATGAGTTTTAAACCAGCATTAAAGATTGCGGAAACTTAATTTATGCTCTAGTTTCTGCGATCTTTTGCGCTGACTTGACTGCTTTCATACTGTTTGCACTGATTTTAAAAACTAGTGGAAACTCTACCTCTCTGTCATGTATAAATGAGTGCACGAAAACAGGATTGACATATTTTGAGTCCCTTTTGACGCAGCATAAATGAAGGATGCACTTTGAAAGATAAATTAGCTTCCATTAATTTATCAGATAGAATTAGCGATGCCGGTTTTCTTTATCTGTTTGAAATTAATAGATGCCGTAAATTAGCTGCCTTGTTTTATTCCAGTACTATTCAGCCGAAAGTGTCACATTGAGCACTTAAAGCTGTTGCAAAATTAATAATAAATGTGATTGATGGTGTTTTTTCAAACTTATGTTCATAAAACTTAACCATAATAATGGTAAGCATATGACTTGTTGAATTTGTCTTTTGTGACTAAAAGCAATAACTAGGGCTAATTAAGTTGCTGTGAGTGTGCCCTATCTGTTGAACAAGAGCATTAGTAACTATGGACTGAAATGTTGTAAATTCCTCGCTTCAGTAGTAATTCATTAATGAGAACGTGACTGCAGAACATCTGCCAGCATTCAAAGTGCACCTTTCTATAGCTTGATAGGTGTACAGTACTTATTTAACCTTGCTGTTATTAATGGGAATTTTTATGAAGTAATACATTTTGGTAATGTGGTTTGTAGAAGGAAAATTGCCATGACCTTTTGTGTTTTGCGGTAAGTTAGGTTACAGATTAAAGGCAGTGTGAAGCCATTTATGCAAAGTAGACAGCTGAAGGGTTTTTCTAGCCACTGAACAAAAGCTTTGACATGTTATCAGGAGGATTATTTTTTTTCTTGATGAGATTTTTTGTGCCACCCTCTTTAAATGCTATATTTTCAAAGGATTGACTCCAAAAGAAACAACAACTTGGTGGGAATCCAAAGTTCGTAAATGCTGAATATATGCCAAGAACTCGGTGGGTAAATGTACCATGTGGCATGTTACTAAGCTGTGCTGAAACAGCAAGGTCCATGGTTTCAGTTGCCATCTGCTGAGTCAGCTGGTCTCGGCTCAGATGAAACTCTACATTTAGAAAACTCCACCTGGGTTAGGAAGAAGATTTGCTGAAGGTATTGAGTTGTCTTTTGAATTCCGATGTACTCAAGAAGTATCCTAGACTGCTTACATTTTGGGTCAATCCTACTGATCATTTTAAGTAAAATGCAAAACTCTGCAGATGTTTGGCAAAGTGTCAGCATGCAAAATATTAACTTGTCTGTTCTCTCCGCAGATGCTGATTGACCTGAGTTTCCAGCATTTTCTGTTTTTACTACTGATCATTATCATAGCCACTAATGAGTAGCTGTCTTCTAAAGCTGCGGCCTTAATATGGCCAGCCTCGAAAGGATAGCGCATCTATCTAAAAAGGACTGGCAGCTTGGAAAATAGAAGTCTAAAAATTAATCGGATATTTGAGTGGAAATTATTCTCCTTTTGGTGGGCGCAAATTGAAAGTTATCTCTGTGGATGATGATATGGGCAGGCTTCCTATCGATTGATTTTTTTTTCTCTCCCACCGGATCTTTGAATTAATCCCTGATCTTTTTCAGAATTTTTTGATCTCTGCTAGGATGGTGCTGGTGACACTTCATGTGGCCTTAACGTTCCCTAGGCTAGGGAAGGAAAACATAGCCAGGCTTCCTATCGTTGATCATATACAGTGACCCTGTAAAGTGTATAGGCATCAGATGAGGACAAGATTGAGTGCGACACACTTGGTGTCTGGCGCATTAATAATACATTACTGGCTGAGGTACTAGAAGGCCACAAAAGCTGTGGAGGAAAAAAAAATGGTGGAAGGGGAATCTATTTTTCTTGATTGGACTTCTAGTACTGGATCTTTATGATGGCCCATTCTGTAAGAACTGCCAAAGATACTCTTGTATACCACGCATATCTTGATGGGTGGTGTACGGTCTGATACAATACCAGATTGTGTAAGCTGTATCCCCCATATACTTTTTTGTGAATGTAAGATGATCTGATGTATTCTGTATCTGTTTCTCTAGTTTTTGTTTCATGGAAAATAAACATTTTGAATAATGAAACCAAAAGATATTTCAAGAATTAAATTCAGGCGCGCACACGCATTTCCGAAAAGGTAATGCCATGTGGAAAAAGGGCAGAGTTGTTACTATAGTTGTATTTAAATCATTAAGTTATTTTATTTCAGCGGAAACTAACTTTTCACTGGTGATGTGATCTTACTCCTTGTAGAGCAATTTACTTTGCTGCTTACTCCAGTTCTAAGGAAAAGTTGAACACTGTCCTGGAGCCAGATTCCAGCCAAGTGCATATGGTCTCTGCTGGAGTGGCAGGTAAGAGTAAAAAGTGCTGCTTCTTTCCTAATGTAATGTTTTTAGGAATATACTTAACAATATTTGCGAGGAATAGTCTTGAATGACTTTTTAAAATGTATTTGTAAATTTCCAAGATGAATTTTAAACCGGAGAGTCATAAATGTTGCTTGCACAACTTTTATACGTGTATTGTAGTCTGCTGTTTTGTTTCATTTCAGCATTTTTTTACTTTAGAGACTGAAATCTACATGGATGCACATGGAAAATTTATGGACAGTGTTTTATTTTTAAAATCCACTTCATATAAATGCTTTCTTTAAAATAGAGAAGCTCATTGTGTGATTCAAACATAGTTTTTTAAAAAATCAGGTTTTAAAAAAAATGTCGATGTCTGGAGAATGTTATGAATTGTCTCGTATTTGAGAACAAAAGACTAGCTGATTAAAACACAACTTCTGACACAGTTTTGGGGATAATGAAACCTTTTTAGAAGTTGTTTCATAGATTTGCGTCAGCCGTTTAATTTTTCGAACTACATTCTTAATGTCTGAATAATTTTTACAAGAGGGTGGGGGGGAATTGACTACTTCAGTAGACAAAGTTTAAACACCCTTGTCTGCCTGGGATAATGTCTCCTGTTACATAAAACCTCAGCCAATCACTCCCTTGCCCCATCCCTGCAGTTTTCAATGATTTAACCTTTTTAAAGTGCATACTTTTAATCTAATTAATAAAATCAGCCAACAAAGCTAGCTGTAATATGTTTAAAAAGAGCCATTATATTAGAAATCTCACTCATAATTATCACATATTTAAGTTCAGTTATCATTTAAGGGCTTTTAGAGAAAACAATGGCACTTTTTCAAATTTACAAATTAGATACAGAATGTATTTCATCTAAAACAATTAGACAAAAACACCCTACTTCATAGGCAGAGAAGATTTTTCATAAATTTAGCTTTCCTGTGTAATTTTGATCGTTCGTATGATTACATCATGACATAGTTAAAACTATGACACTAAGAAAAGGGATAGCTACAGCCGTACTGGATGAACGTGAACGCTTGTATGACATGTTACTACTGTAATCGTTGTAGGCAAGAATACATGACTACATTTTAACAGGACTATTCATCAAAAAGGTACAAGCAATTTTTAAAAATGAACATAGGTGACAAAGTAACACTGGACACTTGCTGATTGATGTAAGATGGCAGAAATGTCCAAGTTGCTTACTGTAATGACACAAAACCATCTTGCCATAGGTGCTGTGGTTCACAAGCTGTATCCAGTGCAATCTATGGTCTAATAGCTTTTCCCACATCCTTCAAAAATGCTTAGTGAAAATTAAGCATTGATTGAGCTTATCCTGAATTGCTGAATGGATAAATTTTAATTAGTACGGAGTCACACAGACCAGGAAGGTCCCAGATTTGATCCCTAGCCTGTGCTGAATTAACAACTCACAGCCAGGGAAACGGTGCTACTACAGTTGGCTTTTGTGTACCTGGGTAGGGGTGGAAGGATAAAAAATTCAACTAAGGGTTCCCACTCTTCATTCCCATCCAGTGACTCCTTTTGAAAGGTGTGTTTATGCAGATCAAGTGAGGGCAGAATAATTCTCCTCTGTTGTGCCACCCCCACCCACCTATTGTAAAATGGTGTAATAAAACTTGCTGTCTAGTCCCCTCCCTAAAGAATGCCCACTTCGGCAAAGTACCAGATGATGTCTGGCATCCCTGGAATTATACCCTAGTGTGCATCATTGTTTTCAGAATAGGAGGGAATAGGGCATAAAGGAAAAGAAACAACGGCAGAATCAGTCCTGGAAGCATAATTTCTTTGGCCTTTCATTTGGTATCCAGTTAACACATCTTTGACACACTCTCTTTAAAAATTAACGCATATTTCATTAATGGCATGGTGGTATAAACTGCTTTGTAAAACCATCAACAGCACTGCAAAGATTTTTTTAAAATCCAGGATGTTATACCAATAATGTTGTTTTTTACCAGGAATAATAGTAAAAGATTCGTAATTCACAGACGGAAATACAGAACTTTCTCGTGTGAAATAAACTAGTAATGCATGAATATGGTGTCATTTTCTGTTTATTCTGTCGGCCTAAAATTGTTTGTTAACCACATTAGAGAAATATCTTGAAACCAAAAATTGTGTTCAAACTTTCATGGTGGAGATCAGTCACAGTGGATTCCTTGTGCTATGAGGATCTGCCTTCAGTTTGGATGGCCATTGTTCCCTTTAACCTCACTGGTTAGTTGATATTTTCACACATGCCTTGCATTACAACACAATTATTATTTTGATATGAAATAGTGGGGAACAGCTAAAAGTAATTGTAAATGGAAAAAAGAATTTTAGAACTTTTATTTTCAGCATTTTCCATTGTTGTTATCTGAGGTGATAGTCGGGAAGCTTAAGTGACCAAGTATGCGAATTGCTAGAGGAGACGGTTTGTTTCAAAGTTACCAGTGGGTGGTTTGGAAAAACTGCTGAAAAGGGTAATCTGTTTTGCAATAAAAATTTCAGATAGAAACTGCTAACCTTGTCATTTGTTGGGAACATAAAAGAGATAGTCTTCCTTTACCATTTTTTTCTATATTTGCACATGGAATACCACCATTTTTATAGCTTCAAATCTCCAGTTCTTTGATCAGCAGTATGGTCACTCTGTTTGATCAGGTGATGTGTTCTAATTTTTTTTGGGGGGGGCCGCATGACCCTTCAAAAATCAGAGTGTGCGCAGTTTTTGCATTTAAAAGCCGTTCAGCTGGTTGCGCGGAGCTCGAGTGCTGTGCAGTCGCGCATTTAAAGGGAACATTGGCTGTGATTACTGAGCATGTTTATCCGATTGTAATAACTAAACACTCATTTGAATAAATCATTTACTGAATAAACTCTGGTCTTTTTATGCAATAATATTAGATTGCCAACTTCCTGGAATGAGCTAATCAAAATAAAAGGGACTTAAACTTGAAGGTTTTTGCCTGAGGAAAAGGGATCTAAAATTTCAAGTGTAAAACATAGTTCAAGTACATGATAGGGTTGAACATGACCGTGGTACTGGATGTCAATTGATCACTGCAATGTAAGGAAACACCCTTTATTCTTAATTGCACATAATTGGGTCTGATGTGGTGAATAAGAGGATCTAACCAGGACACATTATATTTGATATTAACACTTTCACAAAATTTCTCCTTTTTATTAAAGAGAAATTCAAATTTAACCTCACTTTCTCCTGTTTACTGTTTTAATACAGAGAGCACGTTGAAAAGAAAATTGCAAAGCTGACTGACTGAATAAGATTAGCATGCTGACTTTTCACTTCAAAGACTCTTGTTTCAATCTAGCCCAGACTGGTGGTATGAAAATCTTGCATATTTTCTGCTGGTAGCAAGGCTGTTACAGTTCATGCCTCTTGCCACTGCTTTGAAATTTTGCTCACAGCAAAACACTGGAGTTTCCTGTGAGTTGAAACCTGTATTGTTGTATGTGATGAGTTGAGATAGCATGCTCAGGATTAGCAGAGCAGTGCAACCTTACTCTGAAGTTTGTGGCTTTTCTATCCCTATCTCTCTAACCCCCTACAATCCTTGGATTTCTGCACTCCCCAAATCTAGCCTCTTGCGCATCCCTGATTTACATCGCTCCATCATTGACAGCCGTGCCTTAGCTGCCTAGGCCCCCAGCTCTGGAATTTCTACCCTAAACCTCTTTGCCCCGTTCTCCTTTAAGACACTCCTTAAAACCTACCTCTTTGACCAAGCCTTTGGTCACCTGTCCTAATCTGTGTGGCTCGGTATCAATTTTGTTAATGTTCCTCTGAAGTTCCTTGCGACATTTTACTACATTAAAGGCATTCTATAAATACAAATTGTTGTTCCGAGAGGTACATGAGTCTGACATAATGTCTGAACAGGAAAATACTTTTATTCCCCAGCACTGACATCCCTCACCTGAACAAATACTTAAATTCCTATTCCAAATTATTTTCTTAAATTTTCCAATGAACTGGTAAAATGTTGAATTTCCCAATTTTTAGCAATTGTTGTAAAAAATAAATGCTGAACGTTGTGCTCTTTAAGGTGAGGGATTACGAATTGGAACAACTTTCCATTTCAGGCAACCCACGGGAGCATCAAGCACTCCCAGGTTAGGTATAGTATGATTAGTCAAATTCAAAATAATGTTCTCTCAATTGTGCTTCACCAAATTCAGAAGAGAGCCCACTGCATACACATTTTCTGTTTCTACACCAAACATTCTGTGGCCTCCGAGCTTGCCATATTAGGATGGCTTCATTGTGGGCCAATAGCTGCTACGAATTGAATTGATTTGGAGGCGCAGACTGTGTGATCCCATCTATCTGGATTGTATTCAGCCTATGTCTCCAGGATAAAGCAAATGGTGTGCCAAAAACTTGGTCACCCATTTCCCCACCTAGCAATTGGTCTTTTATGACTATTGTGCCTTTCAAAAAGAATAAATAGAAACCAATTTTTTTCTGATGAGAATTCTAAAGTGTATTTACAGACCTCATTAAAACTGTATGTAGACTACACCATTTTCATCTAGTAGGGGGAGGAGTTGCATTTTGAATCTGCAGGAAAAATAACGTAATTTTTCACCTGCTTTGATGAGGATGAGTAAAATCTTGATAAATTTTCAACAGTCCATTGTAAGGGATTCTTGAGTAAATGCATACAAACCACAGGGGGAAATGGTGGGATGTGTCTGAGCTCTGAACCCTTCCTCTACTGCTTTGATTGTGATGGGGAAAGCTCCATGTGGCAACTCAATTGTGAAAGTTAAGTGGGCAAACTCCAAGTCCTGGGTTAGAATGTTGTGTGAATAGCACTTAAGACATGTTCAGCATTGTCATTGTTAGTGATGAACAGGAAACTCTTGCTGCTTCTGGGAAATGGGCTTGTGAAGGCATCAGCTGTTTGGCCAACATTGAATGTTAGCACCTTTTTTAATATGAATATAGAATGGTGAGTTCAGGCTATTGGAACTGTCTGTGCCTTATGTATTCCCAGATTGGTACCTGTGTGTGCAGCAGCAGCAGCAGCATCATCATCATCATCATAGCAGTCCCTTGGAATCGAGGAAGACTTGTTTCCACTCTAGCATAAGTTCTTGGGTGGCTGTACAGTCCAATACGAGAACCACAGTCTGTCACAGGTGGGACAGATAGTCGTTGAGGGAAAGGGTGGGTAGGGAGCCTGGTTTGCTGCATGCTCCTTCCACTGCCTGCACTTGATTTCTGCATGCGCTCGGCGACGATACTCAAGGAGCTCAGTGCCCTCCCGAATGCACTTCCTCCACTTAGGGCGGTCTCTGGCCAGGTACTCCCAGGTATCAGTGGGGATGTCGCACTTTATCAGGGAGGCTTTGAGGGTGTCTTTGTAACGTTTCCTCTGCCCGCCTTTGGCTCGTTTGCCATGGACGA